>NW_026947503.1:63470531-64070531 GCF_034190915.1 Cavia porcellus | reverse complement strand
TTTCCTATACCGAGCATCTTGATGGACCCTATCTCCTGATTTACTCTGCCTGTGTTTCTTTTTGTTAGTGTATCAAGGCCATCTATGTTAGAGATTATAACCAACCTTCCCTGCCTCATCTCTGCTATGCTATTTTTCTGCCATTGGTTGTTTACTTTTCTCTTCATTCCACTGTCTGCCCCATTCATTGAGGCCTCTCTGCCACTGTTCCTGATATCCTGATTTTTTCTCTCTCTCTCTCTAGAATGTCCTTCAGTATTTTTTGTAGGGTTGGATTGGTAGCCATGAATTCCCCCAGTCCTCTTTATCAATGAAGCATCTTATTTCTCCAAGGTTATTTTCTTTCAGGGCTTGGAATACTTTGCTCCAAGATCTTCTTGATTTGATGGTCTGTGATGAGAAGTCTGCTGTGATTTTGATGGGTTTTCCTTTATAGGAATCTGTTTCTTTTCTCTGATGGCTTTTAGTATTCTATTTTTATATTGAATTTCTGGGATCTTGATTATTATATATCTGGGTATAGCTCTGTTTTGGTTGTAGGTGGCTGGAGTTCTGTATGCCTCATACATCTGGATATCATTTCCTTTTCCTATGCTTGGGAAATTTTCCTTGTTTATTTCTGTAAATAGCCTTTGTATTTCCTTTGTTTTTACCCCTGCTTCTTCACTCACATTTTTTATTCTTAAGTTATAGATCCTCTTGTCTTCTTCTATCATTTGTATTATTACTGCCTGTTTCCTTGTTATTTTTGAGAGATCTTTCCTTTCATGATCAGACATTGCAAACCTATCTTCAAGTTTTGTTAATCTATCTCTAGTTTCTGCCAAGCAATTTTCCAGCTTTTGCTGAAGTTTTCTATTTCCTGGTAATCTCTTTGAATCTGTTTCATGTATGCTAGGCTTTCTTTATGTTTTTCATCGAACATTTCTCTCCTTTTTTTGTGTTCCTCCATTCTTCCATCTGTATCTTTTTGAGAGGTGCTTAGCATTTCTTTCTTTCTTTCTTTTTTTTTTTTTTTTTTTTTTTTATCGGTACCAGGGATCGAACTCACGACCACACGCTTGCAAGGCAGGCGCTTATGCTGCTGAGCTAAATCCCCAGCCCTTAGCATTTCTTTTATTAATATTCTTATAACTTGCTTCACTTGAATTAATATTTCAGTTTTGAGCTCGTCTATGATGTCACAAAGACATCTCTTTATGTCCGCTGATGCCATGTCTGATATTGCATGTTTGCTGCCCTCAATCTCTTCTGTATTTACTTCTCCTGGATCAATATTAGCTGGGGGCTGGGAGCTGGGGGCTTTTGCTTATTTCTTTCTCTTGTCATGTTTTTGGTTTCTTCCATACTGTATAGAGGAGGTCCCAGCCCCTTGTTGGTTATGGTTCTTCTGAAGCTTGCTGGTGGGATTTCTGCCCTCTCCAGCTTGCTGTTGGTCATCTAGGTACAAGCAAGGGCAGCATATGCTGGCCTCTCCTCTCAGAGCCCCCAGCAGTGGCCTTCACCACATTAGTGTGTTCTAGGTGCATACGGAATTGGTTCAGGACAGTTTATTGTGTCTGGGCCAGGGACATGACCCAGACCAAACAGATCCCAGCAATCTGGTCTGGGAAGGGAACAACCAACTGAAGTCACTGCCATTCCTTGTTCCTGCCTGTCCTGCCTGAATCAACATGTTGTCCAGTTAGTTGCCCCTTTCCTGTGGGAGGGTCTTATTCCCAACATTCATCATGGGTTAATGCAGGTCCCTTGCCAGCTCTGTTCCCTGTTGGGCTTGCCGACTCCTGACTTCAGCACAATCACAGCTCTGGGGAGTCGCAGAAGCACAAGTTTGGGTGGTTCCAGCACAAGCGCCATGGTCACTAATCTTAGCTGCTCTAATGATAGCCCTGCTACCATGTGTTTGACCAGCTCTTTTCCCTTTAGTTTTTTCCTGTGTCCAGAGGATCCATATCCTTCTGTCTGGTCCTCTTCATGATGTTTTATTCTGGCATCTGAGTTGTTTCTCTCTGGCTGACTCTGTGTTTTGCTTCTTACTGATCTTCCATCTATACCTCCACCCCTAATTAGTTAATTTTAAAATGTATTAGTTCACATGATAATATTTTACAACATGCACAGAGTGTGTACCAATCAAATGTAACCATTCTTTTCCTAATGCTGTTACTTCATCCTTCCCAATTTCTAGTAATCCCTGTTTCACTCTTAGGCCACTTTTTTTTTTTTTTGGTTTCCACATATGAAAGGGAATGTGCAGTATTTGTTTTTTTTGTACTTATTTCATTTTATATAAGTCCCCCAGTTCCACACATTTTGCCACAAGTAATAAGATGGTTTTATTATTCTTTGTGCCTGAATAATACTCCATTGTCTACATATTCCACATTCTCTGTGTATTCATCCAGTGATGGGTACCTGAAACTCTGAAACTACTAGAAAAAAATGTAAAGAAGTAACCTCAATACACTGATACTGACAATAATTTATCTGGACTCCAAAAGCACAGAAAACAAAAGCAGAGACTGGCCAGTGGGATTATGATGTTTTTGTTAATGGCCCTCCTCACAGGTGGGTCACCTCCGATGTAGAGATCTGCAGGTCAGCTTTGCAGTTTCCCAGGACCCCATGAGCAATGCTGGGTGGGCAGCGGACAGTGAGACTTCTGCAGCTCCCCAGACCTGAGAGTGTCTGGGACCACGGCTAGCTGGGGAGGGAGCTGGTTTCTCTTTTGTTTTTCCTGGCACTCCTAACCTTGGAAGGTAGATTAGTAGAGGCTGCTGAATTTGACATCTTGAGAAAGATTGCCTGGAAGTACATTCGAGTACTCTCTTCCCTCTGGTCAGTATTAGTGTTTAGTGCACAAGGGAGATGCGTGTGTGTGTTTGTGTGTGTGTGTGTGCGTGAATACATACTTATAGAAGAGTCTTTGGGCATATCCGGATTACCTATAATGTTTTCATTTAAACTGAATATATATATGCATATATATTGACTGCAAGGTCATCCAAAGGTGAAATTAATTAAGATTGATTGCAAAAAATATACTTTTATAGATAATTTACAAAAGTGTTCCTGAAGCATTTTGAAACTAATTTTCCAAATGTTCTTGGACCAGTATCCTAGAAAAATATTTTTTCTTCTAAGTGACATTTTGTTTTCTTAAAAAGGCATGTTAATTAAAAAATGAAGAAATACTTTGAAGACATTACAGAAATTATACTTCAAACAAGAATATTGCAATTAAAGTGCATTTGAAAAATTAGATTGTAAAAATTACCTTGACACGTGCTTACCACTTAAGCAAAATGCTGCAATGAAAAGAATGAAAACAAATTGTATAAACAACAAACCAAAATGTTCGTTGTAATTGAATAAGCACAAAACTTACTAGTAAAACTCCTTTGATTGAGTTCATAATGCAGTGTGTTAATCATTTCTCTTGTTTAATTTCCTGTTCAACATTAACTGTGTGGACAGCATTTTGGTAGAAAATTTTAAACTGCAGAGTTTACTCATTGGATCTTCCTCATGAATAGTTATACAAATTATATATTTAGTAAGTTTAACTGATTTCAGCATAAATTTTCTAAAGCTCATTAGTGTTGCTGGTTAGTGTAATACTATCACATTCCTAGAGACCAGTTCACACCTGGGAATCCCTGTAACTGCTCACTAAAATATGAGAAAATGACGTACAGACACCCAGAGCTTCACCTTCACTCGAGGCAGATTTCCTTTTCTGCATGGTGTATGGAAAATATTATCTCCAGCAGAATTCAAGAAACAATTCAGTTTTGTAGAAGCGCCTTTAGAGTGTGTCTCCTGAAGCATGCCAACTAAACGCCGCATCTTGGATTTGACTCACTGGTGTGAAAATAGATGTTAGCGAAACAGCTTAGCTCAAGGCTCACAGGAAGCAAAAATGAACAGAGGACGTGCTTCCTGTGTAGCCTTTCTGTGCATGCCGGCTGCAAAGTCCTCATTCTTGGCACGTCCTCTAGGCTCCATTAGCCTCCATTTGTAAATATCTCCCAAGTCATATCGGATCCCAGTGGACCAAACTGTGACCAGGGTCCCATCCTTTCTGGGGAGAGGCTAGGCCCCACTTCTGCAGTGGAACCTCGTGGTTTCATCTGGATAACATTAGAGATGCCAAAAACTGAGAAATCTCTGTTAATTTTTCCAAAGTGACAGTGGTAACTCCCTGGAGGAAAGAATGATCTAGAATGGCCAAACATGGAGCCTGGGAAGAAGAAGCAGGTTGGGTCGATTTTGAAGACACTGTTGAAGGGAGTGAGCTGAGGGACTGAGACCAAGCTCCGGGATAATCAAAGAATTGCACAGCTTTTATTTAAGTGTTGTACTTAAGTTTCTGCCTGACTTCAGCTTGAGTGACACCGATCAACAGATAGATTGTCCTGTCGCTGGTGTAGGATGGAGTAAAAGCTGATATATCCCTGAGGTAGGTTCACACTCACACTAACACTCACGGTGTTGCAAACAGCAGTATTGTGAGTCCCATAGTTATGAAAGCTGAATATGCACTTCATTCCTGGCGAGCGCTCTAAGCTGCCTGCGGCCTGGGCTCGGGGACAGTGAAGGTGGACAGGACTTCGGAAGGAACCCAGGTTAGAGGAGGCAGGTGTGTGGATGCCACCTGAGGTAATCGCTACCCAAGTCTAAGGGCACCCATTTTTATGCACCTGTGCCAGGTGAGTTTCCAGCTCCAGGCTCTCCCATCCGTGGTAGTCCTTGCACTCCCAGGGTGAGCAGAACCCAGTCTTCACATTAGGGATGAGGCAGCTGTGAGCTGGAGAGACTGAGCACCGGGGCAGAAACCGGACGGAAACTCAGCCCGGCCGGTGCCTCCAAAGCCTGTTCTGCTGCATTAGGGTTCTTCCCTGAGTGCTTTAGTTGAGGAGAGGACACTTGACCTTCAAAAAGCAGCCAGACAGAGCTGTGGTCCAAGAGGAATCTTGAAGACTCAGGTTCTTAAAATTCAGAGGATCCGAGGGGGCTCGTGCTACCAGGAAGTGGGGCACATATGCTTTTCTATGACTTCTTTCCCTACAAGAACCTGGACATTGTATGTAAAGTAAATGTGTGGACACTAAGGATGGACAGACAGACCAGTTGGGGACTTAAAGACCCAAGAAACTGCACACTGGTGAATCCTGGGGTTTCTTTTCTTTTGTCCATCCTGGTCTAGTTGTTGGAGAAGCTGGCAATCTAAAAAAATATGTATATGTTAAAGGCAAAATTAGCTTCCCGCAGAGCCCAGACTCTAGTCAGAGGTCCAGGAAGGGCAGCCCAGCAAGAATGGAAACCTGAGGTGGTGACGGTTACAGGAGGAACGCAGAAAGCCCGAGCACCTTTCCCCTGGCTTCGGAGCGGGCAGCCCTCGTCCAGCTTCCGCACTATTCTAGATTAATTATACTGCTTAACTTAGTAGCATTTCTCTTCCAATTCCCAAATTGGCCATTTTGAGGAGTTGGTAAACTTAGAATGATTTCCCAGGCTGAATCATACACACACACAAATTCTTAAAAACCAAGTGTTTTCATCCCACTCTGAATGTTGTGAGGGCTAGGCACATGGAGAGTTCTTTCAGCCGTACAGGTGCAGCCTTTTAATATATTCATGCTATCTTACTCTGTGTATACCATGTTTTCTGGTACTTAACATGACAAGTGAGGGTATCTAGTTTTTATGGATGCAAGTTCACTGGATTCCGAGAAAAATATCTTGGGAGCTCATTTTAAACCTACAGAAACTTAAAGAAAATTGGCCCCGGGCCTTGAGAATCTTACATATGCCAATTGGGACTTTTCATCGTGTCTGAGCATAATAAAATATTACGCTCCAGTTTTAGTAGACACTAAGACACCACAGTGGCTGTTCCCTCTGGTGTACATTCCGACAGTTGTCATTTACGCCTGCTCTTTACCCTCACAGAGTAAAATCAACAAGAATTTAAATCATGTGTTAGCGCCTAAAAGTTTTTACCAAAAGCATAATTGCAATCATCTGCATTTTGGTATTTTTCATATCTCGGAGGTCCTGGGTGAAGAAGTCAGTATTTTATTAAGAGTAAAAGGTGTTCGTTTACCATCCTCATGCTGAATAAGGTCAGATCACCCATTCCAGACAATGCACTCCTGACAGGAGGCAGGCTATTTCTGTGAAGTTAAAGGGCGGTGAGGACAAGCAGAACCAGCCTTGCTGAGGGACGGAGCAGGGAAGGTGCTGTGACAGCTGAATGCTCCTTACCGGAACCCTCCCAGGCCCAGCCCTCAGGATGGCTCTCTCAGCGTTCTCAGGGCCAGGTCTCTGTGGCTCGGGGAGCATTCATTCCCTACCTTGTTCTCCTCTCTGTCACTGAACCTCTTTCTCTGCCAAGTCTTGGTGGCCCCTCTTGTGATCAGACTGAGAGTACCAGTTCGCCTGCCTTGCTGCCCTGGTTCTGAGCACGGGAGCTCCCCCAGACCTTCGCTTCCACAGATGCTTCCCACCCCAGATGCCCCCTGGCTGCCCACGCACTGTCACTTTCAGAAGCTACCCTCCCAGCTAAGTCGTGCCTCCTGGAAGGCAAAGAATGTTCTAGCAAAATAATTGTGACTAACATGTAAAGTAGGATGGGTCTCACAGAGGTGGGCTGGTGGTGCTTGGAGCCAAAGTCTTTAAAGGAAAACTACCTCCTCAGTTCCAAGGCTGCATGGGGCTCTGTCCCTGCTGCAGAGCTCCTCCTGGGAGCGCCTATTTTGAGCCATTTCAGTCTTCAGGATCAAAAGACAGGTTGTCAGTGACTTGACACTTCCTGGAATCCTGCTGACTTGTGGGTTTTTATTTATGTTTTCGAGTGCAGAACTCCTGAGGCTGCTTTCTCTTTGGCCTTTTGCTTACATTTGTGATGCTCCCCAACCTTTTCTGCATGGTGACCCAGAGAGAAAGTGATAACCAGCATTCGGGGACTTAGAGCCTGGAGGTTGCTCGAGGGAAGAGGGATGGCCTAGGACCCTGTCTTAATTACTGTCTTGATTCAGGACATGCAACACCTGCAACTCTAAGGATAAAAGGTTAATTTTGGCTCCCAGTTTGTAGAGGTCTTAGTCCACAGTCAGGTGACTCCAAGGCAGGGCTGTGTGACAGAGAGGATGGAAGAAGAGAAACATCTCGTGGTGTGGTGGTGGGAAGCAGAAGGAGATCAAGGGAGGAGGAGAGAGCTATACCCTTCCAGGTTATGCACAGTGACCAGGTACCACCTCCCACCAGGCCTCACCCCCCAACACTGAAGTTAGCTTTAAAGTTATCATCAGTGGACTAATCCAATCATCTGGTCACCTCTCAAAGCTCCACCCATGAGCCCATGTGGTTGGGGGTGACGTCTAAATATAAACTATAACAGACCCGAGTTCCCCAGACGTTGGCCAACTTGAGGCAGGTGCAACTTGGTTGTACTTCGACTGTCCAAGCTGCGTACCTCCAGGATTTGACCACAAAGCACAGTATTTTCATCAGAGCAAGACAGTTAGTGAGGGATGGGAACCAAGCTTGTTGCTTGGGTGTGAGGAAAGGAAACACTATTGATAAGAGCTGAACAGATGGCTGGATGAGCAGAGTGTGATGTCCAAGGGGCTTGGTCAGCACTAAGAAATCAGAGGCTGGGCTCTGGCAGCTGGGACCAGAAGGTCCAAGGTGGTGGTTAGGGTCACCATTAGTGGACAGAGGACATAAGAGAATGACAAACACATAGAAGGCCAGCCAGGTGGCATCTGAGGACTGGCATGTACTTCCTAGGTTGGAATTAGGAAGCCAGGGAAGTAGACAAGAAGAACAAAGTAAGATTCTAGGATTTTTACACACCTGGACTGTTGTTCTTGGACGTGCAAGGCCCTGAATTCTAGTGACAGCAGCAGAACAACATCTGGGAGTGCTACTTCTCACAGATGCACAGTGTATATTTCCATGGATTAACTAGACTGAAAATTCTACTTTCATCCCTCGATCCACTTCTCATTTGCAGAAGGTCTATCACTGTTTCCTATTACCTGTCTTTTATTTTGCTCTTTAATTGATGCACACTTCGGGTAGAGGGGGACAGATGTAAAAAGGGTGAAGATGTGTGATGTCCACGCACCAGCCCCCCACGGTGAATGCAGTCACTGCATCCTGCAAATGTGCTGATGAAAGTCTGAAAAACATACTTCAAATATTCTAAGGGCAGAAGAACCATTTTACTTGGTATCACTAACACCATTTGTGATTCTGACATTGCAAATCATCAGTAGTATTTTTAATCATTTGTCTTATCATATAGTAAAAAGCCTACTAGGTTCCGTCAGACTCGCCCCCCCCCCCCCGTAGGGTCCATCTGCAGCTGCTTCCATCTGACTGATGAGGAGGTTAGGCTGGCATCTTCTGCATGGCATCCAGCCAAACTGGATGAAGCTCCTGGTAGCTAGCTCTTCTTAGGAATAGGAGCTGTGACTGCACATGGGCCGACCCGAGAGATCCTGCCATGGCTTCCCTCTTTACCTGCCCACTGCCAATCCCTTTTCAAACTGGTAAACCAGTCGCTCCATCCAAAGAGCTAAACAGCCAGCAGGAGCTTCAGCCCAGCTATCTTTCCTCCCATCTGGAGTAGGGTGCCCTGCTTCCCAGGCTATCAGGAACTGACCTTTGACCTTGATTGTCAGTGCTTTAACCCAGAGGAATGTCAGCTGATGTCAGATACTGGCTAAGGAGACTATGTCTTTCCAAAACTATTTCTCCCAAATTTGGCTAAATCCTAAGTTTCAAAAGTAGTTTAAATGTTTTCAGGCTTAGAGACTGCACTTTGTTCCTCTTTGCCATATGTGAGTAGATTTACAGAGAACTGTGCATATTTTTAGGCATGCATACATACATACATATACTCAGACACATACACATGAGTAAGGATTGAGTTTGTGAGATAGTAGACTGAATTTAGGATGATATCTGTCTTAGTTATTATCTTTGCTGTAGGCACAGAATACCCTACTCCCAGGACTCTAAGGAGAAGACTTTTATTTTGGCTCACAGTCTGTAGAGGTTCCAGGACATCATTGGCTGGCTTAAGGCAGGGCAGCATGGCAGAGGAGAAACAGCCCATGGCTTGGAAGCAGGAAGTGGACAGGCACAGAGTGAAAGAGAGATCAAGGGAGGAGGAGGGAGTTAGACCTTTCCAGGCCACTCCCCCAGTGACCCACTTCCCCACACTAGGCTGCACCTCCCAAGATCACATTCACTATAAACTATATTGGTGGACTAATTATTATCATGCTATCATGCTCCAGTCACCTCCCAAAGCCCCTACTTAGGAGTGCAGAGGCTTTGGAGAGACATCTAGACATAAACCACAGCAGCATCTCTGTAACAGAACTGTTTCTTTGCGCAGAGCAGGAGCGAGGTGCTGTGTGTCCATACAGAGCCTTGCCCACTGGTAGGTCCCAGAACTCAGGTTCTGGGGCTCACGGTTCCTGCAGAGCGTTACATCTGAGAGCCCCTTGTGCCTGTTTCTGCTCTCTCCTCATGATCCTCCCTCAGGTTCTTCACAAGCTGCTTCTTCTGGGGTGTACGCTGCCATTTGCCATATTCTCTTGAACCTCACCCCGACTGCTCTGTGTCACTGGGACCTTGTCCTCATGAGCCAGGCTTGGGGAGTTGGAAGCTGTTTCATCCCAGTGGGTCTCTGGGGTTCCATTTGGTTTCACATTCCTTATGACCAGAGAGATGATGAGAGACAGACATGGAATTAGAACAAGGGCAAATGAGTAGATGATGACAAGGACTGATGGGGAATGAGGATCAAGGAGACCGAGTGCTGGGCAGAGACCCCCCAGGGGAGACACCACTGGTGCTTCAGCACTGGCCATGTGGGAGGGCGTCGTGAAACCCAGAAAGAGAAAATTCGTGGCCATAATGATCCTGAAAACTCTCCAATGGGAGTGGGTGTTAGCTGCCTAACTGTGTCTTAATGAAAACATACTGTGCTTTAAAATCACTTCTCAGTCTCTCTTGGGTCGGCCTGATGCTTTTCAGCTTTTATCTGTGGAAAGTGCTCTGAAACCTGCTCTCAAATCCCCATGAGCAGACCGCTGCAGCTCTAGAAGGACCCCGCATCTCGGGCGCTGCATTGGAAGCATTTCCCCAGCCCTTAAACCCCCAAACCCTGGGAACCCGGTAAACTCTCTGCTGGCCCAGTCCCTCTGCACAAGAGAAGCATGCCATGGTTTCCTTCATGTTTGTTTCTTTTTTGATCTGATGGTGTTAAAAACCATTTCCCACTTCCGCCTACCTGATTGGTCCTATAATTAAGTGATCCATTTTGAAACTTTCCCGGAAAATACCAAGAGACCTTGGGAAAGTTGCTTCTACTGTGTGAGCCTGTTTCCTTAGCTATAAAAGAATATGCTAATACATCCTTGTCATGTGATGAGATTGGACTATCCACACACTCCATAAGGGAAGAGTTTTAATTTTTATCATATGCAATTATTATATACCTTTATATGTATGTCCCTCAATTTCTTCAATTACTTACAGTCTCTAAAGAACCAGACATGTAGCAGTTGCTCAGATAATGCATTGAATCAATAATTGAATAAATGAATATACCAATAGATTGAAGTCAGTAATTATCAACTGTACAACCTGTATAGAAAGGGACTTGGCTATCAGTCCCGATGCAGGACCCATCAGCTCAGGGCAGGCTGACCTCAGTCCAGAACTGTGTTCCGGACAGTTTTCCCCTGGGTCACATTTCCTACAGACTCTCTCTGTTTTAGAATAAGGAAGATTTTCTTTGGGTCCTGGTTTTATCAAAACTAAAAAATCACAAAGGGACCTCTTTATGTCTGCATAAAGAATTTATTGTGTACTGTGTACCAGCAAATCCATAGGGACTAGGAAGTAAATTCCTAACTGCACCAGCTCCCAGAGCCCTGAAGTTCCTGCTGCAGCTCGAGCTCCTCTGGAGGCAGCGGTGGAGACACTGATGGGGAACAGCACGATTAGTGGGTACTGGGGTGGAGGGCATGTGACTTGTCACAGTCACAGCAGCTCTTCTGAGCTGAATCTATCTTTCCCCGTCACCTGGGGAGAGAAGGCATAGATGGGAACAGCCTCTCCTAAGGAAGGTCCAGCCTACCTGGTACTAGGAGTTTGCCTGCTAGTGGCTGCTCCTTCCCACAGCATGAAGAGTTGAGGGGTTTGGGGAGACAGGGACAGGAGTTTCAGAAACAGAGTGGTGACAGCTGATGGCCTGTGGGAGGAGCCGGATGAGGGCCTAGCGGGTTTCTCTGCCTACCCGGCCTGTAGTTAAGCTTCGATTATCCAGCCTTCAAGACTCAGCCCTGGATGTTGGAGGGGCAGGAAGTGACAGTGGATCCCTGATTTGTCCCGTAAACTGGCAACTGAGCCTGCCTGTGATCCCAGCACTCAGGAGGCTGAGGCAGGAGGATCACCATGTGTTCAAGGCCAGGATAGGCTACATAGTGAGTTCAGGCCAGCCTGTACTACACAGTGAGACCCTGTCTCAGAAAACAAACAAACAGAAACCTGATAACCTTGCTTTCATTTTTACACAAATAAGAGCTTCTGGCTGCCTATATTTAGGCATGAACCTGAAAAAGGAGGCAACAAACTCTTTATGATTGTCTGAGAGTACAGACACCAGCAGATCTGGAACCACACTCTTCATGTTCAAAACTGAGGACTCTCCGTGCTCTGAACTTCAGTGGAAAGTGTGTGTGTTTGTGTGTGTGGGGGACAGTCAGCCCAGGCTAAGTGCCTGTTGAACCAGAAAGAGACCACACCGAACAACGAGAGGATGAATTGTGGATAATAATACTTCCTTACATTCCTTCCAAATCTTACTTCCTGACATGAGAATGTGCACTGACTCACAGAATTCACTTCGGCTTTGATCTTCATCTTTAAATATTTTCTGTTGTGTCATCCTCAAATGTTGGAATTTACCTCTTTCCAAATGAGATAGAAGCCTTAGAAAGCATATGTCTCATCAGCACCAGTCTAAAAGATTTCCTTTTATCCTGAAAGCATCTCTGTTCTCTGGAATGGTGTCACAAATCTCAACTCTTTTGACACATAGCTGAGAGTGTGCACCTGCTGAGTCCTATCACAGTGTCCTGTGCACCTGTCTTTCTGTCACCTCTAATCCCGATGTGCCCCAGGTGTGATTTCATCTGCAGTCTCCATTTGGAATCATGAATAGCACATCACTCTTTTGGTCCTAAATGTAAGTTTACAACTGAAGGATGCATTTTCAGTTCTTCCCTAGAACTATTTTCTGAGGGATTTACCTTTACAACCTGATTGGTATTTTCTAAGAGATTAAAACCAAACAAAATTAAACAGAATAAAGCCAATCAAAACAAAACAGTGAAAGTGACAGTTACGGTCCAAACAAGATCACAGGAAATCAACCAGGGCTACCATAATGCCTCTTTCCACCTCACCTGGGGGGAAGCATAGATGGGAAACAGCCTCTTCAAAATAACTGCGCATGCCATCAGACCTTGATTTCCTATGATCTTGTTGTGAAACCCTGTACCACTTTCACTGCTATGTTTTTATTTTATGCTGTTCTGTCTTATTTGACCCTTATTGGATATTTCTAACCTCACCGAGAAAGCAATCTAATACCATGTTTTTCTCCAAAGTGCTCCATACCTCGTACAGGGAGTGATCAACAAGGAACATTGAATGTTAAGACAGGACTTGAACTGAGAGAGGCCAGGCACAGACTGAGAAGGTGTTTTCCACTGCAGGAAGGGGTCAGCCATGGCCCATGTTCGCTTCGAAGGAGCTGCTCGTTCTCCCAAGCCCCAGAACTGTTCCCTGGGCCCATGCTGTGGAGGTCCCCTGGGTCCATGCTGTGGAGGTCCCCTGGCCCAGCTTCCTGCCCACACACCCAGCCCTGCGTGGCAGAGTCGCCCTCGCTCCCGGGGAGCACCTGTGCATGGCAGCCCCTGGTGTAGGATATGCTGGGAGAGTGGTCTCCCACCCTGAGTGCAGGTTTGGTTCTTTTGCTACATACATGATTCTCTGAGAGCATTTGAGGGGACATTTCAGTTTTGCGAGGTGGCTGTGCACATGAATGCATCTCCTCTGGCTGCATGGTCTCTTTCGTATGGATCTGCATGCCTCTCTATTTCTGTCGCCGTGTCTTGCATTTCTGTCCGGTGTTACACACCCACTCCTCTTGTTGAAACTTCACAGGGTCTAGTTGTTCTTTACTGCTAGCTCACACCCACACTGTTTACAATTTGAAGCTGTTAAGAGCTTCTACACCCTTCCTGTTTCCTGGTTGGAGAGGAATTTTTTCTTTTTCTTTAACCATCATCCAAAGTGAGTTTTTATTTATTCCTGATTGCAGAGAGCAGTGCATCCATTTGCCTTCATTCTTCTTGCCGTTTCATCTCTCAGTTTGCCCAAATAGAAACCCAGTTGCTCTGTCCTGTAAATATTTTAGACATTCATCCTCAGTGTCAAAAGTCACAGAGACTGAGCAGATCTTTGAGCTGCTGTTAAAAAATTATCACACCATCACGTTGTCTCACAGGCTTCCGAGGCCGCCATTTTTCCCCCAGCAAACACAGCTATCTTGTCTCCTCATCTTGAAATCTGAGGAATTCCCCTTTTCAGCATAGTGTTATCTTTAAAGGAGCCTTGCACTGAAAATTATGAGGCAGAACTAGCTCTGGCATGTAGAAAGAATAAAGTCAGTTGGCAACGGAGCAGAAAAATCACAGATGTTCTTATCCTGGCAAATTCTATTTCGTGTCCATCCAGAACTTCATAAGCAGTGAAGAGGGCGAGGTGTCACCTGACTCCTTCTGTCACTTTCAGATCTCAATCCGAAGCTATCCGCGTACTCCAGTCCCGATCTGCTGGTTTCTGAACAGTCATTGTAATCACATCTGGATGCAAGCGAGTAGCTGTCTCAGCCATGCTGTCTTTGTTTCCGTCTCCATTCTGTGATGAATTCCAGGCCAAAGAACAAAGAGAACAAGAAAGCCAGCAAGGGAGAAATGTCGGCTCAGCCAGTGCGAATGAAATGTGACAGCTCTCTTCACAGTTTCCTTGCAGAACTTCCCGAGGCGGCCCCTTTCCCCAAACCAGATTTTTCCTTCTGAAATCACAAGATAACAAACACAGGAAGAGAATATGTAACTTCCATCTCTTCTGCGTATTGGGAAGAAATGGTTTTTACTGGGCTCCTTCCCTGGCATGGGGTGGGGCTCACAGGAGTGGAGGTTAGAGTTCCAGTTTCAATGGGATCCAGTCTGCCCATCCGTCACCAAGCCCCGGAGAGACTGCCGTGATTCCTTGAACATGTGTGACACTTGTCAGTTTAGAATCTTTGGGCTTCTTACCCTTCAGGTACAAAATAGAACATCAACTCTTGCTTTTAACCTTCTTCCAAAGTCAATGCGACCTTGCTCTGCAATGGAGAGAATTTTGTCTGCACCTTAACTGCATCCCAGTTCTGAGATTTTTTTGAAAGCACAGTTATTCTTACATTAACCGACGTGCCAGGGTACTATTAGTTAAATGCATAATCCAACTGCGTGGTATATAAGTAGAGTATATTTAAAATTTGAGTAGATTATATGTTGCAGATATTTGCAAAAGTTATCTTCAAAACAGTCAGATATTCTTGTTACACTGACTTTTAAAGTCAGACTCACAATAGTTGAGAAACTATATGTAAAAACAAACACATTCTTTTTTTCTATGATAGAATAAAAGTACTTGGTGAATTAGATGGAGACACAGTCTTGAACTGAACTTTCTTTGTTTGGGTACATGCTCCACTAGGAAAAATATCATTAATGTGTTTAAAAGTTTATAATCTGTACATGGATTAGCTTTAGGACATCTCATAATCTTATGAATCTGGCAAAACAGAGATTCTTGTCATCATAGCATTGCTATTTATAGGTAAGTAAAGACAGACTCTTAAATTGGTGAGCTGAAATTCTTAAATGTAAGTCTTCCAACTAAATCCAAATGCAGTATTTTCATATGATAGGCTAAGATAAAGCCAAAAGTGACAACACTAATAGCCATCAACATTGTGTTAATACCACATGCTTCCTTTGGGCTAAGCAGTTTACACACATCATTTTATTTCAGCTCATCCTCATGACAGTCCTGTGTGTGTGGTGAGTGTTCTTATTCTAATTTTATAGCATAGGCACCTTCAGGTTTAGCGATGCTAGGCCAAGAGTCCCAGATCATACAAACGATCAGCAGAACAGCTGGGATTTGAATCTTGCTGCAAATCACAGCCCCGCCAGCTGGCCCAAAAGGATCGGGAAGGCTCAGAAAGGGTTTATGAAAGTAGAGCTACCACACAGGAAGGATCGTAGCATGTTTCATCCTCTTCTTTATGCCTTAGAAGACACAGGATTTCCCACCTTGAGCACTTAGCCCTGTGCCGTGCTGACAGCTTCACGACCTTGCTGCGTCCTGAGTCGCAATCATAGCCAGACGTTGAAATTAGAACCATCCACTCTTCAGTCATTCAGCATCCGTCCCCTGAATAAATATTTAGAAGATGCCATGCCAAGCTCCAGTGAGCAGAAAGGACAGAAATCCTCATTCTGGTATTTTCTTAGTCATGAGGAAATCACCTGCTTCAGAATATTTAAGAGGTCTTTCGGGTTGTCGTGTTTAATGATAGCTTCAGGGAATAAATTTGCTTTTCTAAAATGAATGATTCTGTTGTCATTGTAAAACATATAGTACTTGCATCCCTATGTTTCTAATTATACAAAAAATGTTTGAAAAATAATTTACTTTTCCTAGAAGAAAGTGACCTAGGTTCATAAGTTGCAAGATGGTGGTTTTCTTTTCAAGAGCAGGAGGAGTTGAACCCAGGGCCTTTGCACTGAGCTATAGCCCTCAGTCCTTTGTTTTTATTTTGAGACAGAGTCTCACTAAGTCCCTAAGTCACCCATGTGGGGCATATACTAGCAACCCTCCTGCCTCGGCCTCCCAGAGCGCTGGGACTCTGGTTGTGCACCGCTGCTCACAGCTAAGGATTTGAATACAGGTAGCGTGGCTCCGGCCCCTGTAGACTTAGCACTGTGTGCCACTTCTCCTGCTGCCCATGAGTATGCATAGAACTAGCAACATGGGGGAGAGTGAACGGATGGGGGAAGGAAAGAGAAATTAGACGACAGAGGAGGAGAAGATTGGAGATGGTGCTGATGCCACAGCGGTCGCACGGGGTCCAAAGGCTGACATTGCATTCCGTCTCTGCAATTATCTGTCCCAGCATCTGGAGATGGGAAGCAGGTTCAGGCTATTTAAGGAAGGGGTTGTCCTGTTGACTGTTGTGCAAATTGAAGGTGACAGGAGCAGAGTCTCAGCCAGCTCAGGAGTGCAGAGCGGCTGTGGTGCTGTGAGGGGCCCGTGCTCCGAGGCTCTGCCCACTCTGTGACTTCAGCACCTCGGCCTGGACCTGCTGCTTCCGGACCATCTTCCAGCTCTGCCGGAATGGTAGGAAGGAACCGGTGCCTTCAGCAGGCCTTAGAGTATTTCGTCTGAGCTGGTTCTTATAAGGCAGCTTCTAATTTATTGTGAATCTCTGGAATTCTGGAATCCAGCCTTGGCCCAGGCTCTGAGTAATTAAATTCTGCGGAACATCGAGTCCTAAAATCTGCCTAGTTCCCGCATTGAGGAAGCATTAATGTTCCTCCAGACCCAGAAAACTAATCATTGCTCCTGACACCAAAAGGCATTTGTTTTTCCCCTCTTCTCCATACTCATTCTGGCTTTAAAATAATTATTTCATATTCATCAAAGTAGTAAAGTTGGGACCTTTAACATGATTTTTTCTCATTCCTAATGCATTTATTAGAGGAAAATTAGAAAATACATACCAGCAAACATTTTAAAAATTAGAAACATTAATAATACCTGACCTTTTCCTATTGACAGGGTAATTTACAAATGTAAATTGTAAAAATGTAAGGAAAGGCCCAGAGTAATAGTTCACACAATGGAGGGGTTTTAAAAATGAATGTCACATCTCTCTGTCTCTCATCTTCCGAGGCTGCTGTGCCCTCCGCCTTGTCAAGGTTCACGTCCACACATGAAGGTGCAGACGTACACTCACTTTTTTCAAAAAGTTACATTTTTTGTTATTCTGCAACCTGTTTTCTTCCTTTTAACAATAAGTTGTGGGGCACAGAAATTGATCCAGTGCGTTATTTTTAGCAACTGGGTCATCATATATTGTCATCTGCAAGAATCGTAACTCACTCAGCCTGTTCCCAACTGACAGGTAGTTTCTTGAATTTTCCTCTTAAAAATAATGCCACAGTGAATGGACTCACATGTATACCTTTACTGATGCATGTTCCATGTGACTGTATTTCTGAAGCTTTAAATTGTTTTTATTTTAAAAATTAAAATAATGCATGATCCTTTAGATAGTAGACTCTACTAGGTCCTTAATCTATTTTGTTGCACTGTAAATGAATAAATTCTCACATCCAGGCCTACACAGTATTCCACAAAATTGACAAAATACCTGACACTCAAAGAAAGAAAAGTTTATTTTGGCTCATAGTTTACAGAGGTATCACTTCGTAGTTGGCTGGCTGCAAGGCAGGGTAGCTTCCTGCCGAGAAACAGTTCATGGTGGGCAGAAGGCGGCAGAAGCAGCAAGCAGGAAGTGATGAGCACCACCACCAGCAGCCTTGTTTATGTCCCTTATGTCTTATGGAGGCTGCCTGCCCTGAGGGGCAGGAAGCATTCACACTGAGGAAGGATAGTGGGGCAGCCTTAATTTTGCATTGCGCCGTGAATCAATCCCAGCGTCACACACTCTAGATCCACCCACCTCTGTAAAGCTCCCCCCATGGCCAAATGAGGCTTCAAGGGACATCTAGACGTGAGCCATGGCACTCACATCGAAACATAGAAAGCTGTTGCGGTCCTCATTGCTTATCCCAGTAACAACTGTCACTTATCACACAATCCACCCAGCCCTGACTCCTCATCCACCCTGGGGTTGGACCCACTCCTCCTGGAGTGAATCTTGATCTCAGCTCTCACTCAAACCCATCACCGGAAGGCCTTTTCCAGACTCCCCACTGGGATGCAAAAAAACCCTGTTACCCTGAGGCCCGTAGCACCCCTTTGCCTCTCTCTTGTAGCACTTTCTCACTTTGCTTCCTATGCAAGTCTGCAGGGCACAGATGAGAGAAATTGTCTCAGCTGAATGCAACCTGCAGGCAGGAAAAACCTCAAACACTGCTGATTAGACTCGGGGAATTTATCTAAAAAATAAGAGCAGGCAGGGCCCAATGTTTGCCTTTCAAGCCCTGTGATAAGTTAGAATTACACCCAGTTATTAGGGCAGCTGGGAGGGCAGTACTAGGGAACAGTGGATATGTGCATTTCCATCTCCTGGGCGTCACCTTAACTTCTGGACAGGAGCAGCAGACTTTCTGTAAAGAACCCGGGAGTCAGTGTCTTAGATTGTGTCACTACTCAGCTGTGCCATTGTCAGGAAAGCATCCAAAGCCAAAATGAAGCAAAAGTGTGACTGTCCACTGCTCCAAATGGCATGGGCCACAGTGTGCCCATCGCTGCTTCCCAGGGTGTCTGGTACAGGTGATTAACTGGAGTCAAATCCAATGCTCGTTCTTGGACTTCCCTGGCAACTTGGAGCATGCTCCTTAACCTTCTGTAGGCTGGCATCTATTAAAGGAACTTGCACTAAACAAGCAGAGAAATGGTTTTCACACAGTGGGACAGGATCTGGATGACAAGACTAGAAGGCTGAAAAACAACCAATGGGGGGACTATTGGGGCGCAGGGGCAGGGTCACCTCTCAGGCACATACTCTTTCTTTAGTGCTCACATCCGGTGTAGTTGGGCAGGTGGATGGTATCTCACACCTGTGGCCACAGCAGTCCTATCAAAGAAAGACTGAGCATTGTTTAAGGCGTATGGAACTGTGAGTACAGGGATGTTGGGGGCCAAGCTTTGAGAAGAATTGTGGGTAAAAGAGAATTTGAAACCTTTTTAGCTAAAACACACACAATGCACCTTCTTTGTGTGGCCGGCCTTGTCATTTCAAGCATTTCCACTGGCTGTGGCAGCAGGCTACCCAGCTTGGTAGCCTCTCCACCTGACACCCATGAGACTGCGGTGAGCCTTGGAGTGGGCATGCAGGGCCCTGGCAGCTGGGCTCCCCACCCCCGCTAACCCGGTCTGGCCTGGAGCAGGTGCTTCTGCCAAGTCGATCGCTTTGCTTCCCTTCCCATGTTCTTTAGCTCTTTCCATTCCAGGGCCTCCTTTTCTCTCTGATGTCCTGTCATCCGGAGTGGACATGTAATGCTCAAAGTCTTATGGACAGTACACACAGTGTCCAGCTCTGTCTCTCTGTCTGTCTGTCTCACTGTCTCAGTCTCTTTGTCTCTCTCTCTCCTTACCATATAGTTCAAGCTGGCATTGAACCTTTAACTCACTCTGTAGTCCAAGTTGGCCTCAGACTCCAACAATTCTCCTGTCTCAGCCTTCTGCGGCCAGAGATTACAAGTGTGTGCCACTCGACAAATTTATTTGATTTATTTTCAACTTGTTCTTTAAAATCTCCGTCAGCAGGATGGAAGGAGGACCAGCATCATTTTTTTAAGTTTGGAAGACAGAACTAAGTGTTCATTAGCATGGATTGCAGAGATGTGCCTTAATATTATTTGAAAATCAATTCAAAGTGTGATAAACTTGTACAGTTGAGGAGAAGGTCCTGAAAGATTTGCTAAAGGCACGTACACAAAGCTCAAATCCTTTGTCCACCTTCCTTCTTGCACGACAGCCCCACCGTGCACTTCCTCTCCTCCCCATGCTGGGGTGACCAACTCGGTCCCCCAGATCCAGTTTAAGCCCCTTCTCCACTTTCTTTCTCACAAGTACATAAGTAGATCATGATGAGTCTAATAAAGAGTGGACTTGTAGGAGTAATGAAAATATTTCACACATTATGATGCAAGCCTATTGTCTTGGTTACTTTTCTCTTATTCCTGGGACAAAATACCCAACCAAAAACTAAGGAAATAATGTTTTTGTTTAGTTTACAGTTTGTGGAAGTTTCAATCCATAATCAGCTGGCTACAAGGCAGGGTGGTGTGGCACCAGGGCAACACTTCAAGGCAGCAGCCAGAGCAGAAGAGGGTGGAACAAGCCTCTTTTCCTCCTGTACATTATACTCCAGCCATCCCCCTCCCCAGAGTGGGTGTAGCACTCACAAAATCTTTGTGCTCTCCTCTTGCACAGGATGAGGATATTTACAAGTAAGGATCCTGGTTCCTTGCTGAGTCAGTTAAACTTCTAAACTTCCCAAGTTGACACAGTGTATCAACTGTAGCACTCATATCGCACTGGCTTTTACCATGGTGTTTTACTATGTCACATCGCTGATTGTTCAGACCATGCCAGGAGCCGGGCACTGTGTGTACTGTCCATAAGACTTTGAGCATTAAATGTCCACTCTGGATGTCACAGTGCACGATGTGTCCTGAGCTTGGCCAGGTCTTGCTGCACTGAGTGTCCCATCCCCCTGTCCCATCACCATTGTTCCTTGTGTGATTGTGTCTGCAGTGACTACCAGGACCTAGCAGAGGTCCAAAGGCAAGATTTCAGTCAAAACTCTTGGGTCTTGCCATTTTGACAGAAAGTCTTCATGATTATGAGGGAATTCTATTCGGAGATAAATGGAGCATGTTTCTACAGTGGCAAGCACATTTGTAAATTTACATCAATGTGTATAAAAACCATTTAGATTTCTAGATAAGGTTTTGGTAACCAAATGAAATGCTGCGTCTGAAACAGAAATTTAAACAGTAATTCCATGATCAACTGGCAAACCTGCCAGGGAGAATAAAATGACTCACTAAGTACAATAGAAAATACATGTGTAAATCATAGTAGTATGATTTTATTA
The DNA here is from genome assembly GCF_034190915.1 of Cavia porcellus. Lineage (NCBI taxonomy): Eukaryota > Metazoa > Chordata > Mammalia > Rodentia > Caviidae > Cavia > Cavia porcellus. Next base: position 64,049,521 of record NW_026947503.1, on the reverse strand, counting down.
AAATCGCAAATATATACAGATAAATTAATCAACTTTCTCAAGATGTATCTACCTAAGATTAATTAGTAAGCACTCAATAATCCTGAGAAAGTTTCATTTTAGAGACTTGCAGGTTCATTGGGAAGTATGAGTCTTAAGTTTTAATAAAGTTCCTTGATGAAAGAATTATAAAATTAGTCCTTCCTGCATATTGAAACATTGTAAAAGTTAATGAATTCTCTGACATTCAGCAATGTTGCTAAATTACCTTATGTACTTGTTTGAGCACAATGTCTATAATCTTCTGATTAAAATAATAACTACCACAATCATCAGTAATAATTATTATTTACCAATCGACCACCCATCCCTTGAGAGCTCATCTTGGGAGCTGACAAAATAATTTTCCAAGGAATTCAGAAACTTTTTGCTCCAAACAGACTAACAGAAAAAAAGACTCTAACTTTTAAGCTTCAAACTTAGAGTTCATGAACAAAAGTATATTTTTAAAAATCTTCTGTTATAATGAAGAAAACTCCCAGCAAGCCTTTGTGTATCGTAACACTAGCTAACTAGCTATTGTTTGCCCTGCAGTTCCTATTTAGGTTTGTGATGCTACCATGATTGATTCCTACCTCACAGAATAATGAGTCTAGATTTTATTTCTGTGTTTGGCTCCAGACTTGTGTAGCAAGCAAAGTGTTTGAAAAATCAAAGGAAAAAATGATACTCACTTGAATACTCTCTTCAGAGATTAAAAAAACACTAGCAACAAATACAGAAAATACTTTTTGCTGTTCAGAATGTCTTACCTGTTGGACTGTGTGGCTTTATCATTGCAGTGAGAAACGCTGGAAAGAACTTGACCATGTTTCAAGAGACATTCTGTCCGTAATGTCTTCCACATTCCACTGCCCTCTCCTTATTTTTCTTTACTCTAAAAATGACAAGAATAGACTGTCATCTGGGTGGTCCCCAGCTATGACAAGACAGCCAAAGCTGTCCACGCCGGTCTCTGGTCTAATCTCTCTCATCCTCACAGAGGCCAGGGATCTCAGCAGGATAAGCAGGACTCCCACTTTGGGTAAACAGAAGGACTGAAAAGTGCATCTCATTTGTAAGTCAAGCAAGAAAGTCACTGGGAATAAAGCTTAACCAGCAGAGCCAAGAAATTTGCTTGGGTGCAGGAAAAGGAACTGTGTGTTTCTGTTTAGCCATGATTCTTTCTGAAGAAAGCTCAGTGTGGACAGAAGTGTGAGGCTAGGTCATAAGGTACCAAGCTCTGGAACACATTTTTCCTTGGTGGTCTTATTTTACTACCAACATTTTGATCTGGTCAGGTGGAAATATTAATTAGTATCTGTCTTGGGTACTCTTCTCCCATCATTGAGAAAAAATACTTGCCCAAAGTGAAGCAAGGAAAGGTTTACTTAGCTTACAGGTTTTGGAGGTTTCAGTCCATATACTCAGCTGGCCTGTTTATCTTCCATCTGGGGAAGGAAGATGCCATGATTCTGTTCATCTCAGCCATGAGCAGTGAAAGGTAGTTAAGTTGCCTGGCTTTGTTACAGCATCTACATGGTTTCCTTTAAGAATCATCTATCTCTGTCTAATATAACCAGAGCTGAAGTCTCCTCTAGATAAACGGCTGATATTTTAGAGACTCCTCCATACACATGTTCCCATCCATTTTGCCAAGCCTTTTTCTGTAAGCAACATGATTTGGAGCCACATAAAAAGGCTTTCAAAAAAATGGTGTTTTAATTCATATTTTGACACTCTTAAAAATGTCTGCACAGAGTAATTTTGCATGCTTCCTGTTAAAACAGATACACAGTCTTGTAGTTCATGTTGTAAAAGTGGTAATGAGGACCATTCTGACCAAAATAGAAAGCAGCACCGGCAAAATGCACTTGCATAACGTGAAACATGGACTCTCTCCCAGCCTGGGCGGTGGGCGTTTACTCTTTTCTGCATCGCTTGTCAAAAGTTTATGCCCAGATGCTTTTATTTGTTTGTATATTCACTGCCCTCTGTAATTCAAACATTTTGATTTCCTAGCAAGGGAGGTCTGGGATATGGGAGGCGCGACAATAACATGGGTGCACACAGCTACTGAGGAGGAGCCATCCCCCTGCATGGGAGCTTACACGGCGTCCTCGCCCTGCTTCCTGGTCTGGCGTCTGTCACTCAAAGTGACTCCTCCTGTGCCCTACTAATCTTCATTACTATAATTAAGCTCATTTGCTCTGCTTTGAACCTAGATAAGACATAATAATGAGAATAAATGTTTCTACTCTGACACTGAATAATTACATATCATCTCCCCTTTTTATTTCTTAAGCCTATAAACCTAAGTATAATTCCCAAGTCAATATCTTTTTTAGGCAAGGCATAACTTCTTCTTTATCCATTAGGAATCTTTTGTTGTTGTTGTTGTTAAGGAAAATGACCAGAAAACTGTGGACTAGATTTTCAGAGATCATGTAGAGACGTGTACACAGGCTTCTGTGCCTACTGATTTTTTTTTTTTTTTTTTTGTATCTTGGACATAATTTCAAATTTTACTTGTAACCATCTTTATTTTCTAAAGTATTTTCTAATCATTTCATTTACAAAGGATATGCTTGGCATTTATAAAGAAAACACTTTTCAAAGTACCCTTGTCCTTTTCAAGTATAATTTTTAGAAATTTACCACTCTTTCCTTTCTCATAATAACGTATAAAAATAAGACTGAAGACACAACTTTTTAATACTTTCTAGTGATGTAAGTTTTCTGAAGACATCGTCATTATCTTAAAAGAATGTCGGCTTGTGGTATGGACAGAAATTTAGGAGCAGTTTGTCTTCCTGATCTCAAGTTTCCAAACAAGCTTCCTTGGTGGCACAGTGAGCAGAAACCATCCATGTGTCTTTTGGTAAGTAAGTAACAGAAGACTGTGGAGGCCCTGTGTAACTGGAAATTTCAACTGGAAAGTTTTTTTAAAATTATTTTTGATCTCAAGTCATCCTTCTAATCCCAAGTTTCATAGGTCAAATAATTAAAAATATATTTTATTAATAAATGTTTTAGAGAGATTCATTTCATATATGACCAGTCATATTTTTGTTTCGTGGTTTTGCTTGACTGGTATATAATTGTTATTTGGTGGCCTCCAGCTAGCTTACTTCTTGTACTTACTGAGGTGTGAGGATTCATTTTTGGAGTCACACACTCGTCAGGTTCTTAAGTAAAAACTGGCCCAAGTACACAAGAGGCAGCACCTAGGGAACTGCCGGCACAGGTCAGGGAGAGGCTGCCTACTCCGGGTCCCCTCAGCCCCCTGCCAGACACCCACTGTCCTGATTTCACAGGCTTCCATGACTTGTGTCCCAGTCTGAGTGCTTCATCTGTGGACTCACAGTCCCCTCTGGCTTCTTTTGCTAATATGTTGGTGAGCTTCACCCAGATCATGGTTTGATTATTCTCACTGCTGCATATCATCCGATTTTATGAAAGCAACACAGAACATTTATCTGTTTTAATGTTTACTTTTCAGTTTCGCACTCCTACTAGTGTGCCGCCAGAAACATTCTGATGTGTGACTGAACCAATGCATGTGTGCCTTTCTGTAGGATAACTATCAGGAGCAGAATATCGGGGTGACTGGGTTTGTCTAAATCTAACTTCAGGAGCTAGCACCAAGCGGTGGTGGTATCAGTACATTCCTGTCAGCGTAGTGGGGGAACTAGGGCATGCCACATCTTTGCCAATGTGTGCTGTGTGCCAGTGTCTTGGACTTTAGCCAGTTTGGGGCTGATATTGGTATTTAACTATGCTTTGAATTTCCATTTCCCTAAAGTCTCTGAGCTGAACACTTTTTCATATACATCAGCTATGAGTATCCTCCTCTGTGAGTGTCCTTTCATTTGTTATTAGATTGTCTTTTTCTTGTTGATATACAGGATTTCCGTATGTATTGCTGAATTCCACATGTTTTGTTCAGTTTGTTATCAGCCTTTCACTCTCTTAATGGTGCCTTGGGATGACTCTGACTTCTAAATTTTTAATACAGTTCATCAATTCTTTCTCTTTTGATTAGTGTTTAGTTGTCCCATTCAAAATTGTGCCCTATTTCATGTTCCTAAATCAAATAGACATAGGTATGCATCTATTTCTAAACTCCACTCTCTTCCATTAGTTTGTAATTCTTTTGCCAGAATCATTTGTTTTAATTGCTGTAAAACATTCTGAGAGCTACGGATGTCACCCCTCAAATATTCTCCTTCTATAAGATTGTCCTGACTATTCCTTGACTGTTTACTTACCCCCCACACACACTTCCTCCAAATGATTCTGATCTTAATTAGAGCCTGTGTTAACCTATGGAGTGACATCACGTGAACTGCCACCTTCGAATTCATGAGCATGGTTTCTCTTTCCTTTTAATTAGGTATTTTAAGATAATTTCCAATAGTGTGGAGCATTTCCTTGAGCTGGCACCTCCACACAGTGTGAACAGGAGGAATGACAGCAAGACATCTTTGTCTCAGCATCAGAAGGGAAACACATACAAGCTCACCATTAAGTATGACATCTGAGCTAGGTTTCCAGAGCACCCCTTTGTACACTGAGGAAACTATTTTAATTGCTAGTTTGCTATGTTTTTATTTTTATGCACGAATTGAATTTTATCAAATAGATTTGCTGCTCCTATTTGGAAGACTGCATGGTTTTCTCATTTATTCTGTCAATGTGGTTAATTTTATTACAGTATTTCTTAAGGAGTTTTTAAAAAGTATATCATAAATATTGGAAAAGTTTGCAAAATTACTTTTATCCCTCAGTGAATTTAAAAAACATTCATGTGCAGCAACCACATCAAGAAACAGACCTTGCTGTGTCCATTACCAGTATACATGTATTCCAGTCGCTGTCCCTTAATTAAATAACAGCTGTCTCTGACACTGCTCAGTTTCCAGGCACTGTGTGTGGTTACACAAAACACTGTCCCTTTAGTTCTCAAATCATGACATACATAACAGATCCTGTCATGCACAGTGACTAATAGCATCACTTCTTCCAGCATCTGTCAGTGTTTGGCCACCGCAGTCTGCCACTCGGGTTACACACTGGTGGCAAGGTGTATCATGTGCTGTCTGCTTCCTCCCTTGACAAACCCTTGTGACATGTTACACACTAGACCTTTCACACGGGGACCCGGCTGACACATAGGAAAATGCAGCAGAGCAACGACCTGGTGACACTGGAAGTGAAATTCTAGTCACAGCCTGAAAGATTGACAGCTATTAAAAAAAGAAAAAAGAAAAGACCACTAAATGTGTCACCACTCAAGACAGGCACCAGGGTCAGTCAGTAAGGGACACTCACTGACTCAGTGAGGACCGTCATGACGACAGACTGTCAGTGATGCTGGCGAATAACTGAAATACATTATCTAATATTCATGGCGCTGCAAACCACAGAATACTTGTCAAACACCACGTATACTTTTAAAAGTTTGCACACACCTTTATGTAAGATGGATGCTATTGTTTTGACCCAAACTATAAAGGGCACAGAACATAATCAGTCTCCCCACTCCTCAGTAGCCTTAGTTTGCATGCCGGGGCTGCACGGTCAGTGACAGCCCCACACCGCACGTCCAGGACCGTCTGCATGTCAGTCAGGACCCTTGCAGGTGTGCTCCCGGGAGAACCGAGTCTCATCTTCTGCCTTAGTTTCATCTTGCTGTCATCATGACCCCTCAGAGTGAGCCGGGAAGCATTCTCTCTTTCCATTCCAACCAACAGTGCGTGGAAAACTCATGACATTTCTTTTAGCGGTTTGATTGAGTTCATCAGGAAGGTTATCTGAGCCCAGAGAGTTCTTTTCATAGGCAGGCTTTTAATTTCAGATTCAATCACATCAATAGATAGAGGGCTTTAGATGTTTTTAATGTCTCATTATATAATTTTTCTAGGAATTTATCTATCCCATTTACTTTTTCTAGTTTATTGTCAACAATTTGCTCACGGAGTCTTCTGAGAGTTGCTTGGAGCCCATCCTCTGCACACACACACGCCGTCTGTCCGCGTCTCTTTCTCTGTCTCTTTCTGCCTCTCTCCCCTTTTCTCTTGGTTTGTCTTGCTAGAGGTTTGCACATCTTTTCCTTCAGGCTGTGTAGATTGTTTTCTGTGCACTTTTATTTTCTGAGTTATTACTATCTGCCATTATATTTCAGTCCTCTTGCCTTCCACTCACCTTGGATTTAATTTGTCTATGTTTTCTGACTTTTTAAAAATCATTACTTAGAGCATCTATTTTCAAATATATTTTAATACATGCCAAAAGTTATCATCACTAGTCTCAGCATAACGTTGTCTTCATTCTTTAAGTTTCACTTTGCCAAATTTCATAATTGTTTCACCTAAAATATCTTCTCCTTTGTATGATGAGTTCTCTCATGTGAAGTACTGTATACTGCTTCAGTTCCAAATGGGACAAAATTTATTGTCTTTTGTCATAGGTTGCTAGCTTTGTTTCACTGTGGGAAGAGAACACATTCTGAACAGTAAGTTCATTAATCATGTTCACAGATGTTTTGTATCTCATTTTATATCCTATAAATGAATATATGTATTATACATATATATCTTCAATCATAAATATGTATATATGATTGTGTTTAATTTGCTAGGAAGTTTTCTTCTTACTATAACTTTTGATGACTATTCTTGCTTGCTATAGAATTAATTATTTTCAGAAATAAAATGTGAACATTGCATTGTCTTCTGACTTCCATTGCGTGGTGGACTGATAACTGATAGTTGGCTTGTAATATCAGCCGAGCTGAACCAGCATGGTGCAGAGTGCAGATGGCCCACCAGAAGACTGCTGCCAGCATATAAAGGAGAGCTGGAGAGAAGAGTGTAGTGTTGTTGATTCTCCCGTTGCCACGAGTTCTCCAGGAAAAGCTTGTCGAGCTTTTTCTCTGATATGAACTTGGCTGTTCTTGCCATCAGAAGAGGTCGGGATCTTGCTGAGAGTGGCTGTGGTTCACTTTGGGGGAGACTTGGGGCTTTACTGCTTCCTGGCTCTAGAGGGGAAGATGTGTGCTGTTCAGTCTCTGGGAGAAGCTCCTCACCCTGGCTGTCCGATGTGAACTTGGCTGTTCTCACGGTCAGAGGAGCTCCAAACTTTGTTGTCACTGAGGATGGCTGTGGTAATTTCCAGGGGAGCTCTGGTCCTTACTTTGAGCATTGTTTCCTGGCTCTGCTGCAAAACCTTCAACCTACTGGCACAGCTCCTTCACCCTGCTGGCATAGGCTTTCTGCCTTCCACTGCTCACCTTTGGGCCTGCCCAGTGCAGATCCATGAAACAGACTTGCGTGGGTCATTGTCATGGGCTCTAGGCCTCCAGCTGGACTTGTGGGAGGCATTGTCACAGGCTCTGGATCTTCAGCTGGACTCATGCAAGACATTGCCATGGGCTCCAGGCCCTTGGCTGGATTCTCTAGGTCCTTAGTGTGTGGACAGATCTCCTGCACCTTCTTTGTATTTGACTCTTGGGGTGGCCGTCTTGTTGTCCTTGCAAATCCTAACTACAACACATTGTTTCTCTGAAGTCTTTAAAAGTTATATTGTGCCTCTTTTGAGAGGAGCATGTTTTGGGGTGCATTTTATTTTGTCTGATTATTTATGAGATTCTCCTGTGTCTTTGGTTTTCAGTAGCTTTTCCTATGAAGTACCTAGATATAGTTCTCTTTAATTTATTATTTGGAGTTCACATTGCTTCTTAAATTGTGGGCATATATCTTTCGTCACTTGGAATATCTGTCATCTCTTCAGATAGTGTATTCTCTATTCTCTCTTTTCACCTGTTTTTAAAGTCCATCAACAAATACATTAAATGTGTCGTTGTTCAGATGTCCTGTGTGCTCTTCTCTATATTTTCCTTTCTTGTTTCTCTACACATTTCAGTGTGTAGTTTTCCATTTGTTTCTTTTCATGATCATTAATGGTCTTCGACTGTCCCCATACTACTATTATACCTGTCTGGTGAAATATTTAACTGAAAATTTCATATGTACAGTTTCCATGTACTTGATTTTTCAATAGAATTTGATTCTTCGGTAAAATCCTCTTTCCTGTCATCTACTGCCATAAACACATCACATTATTCACTCTTTGCCTTGATGCCCAGTATTGAAACATCAGGACCTGCTGCCCCCCTCATTTTCCAGGAGTTCTTGTCTACTGAAGTTACAGCACTATAACAGGAACAGCAGGAGTGGAATTCCACTGCCTCCGAGCCATAAGAATCATGCCGATGAAGATTAAATACTAAAACAGAAACACTAAATCAAAGACAAAGTAGTGGAAACCTTGAAGACCTGGGGGTAGACAGAGAGTTCATGAACAAAACACAAACTACACAGGAAGTGCTTCAAAGAACAAACAACCAAGATCTCATCTTATTATTAAAAAGTTCTTGCGTGTCAAAAGAAATCACCAACAGAGTGAAAACACTACCCCCAGAATGGAAAAAAAATTAGCCAACTTTCCCTCAGACAAAAGACTTCTATCTAGAACACATAAAGAATTGGAAAAAATCAGGCCCCCAAATTCAAAGACCCAATCCAAAACTGAGCATCTGAGATAGACACAATTCTCAGATGAAGAAAAACAAATGGCAAAGAAATATGTGAAAAAATGTTCAACCTCACTGCAAATTAAAACAGCACTGAGAGTCCTTCAAGAGATCAACCAATAACAAGTGCAGGAGGGGCTACGTAGAAAGGAGAATCCTTCTCCACTGCTGTGGGAGTGTAGACTGGTGCAGCCACTGTGGAAATCAGTGTGGAGATGCCTCAGAAAACTAGGATTGGAATCCCCCATTTAATGCAGCTATTCCCCATTTGGGTACTTTCTTAGCGAATTAGAAACATCATGCCATGTATATATATGCACCCATGTTTCTAGCAGCACAGTTTATAATAGCTAAATCTTGGAAATGAATCAAATGCCCATGAACTGAGGAATGTATAAAAAAAGATGTGGGGTTTTTACAATGGAGTACTACTCAGCTATAAAGAAGTTAAACTCAAGGCTCTTATAAATGTAAATGGATGCAACTTGTGACCATACTCATTAAATGAAATAAATCAGACTCACATGCATAAAAACTGTCTTGTCTCCATAATGTAAGAATTTGAAAGCTAAAAAGATAAAAAAAAATGTACAACAGATTTTGTGAAAGGGGAAAAGATTGTTCAAAAGAGAGAACTGGAATGGAGGAAAAGAGAAAAGAAAAAATATATATACACACAAGGTAGCTAAGGTAATTTTACTACTAATGCCTATATCTTGTAATCTGAGCAACTACTTTGAAGATAATATGCAATATATTAATCATTGTAAATATTCTATTATCTTGTTTTGAAATTCCATGTCATTGTTTTTATTGTTTTTTGTCTTTAATATAGAAAAGAATTATGCTGATGATTCTGCCGTAATGTGCTTTCATGAATACTTTTATTTTTTTCCATCCTCAGTTTTAAAACAAAGACACGGTGAATATCACTACACTTGTATGCTGTCATTTGTGGGAGTACCTGAATAGGATTAATGCCTGGAGTGGGGTTCTCAGATTAAACATGATGCACTTTTTAATCGTGAGCGTTGCTGACTTGCCATAGTGTATGTGGCTGTTACGCCCCCCAACAGTGCGTGAGAGTGGTCACCCACCCTGTCCCTGCGTGGCGTGACTGCTTTGCTTTTATACGTTTACCAATTTGATAGGGAAAATAACTTACTTGAATAAATACTTCGAAAGAGTCATATTTTTATTTTTTTTACTCAGTAAGAAGTGTCTTACCTGAACATGGTGCAAACATCTCTAATCCTGGTAGTAGAGGGGGCTGAGGCAGGAAGAATATAGTCATATAAAAAGCTTATCACATACTTGTAATTTAGAGAGAGAGAGAGAGAGAGAGAGAGAGAGAGAGAGAGAGAGAACGCCCTTTTTTCCTGTCTTTTAGAGACAGGGTCTTGCTATGTGGTTCAGGCTAGACCTAAGCTCACTTTGTAGCTCGGGTTGGTCTTGAATGTGTAACAATCTTCCTGCCTCAGCCTCCCGAGTGTGACATTTTTATACCTGGAGCTGTGGATGTTTCTTCTGTTCTAGAGAGACCGGAATCTCATGATGAAACTTAAGTTCCAAGTCTGAAGATCGGGGATGGGAGTTGCCAGCGGGACAGACTGGGGATAATAACAACTCTGAGGAAATAAATGACTGACTAACCACAGGCAGTCCTCGGGATGCAGGAGAGAGGGGTGCGGGTGGTGTCCAGAGGCCCCGGCTTGTGGACCTTCCCCAGGGGCTTCAGGGGCATGGGTCTCAGGTGCCTTTATGTCCCTTAGTTCTCCGTGGGAGGCGACCTGCAGAGTCACAAGCTCAGCAGCTCTGTGCATCTTTAAAGCCCTCTGGACGACCCCGGCCTCTATTTACTGGGAGACTCAGATGGAGCGCGTGGTGGTGGAAGTCTGGGGGAAACCTTCGGTTTTGGGGAATATCACTAAAATTGCTCCTGTGTGATCCTGAGGGCTTTAGCCACCTCTGAGGAATGAGTCACTTCTACCTGCCCTGGAGTACGCTGCTAGGCGCTGCCTGTGAGTGAAGGACAAAGGCAAGGTGGCACCCGAGGGCTCTTTCCCTCTAACCTGAGCCTCGTGCGTGGAACAGTGGCAGCGACTCCACTTGCGGCTCTAGGGCAAGGACGCACTGCCCAGCTTCTGCGAGTGCCCTGCAGCCAGCAGTGAATCATCCCTGCTGCCTGTCTTCCTGGGATCGCGACTGTCACCAACATGTCCTGCAAACTGAGTGACAATGCACTATGCATTTGGGGGTTTGAGGCAAAGGGTGCACAGAAACACACACAGTGTTAGTGGTCACACAGCGTATTACACTGTCTGGCAAAATGCCTTGCATGTGCTCCGCGCTGTGTGTCTAGAGATCTTAAGGGTTTCTTAACATCCAGATGCCAAGAGCGTCTGTAACAGGGAAACAGGGAGGATGGCTCCGTGTAACCTTCCCACTGTCACTGTTTGGCCCTGGACTCGGTGTGGTCAGAAAGCAGACGGTTGGTTTCCGCTCTGAGGGATAAAGAGCTTAGGTATTGTCATCTCCAGCCTCACAACAAGGAGGAGGATGAACAAAGTGAAGGTCGACAGCAAGTCCTAGATCCCTCGGAGGAGTGGGGTCCTGCATCCAGGGGAAGTTGCTTCACAGATAGTGCGTCAAGCTTAGGAAAGCACAGGTAGACAACTCCAGGTCTCTATCCTTCCTGTCGTACAGAAAGCAATAGGGGAAATGCTAAGAAGCCCTGCCGAAGGGCACGGCCTGCGGACTCAGGCCAGTGGGGGCTGGAGCTGGCTTCACTCTGGAACTACGAATGCGTCTGCCCACCGACCTCCAGCACCGCCTTAACACAGCGCTGCAAATGAGGACCTGGAGACTGCAACAGGGAGCTGCACGACCCAGACGTGTTGAGGAAACAGTTTCAGGGAATACAGAGTGACAGGGGACAGAGATGGACACTGGAGGGAACAGAATGCTTGACATCTACACGGAGACCAAGCATGAAGCATAACATAACTCCCAGCATTATGAACATCAAAGACCGTGTACCTAAGCTCCTCAGGATGAAGTGTGATCAAAACCATGGTGAACGTTTGCATTTTAAAAATTATTCCAGTAAAAGGTACATCTTTTTTTTTTTTTTTTTTGTCTTTTTCCTTTTTATCGGTACCGGGGATTGAACTCACGACTGCCTGCTTGCAAGGCAGGAGCTTATGCTGCTGAGCTAAATACCCAGCCCCAAGTAAAAGGACTTTATTAAAGTCCTTTTCCCTTCAGACACACTTACCTACTGCTCCTGCCACTTTAGGAAGCAGGCCCGGAAGATGTCCTTCATGAATGTCTCTGCCTTGAGGTCTTCAGATTCAATGTCTATCATTCCTGAGCATTGTAACTTTGGGGGAGAGCCAGAGGTTCCATGACACTGGGTCAGGTGAGTCAGGTAAATGAGGACAGACTGTCTTATTTTTAGGGGACTTATTATTAGGCGGCTGCTTTTCCATTGGATGGCACTCAGTAGTGGCATTCACTATTTTTTTGATCATGTTTCTTGTTTTGTTTTGTGTGACAAGGTCTCACTATGCAGTTCAGACTGGCCATGAGCTCACTTTGTAGCCCAGGCTGACCTCAAACTTGCAGTGATCCTCCTGCCTCAGCCTCCTGAGTGCTGAGGTTACAAGGTGTGTACCCCCACTCCTGGCTGAGATCATGCAAAAGACAGGAAAGAGGACTCCCAGAACCACTTCAGATGGTGGTGAGAATGACTGAATAGTGTATTTAAAGCAAAAGGGAGTATTTCCAGAGGGCCTAATGACAAAGTGTCTCTTACCAGAATCAGTTTTTTAGTTTAAATAAACACTGTGTGTTTTGGTCACACTTTGTGCGCTACAGACTTTAGCAGACCTGAAGGGGAATTTAGCTGTGACACAGTTATGCGATTATATAACGGCAGTATGCTAAAGACTCTGATGGAAAAAATGGACAATACGTGAGAATAGATTAATAATATAAGCTGAAAGATAGGGGCTCTAAAAAAAGAATCAGAAGGAAATGCTATAAATCAAACCCAGCGTGCAAGACAGGAGGAACATCTCAACAGCAGAGCGCACAGGCCTGAAGAAAGGTTCAGTGGGCTTGGAGATGTCTCAGCAGGGCTTCCCAAACTGAACATCAGGGGAGGCAAGAGATGCAGGACATTCAGAAGCTGTGACAGCTGCAGAACAGTTACACAAAAGAGACATTCAAAATAATAATGGTTGAGAATTCTCCAAAATTAATAGCAGAGACCAAAATATAGATCCAGGAACTCAAAGTAATGCTAAGCAGAATAAACAGCAAAGCACCTACAACTCAATGACACCAGAGTCAAATATACAGTACCTAAGATGAAGACAAAACCTTAAGAAGGGATCTCAACAAAATTAAAAACCCATTGGAGGAACAGGAATGAAAGTGATAGCAGATTCCTCTTCAGCAACCACGTGGGCAGGGAAACAAAGAGGCGGAGTCCTTTAAAGCTCTGGAGGAGCAACACTGCACACTTGTGCATGCACCACAATCAGCCTTCGGAGGCGGAGGGGGCTGAAATGCTTTTCAGGCAAACAGAAACTCAAAGGCTTTATCTCCAGTAGAGTCAGAAACTGCTAAGAAAAATGGTATCTCAGGAACTCAGAGTCCTGCAGAGAAGCACATTAGGGAAGGAAGAGAATTGCGGGAATGTAAAATCTTTTACAGAATCTTAATTGATCTCTCAATAACAGTTCGTTTGGCTATTTTTCAGAATAACAATAATAACAGCAAGTAACTGGGTGATTCTGGCTTTCGGAGAAGTAAAGCCAGTGCTCACAGAGCTAGAAGGTTTGGGAGGCAAGGATGCTGTCTCTAGGGTGCCTGCGCTGCGTGCTCACTGACGGAGAGCGGAGAGGAGCAGTCAGAGTGTTGTGCTAACTTTAACCGGTAAAAGCATTTTTTAACTTAAAAGTACAGTCAGTGCACTGAGTGAGCACAGAAAATTTAATCACATAAAATGCTCAATTAAAGTCAGGGAGGGGAGAGGAAAAAATGAAAAAGAGAACAAGCACAGCAAACGGAAAATGGGGCAAGTTCAGAACGGAACAGATGGTGCGGAAAATGCAAAACCGTCACCTTCCTGCAACAGAGACAAAATGGAGGTGACCTTCTGGGTGACCCTGCATGTGGCGATGATTTAGACCCAACACTGAACGCACAGTCCCTCACTGGAAACTTGGTAAGAAGGGCTTTGTTAAAACTAAAACTGTCTTTACTGGGCAAGACTGATAACAAAAAGCAAAGTTCAGAGACTGGCAGGAAATACTCACAAGCATATCGCTCATAAAGAGCTCATACGCTATAGAAAAAGATCTGTTAGAACTCAACAAGGAAGCAAGCCAGTTGCTAAAGGGGCAAAGGTCTGTCAACCTCCGCAAATACAGAGGACCAATGAGATAAGCGAAGTTGCTCCACATCCTATCAGAGGGAAGCACAGATTAAAGAATGAGACAGCACTGCACAACCTACTCCACAGTGGAAAAATCCCTAGCATGTCAAATGCTAGCGAGCATGTGGAACACTAGAAACTCTCAGATATCCCTGGTATGAATGCAAAGGGGGGCAGCTATCTTGGGAGAGAGTTTAGCTGTTTCTTAACCAAGCTAAATGCATTCTTACCATAAGACACAGCAGTCAAGCTTGTCAGCATTTATCCAAGTGAACTTAAAACATGTCATGTTGATGGCAGTTTTATTCATAACTGCTGAAAGTGACAAGCAACAAAGATGTCCTTGAGGAGGTAAATGGGTAAACAATCTACGCTAACTTCCATACAGTGCTGCATCACGCAGCAATGCAAAACGAACTCCGGAAGGCATGGAGGAAACCTCACTGTGCATTATGCAATAAAAGGAGCCAACCTTAGTGGTTACCTTCTGTAAAATTTCCTGTGTATGACATCCTGTAAAACACAAAGCTAGAGACAAGGGGATGACCAGTTGTTGTTAGGGGTTTGGGTAGGAGGAAGAAACTCTTCTCTATGAAGGTGTTCACCAAAAAAGTGGAATAAGGCATTGTGCATTTGTGAAAACACATAGCACCATGCAATCCAACACTTAATATAAACTGTGGACTTCAGTTGCTGCTAATAATGTAGCAATACTGTGCCAGGTATTACCCTGACCCAAAACGAAGTGTAAGACTGAGGGCAAGTGGGACACTTTACTGTTGGAACAGCGTAACTTGGGCTTGTGTCTCAGGAGATCAAACAGTGAAATTGAGGATGGAGACACACAAAGGTTTATTAAGGGTTTATTAAAAAGAGAGAGCAGCAGTTGAGAGGGGAGCCCAAAGTGGGTTGCCATGGCAATTTTTTGTCTAGGAGTTTTTATACCAAAAAATGACCAGGGCTCAGACTACTCCAGGTCACATGAAAGTCAACCTACATGACAAAGACAGGCTGGCGTGAACCAGGAAGGGGCCTAGGAGGAATTGGGGCTGTGCAAGCAAGTGTATCCCTGGAGAAGCCCCTTGCTGCGACCCTATCCAAGTGGTTCATTTAAAGAACAAAGTGAGAAGGAGAAAAAACGTTTTCCTAGGCAGGAGGAGAAGTCGTCCTGGTGGGCTCCCTCCCTCATGGTGGGCTTGCTACCTCCCAGGACACAGTTTTTCATCTTGTTCTTGTTAGCTCTTGACCTCAGGCTCCTGCTTCTCTGACCAAGGCCTGATCATTCTGACTTAACCTTGGGCCCGGGTCTGTCTAGCTGCCCACTGTCTTCTGCCTAGCTTGCCTGTCTGTGACCTTGTTTGCTCATGATTCCTGACAACTTAATATTGCCCCCACCATAAAGGACTAAAGCTAAGTACTCAGTATCATGGTGATAACTCAGCAGTACCTGGGGTACTTGCACTCTTCTCAATGTGATAGATTTGCGGGCCCCAAGACAGGTCCAGCTAGAGCAGAGCTAGAGGAGGGGAATTATTTGTAGTGGCTGAAAGATGGTTGTAAGGGCTGGATCTTGATGCCCACGATGATCTTTAACATCCTGACAGTTATGCAGAAGCAAACTCATAGCATTTTAGGAGCACACAGTGAAAATTCTCAGTGTTAGCCTGGAAACATCTAAGCCTCTCCATAAGCGACTATGGGCCACGCAGGGCACAGACACAGCGTCTGCCCCTGGGGATGTGTTCCCATGGCCCCCTGCTCCTTTCTTTAGATGTCAGTGTGACCAATCAGGGCTCACAAGATAGGCTAGGACAGATGCTTTTTGTCCTTCAAAGGTAGTTACCAGCCTTACTTGCTTAGCACAGTAGCGCCACAGAACTTCATCCCGAATCAGAGGCCAGCTGAGGTCGGAGGTGTTGAGTGAGAGAGAGGGTTTAGGAGCACTGAGCTCACACAGGTAATTTGTTTTCCAGCCAAATCCTGTCACACACCTGCGCCCGTGGGGCTGCCACAAGCCACCCATGCTTGGGCACTGAGGGTCTCCTTCCTAGCACGCTGGGCTCCGTCTTTTGAAAGTTCAGTTTTAATATCCTATAGCTTTGTTCCAAAACAAACTCCTTTTTATCCTCTCTTCAGGCATACTTTAAAGTTACCTTCTGAAGGTATGAAAAATGCAAAACATCAGTTTTCATTTTTGCCCAAGAATTGAAACCTAGTTCATGATGGTTTATGGATTTTAAAGAACCCTGAGTGCTAATGACAAAATATTCTGAAAATTCAAGTGTGGAGGGAAGTCAGGGTGCAAGCACGGAAAAGACTGCATAAAAATCCAGCGGCCTTAATTAGCAGGTCCTTAGTTTTACACCTGCGACTGGAGGAACAGTTCCGCAGACTGAGTTACACGGCACCAAGGCTGGCGTGACGTGGGCAGCACCGTGAGGTCCCTCAGAGTGTGCCAGAAATAACTCTGGGGCTGGCGTCTATCTGTGACATGTCCTCATCTCTGCGTGACGACATCTCCGTGTGCCAGGTGCAGCCTCACCTGTCCAGCCCCTGCAGACCTGGTCAGCAAATGGCCCCTTCAGCCTTGCAGTTGAGAGATGCCCTGAGCCCAGCTGTCAACAAGAGCATCCTCAGAGCTGCCACCACTGAGGACCAGTGCTTGTTTCTGGAATAGAATTGCAGCTTCACTTTCACGTGGCATGGAGTGTGCACTCTGTGGACAGGACGGGATTCCTGGGTTCTCAGATTCTAGGTCCTCATCACAGGCAGGTGATGGGGGATTCCAGAGGCACTGCTTTCTTCCCAGCACAGCCCAGCCTGCGGGTGGGATTTGAAGCATCTGGGCACCTCCAGCCTTAGAGGCCGTGAAGAACAAGGATTGTGGTGTCTGCGAGCACTCTCTCCACGGTCCATCCTCTCTCCTACGGCATTGCCAGACAGTGTCTTCTGTGTCTACCTTCGGTGCTAAAGGGAAGTGTCCCCAGGCTGGGGCAAAGAACTGTTTCCTCCCAATGTACTTGAGGTCAAGGAGCCCCGCCCCCCAGCAGGTTGATGGAGGAGGCTCCTTTTTGCCCTACAAACCTCAGAGAACTTTGCTGATACACAGTCACTGTGGGGAGATCACGCTGGCTCTATAAGAACAGGTTTTCTAACCACAGGATTTGCATCCCCTTAGGATGCAGAAATCAGGCTCAGAGCTTGTTCTAAAAGGTGCATGGAAGGATTGGATACCAGATAAGGCTCAAGGCTGCAGAGTGATGCGGTGAATGAGCCAGCAGAATTCCTTTACTTAAAAACCTTCAAGATCACCCTGTGTGTCTGTGCGAGGTGGCGGTGCTGTTTTGACATTCCCTTAAATTGCTGAAAGGCAAGACTTTTAAATAGTACCGCCAGGTACTTGTGTCTGGGTGGAAGGGAGAATGGGTTGGTGTCCTGAATATGCATAAACGAGCCTTTCCAGTGCCACCAGACAGGCACTGCTTGACATCACTGAACTGAAACGTGTTACTGAGGAGGAGCAGGTGAGAGTTGTTGCCAGCCCCAGGACATTTGGATTAAGGCAAGCTGACCTGTTATATAAGTCAGGAGGCACAAGAAACTTCCTTTAGAAAGACCTAGCTATGAATAAAATGTATAATTTTATATAAATAAGAGCCCTGATCTATTTCAGTGCCGTGTGAAAATGGGTGCATGGGAGATACCTGAGGTGTGCTGATGCAGCAGGCAGGTACGGGCAGAGCCACTCTGAGTACACTGCCTCGTGCCTTGTTGCCATGGTTACTGTTGCCTGGTGGGGGTACATCATGTATCATTTATGTCATAGTCTATTTATTTGCCTAGACAACTGATTCTTCTATTATTTAGCTGGTCTCCCTATTTACTATCTTCGTATGCTTCTTCTTATTGATTCACTTTCCTTTTTTAAAAAAATTATTTTAGTCTGTGCAATTTTTCCTTCAAAATTTTAACTGCCACACACCTAGTGGTTGTGATGTGCAGGAAAACTGGACCATCAGATAACCATATGAAAATAAATAAAACAAAGAGTAAAATAGTAAGTATTTAAAGAAGCTAAAAGCAAGGAAAAGGTGTCCTGAATTATTTTAAATGCAGTTCTTCTTGATGATTTTTTTTCCTTTTCTTTTTGCCTCTAGAAAAATGATGATTTTAAAAAAACAATTGTCCAAAGGTGGTGAATTGTCATTTACATGTGTTTTCATAGTTTTAATTCTGGAACTGTGAAAATCACAATCTTTTTTTTTTAAATGTAGAAGTGGCATCAAATAACTGTTTTCATAATAGTTCACTGTGATGGTAACAATTATAGTAATAACTTGCTCGTCTCTATATTTCCATACAAATCCATGTCTCCCGTTTCCCTTTGAAGAACAGTGGCTCCCGTGTTGCTGCTGAGGTGACTGAGGAGGAGGTGGCACTCACCCAGGGTGACACAGTGAGTGACAGAAAGGGCACAGGTAGAGGGCTTCCTGGCACTCCCGGGATGTGTGGCTCAGTAGGCAGCAGCATCTCAAGGGCCTTGGGGATTGGACTTCAAGCCCTGCCGCAAACTCACTGCCTGGTATGAGTGTGAGCCTTGATCCCCTCACCTGTCAAACACAGAAGCTTCACCTCTGAAGGGAGAAGGACTCAAACACAACTAGAGGAGAAGACATGGAAACGAGAGCCTGGTAGCCATGAAGGGAGGACCAGTACTCAGACCCTTCCCGGGTAGCGTGGCCAAAGGGAACTCACCCCACTCTCAGCCTACCTGGCTGGGCCACCAGTGGCCAGTGGGGCACCCTGCTCCATGCTGGGCTGCGCAGCTGACTCCTGCATCCTGACTTTCACCCTGAAAGCAGACTCTGCAGAAACCTAGAAACTGCTGTGTGGTGAAGGCTGACACTGAACCTGGAATCCAAGACCATTTTAGTGCCCCTGACATTCTCATTCTGTTGCATGACAGACTTTCTTTTTGTCAGAAGAATGCCTTCTGCTTGGCCAGAAATTTCTCCTTGGAGATGACAGAATGGCTGTCTTACCGTTATTGAATTTTTACACACCTGATCTCTTTTATTTCAAAGAAATAGGGTTGTATCTACCCAAAGCCACGCTCTGAAACAAAAGAGAGGAGCTGCCCTTCTCTGGAAGGACAGGTCCTTCAGCCTTGCAGTGGTTGCACTTTTAGATCATCACAGAAGATGGACGACTTCACTGTTGACATCGCTACGTTTAAAAAGGAAAAATGAGGACTCTGTGTACTGAGAAGTGGCTGAAAATAAAACTCCAGTCGTCTGTTTCACACCTCCCTGCATCTTGAGGCATGGGGGGCAGTGTTTTCCTGGGGGGTCTGAGGACTGAGGCTCCAATCCCCTCATCATTTCTGAGGCACTGGGGTACCTGTCCCCTAGTATATCTGTCAGATGCTGAGCGCCATTTGGCTGAATTGCAGGCAATTTATTATTATTACTCCTACATTATATATTATGGCAAAAGATTTTTTGTATGGCTTCTGTGAACCTAGGGGTTAGAAAATAAAATATATTAAAAGTAAGCATTGTTTGAGTGATGTTTTCTGCTTAACTTGAAAATTTAAAAAAAATTGACCAATCTTTCTAGATGTGACCCC
Source organism: Cavia porcellus (assembly GCF_034190915.1). NCBI lineage: Eukaryota > Metazoa > Chordata > Mammalia > Rodentia > Caviidae > Cavia > Cavia porcellus. Next base: position 64,029,832 of record NW_026947503.1, on the reverse strand, counting down.
TAAACATGGCATGTGTTATGTACTTCCAAGGGAATCTTACTTTTGAATGTATCTGTCCAAGCCTGTGTTTCCGTGTCTTGTTGGCTGTGGGAAGTGTCCCACATCTGTATCTGTGCTTACCAATTTCAAACATGATGATTCAAACAATAAGTAACTGTAGGGAAAGTGAAACCGACAATATCATACATCATTAAACTATAAGTTAAATGAAAAGGCCAAAAATGTTAGAGATTTTCTATGTGAGAGATCTGTTTTTCCAAAGAATGGCACCATTTTAAGCACCATGGATAAGATGGTTCCCTGTCACCCAGGTGGCAGGAGATATAACTGGTTGCCAACAATAGAAAGGGGTGTGTTGTAAGTCGCCTCTCCACCAGGAGACAGCATAAAATGCCCACTTGGGTCCCAGATGTCAAGGGTGTCCTCCATGGAACAAGGCTTAAGATAAGTGGCTTCCAAGGGGAGCTGTCTGTCCTGTGTTCTGGTAGAAGCACCCAGGGGAACCCGTAAGTGCTGCAGAAGGAAGCTGAGTCCTTGCAGCGTGGGCTGCATGACCACCCGTTGCGTAGGTCACACACTTCCCCTATAATTCCAGCATGGTTCTGGGTTTGGGGGAGGCCACAGCAAACTGAGCACAGGCCTGCACTGGCAGGGGCTCGCAGGGTGCTAATGTGAATCTGGTGAGACCTCGGAAAGAGTACCCCGGGCTGCTGGAAGGGTAGGGACGTTCTGAGACAGCAACACGGGCTCAGATCTGCAGAGGCAGAGAACTGAGCATGGGAGAAGCAGTGTGAGAGCAAAGGCAGAAGAAAAGGCTGCTCTGTGTCCCAAATCCTTCACAGGAAGAACTGCAGTGGACTCTCACAGAGCAGACAGGAGAATCTTGGGTGCAGGAGGAGAATCACTGACCTCTGTTCACAGGAAAGAGGTGGGTGCGGACCCAGGTGTCACCACAGAGCCCACGGCCTGGGCATGCTGTGCACCATCCCCTTATGTAAGCAAGTCCTTTGAGGAGCTTCTAATGTGCGAAAAGTCACCCAAAGACACACGCTTGGTCAGGGTCTCCATCCATTTCTTCTCACGCCGGGACCTGTTGGCATTTGGAAATCCTTCATTATCACCAAGAAGAAACAAGCACTTTAGCTGTTTCCAGCACTGTGTGGGAAGCAGAGGGGCGAGACCAGCAAGCAGCATCAGAGGGAAGTGCCACGGTGGCTGAAGTCGACCGTGCGTGGAACACGCATGCAGCCAGGCCGCACGGACTCCACAGTCCCAGCATTCACACACCCTGCTTTCTCCTTGAGGTCCCTGTCCCCCTGCTGTGCAGTCCATTGGCCTCCACTGACCAGATCACTGCAAGAGGATCAGTAGGCCTTGGGATCCTCCGAGGTGGGGGAATCTCTGCTTATTTTTGCATCCTCTGGGCCTAAGCTTGTGCCCACCCTTCCATAACAATTCAGCACTAAACGAGTTTTGTGGCATTTCTGGAGACATGTCCCCTGCCTTTTTCACTCTAAAGAATTGCTTTTATCCAATTTACATTTTGGTGATGTGAACAGATGCTTTACTAATAGACATAAATAGATCCCAAGCTGTCTTACTACATTTTTAAGGAGCCAACATTAGCTGGAAATATAGAAGAAATCTCTTACACTGTTTAAAAATAGGAGGACGAGAGAAATCAGCGAGGGGTGATAATCACGTGTTCCTGCATCGGATTTGTGCTCCGAGTGACACATCGGCTGTGGGAAGCAGAATCGGTGGAACCTTTCTGCTGCTACCCCCGAGCTGTGAAGGGTCTGTGCCTGGCCAGCAAGCATGCGCCGGGTTTAGGAATCTGTCACATTCAGTTTGTACAGCACAATTTTGGGCCAGCCCAGTGCATTTTCCAGTTTGTTGACTTGTTCATTTCCTGCAAGCTCACAGTGTCAGGAGTCTTCATGTCCATTAGCCTACTTACTCGGTCAGTCCTGAAACAGGAGAACTACCACAACTAGTAAAATAAGAAAAAGTTGAGTGTTTGCAAAGCTAAAACTGGGATTCTCTTTTACCTCGGAAAGCCGGGTGGAACCTACATATGAATTCCGTGTCTTGCTGCCTTTCAAGATAGCTGAACTTGTTCTACGGGCGTCCCTGTCTCAAGACTGAACTTATTATTCCACGAAGGCAGCTCTCTTCTCCATTATGACCACAGTCTACACAGGCCTGTGTATTGATACCTGTGTATTGCAATCCGATATATTGATTAATGGACTGCTGGCCACAGATCAACTGCCATGTTCTATAAAATTCAGTTCGATTTGATACTGAAATCTTTCTGGACATATTTTATTGCTTTATGATTCAGAAAGCACTCTGCAGACTTACTAAATTTCAGAGCTATTATTTTAATATTATTCTAAGCGATATTGATCAATGTGATAGAGCCAGTGTGTGGGACTTTCCAGTTGAGAGCATCCCTATCTGCATACATCATTTTTAAACCAAACCATCAAAGAAAAAATGCTTATAAAGTTTACTTACATGCAGTTGTTTTTAGTCACCGCTAAGCGTTCCTCTGAGACCTTAGCCTTCAGAATGACTCCAATTGCTTTTAAAAAAAAAATAACAACTTCAAAGCAGACAGTGATTGAATGGCACGGCAGCAGAGAAACAGGGAAGGAAGCCTGTCCACAATGAAGCACACAGCTCAGTGGGCCAATCCGTGCCAGCCAAGGTGAATGAGGAGCAAGTGGCGGGAGATGCTGCAAACCCCTCTACTCCAACAGCCACGAGTGCCACGCTCATCTTGCCCCACCTCTTAATATTCCTCCTGCAAAGCTGGGAATTTTAAATGTGATGTAGAGAAAGCCACGGCTGAAAAGTGAGGCACTTGCAAGGACAAAGACCACGAAAACAGTGCGTGTCCCGGGACCCTTCCTCAGCCAAAGTTCAAGGAGGAATCCAGTTCTCTCCTGGCCTTGCCAAGAAAGGACGGGATTTGTCCGCCACGCCTGTCCTATGGGGAAACACAGCGGGATGCTGCTGTGCGCTTTTGGATGAAGACACCAACACAGGCTGTCATGGCCTCAGCCCCGTCTCTTCAGGGCTCCCAGGCTGGCAAGGATTTAGTCAACACCCTTCCAGGCTGGAAACCCAGTCAGGCTAGTGCTGTGCGTTCTGCTGAGTACTGCATTTTGAAGATGTAGCGTGGAACGGAAGCACAGGGAGTGTGTGAAGAACGCCTCCACCTGGCTGAGCCCACGATGGACCCTGGAAGCAGCGGCCGCCTCCACCCTCAGATCTGCTCATCACTGTGTTGCTGTCACATGGCCATGACTCGTAGTATGTGGCTTATTGAAAATGTTCCCAGGGGTCACAGAGCACGGTGCATTCTGCACAAAACTCGCCTTTTCCTATTTTCCCAGCTTGAGGAGATCACCTGTGGGGAGAAAATCTCCTCCCCTGTTGCTCTCTGCTCCTCTCACAAAAGCTCGTTTCAGAGCCACGTTATTTCACTTAGAGATAAAGTGAAAGAAAAATTTCCGTGAAAAACTAGTAATGGTCCACCCCCCCCCTCCCAGGAGCAGCCCCTGGAGCTGCTGGGAGCACTGCAGAATCTAATGATTCTGTAGCAAATCTGTGAATTTGTGTGCACAATGGAAAATATTAGGTATCAATTTTGTCAAACTGCTTAAAATCACATCCTTTAGAAGTTACTCTGAGCAGGTATTAATCAGAGAGGGTATCACTGTTTATCAAAACTCAGAAACTTTGCCCTTCAATTATAAAAATTATTCAATGAAATTATTAATATTTGTATCATTGTGAAGAACACAAGGTTAATTGCTTTCCAGAACACTTAGTCTAAATAGTTTTTTACAGTCTCTACTTAAAGAGGAAGGTTAAGGCTAGATTAGCCAGAATTTTTTGGGCTCCTACAAAGTTTTTTCCAGTGTATTCTAGGAGCTGGGTGTGTGGTGCATGCCTGTAACCCCAGCACTCAGAAGGCTGAGTCAGGAGGACAGCTGTGAGTCGGAGGTCAGCCTGGGGAACACAGTGAGTTCAAGCCAGCCTGAACTTCACAGCCAGACACTGTCTCAAAAAAAACCCAAAATTAAAAAAAAATAATAATTCCAATATACTCTGGGAAGGGAGAAATTAAATTTGGTTCAAATTCATATTAATTTGCAGTAAGCAGAGTTTTCATTGAGGAAGAGAACACAGAGCACTGGCTTTGTGGCTTTTGTTTAGTCCAGCTACCTCCAGGTATTGTGTCACTGGTTATTTTATTTTATTTATGTTAAAGAGGATAAAACAAGGAAAATAAAGCAAAATAAAAACCAATCAAAATAAACTAGTATAAGTGATAGAAGACTTCAAAGCCTTACAAAATCAGCGGTAGCTACCATAACGACTTTTATTGTCTTCAAAATAGTTGCAGATACCTTCGGACATAGTAACAATTGAACAGAACAGAATAGAATAGAAACAATAAAAACAGAACAATGAATGCAGTAAAGGACTTCAAAAGAAGCCAGTGGTATATCCAAAATTGCTACCATAACACGTCTTGCTCTCTTTTAAATAGCTCCTGCTGCCATCAGATTTAACATAATCAAACAAAACAAAAGAATAAAACCCAACCCAAGAACATGATGAAAATGATACGGCTTCCAGGCGAGGGGCGCCTCCTTGTGAGGTCCCCCCCAGTCTGGGAATGGCACTGACTCAGGACAGAGGCTTGAGTGTGGCTGTGGTGTCACTGTTCATAGTATTTACTGAACAGAGTCCTGTCCTGCCCAGGAAAGCCTGACCTCTTAGTGTGTGTTTTTCTAGATTGAGTGGCCTCAGTGCTGTAATTGCTTATAATATCCAGTGTTCTGCAGTTGCTGCCTTTCTGAACTTACTGCACCTTGCACGGGTATTTTGCTGTTAGTTAAAATCTCTACTGACCAGTAGCCAAGGTGGCAGATGTGCCCAGACCTCCTTGCTGTGCCAAGTGGGGCTCGGTGTGCCGGACTCCTTTGCTGACATGCACTTCAGAACTGCAAGTTTCAAGCCATGATTGTTCCCCTTTCTGTCACAGGGCCAATGGGGGCAACGGAGGAAGAGAGGACAGACGTGGGTGGCTGTCAGCCAGGGCTGCTGCCCACCAGCAGGAGACATCATCCAAACCTATGTATGTATTCATGTGCCAGACATTGGATGACTTGGGGTGTAAGTTCGGAGGAGCCCCTGAGAAGGGAGGCGGACGGCTGAGGCGGGCTTGCTGGTGGGAGCTCCTCTGCTCTGCTCCTCGCAGCCCGCTAAGTGCAGCTGCACCTCCTTCTAGCCCTCCTCTTTCTTCCCTTCCTCCTCCCTCCTCCTTTTCATCCTCCTCCTGCCTCACTTTCTTCCAGCGGCAGAAACAGGGTCATGCCAAGTGTAGACAGCCCTCCCAGGGCCACGTAGCACAGCTTGGGCTCCTGGTCAGCCCATGAAGCCAGCCAGGGTGAGGCCGCATCCTGACTGCGAGGTCGGACAGCAGGGGCTGGGTCTCACTGTGGGATCTGCAGAAGGCACCATCCCTGGGCCAGCTTGAGTCAAGGTGAGAGTCAGACCGGTCAGCTCCCAGCACATTCATGTGACCAAGGCTTGGACACTCGCTCCAGGGAGAGATGCTGAAGGGATAAGGAGTGATCTCACTGTGCTTCAGAGAATAGCGCTGCCACTGTGCCGTTTTATACAGGGGATGACCATTTTGTTTGTTTGCATGCGTGTGTGTGTGTGTGTGTGTGTGTGTGTGTGTGTATGTTTTGAGGGTAGGATCTTGCTATGTAGTTCAAACTGCCTTGAACTTGTTAAGTAGCCCAGGCTGGCCTTGAATTCTAGGTGATCCTCCTGCCTCAGCCTCCTGAATGCCGGGGTTACAGGTGTGCACCACCACACCTGGGTCAACAGAAGTTTTATGCAGCACTTACTTCAGGCCCAGCACCAAGTTCAGAGAGTCAGCCAAATGTGGCAAGGTCCAGAAGGAAGTATAGAAAGAAATGCTTTTCTTTTCATTGACAAGATCTGGAAAATTCTTAGATGTAACAGTGAAGATTCCACGGTTCTGTAATTAAACTCAAAAACTGAAGCTTGTGTGGGGTCAGGGCCGCAGGTGTCTCCACGCTCCACCTGCCCAGACAGACCCTGTTTCCAACTTGTGCTCTTGGCATTGTGCTCTGAGGAAGAATGCACAGGAAGCTGTTTATTATAAAAGGGCTGCAGTGTGCCCACAGGACATGGGGAGGGGACACGAGGAGGGGACACAGGGAGGGGACACGAGGAAGATGCCACAGAAATGATATCCGAGCTCAGAGAAGGATAAGCAGAGGGCCTGGCTGTTTGGCGGGGTGATGGAGGGGTGCCGTGCACACAGAAGCCCTGGGAGCAGACAGGAGAGGGCAGGAGGGAGCCTGGGAGGACAGCCTGTGACCATGAGCCCAGAGGACAGCCTGGTGGACAGCGGAAGGCATCTGCCTATAAGGCAGGAGTGCAGATCCCTGCAGGTCCCTCAGCTGAAAATCAGACCTTCTCGGGGTGGAGAGTAAGTCAGCGCAGCTTGGGGGACAGCAGCGTCGGAAAGATGAGGACAATGGATGCCAGGCTGGGTGTGGGAGACAGAGAGGAAGGCATCGTGCTCACAGGTGTGGAAACTTGAATAGGGCCCAATTTGGGGTTTGTGGAAGGGGCGGTCAAGAGCAAGCCTCTCGAGTGACCAGGGTGTTTGTGTGCGTGGCCTCAGGACTGAACTGAGGACCTTTGCAGGGAGCCGCTCCCTGCCCTCCTCCTTTTTTAATTTTGAGGCAGGGTCTGAGTCTCCAAAGCTGAATTTAAACATGCAATCCTCCTGCCTCAGCCTGCCACAGCACTGGAATTACAGTCTTAGGCTGCCACGGCCAGCTTGAATAATATTTTAATGCCCTGAGTATAAGAGAGGCTTCGAGAAAGCCAACAGGAAATGCCTGAGTGGGCTGAACCAGAGTGTGGGCCTAGGGATGAGTGGAAAAGCCCAGAGAACAGCCTGGCCCATCTGACATCCAGCTGGGCAGCCCCAGCAGAGCCTCGGCACAGCCAAGGTGGATGAGAGGCCTTGCGCGCTCCGTGGGAGGCACTGGGGGGGGGCACTCAGGAGCCAGGGGAAGGATTCAGGGGCAGGAGAGCTGGAGGGGAGCTGTGCCCCGTGGGGGGCTGGCTGGGGAAGCTAGTGAGAACTGAGACAAGGGGGTCCATGCTCCCTGCACCCCAGCAGCAGCACTCGGCCTGTCCCTGCTGCTGGAGAGGGCAAGCGGGTCCTCCCCACAACCCAGGGTGGCCACATGGCCACGAGGAGCAGAGGAGAGCCACAGGTGAAGGCTGTCCCAGCAAGGCATCAGAAATGTCCAAGGCTTCATGCAGAGTGCAGAAAACGGCAAGAAGATGACAGACATACTGAGAGGAACGGGGAACCCCACTGGTGACCCCGTGGGAGCTCCGTGCCAGAAGCTGAGTGGTAAGAGGGCGACAAAGGGAGTAGAACCCCTAAAGTCACTTGCTCAGTCTCCCCAGGGTGACAGGGCTCCTGGCTCTACCTGACAAGTGCTTCCCCAGGGGCCCTGTCCCCTCTGCACCCCAATATCTCCACGTGTGTCTCCGAGGACAGTTGAGTTTCCTGGTCCAGAGCAGCAGCCCTGTGGACCTCACCGGGATGGTGACAGCTGTCAGTACAGACACCGGTGTGTTCGTGGTGGGCCACCAGTGCTCATTGCCCTCAGTAATTCTGACAGTCAAGGCAAACGGATTGAGCTTTATACAAATGATGTGACTTGTAGCCGTGGTCACGTCGTCCTTGGTGTGGACAGCTCAGAGGGACAAGCAGCCGGTGGTGGGTAGGACCTGGGGTCACGGTGGGCAGCGGCTGTTTCTAACACAGGAACTTCAGGGCTTGTTTCCTTCGTACATTCCTATGATAAGGTTTAATTTCTAAATTAGGTAATTAATTATAAAAGTGTACTAATTACCCTGTAATTCAAGTCACATGAATGTGACCTTCATTTGCTCAGAGTGCAGTGTTTGAGAGTGAGCTCGTTCCCTGCTCTGTTCCCTATACCTGGCATCACATATGTCCTGTGGTGTGGCCTCATAGCTCCAGAGTCAGTCTGTCCTTCTCGGTCTGTCCTCCCTGCACTCAGGCCTCTTCTCTGCACTCAGAAATGTAGATTCTGTAGGGCGTCTTCCTCCCCAAGACCCCATTCCACTGCATCTGAAGCCTGCCTTGGACGGTTTCCTTCCCCTTAATCAGCTTCACCCCTGCAGGAAGTGAGGCAGCAGCTTCTCCCGGGCACCTGCAGCCTCTGCCATCCACTCCTGACCCTGAGTCCGGGGAACTGCCTGTGACTTGCAGTGAATGGCGCAGTGTCCTTGATTTCAGGGGCGCCAGGCTGTGTATTCTCAGCCCAACACGTTACCCCCAGTCAGAACACGTTTCGTGTTTCTCTCTTCTACACGTAATTCAATGCGGTTTGAGGCAGGACAGCTCTGACTTCTTTATAATTGCACAGGTAGAAGATTGATTCTTCCTGTAGACCTCGAGAAAGTAAAAAACTTCCTCTTTTCTCTTAATGGAAGCACTTTCCAGCTTCTCTTTGACACACCCAAATTACCAGCATCATTTCTCTCACTCTCTGGGGCCACAGTGAAGTACAATAAAGGCTCCTTGAAGACAAGCACTGATCTGATGACAGACCGCTCAGTGGTGGCACACTGGCGTGGATGTGCTGGACGCAGGGACAGCTCATGTCCTGAAGGGACTGAGCCGGCAGCACCTCGGCTCATCACATTACCCAGAATACCATGCAATTTAAAACCTAACAATTTTTTATTTTTGAAATTTCCCATGTCATATTTTTGGACATTTGACCACAGGTAACTCCAGGAATCAATACTGTGAGGAAGGGATCGCTGTATTCTCTGCCTGGCTGCAAGAATGCAGACGGAAGGATTTATCTTCTCTGCCAACAGAAAACCTAGAACCCAGATGTACAAGAACACTGTCCCCCAGTCCCCTGTGCTTGGTAGCAGCTGCTGCCTCAGCTTGCAAAAGCTGCTTTGAAATAGAAACTAAAGTAATGCTTAACACTCATTCTCCTCCCAGGGAAGACGGAGGAGGGAGGGCAATGAATCCAGGCCAGGGCTGGACTTGGGTTTTGAATCACATATGGCTTTACTTGGTGATCACAAACTTCAAGCTTCCTGTGGGACAACTTGAATTATTAAATATTTTATAGTGGCAGTCTAGCCAGAATGCCACTATGAAACTGAAAAAATGGAACTAGCTAGGTAAAGGGAAGCCTGAGATGCTACAGGGAGTTTGCTAATAAATTGACTATTTCACAATAATAAACTTTTCATATTTACAGATGAAAACTAGACCTCTGAGCTACCTGGCTGAATGACGTTTTAAGTGTTCTGTGTCTGTGGGCCTGTTTTAAAATGTTGCACTTCATCCTTGTAAGAAGTTTTAAAATGTGATAAAAATTAAACCCAGAAAATTAATAAAACAGAAAGAAATGGAGATAGTGGTGAACAAAAAGGAGAATTGGAAATAAAACTTCTACTTGAGAGAAACTGAAGTGGGAGGTGTAAGCAAACGTGTTGTTCCTGTTGAAATAAGACTGGAAACTAAGCTGTGTCACCCTGGAAACTTTAGAGTCAAACAGACAGCTTCTCTTTTCTTCCTGCCTGCTCTCTGCTCGGCCATGAACTTGCCACGCGGGGGTGGGGGTGGGGGTGGGGGTGGGGTAGGGGGGGGCGGGGGGGGGCTCCTGACCCGGAAGTGAATCTGCCCCATCTTCCCTTAGCGGCCTCTTCTGTACTGAAACAAACCGAACAGCTCATTTGTTAGCAAATCAATGAATTAATACAAGGATGAAGTCAGAAAACGCTCTTATGTAACTGTTCCTGCTTGCTTTCACTTAATAGTCTAATTCTCCCTGACCTGGCATTTTGCCATTTAACCTGTTCTGTCAGCCAGGATTTTTAGAAGGTTAATGAGTGAGTTACTGATTTTTGAATAGGTCATACATATATTTAGTCCTAAACTCCAAGGTGTGAAGAGCTGTATGGTACATGTAGGTCCCCTCCCTGGGCCTGACACTTTGCCCCTTCCCGGTGTGTCTCTGCTTGTTAAAGGCCGTGTGTATCTGTGTGTGTGTGTGTGTGTGTGTGTGTGTGTGTGTGTGTGTGTTCACACAAAGCACAGCTTACTGGGCACCTCACTAAACGTCTCCCTGTGTCCTTTCGCAGTGAAATGTGACAAACGGTTCCTATCAGTGCACATGGAAAGCCCTTGGTCTTCTCAGTTCAGGAGAGCATGGTGACGTCTTTTACCAGCCTCCCCTGTGGCCTCCCAGCTGATTTGCAGTGTTCGTGGTATAAATGGTGCCTAAAAGCACCATCGTATGTCTTTTCCATCCTCATCTTGCACTCGTGTAAAACTTCAGCAGAGGTTCCGCAGGGGCAATGACTGGCCGCCGGACAGCACCACGTTCTTCTGTATGAATCCTGAGCTGGTCCAAGCCCGCCATCGAAGTCTGTGGAGGCCTCGCTTCCACATAGGGGAAACTTTGTTAGCTACCAAATGGTACTGAGCATGAAGGTGGAGTGAACATCTTTTTGTAGCTTGAAAGCCATTAGTATTTCTTTTTCTGTGAACGCTGGGTTAAATCTTAGACTCGATTTTCTTCTTTGTTGTGCTGCCTTAGGGATGTGTGTGAGATCAGCTGGTATTTTCTATATTGCAAACTGTAGGGCTTTTTTCCCAGCGTATTTTATTTTTTGTCTTTGGACTTGCTTGTAGGATTCTTTGTGGCTTTTTATGTATTTGGTATTCAGATATATCAACAATTTCATTTGTGGCTTCAAGCTATATATCACCCATGGAAGGACTCCTCTTTCCTTAAAAAAGAATCAGTATTCCCCCCTCCCCCCCCCCCGCTCTGAAATTGGACCCAGGGCTGTCACACTGTGCTACTTTCCAGCCCTTTGTTAAATTTTTTTTTTTAATTTTGAGATACAGTTTTGCAAAATTGTTAAGTTACCAGGTAAGGCTTGCCCTTCCCATCCTCCTGCCTCAGCCTCCTGGAGTGTCTTCCAGTGCTCGTATTGCTTCATTTTGGAAGCTGCAAGTCTTGCTCCACTTGGAATGCATTTTTGTGAAAGATGTGAGGTAGGTATTTATCCTGCTTCTGTGTAGCTGCCTGCCCAGTTTTCTCTGTGCTATTAATCAAATATTCCCTCCTTTGCACACTAATTGAGAATCACATCTTCATCAGACATTAAAGTCCTGCTGTAGTTGAGATTGTTTACACTGTTCAGGAGTCAGTTCCACATGGTTTCCATCACTGTAGCTTAATAAAGATTTTTGATATAAATCACAGCTAATTCCCTCCTTCCCCTTCCTTTTCCTGAATTCTCCCAGATACATATGCTTGTTCATTTGGCACACAAATTTTTTCTGATACGAAACAATTTTTAAAATTTCTGGTAGTTAATTTTGAGATTGAATTAACTATTAACTTTCCTCTTCACTAACTTGAATGTAATAAACCTTTCCCATATTTAAAATATGTCCTGTTCCTTAATACATTTTAAGCTTCGTTCTTGTAGAAATTGCACCCTTCTAGTGAGGTTTATTCCTAAGCACTTCAGTGTTTTCTTCGTCACAGTAGATGGAGACAGTTCTCCCTTAACATCCTCTGCTGGGTTGCTTTGTAGGTAAAGACTGTCAATTGAAGCTTATTCATTTTGCTGCTGCCATTGTGTTCTGATTTGTGTAATTTTCCATGTAATTATTTAGGGTTTCTGGTTAAATAAACATGTCATCTGCAAATAATTATCATTTCACTTACCAAAGTTGCTTTGGTCTCATTCTCCTTTCAAGGAGACAGCCTCCCCATGCTGGGTGTGTGTGGTACTCAGCCTGGCAGGTGGGAGCAGGGTCCCTGCAGCCCCAGAACCCACGTCTGGTGACCAGCAAGAGCCTTCCCTAATTCTACAGGTGCTTTTGTTTCACTTCCACCTGGTTATTCTTTTATTTGCAGGAAGACATTGTGGCATCTCATATCTCAGTGTTTCTCACTAAAGAACAGTGGGAGGAGACAGTGAGGACTCCAGTAATGGCTCCCTTACAAATTCTGTTTAGAACAGAGTGAGGGAGGGAAAGAGGGAAAAAGAGAGAGAGAGAAAGCTGCACAAGTCTAAAATTACCCTGCTCAAAATATATGGATTATTATTTTCGTATTGAGCATGTTTCATGTAGTCTTATTATCTGAAAATTGCTACTCTTGTGCAGAACCAAACTAATGCTTTTCTTTCTTCTGCAGCCTAATTCAATGCTCTCAGTCTCATCGGTATAAACATCAGCTGTATCAGTGAATGGACATGCAGGTTCAGTAACATTTCTGCTTGAAAGAATATTAATAATCTTAGTTTGTAGTTAAATTTAATGTAGGGAGAGGAAAATTAATGCATGAAGTTGTAAATTTGATTTTAGCTCAGAAACCAATTTGCACAGCCCTAGGCAAATCACTTAGCCTCTCCATTTTTATATTTTCAATTTGTGGGTCTAAATTATTGAATATTCAGTATCTGATTTGTATAAATGTTGGCTCATATTAAATATTCAACCCCTTGTATTTGTAATCACACTCTACAATCTGCCCTAAACAGCCCCCTTTGCTGGCGCTATTACACACATCTCTTACTGTGTTGTAGACATGGAATCCAGGTAGGTTCTCAGGACTTCTGCAAGCCTGTAGCAGTGGCAGGCATTTCACTGGCTCTGCATAAACACGTCAGGAAGCCTCTGTGCATTGTCTACTGCCTTCTCCCGAAGTTGGTGACATTAACTCTTCCCTCTTGCTAACATCCTTGCAAACTGTAAGTGTTAAATAATAGAAATACAAATAGATCTCTGGGGAAATGCTACTGGCATTGTAGGTATTATTAAGGTTTGCAAAATATTTTAACTAAGGAGAATAAGCCTCGCTTGGTCAAACTGTCCTTTAAATTCTAGAAGTATGTAAGAGCCATTTCTTTTCCTGTAATCCAGCACATGTGATTTGATTGTCTCTTTTCTTTTTTTCCTGGAGCTAAGGATTGAACCTAGAGCCTGTGTATCAAGACCTTTTTATTTATTTTTAATTTGGAGACAGAGTCTTGCTAAGCTACTAAGTAACGCAGGTGATGCTCAGAGTTTTGATACTCCTCCCTCAGCCTGCCTGACTGTTAGAATCACACATATGTGCCTCTGTGCCACCTCAGCGGTCTCTGCTTGCAATGCCCCAGTTTTGTATCCTTCTGGAAACCTCCCTTGCAAAGTGCCAGTGGTAGGAAAAGCCACAGGAAAAAAGTCGGTAATACCAGGATGAATCTGCAAATTAACTGGAGTTATTATTTGTCACAGCTGACATCACTGAAATTATACGGTTCCGCCAGTAGTTATTGTCCTACTGGATATCAGATGGGAGCGATCCAAAGTGGTCACTAATGCTTTAAAACACAGAGAAAAAGTCCTGAAAGTAATAGGCAGTGCGAACACAGGTAGTGGAGTCCAGAAGGGCATGCATGCACTCACAGATGGGCTGATCAGGAGCTGGAGGCGTAAAAGCCTGAGGCGGGCGGGATTGTGACTGATTTGGGAGAGGCCAGGTGAAGTCTGGTTTGCCTTAGATGGGCCGAGGGATGGAAGTGGAGTTTGCTGAGTGCCCATCTGACTTGAGAGACCTTTCAATGCAGAGGCAGAGGGGATGCTTCCTAACGGAGAAATGATGACTTTAGCAAGTTTGTCTCCAGCGGGGCAGATACCCGGTGATGCTTGGCCAACTTTCCTGGTTCTGGAATGTCACCCTTCCAAGGTCTGATTTTTTAGCAGAACCAGAGTCTTTGTTTCCTTATGTCCTCTGCAAATCAAAATCATAGCAGTATGCAGGCAGCAGAAGGGATTCAAAGTACGACCACCCTGAGGAACATGGTGCTGTCGATGGGCCATCATTAGTAGGCAGCAAAAGGAGAGAGGCTTCTAGGAAGAGAGGAGTGGAAATTATTTTTAACAGCCTCTGTGCTTATTTAGCTCAGTGTGGGAGGTGCAACGAACTTTGTTTCAAAGTATGTGACCTTTTCACAGTCATAAACCGCATACCAGAATGTGCAGGAGTTTTAATTAGCCACCTTGTCTTGGAAAACCAACAACCAAACTGAATATAAGGGGTTTTTGTTCATACCCATTGATTTTAGTAATTAGAAAAAAGAATTATGGTACGCGGTATTCTGCAGCTAAGTTTATCCTGGCCTCTTTTAACTAGAATTGTGGAAAAGAATGTAAAGTACGATGTCCCATTTCATTTTTTAGTTTAGAAAAAAATCATAGAACTGGCACTCATTAATTAGCAGCGGTACTCTTTATGCAGTGGCTTCTGGTCACGAAAAGCACCTCCGGGAGTAGAGAGTGGGCGGCTTATGTTATTTTGTGGGATTTAGTGGCTACGATTTAGCAGAGCAATATCCTGGAATACATTAGAAAATAACAATGACAGTTTCATTTCGGATTCTGTGCCCTAAAAAGCCATTTATGTAAATATAAGTCTGTATGCATAATAGAAAGGTAACTGGAAAAGATGTGTTTTTGAGAAGATGATCAGGAGGAGAACTGGGGACCCCCGCCCCAGCTGTGTAGTGTTTATGAACTCTTTGTTTAAAAATGCACAGAGCCCAGTGCTAGCAGGCTCCAACCTATGACATCCACACTTCCAAATAAATAAATTTAGCGTGGTGGCACCGTGATAAGAGTACCGGCAAATGGAAATAAGAAGGAGGAGGTTAGGGTCTTAACAATCAATTTTACATTAATGACAAACTGCAAATTCATCTCTGGAAATCTGTGGTACATAGCAGCAACAATAGTACTCCATTAAAAAGATGTTGACTGATAGGCAAGTTTTCAAGACAACCTGTACTGCACAAGGTCAGAGTGCACTTTTAATCTGGACGTTACTTTTTCTAACATGTGCAAAAATGGTCTGAGGGAGTCACACCCTAGGTTTATAGAACTGGAAGAGCAGGCTTCTGAAAAATGTAATAAGAATGTATTTGTGTAGGTATTATGTTGTAATAAAGCACACCAGGCTCAGATAACAAAGCTGCCTCTTGCAAACGTGACTGCAGTCTCCTCTTGAGAAAACAGAGCTCCTTCCAGCAGGCAGAGGAGCAGCAAGGTGGCTGGAGGGGTACAGCTGTCGGGGTGCCTGTTAGGTCCCTGTAGGTATTGTTTCCTGTGAGTAGAGTTTCCAGGCAAGGCTACTTTAAATACTTTTTCCAGCGGTTTTAGTAGTTTGCGACTCCTGTCACCTCCCTTCTTTTGAAGTATTTCTCACTATTGTCCTGTGTGGGGTTCAGCAGAGAGTGGCACAGCACACATACCCTGAAACAAATGGGAATGGGCACCCAGGCAGTAGGCTTACCTGTGCTCAGCCCTGGCCTCCCGATCCTGCACATAACCATCTTATGGGCTTGGTATCCATGATCCTTCCATTCCCACAGGTCCGTGGGTCAGCAGAGGAGGAAGGGGACCGAGGCATTTGCTGAGGATCCCTGGTGACACTGGGAAGGTGGTGAAAGCCGTGAGATGGGGCAGCTGCCTCCAGTGCTGCCTGGCTGCTCCCTGGGCAGAAAAGGCTGAAGCACGGGGTCAGGACCCCGGGTGACACAGGGAAAGATAGAAAGTAAAGCATCTTGAACTATGTCAATTCAGGATTTGATTCCCAGCTCCCTAGTAGATGTCACTGATCCTAAACCAGGTCACTTAATCTCTTGGAGCCTTAATTATTGCAAAACAACAAAAATTTTAAAATACCTTACAGAAGATATGTTGTTGGGATTAGGTGTGATAATCCGTGAGAGCCAGTAGCGTGGCGCATGGCTAGTGGGTGGAGGAGGAAAGTCTACCCGCACCAGAGTTTAAGGTTTGGTTTTAGTTTGAGACACTGGTCTCAAAATCGTGGCCTCCAGGGATCCTCCCACATCTGTCTCCCAAGTGCTGAGGCTAACGGTGTGAACCACCACATCCAACCAAAACCAGTTTAGGGCCCCTTTGATCAGTTAAAGCCCCTCTAATTGAGCACCAACTCTAATCTACAGGCAGTAGCAAGGCACTGAGGGCCCTGTCCTTGAGGTACTCAATCAGCTTTTTGTTTCCAATGTTAAAAAGAGTTTAAAAACATCACAGGGGACAGATTGGGTGAGAGCAGGAATAGAAGTGACTCTGTGGTCCCCAAGAGAGGAAACAAGACCTGCGGGAGGACACAGGTGAGAGGGAGGGTGAGGATTGGGGTTAGGATTAGGGTTAGAGCCACTCTGAGAAAGGGTTACCAGGGGCCCCAGTCACCATGGGATGAGGAAGCAGGGGACTCTGGTGGCCAGATGCACCCTGATGTCACAAACCTAAACCAAGACATGCCTGGTGAGAAACAGATTTTCTGCTGGAGATGAGGACAGCTCGGGAGAACTGAGTTGTCAATTTCCTACCAAAAATCCAAAAAGAAAATATCTGTTAGAAACGAGCTCAGCACTTTTGGAATTCCATCTGAGACAGGAACCAAACATAGGGACATGAAGGAGTGTGGACACCATCCCACCAGGACAAGGGCCTCACAGATCTGCGTGGGTGGACATTGGAATGGGGTGGCCAGAGAGGCTGTGATGCCTGCTGGAAGACGAAGAGCTAAGAAGAGGAGGGGACAGATAGGGGAGCAAGAACCAGAAGTTGAGAAGCAAATTTCACAGAGCCAAGACCGCAGTGGCCATGGGTGGCTTGGCTCCTCAGCGGGCCTCCATCCGCCCACCTGCGCACAGATATCCTGAGGTCAGAGTCCTCCTTGGTGACCCTCACAGACAGTCTAAATCCTGCCCTGCAGTCATGCCCTGTGGGACTGCCCTGGAAGCGGGTGCTTCCACTAGAGGGGGACTGGGCAGGTGACGGTAACAACTGGACACAGCACTGCGGTGCAGCACTTTCCAGCAGAGCACGCCTCCTGGTCTAGCCTTGGTCTCCATCCATTCCTTTCTGTGTCTTCACCAAGCTTAACCCTTCCCCGTGGTCAGGTCTAGCAGTGCCTCCTACAGCTGTGTGAGCATAAAACAGGAGACCATGCTCCATGCTGCCCCAGATCTCCATAAGGAGACTGAGGTGCAGAATGACCCTTTGCCACCTCATGGGTCCTCCCCTGGTCTGAGGCCCCGGACAGCTGGTACCCACCACCCTTTTGCCCGGCACTCCTCACTGCAAAGACTGGGGAAGCTTTCCAGGGCTGCAGGGGGCCTGAGCAGTGGCCGACCCTTCACGGAGTCTTCCCCAGGGCTCCCGAGGCAGCGCCCTTCCCTAGTTTCCTTACTTCTGCTCGCTCCTGTCTTAGTGCCTTCTCTGCCCTCCTGGCTCTGACTTCCGCATCATCCCATGGCACTCTCTGGTGAAATCGCACTGATGACTTCCAGCCCTCTCTCAGCAGCTCACACACATCCTCCCTGGACCTTCATCCATTTCCCAAGCATGTCTGCACCAGCTGGGTGATCTGGTTGACCTGCCTGGGACAGAAAACCTCTCTATAGATTCTAACTCTGCCTGTGGCACCTCCTCACCGTCCTTGCCGCCGTGACTTAGTCCAGGCCACAGGGCTGTGGGACGGTGTCTTCTCTGCCTTCCTGTCCTCCAGGCCCCTCTGCTGTGCTCCTCACTCCCCACTCGCCTTTGCACTGGGAGCGATCTTCTGGATGCAGCCACGCCATGGGGTGCTGCGTCACTTCCATAGCGCCCCCAGAAGCTAGCTGCAGTGTAGGCAGCTTTCAAGGACCCCTGTGCCCTGGCTCTTGCTCATGTTCAGCCCCATCCCTTTCCACTGCCCACCTTCTCAGTTGTCTTCCTGCCTCCAGCCTTTGCACACAGTCCCCTGTTTCCACATCCTCCCGCTGTCCTGCTCACCTGCACCCAGTACCTCTCACCTCCCCTTGGAGATCTCTCTCTGCTCCTCAGCCTGGTATCACCCTTCCTTCTCTTTCTCCGCTCTGTAGTGTGCAAGGTCCCCTGTGGAGCAGCCGTGCTACGCTATCTTAATGGCTTCCCTCATGCCCACTTGCCCTGTGGAGTGGCTGCTGTGTACCTGTCTTCCTGTTCATCTCTGGAACCGCAGTGCCTCAGCTGGGTAAGGGACAAGAGATGTGGGATGCAGAGATGGGTGAGAAGAAAAGCATCTCCTTCGAGGACTCCTGGATTAATTATCCACCAGCGGCACAGTGATGGAAATACATACAGAGTTAGATGGGCCCAGAAAAGGAAGCTGCTAACCGGAGGGCTCGAGATTCAGCTTTGGACTACGCTTTGCAGCTCATCAGCTTTCTCATGGTGGATAAATTAACCTGACTTCTCTGTACTTTAGTTTTCTTCTCTATAAAAATGACGATAATATCACCACTCATCAGGAAACCGTAGCAAGGATTGAAGAGAGAGATCGAAATGACACACACACATAAAGTGAGGCATCTAGTAGGGGCTTGGTGGGTGACAGTGTTTCGCCATATGAGTGGATTTGAATTTACTCATGTCATGCTCCTTGCATGAATGCACCTGGAAATGAATGAGGAAGTGGATCTACTTTTGAATATGATTAAAATGACAGCTTAAGCCTGGATCAACATACAGGAAGTTTCTAAGCTATAGCCTCATGTATGATTTGCCATTTGTCTTTGTTAAGCTGAAAGGGACCCCTGAGACTCCGGTGGCCAGGAAAACTCCTTTTTCTGCCACCAGCATGAACGACTGATCCTGCAGCCTCTACACTAGGCCCGGGATCACTCACCCCCACCCACCACACTGAGTTCGCATAGTCTTACCTGATACAGCTGCCTGCCTGGACCTCTGCTTCTGCAGCCTGACACTCTCAGGAAGGTCCATTTTAAAGGGGTGCAATGGCCAGGCACGTTGGGCCATGTCTGTAATCTCAGTGCTCTGAGAGGCTGAGGCAGGAAGATCACAAGTTCAAGGCCAGTTTGGGCAACTTAATGAGACCTTGTCTCACAGTAAAAAATAACACGGGCGTACACGGGGCATGGCGTACAGCATAGACACCTTGGGCCAAGTTCCCAACACTGTAATAATAATAGTAACAACAGTAACAATAGCAACTTTAAAACCTGTAACTGTTTTTGAAAACATACACAGTGAATAATAATTCTCATTAAACGTTAAGGGTAGTCCCTGTGTATTACATTTTATTTCCTCGGGAAAAGACTTGTATCCTATGAGCCTGTTCTATACAGTGCTGGTGATCTGAAATTACTGTGTTATCCATCCTAAACTGTCTGTCAACCACCTTTGCCTCCCTTTCAGAATATCAACACTGGGGTCCTTGAGAAGATGTGAAGTCAGTAATTAACTTGTATCCCTTCAGGCAACTTTGCTGAAATCCTTGCCACTGCTGTTCTTTAATATTGTGCTAATCACAGCCTTTGCTCTGGGGTTTTCTTTTCTTAAACCCTAATTCTTTCAGGGCTCCGGCAGTCATTGGAATGACATTCCCTCTTGGTCACCCAGTTCTTTAGAAATGGGCTCCTGCTCAGATGTCCAGAACAGGCGTGGTGACGGAGGAATGAGCTCCAGCTGGCTTTTAGGGCCCCACGCCGTGCCAGGACTTTCAGACACCCTTCGCCCATGCCCAGTGCTGTGGCGCCACTCATTTTTGTACACCAGGCTCTGGAGTAGCCAGTCCATGGCAATCACCACAGTGGAACCTTCCACTGTTTTCTATCTAGACTTCGATTACGCTCTCAGCATGCAGCACTGTGGTCTCAGTGTGGCACTTGGCTTCAGACCCACTGCAGCTGTGGGACCCCTCTCCCTCTTTCAGGGCACATGGTCCAGCCCCTGCCCCCAACCAAGAGACTGGGGTTCTGGGATTCCAAACATGCACATGGTTTTCACTTCCACAGTGGAAGTTCAAAGTCACCATCCGTGGTCTTCCTGGGTGTCCAGGAGTCCATCCCGCCCTATCACCTGCTCATCTCCATCCTCACATCCTTGTCTTCACCTTCCCTCGTTTTTTGCATGCACAGAATCCTAGGCATCTCTTAAAATTTGGGCTCTGAAATCAGGGCAGGCATAAGAAAACCCCAGGAGGCTTGAAAAAATCCCGTTTCTTCCATTTGCTGCCTCAGAGCTTCTCACTGTGCGGCAGGGGAGGGGCGGGGGCCAGCGATGTTTTCCAAACTCTTTGGTCCACCTTGAGGTTAGTGGTATGTCTGCCACCTACATCTCCTGACAGGCAGAGTGCATCGCTCCTGCCTCTCCCGCCTGCCCTGTGTTTGAGGGCTCCCTGCAGGATCTGTCCCTCCAGGTCACCTGTGTGGGACAGCGGCTATGCTGCCTTCAGTTTTGTGAGTTTGCCTTGAGTCAGTGCCTAGCGCAGTTCAGAAAACGTGTGCTGTGTGCAGAGTATGTTTGGTGACATAGCATGTATTTATAATTCAAAATTACAGGGTAAAACCTAGAAACAGTAAATAAAATTCACAGCTGCTGCACTGTGACTCTGTGCCAGTGTGAAGAGTGTCCCGGTTTCCTCCTCTTTGGGCTCTGAGGGGCTGTGTCTCACACTGTCTCTGCCTCAGAAGCGTGATCACCAGAAACTTACAGGTCAACAGCGGCGACCTAAGCTGAGGAAGCTGCTCTGAGACAGGGTGGCCGAGGACCTTGGTGCACCCACCTGAAGGGTGCGGCGGCCTTAGCTTACGGGTTTGAGCTGAGCTATTTTCCTCCAGCCTGGGCCATCAGGGGCCACAAAGGCATCTTCACATTTCCATCCGCATGGAAAGTTCTGGAGTTACAGGTGCCAGATTAGTTCCTGCAGAACAGTCTAGGGATAAAACGATGGGGCCTGTTTCTGGGTGTGGTGGTGCACACCTGTGATCCCAGCACCCAGGAGGCTGAGGCAAGGGAGTCAATGCAAGAACGAGACCAACCTGGACTACAAAGCGAGCTCACAGCCAGCATGAACTGCACAGCGAGACCCTGTCTCAAAAAAGACAAAAAAAAAAAAAAAAAAAAAAGAACGGGGTTCGTGGTGCTTGGAAATTGCTTCCGGGGGCTGGGGATTTAGTTCAGTGGCATAAGCGCCTGCCTTGCAAGCAGGCAGTCGTGAGTTCGATCCCTGGTACTGATAAAAAGGAAAAAGACAAACATAAAGAAAGAAAGAAATTGCTTCCGAAGAAACTGGAGCCTTAATTCCACAGATGATTACAAAGATGGAGAAGATGAGGGGGAGGAAGACAAAGAAGAGAAGGAAAAAGGAAGGGAAGGAGGAGGAGGGAATGCTTACACAGATAACAGGTCTCCTTCGGGGAGCCCTTTGAGTCAGCTCCCCAGGGTCTGCAGGATGAAGTCCAGGCTTGCAGCTGTCTTCACCACCTGACCCTTCCCGAGGCTCCAGCCCTGTTCCTCGAGTTTAACTGCATGCTCTGTTCCTTTCCCTCCACACCAACTGTGCTTTCTCACACTTCCAAGACTTTGGGTCCAGCCCTGGCCCACCTGGGCCCCCACCCCTACTCTAAACCATGTCTTCTCCTGCAGAAACCCTCAGCCAGGGACTATCTTCTGGACCCATAGGGGACACAGTGTGGAATTTCCTTCGACATTAATGCAGTGTCCTCACAAGGACAATGCAGTGGTATCCTGTGGCTATGGTTTCGCTCTCTGCAAACCTATGGTCAACAGGTCTGTAAATATGAAATAGAAAATTCTAAAATAAACAAATTCTCACTCACGAACTATGCTGAGCAGCATGGTAGACGTCTTGCTGTGCCTGTCCTGGGGCATGACCATCCTTCCACCCGCGGGTATCTACTCTGTATAAGCTACCCTCCTGTCAGTTACTCAGCTGCTGACTTGGTTCTCAGATTCATGTCACAATATACAGTGACTTGGTTCGGGGTATCTTTATTTGACTTAAGAATGGCCTAGTTTTTATTCTAGTAATAGTCCATTCTGTTTTATTATTGATCAATTTTTAGTCCCTTACTATGCTTAAATTATAAATCTTATCATGGGAATATATAGGAAAAATCACAGCACAAGTCTAACCAGGGCTTTATCGTACACACTAGACCCATTGCGGGCCTCTAAAAGCACACTTCACAGCTAATATGACACTGACTTTAGGTCTTTGAAACCCCAGTGCCCAACAGAGCCTGGGCTCAATAACCAATTAGAGAGGGTGGTCATTTCCAGTTGGAGGGCTACCTAAGTCTTCCAGAGGACACACTGCAAAGAGAAGCCTCCGCGGTGGCCCTGTCCCCATGGCTCCTGGCATCTATAAATGCCTTTCTCCTGTTTGGGAACAGTGATGAGGGGGCACTTGACTTCTGGCCTTAGCTCTGGGCACTCTGAACACCTTGCCTTGCCTTCCGGAAGCCTCACAGCAGCACCCGCCTCCCCCTCCTGGGGCTGCAAACCTGCAGCTGAGATCTCAGATTCCCTACCAACTTCTCCCTCTCCCGACCTGCCTGTGCCCCTGCTTCCCACTCCTGGTGTCCACTCCAGCCTGCTGGACCACAGGTTGCTGGACACCCCCCATTCTCCTCTCCCCTCCAAGTCTGCTGATTCTGCTGCCTCTGCTCCCCTGGCCCTCTGTGTGGTCACCCATGTGCTTAGCCCTGCCTGGCCACCTCCTGCTGACTGAGATTTTACATCCCAGAGTGGACTTGGCTGACCCCTTGTTCATCCCTGGTCACTCTTGGATCCCCCCACTCCATGCCCCAGTCTTATGTCACCTGAAGTCCTGTACTCAGTGAGAGTCTGTGTGGAGGGCCTCACATGGATGTGTGGATGGATGGACAGACATGTGGATGGATAAACAGACCGGTTGCCACTCTTCTTCCTGAAAAGGTGGCTTCTTCAGAAACAGGTCCTCCAAAAGGAAGGAACGGGCACTGGTGAAGCTGGTGAAAAATGCAGTATATTTGCATCATCTTTGTCTTCATGGAGAACCTTCAGAATTCAGCTGTGTCACTCTCGTGGCCCATGTGAGGCAGAAGAAGCTGGAAATACTGAGTGATATCTTCCAAAGAGACCATCAAGAAGTCTCTGGCTAAAGATCACACAGTGGTTTCAGTGTTGGCCCTGTCTCTCTACCAGAAAAGCCCTGAGGAAAGAAAAAGGGCTTCAGAAATCCTTTCATGAGAACAGGGAAGTCATCCGATCAATCCCTGTTCCCCAGTCCATCCTTCTGCAAGTACCAAGGGCCGAGACACTCAGTGCTGAGGATGTGGACGGGGCCAGCCCTGAGCGTGGACATTGCAAGAATCAGATGGACTCCAGCCACACAGTCACCCAGGAAGAGCTCTGGAAGCCAGGGCGAGGCAGCACCTTTGGAGCACATGGCAGGGACACAGCACAGGTCCCAGCAGCCTGAGGACAAGCTGGAGGCAATGGCATTTCCAGGGCAAGGCTGTGACTGGGGCCACCAAGAGCAGCTCACAAATCCAGGTGAGGCCCAGGGTACTCGGAAGTCCGAGGAACAGAAGAAGCACACGGGTCCTTGGCATCACAGGGCAGGGAAGGAGTGAAACGCTTGACACACAGGCTTTTGCACTTGGTGTGCTGAGTCAGCATGAGGCAGGCGGCCCTCCAGGTACAGCTGAGAAGTGAGCAAGAGCCCACTCACAATGCGGGAAGCAGGAGGAGAATTTGTGCCAAGAAAAGGGAGTGTCCCGTGCTGTGACTTCTGGCCAATGGGCAGGGGTCAACACCAGGGATTGCCCGGGGCCACACTGAGGTCGGGCCCCAGAGGGGCTACAAATGTGACTACCCATGATTTGTTTTCCTTTGGGAAGTGAGCAGCGTGTCAGGACCCCTCAGTCACTGACTGAGGCCAGAGCCAGATGGGCCACTATGGATGGGGGAGAGGAAGGAGGGCCAAGAGGACAAGCTGGTGCCCAGAGTGACAGCACAGCGTGTTTCCAGGACTCGGACCTCTGAGGAGCCACCAAGGACCCACAGATCCTTAACTCAGTTGAAGGCAACTGTGCCACGCTAGTCCTGCTGGTCAGCTTAGAAGCTACGTTACATGTCCTTGCCACTGAGCTAAAGAGAAAGATGGCCGGTCTTGTTGAACTCTGGAAAACCAACAGCTGTGGTTTATCCCCTCAGACTTAGGCAGTTTAATCCTGACACAGTTTCTACCTAGATGTCCCTTTATAGCCTCACACACCTAGAGATGGGACCTTTGGAAGGTGGTGGGATTCTGAGAACTTATAACTGACTCCCTCTTAGGAGGAAAGGTCTGGTCAGAAGAGACAGGTCACTGTAGGCATGGCCCAGAAGACTTTATAAAGAGCGGAACACATACGAGGTGTGATACTAACAAAGGAAACACAATCAGATCCGGTGTCTTGTGATTGACTTCCACTGTCGATTTGTGAGTGAAGAAAAATTCTTTTCTTTATAAAGTATCCTGTCTCAGGTATTCTGTTACAGTACCATAAAGCTGATGGGTGCACTGCCATTAAAACCAGCCGCTGGTATCTGTTTTCAAATGTATTTTCTGCAAGTTTTATAAGCACTTTTCTTCCAACTAGTGTCCTCCTGTGTCACTTTTGTGGTACCTTGCCCTATTTCCCAAAGTTTTTAATGCTCCTCCTCTATCCTCCTTGCATCAACAAAGAAATCAAACTTGAATTGTCATTGTGCTGCTGAAGCTCTGGCAGAAGCTCTCAGGACACTGATGAGTCCTTCATCTTTGCTGCTCTGTGAACTACAGGCCACGTTTTCCATTTCCCCAGCCTGGCCTCGTGGGAGTGAGGTGCTGGACTCACTGGAGCTTCACTGTCTATGCACCCAGCAGCCCACACGACTGTCGTTACTCAAGTCCTGTCTTTAAGGAGAACTTGGTCTGATATACATCCAGCCCAAAACACAACGGAGCTTTATCCTCAGGAACAAAAGTCCACTCACTGGAGATGCAGCCAAGACTTATGGCTCCTCTTCACCTAAAGTGGACCTTTAAACCCCACATCCAACTGTGGCCCTGCTATTTCGTGGTGTATGTTGGTGATGTCCACAAAACCAGAAGCAGGAGCAGAATGGCCTGCGTCCCCTGGTCCTGAGAGCCGGTGCATTCCTGAAGCCTCTGAGTGTCCATGTCATTGTCTGAGAAGCAGCGAATTCACCAGAGACTGGGAGATGGGGACAAGGGCACCCAAAGGTGCTTGTGATTGCTGCTTCCAAGGGCAGCTGAGTGCCGGCACACGTGGGGCTGGGGTGCAGTTTGCCAAGTAGATGGAAAGCACAGCTGTCCAGCAGGTATTAGACTGACCGACTAAGGACCCACACTCTCCACTTTTGTCACTGTCTCCTCTCCTAACTCTCCCTGTCTGCAGAAATTCTGGCCTTATGAGCAGATACTACAGTTTTAACATACCCCAAATCTACTTCTGATTCTTTATCTCTTGATCTTTTTATAATTTTTCTCTATCTTTCCAAATGTGCTCTCGTAGGTGGCAGACAATTGTCACATGCCGCTTTAGCTTGCCTACATGTTTTCAACCAACATTTATTATTATTTTTTACTTTTTTGTTGGTACCAGGGATCGAAATCACGACCTTGCGCTTGCCAGGCAGGCGCTTGTGCCACTGAGCTAAATCCTCAGCCCCTCAGTCAACATTTCAAACACATAAGGGCAACCAAATCTTCCTTAGAGTCACTTCTCAGCCACGAGGGGCTCCTCTGTTACCTCGCCGAGGCCCGGGAAGCTACAGACTGTTCCAGGAACAAGGACTGAGTCTCGGGGATTGTAGCTCCCGCCTGGCAGGTGCTCAGCTGAGTACTTATCCACACTGGCTTCTCACTTTGGAATAAAGCAGGATGCTGGCAGGTAGCAGGGATGCGCCTCCTTCCTTCTGCCGAGGGTGAACCAAGTAGGATTCTGACCTCAGTGCTTGCAGGAGCAGCTTCACACTAATTTTCATACAGTCCTACTGTGGTACGAAGGCCTAGCTGTGGATGAATCTGATCCTCTGTTTCCCTTTGTGAGGGAAAATTTTCCATTTATTTTACTCCCATTCTGCCTTTAAAAAAAAACAACTCAGAATTCTTCAGGGAAAAAGATGTTATATTATGTAAATAAAAGGAGACAGATGGGTTAAAGATGGGGGGGGGAATATTTCCATTTTAGCTCAGCCTTGGAAATCTAGGCCAGCGCTGATAAAAACTGAAGAAACACAGATTGAAGCCCGATCTGTCTTACAAGACAGAGACCTGTGTGCTGAGGCTTGGAAGGCGGCGGCTGGGAGGAGTCCGCCCTCTGTGGCTCCAGAGGCTGCTTCCCGCTCAGGCTTGCTCGGCTTCGTTTTTTTTTTTTGCTTCAAAATTTGAGTCATCACTTATCAAAATGAACCACAGGCCTTTGATGTGAAATCCAGAGGACATTTCAAAGGGATAAAGCCAGCCATGCCAGAGCTACCCAGCCGGCCACATTGGTCCTGAGAGGCTCCTTTGGCCAGTGGCGTTTGGACGTCTAAACCCTGGCTCAGTGACATTTTCATTAGCACTTCTTATTCCAGATTGTAGCTCCTCAATTTTAATGCCTGTCTTACTAAGAAAGAGTCCAGGCTGATTAATCAGAGATGTATCACTTTGAATTTACCTTCTTCAAAAGAAAAAAAAAAATTAACACCTTGCAGCTTGTGGAAGGATTGGCCACAGCTAGACTTTGAAAGAGTCCCTGAAAACATGAAGACAGTGACAGCGAACATCGGTGGCAGAGAGATGGGAATAAGCAGGGGGGTAACGGGGGCCGCAGGAAGCCTGTTTGTCTGAATTCTGGATAAGAAATGACTCAGCCCCTGGCTGCTCGCTGGGTCTCCAGCCTGCACTGACTCATAAGGGAAGGGGGTGGCAACTCTTCCCTGTCTGGATCAGTTAAGATCGGGGAGAACAGAGCTAACTGCGCAGAGCTGAGCCTCCAGGACCAGCGCTGTGCGGAGCTCTTGCCTGCGTATGCAGCCTTGGCCCTGGGTCCTTAACTTGGGTGTGGACTTGGGAACTCTGGGGTCCCTGCTGGATCAGTCAGGAGGCCTGGGTTTCCTGGGGAGTCCTCCATGGTTGGCATGACTCCCTGGCTTCTCCCAGCCTCCGCTTTACTCTCTGGAGTTTGAGGTGCCTTATGTGAAGCTGCTCCTGCAACTTCCTTGTAAGTTGCTCGGAATCTCCAGGTCTGCCCTGCCCAGCAGCCTTCCTGTCCCGTCCAGCCACGGCCTGTGTGTCTGCGCATCTACCTCAGCACCTCTCCCAAATCCCCACCTGCTCAGGAGCTGAGGGAGGCCTGCAGAAGTGAGAGAGGCTCTTGTCCGACTCAAATGTTTCGTATCTGCCCCCCTGAGGCCCACAGGCTGCCAGGCTTGCAGTCCTCAGACTTGGCAAACTTAATGCTTTGTAACTGCACGGGCAGCCCTGGATTAACTGCCGAGCTCAGTGCCTGCAAGGTCGTTACATGAATTGGTCGCTAGAGAAGGAACTGTCTATAGTATGTACATTACAGTCCCTAGGGCAAAGAAATGGCCAAGGGAAACTGCAATTGGATGACTTCGCTGTTAATTGCACAACCCTGACATGCAGCACTATAATAACAGGACAGAACCGAAAACTACAGCCCTGTACTGCACAGTGCAATCAGCGAAAGTCAGATCGCAGTGCCGTGCAGTAGAGGAAGCCACTGTGAGGCTGCACTGCAGCCCATGGTCCTGCGTCCCTGAGTCCCAGTGGACTCAGCGATAAGTCAGAGCAGCACCCTAGGATGTGGATCTGAGCGGCTGTGAACAGCTGGCTGTTACACAAGGTGTACATCGTTGTCTAATCCTCGTAGCCTCCAGTGTTTGGATGTAGCTGCTGCTGACAAAGGTACTTACGTAAAAACCTGTCCCATCTCATACCCTGCCGTGGTTGAGTGGTCTGTACACCTCTCCCTGTCGGACACAGGCTGACCTCCCTGAAATGCTACTTGCCCTAGACGACAGACGCGTGACCTCATGGCAGCTTTGGGCAGTGAAGCAGTGAGGTGTGATCACCAATGGCCCCGGGAGGGGACCATCCCTCTGCAGGGATGCAGTCTGCTTCTCAGACCGCGTGGACACATCTCCAGATCCATGCCTTATTGAGACCAAGGAAAGGTCTTGGTGAGTCTTCTTAATCGGGAGATGACACAGCAGAGAACTGTACCTTCCAGATTCTGTGGTAAAGCAAGACATACAGCACAGCTATCTTTGTGTGATCTTTTTCAATGTAAATTTAATTTTTAGGTAAGTAGTATTTCCATAGGGCATGAAAAATAAAATTAATTTCTTAAAAAATTTTTAATTAAAAAAAGGGGCCAGGCTCAATGGCATAAGTGCCTGCCTGGCAAGCACAAGGTTCTGAGTTTGAGTCCTAGTACCAAAAAACAAAAACAAACAAACAGAAAGTTAATATAAAAAATTAATGAAAATTGTTCCCACTTCTATCCCCCAGCTGCACAGTCCCATCCCATGCCCTTGCTAACTGTCTCGGGGACCCTTCTAGAGCCTCCTTATATGTAAGCAACCCAATACAGTGGTGACTCAGATCATGGATTCAATTCTTTCCACAATTCTGGCTGCAAACTAAACTGGTGAAAACCAAATCAGATTTTCCTGTAGGATCAACAGGGAACCGCACCACTGAATTCCGTTCAGTTTATGACCACTTTGATTGTGAGCAGAATAGTCGAAAGAATCAAATTTGTTACTGAGGAACTATTATATTACAGACTTTTTATTCTCACCACCTTTTAAAATAAATAGCAGGCTCTAGGCACTGTCTCACTTGGTCTTGCTTTCACACAAGAACATATTCTGGATGTGTTACCTCCTTTCTGTACAGCAGGCCCCTTCTGAAGGCCGGGAGGGCCATCTGACAGCCAGGTGTAGAACGTCTGCTGCATAACCTCGCTCCTCTCATGGGATGTGAGGTGTGCAGTCGTCTGTTATCACAGTAAGTGCTGTGATGGGCACTGGGTGCATGTTATTTCAGACGTGTGCTGCCAGGCTAAGTCCTGCAAATTGGGATGGCTGAATGGAACAGAGTGCATATCCATTTGTCATTTTGATTGCCTGATGTACACTGTATGCTGGTTCAGCCCATTTCCAGCAAGTTTTGATGCCTGTTTCTGCATCCCAACCGAGTATGTTATCAAACACTTGGGTTTATTCAGCATGGTAATGGAAAAATACCATCTTGATAGAATTTTAATTTGCATTTTTCATTGAGAGTGAAGTTTTTCATTATGAATGGCATTTCCTTATGAGTATTTTTCATATATTTAAGGTTCATTCGTGTTTCTTTTTATGTGGATTTGCCAATTTTTCTATTGCCATGTTTGTCTTATTTTTACTGGTTCCTAAGAAGTCTTTATCTGCTAGGAAATTAGCTCCTTCTCCATGAAATGAATTGCAAATGTCTTCCTATTTCATCTGCCTTTTGGCTTTGTTTATGAGTATTTATTTGGTTAGTTGATTAGTTTAGGTTTGCCTAGCACTTAATTTATCATTTTTAAATTTTCTTTTGGATTTAATAACATAGTTAGAAATGTGTTTGTCATACCAAGACAGGGCATTGCTGTTTCCTTTTGGTGTTTTTATTGTCTGCATTACTGTGTAACCATGTAAAGTTACAGATCAGTGTGTTAGATATATTCAGATTGGGAGAGTATCACCACCCACTGTGTCTAGAACTTCGCTATCAGAAATTGAAATTCTGCTCATTAAGCAGCAGTACCAATGACCCCTTTCCAACCCCTAGTACCATTGTTCAGCTGTCGGTCTCTGTGTTTGACTAGTCTTATTTTGTGTCTGGCTTGCTTAACTCAGCAAAATGCCTTCCAAGTACATCCATGTTGAGGTTTGTTTTAAATTTTATTTTTAAGGAGTAAATAATATTCCACTGTGTGCAAATACTATATATATTTGTGTGTTTGTCCACTCACCCACTGGTGGTCACATTAGCATTTATTTAGGATTTTGACATGTTAAATCATGACAAATGTGAACAGGCATAATTTGCCTTCTGTGTTTCCAATTTGCATCCCACTCTGTGGATGAGTAGGCATTTCACCTCCATTTTTAGAAAAGTTTAAGAAGAACTGATTGTAGTTTTTAAACATTGGTTGACCTTCACCAATAAGGAATAAAGTAATATGACCCAGAGATTTTATTTGCTCGAGGGTTGTCATTACTGATTTAGCCTTCTATTCCTTTTGTATTTCTAAGAATTTGTTTCATCTGTGTTATCCTATTTGCTGGCATACAGTTGTTCCTAACATTCTCTTATATTCCTTTTTATTTTTATAGAGTTGGTTTGGATGTCCTCTCTTTCACTTCTGACTTTAATGATTTGATTTTTCTTAATAAGTCTAGCTAAAAGTTTGTCAATTTTAGTAACCCTCCAGGGGTTACTAAAGCAACTCTTGGTTGCTTTGATTTTCTGTTTGTCCCTTCTTTCACTATTTTATTTATCATTGTTCTTTTCTTTATTATTTTCTTCTTTCTGCTAGGTTTGGGCTTAGGTTGCACTTCATTTTCTAATTTGTTTATTTGTAAAAATCACCTCATTGATTCGAGATCATTTTTACTACACATTCACAGCTACAAATTTTCCTCATTATCATTTTTGCTTTATTGCATATTTGTGCTCGCATTTAAGTCTGTCTCTAAGTGTTTTCTGGTTTTCACTGTGATTCTTCTTTGACCTATTAATCATTTAAGAGTGTGTTGTTAAATTTCTGCAAATTTATGAATTTTCTAATTTTCCTCCCGTTGCTGTTTCAAGCACCCCAGATGCAGTCTCTGCAATCACATTCAGAGAAGATTCTTCATGGTTTGTATGTTTTAAATCTATGGAGACATAGATTTGGTCTAATATATGTATATCCTGGCAAACATTTCACGTACATTAGGAAAAGATGACTATTCTGCCATTGGGCAGAGCTTTCTGTCCCTTCCTGTGAGTTCTAGCTGCTTTACGGTGTTACCCAAATCCTCTACTTCTTTACTATCTTTTGGTTGTTCTGTTCACTAAAGAGCAGGATATAAAGTCTTCAACTATTACTTTAGAACACTGTGTTTATCTTTAAATTCTGTTAATGTTTGCATCATATATTTTAAAGACTTTTTGTTAAGTGTGTTAATGGTTACAACTATTATATTGCCTTGCTGTTGACATTATCAATATGTAATATCCATTGGTTTTTCTGTAATTTTTTAAAAATTTCAAGTATATATTTTTCTGGTAGTGGGATGATGCCACTCTCTTTTGGTTGTATTTTGCATGGAACAACCTTTCCCATCTTTTCATTTCCAGTCTATTTATGCCCTTGGATCTAAAGTGAATCATTTATAGACTAAATAATAGAACGGGAACACTTTTAATCTATCCGCCAGTCTCTTTTATCCTCTCGTTTCTTGCATTGTTGTCTTCTTTGGTGTCCAATTTTTGTTGTGAAATTTTAAAATTCCTTTCCCCTTTCCTCTTTCTTTGTATTCTGTATAGATATTTTCTTTGTGTAGACATAGATATTTTTTGTATTCTATGTAGATATCTTCTTTGTGGTTACTATGGTAATTATACCTAATGTGCTAATGTTATAGCTCTCTCATTTGAATTTATATCAGCTTGACTTCAAAAGCATACAAAATTGATCTTATTTGACTCCATCTTTTTCAGTTACTGATAGTACAAATTACATTTTATGCATTGTATGTCTAAAAGCAAAGACTAATAATTCTTCCTTACCTATTAATCTTTTTAAATTGTGTAGATAAGAAGCAGAGTTACATACAAAAATTATTTCTAAAAATATTTCTCATTTTTATCTTTCCTGAAGAACTTTATCTTTTCATATACCTTCATTTTGTGTCTGGTAGCATTTCCCTTCAACTTGAAAGGCTGCCTTTGACACTTCTAATACAGTAGGTCTAGTAATAATGAATCCCATCCAATTTTGTTGGTTTGGTGATGACTTCATTTCTCACAAATTTTTGAAAGATGATTTTTGGTTCCTGTGCAATTATTGACTGTGGTAGTTAACTCTGTCAGCTTGTATAAGAAGTGCCCACTGATGGGTTAGCAGAGTTCTATGTATGTCTGGATGATGGACTTAATGGAAGAGTGAAGAGACATCCTGGCGGCACCAGCCAATAGGCTTGTAGCGAGGGTGGAATAAAAAGGGAAAGAAGGAGGTGTGGCTTCTGCTGATCTGGGGGAGCTCCAGTTTCACCATCACCTTTGGATGTCCATGTCCAGGCTTCCAGCATAGACTCTTCAGCCTTCCAGCCCAGACCCTTAGGCTTTGTGATACAGATTTGCACAGAACACTACAGTGAGCTGAGCTCTAGGCCTTTGACCTGTGGCTGCAGATTTATGACACACAGATGACCCTTTTGCCTGTTTGTCTAGTAAACTCTGACACATTGGTTGGCAGCTTTTATCTTCTTTAAGTGCTCTATATAATCCTGCTTTTGACTTCCAAGATTTTGCCTGAAAATCTTTCAATAATCTTCTCCACTAGCCCTTTTATGTAGCAAGTGAGTATTCCTTGGATATCTTCAAGATTCTTGGTCCTTGTCTTTTGAAAATGTAGGGATAACACATCTTCGTGGGTCTCATTCAGATCCGTCCTTGCTGGAGTTCCCTGAACTTGTCAGATGTGTAGGCTCACGGCTTTCCTCAAGGGCAGGACATTCAGCCTGGTTTTCCTGGTGGTCTTTGTGCTCCTTCCACTCTTTTCCTCCTTGCACAGTGTAGTGATTCCTATAAAGCTGCATGGTGCCCTGAAGTCCCTGAGCCTCTGCTCACATCAGCCTCATCTTTTTCTTAGCCCCTGCACTCAGTCATTTCCATGGTCTTAACTTCAGGTTTACTTCTTTCTCCTGCTGCTCAAATCTTCTGATACCTTTAGAGAACTTTTAAGTTTTCAGTGGATTTTTCACTTTAGTTATTATATTTTTCAGCACCAGACGTCTCGCCCTCTTTTGCACTTCTATCTGATATTTCCACCTGATTTATGCATCATTTTTCTTGCTTTGTCCACACCTTCCTTCAGCCCTTTGAGCCCCTCTGCGACCTTTGTTTTAAAGTCTGTCTGATAAGTCTGCCGTCCATTCTTTTGTTGAGACAGTTTCTGGAGATTTATTTTTTTCTTGGCCATTTTTTTTTGTTCCTTTATATGCTATGTGACTTACTGTTTGTTAAAAAGTGGACCCTTGCAGGTATTTATATTAATTATTCTCCTTCCCTAGAGTTTGTGGTTTTTGTTGTTGTTTTTAATATCTCAGTGCCCAAGATCAACATGAGCTTTAAATTTAAGATCTTCTTAGCTATTTTCTGAGCCTACATCTTCAGCTGGTCATGTTCAGTGACTTTTAAAATTTCCTACATGTATGCTATTGCTTTTAAATGCCCTAATCCTTAAATTCCTGGAAGAAGGGGAAAAACAAAACTTGAAGGCCCTGTCTCTTTAGATACCTTGGAAGCTACTTCAGACCCGCGCATCACTGTGAAGACCTCCGAGTCCACATTTCCACTGTCAAAAGCAAGCATCAGCAGGCAGGATGCAGACCTTCACTCTCTGGAGGACAGCCTGCCCTTCTCACTCATGGGGCCTCCTGGAAGCCACCTCAGGAGTGCAGGCGCATCTGCCAGCCACATGGCTGGGAGGTGGGGAATGGGCAGATGTTACCACACCAGAAGCTGAAATTGGCTGCAACTATGATTTACCATCTCAGCCTTGCCCTGGAAGCTGCCAGACTCCAGCACTGCAAAACCAGCCCACCAGTCAGATGGCACTAATGCAACTATTGTCTTATGTGGGGCAATTGCTTCCTGTCAGTTCCTGCCCACCATCTTCCTTCATTTACCTCTATATTTTGCTTTTGGAGGTTTTGAGGGGATAGCAGGCTTTCTTGGCTGTCCAGATGGGTACTTACCTTAATTTAATCTCGGGTGGCTTTACTAATATAAGTGTCATCAGTGAACTCTCATCTGAGGTGGTGCTCACTGTGCCCTGTGCTCACTGGGCCCTGACTTCCTCTCTGTATGCCAGGGACAGGACTTGGCTTTCCAGAGCTGGGCGCATACGATACCTGCCACCCCTGTCCTTTTGTGTCCTCACTGCCTCTGCACAGCCACCAACCAGTCACAGTTGGTCCTGGCCCCTCTTGCACATATATTAGAACCTAGGGAATTGATGTGCCTCTGGAAAGTAGGATTTGTGGTGTTTTCTTTGCCTAGCTTCTTTGTTGTAGTTTTGTTTTCTTTGAATGAGTACATATTAATAATACAGAATGGTGAGGTTCACTTTTGGAATTTGGTAATATTCCATGCAGAATGAGGGCAAATTCCTGTGGCCATTTTCCTTACTGTTTAGCAGGTCTTAAGTGATCCATATGTAGTATCCTTTCCTTCCATTCAACACACCTCATGAAACACAGAACACTTTCTGCAGACCACAAGATGCACTCAGAGAGGATAAGTAACCCCTACTGGGCATAGAGATAGAAACTGTGACAACAAATACAAGGCAGAATGAATCGAGAGCTGCTACAGCTTTAGACCAGGACAAGTGACAGAGGGCAGCTGACTGATTCTCCCTGGATTCAAAGACATTTTCAAGCAAACATAGCATTTAAACTGGGCCCTAAAGGGTGGATAAAATCTCAGCAAACAGAAGTACGAGGAAAGCAACTCCTGATGGGCAAAATCAATCAAAAGCACAGCACTAGAGCAGTGCAGACATTTTGGGGGCAGTGTGGCTGTCTGGCTCCACTGGACATGCAGGACACGCAGGGAGAGCAAGGTGGGAGTGGGACTGTGAGGGTCGGGTCTCGGACCCGTGGTGAACGTGACTTCCTTATCCTGCCGTGAATAGGAGAGAGTTGGAAAATCAACTCAGTACAGCGTGTAATTTATTTGTTTGTTTACTTTGTCCTGAGTTGGAGAGTGACACAGTTGCATTTGTGAGTTGGAAGAGATTTGGAAATGGAGAGTCCTGAAGGCAGAGGCCATCACAGGCTACTCTGAGTGGCCCCTGAGTGGCACCGAGGTCGGAAGCCATCAGCAAGCACAGGAATGGGGGTGGGGCTGCCAATGTTGCCATTTAGACTTGACTAAAAACTGGAGGCAGCAAAGGTTCAGGAATCCCTCCGCCATCTGTGCTCTGGAAAATCGCTTACCATGAAGAAGCACCTTTCACCGTGTGAATTACAGGAGATACATCATGGGTCCTCAAGAACCTTCCAAGTTCCCACTTCCTCAGGAGTGATTAACTCAAGTCTTCCATTCAGTGGGAACAAGATGCTTGCTAACAAGACTTCAGTCATTTCTCTCCCTTTTCCTGGCTCAGCCTCAGCCTGAGTTAGCAGAGAGTCCCTTGGAGCAGGCCATTCCCCAGAGTGCTAAGAGGGTGCCTCTGCCTCACCCCTGCTCCTTGCAGACACGGGCTCTCTCTACCCGCTGCCGAGAGCACCACGCTGAACCGCCCCTTCCCAGATTGCAGTTGCAATCTTCTCAACAGAGTCTGTCTTTACTTGCTTTTCACTTGACAGTCACACATATTTAGGACAGACATGCATTGGCCAGAGTTGGCCACAGATGGGATAAGGATTTGGGACCAAGCAGGGGTGGAGGAATAAAACCAGGCTGAGAATTAGAGCCAGAGAGGCCAATTGAGCAAAAAGTGTGTCAAGGTTTCTTCCCCACTGCTTCTAGCAGTAGTTTTAGTAGGGTTTATTCATTTTCTTCAGTTTTAATTTTTGGAAGAGAAAAACTGGGGGAAACTTCTTCATGGACTTTCTACTTCCAAGATACATCCCACCTGAATCTTCTTTAAATCCCCAAATACCACAGCATTGAGCCTGGTGATCTTTTGCTTTGCATCCTTGTGTTAGTTTCCCATCACTGTGA
Organism: Cavia porcellus; assembly: GCF_034190915.1. Classification (NCBI taxonomy): domain Eukaryota; kingdom Metazoa; phylum Chordata; class Mammalia; order Rodentia; family Caviidae; genus Cavia; species Cavia porcellus. The sequence continues at coordinate 63,993,785 of NW_026947503.1, read as the reverse complement.
CAAAAAACCTGAGAAAAATCAACATTAAAGAGGAACGGTTCACTTTGGCTCACAGTTAGTTCCAGGGCTTCCTTCCATGGTTGCCCAGTCCCATTTTTACAGCCTGTATTGAGAAGAGCTTCATGACAGAAGGGTGTGATGGAGACAAGCTGCTTGCCCGGCAGCCAGGAAGCTATGACAGTAAAAGACCCAGAGAGGAGGTCTGGAGAGGAGACACCGTCATCTGAGCATCACCTCCAGGGACCTGCTTCATCCATTTAGGCCCACATTCTAAATTTTCATCATCCCCATATGCCATCAAATTATGAATACAGTTATGGGTTAATTTAATGATAAAGTTAGAGCCCTGCTCATCCAATTACTTTCCAAAACCCATCAGCTGGCATCCAAGCCTTCAGAACAATGAGCCTTAGGGGAGACTCTCCACTTAGCCAGTCAAGGACTCCATGCGTTTGGTGTGAAGAAGGCCTAAGTCCAAATATCAGATAATGCCGATCACGGTGGCATTTTCACACATGCGTGTAACATACTGTGTTCTCACCCACTTCCCCTGTTGCCCCCCCCACAGAGTTTGCTTTCTTAAAAGAAACAATTTTAAGTATTCTTACCACAAGGAAAAGACGATATTTGAGCTGATTACCTGGATGTGATCATAAGATAATTTATGTGACAGAACTTGTTTCTCGTAAAGAATCCTAGCTGTCCCACAGTCCCAGGCCTGGACTCTGCCTGTCAGTCCCAGCTTACTTTTGTAACCTCAAAGCTCTTACCTTTTGGCATCTTTGGTGTGCTTCATCTTTTCACTTGGCTGAGTCACATCGAAAGAGAAGTCAGTCCCAGGATTTTCCCCAGAAACATTTCTCCAGCATCCTTTCTGGGTGATAAGACAGAGACCAAGCATCGAGGATTGAAACCCCAGAGCAAAGGAACTGGGTGTGTGGATCAGTCCCAGGTATGCAGTTCGCGATTCTTCATTAAATGTGAGCAAAGAAAATATTTTAGAAGGAGTGCAAGAGGTGCCCAGGAAGATGGGCTGGTGGCATCTTTTATTGTACTAAGCAGTAAGCTTGACAGTGAAAAGCAAGAGGAGGCCCTGATCGGCAGCCACAGCGGCAGCACAGAGAGGCACCGCCCCCAAGATGGTGGCCATGTGTCTGCAGGGCCTGGGACTGGACGAGACAAGAACAGGTGGAGGAGTGGGCCAGCGCCCTCCACTGCTGGAGCCACTGTGAGCCTGGCTGACGTGAGTAAGGGGGGTTCCCACAGCCTCCAACCAGTCACTCCTTCATTCATTCAATTTCCCTAACATGATGGGGTCTAGTTTCTTAGTGGAGGATGCATATTTTGTTTTAACTTTACCTAGTAAGAACCTTATTCAGTTACAAGCACACATAAGACTCCTGAATGGTTGAAAGTTCTGTTCTTGTGCTGTCTGAATAAAATAACCGGGGAATAAAATGTTATTATTCCCATTGTGTCCTTGTAAGAAATAAAGGCCATAATCATGTTTTTCATTAATTTTGCCACCTAAGCTGAAATACCCAAGGAATTGTATGAGGAATAATTGTCGTGATGTATAATTTTGTAAAACTTAAATGTCGGAAGGCTGCCTCAGCAGAATTATTTTCTTTGGTGAACTACAAATGGTAGAACTCCTTTGGTATAAATTAACAGACCTGAATTTGCCTAATTCAAAAACAAGGAAAAAAACAAATGAACAACAACAACAAATTCACTTGCTTCTGAAAGAGCTTTTGTAGGTTAATTCATCGTATTTTAGCTTAGAAATAAACAGTGAAAGAGTGAAAGCTGTTTCACTACCCAAAATAGTGGGCACGGTCTCTTCCAGATTCCGTAATTTCCTGAACTCTTGTTGGCTCAGTTTGTAGAGCCCCGAATCCAAGCATGATCCTGAGCCTGTTTCTCCTGAGCTGAGCTCTGTCACTGGGATATCTAGAAAGCACCTTTCAAATGGAAAGACAAAGTGAGTCTCAGGAGGGCACCCAAGGGAGGCCAATGGAAATGGTGTCTGGGCTGCCAGCCTTGCCCTCCTCAGAACTTTGGGCACAACTGGCTCCAAAAGTGCTCATTCCACTCTGAGACCCACAGTCCACCAAACCAGCCTCTCCAAAATACACGTCCTTTCCAAAATACATGTGTCATGGATTCTCCATCCCTGAAACTCTACCCTGCTCCTATGAGTTTCCAGCAAACAGCTCAAGTGCACAGGAGCTCTGGGTCTCTATGGTGCCCGACCAAGCTAGCCCGCGGTCTCAACCCACCTGGTCTCAAACAGGCCACGCAGCCCCTGGCCCCAGATCTGAGCTGACACTTTCCCTGCCCCAAAGACCCACACAGGGCCCGAGGACAGCTTCTGTTCCCCTAGACTAGATGGGGTTCTAGGACCCTCCCTACAGACCATCTCTCCCTCTGCTCTCACCCTGAGCCAGGAGGAAACTCCATGGTGGCTCCTCTGGTGTTGCCACTTCAAACTGTTCCTCCTTCTGCCTTTCCTGTTGGGCCTTCGTCAGGGATAGGAGAAGTAGACCCAAGGTTGGGAAAGTCTAAAATCCGGGGTTCTGTGGCAGGGGACCCAGAGAGAGAGTGCGAGGAGGCGTGAGGTGTAAGGGGTCCCCGTCCCGCACTGTGTCTGCTCTGAGCTGCTGCACCTGGGTCACCTGTGCAGCTAGGTGCCGGCTCAGTGCCCACAGTTGACAATGTCAGCGTTTGCAGGTGACCTGAGTTTGTCTAGCCCAGCAGCAGGCTAGATAATTTCCTTGCTATCTTACATTCATTTTTAAAATGTGTTCAGTATTTTACCTCTCTCATCATCTCCTTTCCCCAGTCTAGTTTTGGAAAAACGTAAATGAGAGAATGATTAACTGGCTAATGTCACAGGCAGCTCCAGTGCAGACCCAAGATGGCTGGCGTGGCATGACGGACGGCACAGTTTCTGGGCAGCATTCAGAAGCGGTCAGCAGCAGGTGCCTGATACTAACAGAGCCCCATGGCCTGGAGGACTGCGTAGGAGACAGGCCACGCAGGGCAGGAGCCTCATGCCCTCTGCTTATTTGCTCAGTGTGTGTCTCCTCGCTCCCCTGGTGTGCAAGGGATTTCGCTAAGGACAAGGGAGTCAGCCCGGCTCCAGAGGCAGACATAACTTAAAGTACAGTTTGTGATATAGCAAGAAAGGGCAGAACTGGGCAGGCAGGGCTGCCACAGATGGCAGGATCTTAAACGCCTGCAGACTCCAGAGGCCCCGTCTGGGCTGTGTCCAGGGGGGTGCCTGGCTGGGGTGGGGCATCCGGGAAGGAGAGAGCAGTATGGGTCAGGTCAACTTCAGGTGACCACTCAGAGGCCTGCTGTGGCCAGGATCAGAATGGCATGGAGGACAGGACCAGGTCGGGTCAGAGAGGCAGAGACAGACAAGGACATTAGCAAAGTGAGAACAGCGCTTGCCATCCATATACACACATCTCATAAACCCTTCTCGCCCACTGTTTAGTCCTCCTATCAAAGCAAAAGCCCCAAACAATTCATCTCTCCTGATCCAGTGAGATGGCATTTTATGGAGGAGGAAATAGGGGCCTTAGACAGGAGTAACAGGCTCGAGGTCACAAGTTAGCTGGGCTGGAATGGCTGGAGTCAAGGCGCAGCTCCCTCTGGCTCTAAAGCCACAACTCTGTTTTAGGAACAACAAAGGAATTTCCATGCTAGAAGCACATGTTCTTCCGGGCAAGCCACAAGGGGGACCTTCCTCCAACTGGGAAAGAACAGAATCGGGACAGGAGGCCATCCAGACAGTGACATAGGAGAGTGAGAGGTCGTGGGGCCGAGAGGCTGCATCCTGGGAGGGAGCGGCTGCAGCCCGTGGGCTCCCCTTGGCTCATTTTTACTGGGTAACTGGGACCCGTTGCTCTCCAAGCCCCTCAGCGAGATGAATGACGGGATGCTGAGGTCAGGGCCCAGCATGCTTTTTCACATGGACGTGGGTAATTCTGGTTTTGTGACTAAACCTCCGGTTTGGAGCTAAGTCACTGAGTTCTACTAAAGGCAAAGCACCCTTTCCGCAGCGGTCTCTGTGGATCCGGGAGCTTCGGGTGTGTTCAAAGCACACCAAATGTCACCTGCTCGCAGTACTTCTGTATTCTCCAGGTTTCTAGGTCTCTTTCGGTAAAAGGCTCTCAGGAATCTGTCAGCAGACACTTGGGCACAAAGCAGACACTGTTAGATTTATTTTCTGGCAAACAGAAAACAGGCAGTCATCGGTGCACATGGACGGGAGGCCTCCCTGCAGAAAAGACCTCGGAGTCCAGGCAGGCACTGTTTCCTCCCCTAACCCTCTGTCCCCTCACTGCCCAAGCAGTGCTCCCAAAACACCACTTTGACACCTGCTTCCCACTCCAAAGCCTTTTCTGGCTTTGTTCCCTAGCTGTGACCTCCATCTGTCCTTTGGGGCCTTCCCACTGAGAGGCCATAAGCACATCTGAGGGCCTCAGCTGCCCCCTGCAGAGCCCCTACTGAGCACCAGGCAAGGGTGCAGGGCCCACCTGCTGTGCTCTGGAGGAAGCTATGCTGCTGACTCATGTGACTGGGAAGGGACCCCCTAGTAGCTTTTGAGAGCAGTCCAGGCTCAGATCCCCTCCAAGGTCCTCAGCATGGCAGATGAACCAGATTCCTGTGTCAGGCCCTCAGGCCCCATGGTGAGGATGGCATTCACCTGCTTGCATTCCAGCGGCTACAGTTGGAACAGCTGGCCACAGAGCTCTCACCCAGCCTGTTGAAAGGCCTACCCATACTCTCAGGGCCTGCAGAATACCACGAAATTAGAAATGAGCCAATACAGATTCATCTGCATTAGTTTAAAAACCAAGTAGTTTCTTTCCAGGCCTTGCTTGTACAGCAGTCTGCAAATACTTAATCTCCTTATGCAAACGTGTGTTCAGCACCAGTGTTAGTTCAGAGGGCACCTTGGCACACAGGAAGCCTTGCGTGCTTGCTCACACAGCATTGTTTGACCAGTGCAGATTTTGTACATTTTTAATTCATTGCAAGCATTTGAAAACCAAGAGATTTTTCTCATGAACAGCAGATTTCTGGCTTCTCTTGAGATTAAGCTGCCCTGGTATTTTGGGTTGGAGCAAGTGGGGTTTGCACACCTGATGATGCTACGAGTGGGGATGGACCAGGACCCATAGGTCCCAGCAGACTTTCACCTGCCCAGGCTCTGTTGGCTCCGTGGAACCCACACAAGGACCCAGGAATCCTCAGAGCCCAACAGCATGTGACCCAGTGGACCTTGCCCCTTTCTTGTCACCTCAGGGCCTGTGCATAGAAGCGAGCCCCACAGGAGGAGCGAAGGGAACAGTTGGGGTTGATGAAGAGTGGGGACCTAAGTAGGCTGTCAAACCCTGGGAACAGGACCTGGTGGGACTGCTGTGCCTGAAATTCTCATTTAATCAGCCTGCCTTTGTCAGACTTAAAATCTCTGCAGAACCAACAACTCAACCCTTTATGTACTTACAAAAGCTTTGAACTACACCACAGTGATTTTTAAAAGTAGATACACACACATGCATAGCAACAGGATTTATGTTGAAATCTCATCACTGTGGACACTGGAGACAAAAGATGTCTGATAATTTTGGTCCAGAGGCCCAACGTTTGCTTTCCTTAACCATAGAAAAAACACTGGCTAGACAAATGAGTTTTCAAGCAAGATTGCTTTAAAATGCTTTATTTTAAAAAATGCTTTGTAGAAACTAGAATTTTTAATGACTTAAATTCAAACACTGACTTAGACTAAATACAATTAACACTCTCTATTTTAACAACAACAAAAATTTGGAAGCAACCATGAGTACTTTTATTGTATGGAGCCCCTGCCACCTTTTATCACATTGCCTAAAACCCCATTTATATTTTAATTACATTAGAATAATTGTTATGAATGTTAGAGAGGGGCTGTTTATGCCACAGAGCTAATCATTCAAGGGGTCTTCAGAGGGTAACCTTCTCTTGCGCTGTGGCTTAATGTAGGGCCAACACCTCTGTTCCCCCAGCTGGGATCTGCTGATATTCCACTGTGTGTTGGCCAGGGAAATCTCCACCATTTCTGGCCGATCTTCTTGATTAGAACTCTGACAAGCGCCAGATTAATTTATGCAATGACTTTTTCGAGAACTTTTATTATTTCCAATAGCTTGCCAAGTCTGAATATTTTCACATGATTATGCTTACTTGTTGATTTTAATATGTGTTGGCTAGGCTGCAGCTCAGTCTACGAAAAATTCACAGCTAATGGAAAGTTTTTCTGCAATTAAAAAAAAAAAAAAACAGAGAGTTAAGTGAAACTGAATGTAAATGCAGCAAGCAGTCTCCTGCCAGAGAAAATATTGGTGCAATAGATTTCGGTGGCCTAGTTTACCAGTTCACTTTGTTAACTCTTCAAATCATGCGCTGGTGTAGAACTTCCCCACGAGTTCTGTTTCTCGCCTGCCCACTCACCTACTTTTAGTCACTTCTGTATTGTTTTTTAAACCCTTCTCACAGGCTTTCTGAGGGAGGGAGGCACTGGGAAGACAGGTAAGGGATGCTTTTGCTTCTCATCGCTGCTGAAGCACCGGGAGACAGATGAGTTGGACCCAAGGTCCATGGTGAGGCTTTGCCTTATGAGGGGAATGCTAAAGACAGACTCAAGCAGCCAGAACTAAAACTAAAATGTAGCTGGTTCCCATTTGGTGCACAGGCCACAGGAGCTCTGGGACAGGGTTTCCTTATGTTCACGCCTGGGGCTGAGGAGGAGGAGAGGGGCTCTGTCCAGGTTAAGATGAATTATTCCTTCTTACACTGTGTGCTACTTTTGAGAAATACCCTCATTTTAGCATGATCCCTGTCTCCCTTCTCCCTTCAGTCCTCTCCCTTCCTAGGGCTATAGGCAGCTGAACCCTCAAGGGGCCCAGTGCAGAAGATCAGATACCTTGCAACCTTGGAGGAGACAGACACCTCCTGCAGAGGGCCAGGCCTCAAGGCAAAAGGCAAAACAACATGACCACACCCTAAGTATTAATAGTTCTCATCACCCTGAAGGAGCCAGGAGTCATCATGCCAAACAGAGTCGCTGCTCCTGAGCATGCCTGCTTGCTGTGTAACTCACTTCCCCATTTATCCTTGACTTAATCAACTTTACCTGAACAGTTCACCTTATTTGTTGACCATAGTTCTGTATGCACCTTGTGTGTTCCCATTATTCCCCATCTTGGCCCCATCTCACCTCATGGTTTTGCCCTAGAAAAGCCCCTAGAAAAGGTGAGGACTTTGGCAGCCCACTCAGGATCCCTTCTGTCTCTCTCTCAGACAGAAACTTTCTCTCTCTTAATAAATACATTCTGCTCTTAACCACCATTGCTCCTAAAATTTCTTCTTCAGTTTCAGAGAACATGAATTCATACCGGTTGGTATGAATCTAGCAGGTTGGGAGTTTCCTTCCCCTATATCACTAGCACAGCCCACCAAGGGAGGTCAAGAAGGGTAGGAGAGGGGACCAAAATGGGGCCACAAGCCCTGCCCAGACCTGCATCCTTCCAAGCACTGAGGCTGGGCTCTGCCAGGCCCTCGCGCTGGGTCACCTGAGGCTGTGAGCCACCTCAGAGACTTAGCCTCCTCTCGGCAGCAGGAGGATGAATTCACTGGGGTTTCCTTTGATGGGACCTTGGCTTGAAGAGAAGGTAAAGGACAAAACATGGATCATATCTGCTCCAATTGGCACTGTGGTCATTGCTCCTAGACAGACATACTCAGAGTCACATAATCTTCTGCCCCAGTGCTCTGTTCTCTAGCCCTGATCTTTGATCAGAATTCTCCACCTCAGCCATACCACCCCCTTCCTCAGCAGGTAAGGACACCCCTTAGAGTCCCACCAACTCTTGCCTCTCTGTTGACCTCACTCCTTTATATTTAGGTTCCCTCTGGTTCTCCAATAAAGGAAATGCAATGTAGCAGTTGGCATAGCCCCGATGCCACACAGCCTGTTTCTGAACCCCAGCTGTGCCACCTTCAAGAAGATATCTTAGGAAATCCCAGTTCTTTTCTGTGCCTAGTTTTCCTCCCTATGAATGCTTAAAACAGCTCCCAATGTGTGGTAAGCAGTGCCCGAGAGCTGGACCATGGGGCCAGTGCTTGGCTTGAGCACATACAGACAAAGAAACCAACTGCAATCACTGGGGACCAAAGAAGCAAAGCAGCTCACGCTGTCCTGTAAAATATGCTTCACCCCCGGCATCTTCTTGGCTCTGGCCATTGAGTTAGCCGGGGTGAAGACCCACTCTCTGCTTCCACAGCTCCCTCTTTCCAAGGTCTGTGACTTGGTTACTTTTCTCATTTTGCTGAGACAAAATACCCTACACTCAAAATTAGGAATTAAAAGATTTACTTAGCTTGAAGTTTGTGGAGGTTTCAGTCCATAATCAGCTGGCTCCAAGGCCGAGTGGCTCATGGCAGAGGGCAATGGTTTATGGTGGCAGAAAACATCACAATCAACAAGAGCAAAAGGGGAGGAGCATGGGGAGAAGACACTTTCTGCCCCTTATATTGTATGAAGGTCATACTCATACCAGGGTGGGTGCAGCACTCACACCCAGAATTGGACCATGAGCCATTCACAAACTCTAGAAGCCCACCTCCCTGACTGCATGAGGCTTTGGGGGGACATCCAGATACAAACTTAACAATCTGCCATGCTGTTGCCTTTGGTTCAGGCCATGTGAGCCTCTCCCCAGCTTCTGTCTCCTCTGCATCCTGCCCCTAAGCTTGATGCTCTCACTTGAGCCTTGAGCGGCTAAGAGCTTTTCACTTACATTTCAGAGCACTTTCTAAATAGGCTGCCAAGTTTCAACCAGCAGGTACATACTTTCATTAAATTGTCTCTCCTTCCAGTGGTGCTGCTATATGGAGCTCCTGGGAAGGTGGCAGAGTCAAGAATGATGCTTTCTTGATCATTAGAAAAGGACAGTAGGAGACCCATATAGCAGGTTTTATTTCCCTACCTAAAATAAACCAGCGTGGTTTGACCAGTAATTGACACCTAGATCATTACCTATGATTCAGGAAAGCCAAAGTCCAGGAATATTTCAGAAGCCAGGTTCAGAGTCGCCCTGCATGCAAATGATTCTAGCTTAGCACTTAATTTTTCCACCAAGAAAGAAATGGGGACAGAAGCAGCCACAGCTATCTCTGCTAGACTAATATAGTAAAGATGGGGGAAGATAGACTTTTTCTCTATATAAAATCTGAGATAGTGTTGCCCTTAAAATGTCTGAAAAATCTTTATCTGACAAAAATATGGTCACATAAAGGCTCCTTGCATTATTAGTTACATAATCAAGCACATTTACTGTTTTCTTTGGCTCCATATTCTTGTCATCATCTTCCATTTCAAACAACATAGCAGAAACCACCAAAAAGCAAGAGGCCATGAAAGGGAAGTTGCTTTTTTTCTGCAATATAGAAAGCTTGCAACTATAATTTTTCAGTGGAAAATATTCTCAAATAGGTGGTCAGTGCTGGAATTCAGCAGTGCGATTGTGCAAATTGTGGCCCCAGTAATTTGTATATCCAACCCCTCAAAGAACTGCACCCACGTGCCCTAATAAATACACGTGATCTTTTAAAACATTTCAGATGGCCCAGGTAAAATACAGCTCAACACAGAGAAACTTTCTGTGTATAAGAGGGGCAGTATGAGAATGCCAGCCTGCAGGGAAGCAGAGCTTATGGGGGAGGTTTAGCCCCAGAAAACGCTCAGGTGATTGGGAAGCAGGAGAGGTCTCCTGCCTGGGAACTGGATGGTTCTCGTTTACCAACCCTTGCCCTCACTGCCGCTCTTCCCACCACTATTCACCCTCTTGTTGATAGCAATGCTTTCTCTTGCCTGTGGCTTATTAGAAGCCCTTCAGAGCATTTTCTAAATATTCCCCATCGCAATTAGCAGGGACTGAGCATGTAGTGGCAGCACACCTGGGTTCTTCGTCTGCCAACACGAACATTATTAAAATCCTTTTATTTTCTAACACTGCTTTTTATGAAATCGCTGCCCTCCCACACAAACACATGCATAGTAGCAGCTTGCTTTTTAGAGTTGAGAAGTAGGAGAGGGTGTGGGCATTGTGGAATATGGGGGCCACCGCCCAGGCTGCTTCATGAACAGTGATCTGGTCATCATGTGCCAGGTGTCCCGGGGACAGGATGAGTGACACGGCTGCTTCAGTGCTGTCCAGTGGAAAGTGACCCATTCAGAATGCAGTTTATTGCAACAGCTTTGTATGGCAGGGTCTGGATGTGAGCATTGTATGACTAAGGGCAGGAGGCACATTCCCATCAGAAGTGACACACGTTCCCCATCAGAAGTGAGGCTTTTGCTCCCAAAACCTTCTCAGAAAGGGTTGCAAGGAGACAGGAGGCTCCCTGGGAAGTCTGCTCAGCTTTTCCTCCCATTATCCTGGGTGTAAGCCAAAGGCCCACAAAAATGGATTAGTTTCTGTTGGAAGGGAAAACCCTTTCGCCACATCTTCAAATGTCCCTTAGTTGTCATCTAAGTTTCTGATGTGATGGGTTTCAAGTAGTCACTAAGATGTCTTGCTTGGTAGTTAACTTGCTAATATCATAAAAACATGGGTTACAAATCCTTCATCTTTTGCTATATTCATGTGACTCGGAAACAGCAGTCAGTTTACTAAATACAGGAGAAATTGATTTCCTGTTTGAGTCCACACAATCCTATCCCTCTTGGGCATGTGTGTGAGAAATGCAGTACTGAGATTTGCATTCTGTCTAAATGCAAACGAGATAAACTATCATTTTTATAAGATATCATGGACTTACAGAGTTAGCACCTGAAACCTACGCAACACCTTAAATTTATACAATACAGGTACAGTATACTGTATTGCACCTTCAATTTCTCCTGGTTAGTCTTTAAATTTGCACAGAGCATGTTTCTCAGGCTGTCCCTCCACCCGTCAGGGAGCTCAGAGGCCCAGACCTTTGTGTGGCTGTTAGTGATTCCCCCAGCCCTGAGCTTCCACATGGAGTTCAAATTTAAGGCTGAAAATTATATCCAACAGACGGCTTCATATTCCTCAGAACTTCCCGGCTCCCACACCACTGTCATCAGGAAGCAACCTCCAGCTGTGTCCACAGCTCAGCAGGCCTGGGGCATCAGCTCTGAGGCACAGAAGACCCCACTGACTACAAGGAGAGCGCAGCTTGCTCTGGTCACACTCCCAAGATGAGCAAAGGGGTGGGGCTGGGACACAGGGGACTGTGGCCTGGAGGAGGCCCATGGTGGCAGGTGATATCTCCATCGCTACCGCGGAACTGTGCTTCTAAAGGAGGAGGCATCTGACCTTTCCTCCCTCATTATCCCCAGGCTTCATGGCTTGCTTTTTCCTTGTGTCGAGTGCTTGTTCTCATCATTTAAATATTTGGACTGTTTGGGGGTTTTGTTTTCTTTTATCCAACACACACACACACACACACACACACACACTGTGAGAAAATTGAAAGCTTCCTGTTCCCTAGCATATTGATAAATTAGAAAAGATCAGCTTATCATCAGCATGTGGTATTTATTTTAGGAAAGAGTTGCTTTTGCAGGGCTTGGAACTGAGTTTCTGACAAGGCCTGAGCCAGTGAAGGAAGAGTATGGAGTCTTTTATGTGTTTTATTCAGCTGAAGAACCAGTTGGTTTTCTTTAAAATTAATATAATTTAGGTTTTCTAAAAAAAATTCTTACAGTTTCTAAAGACCAAAGTCACTTAAAAAACAACACTAGCCTCTCCTTTTACTAAAAGAAGACAACAAAGACTAGCCTTAAATTTATTTTCTGCTGTATCCATACTTTTCTAAGTGTGTGTGTGTGTGTGTGTGTGTGTGTGTGTGTGTGTACGTGTTTTTTACTGGAGACTGAAGCCAGGGCCTTAGAACTGAGTGGCATCCCAGGCCCCATACCTTCCTATAAAATTGCTTTAGACAGGCTATAAGTTGCTTGGCTGTTCAGGCTGGGTTTGAGCTTGAAATCCTCTTGCCTCAGCCTCCCACAGTGCTGAAATTATAAACTTGCGCCACCACACCTGTCCAGATTTTCTAATCTTCGCATCCCATGGTGCCTCCTGTAATTAGCAGAAGGTGAGACCAGACCACGAAGCCCAGAGGACTCCAAAGGGGTAGGAGACAGGACACTGGCTCATGGCAGCTCATGCAGGGCCTCACAGTTGGATCCCTGTGCACAGAGGGAAACCTGGAAAGCAATTGGGGCAGGCTCCTGAGAAGCCAAGGAACGGAGTGGGTGGGGCCACCTTCCAGGGTGGGCCTCACCAGACAGCAGAGGTGACAGGGATGCTGGTCTCTCTTGCTGCCTCTGTGTGAGCACGAAAAAATGCAAAGCAACAGGACAAGGGCCTTTGAGGAGCAGCCCACCCCATATCGTTGCTGTGTCCAGCTGCTCCATGAAGCAGATCAAGCTTTGGAAACAGGCACAGCTCCTACAAGAGGAAAATAGCCCATAAATACTTTTGTCCTTGAATTTCTTAACAGTGAAATGTAAAAAGCATTTACAAACATGTTTCCAACAATGAAATACTGAAAAGGAATTAAGAGGGTGCTTTAGTCAGGTTTCTAGAAGCTGAGACATTACCAGCCACGACACAAAGGAGAAGGGATGTATTTGGCTCACTGTTTCAGGAGATTCAGTCCATGGCCAGCTAGCTCCAAGCGAGAAACATTGTGGCAGATGGGCGTGGTAGAGCGAAACCGTTTCGTCCGTGGTAACTAGGAAGCAGAGCAGGAAACAACCCAAGACAGGAAGCAGTGAGGGAACACCGACATCAAGGCCACACCTCTCCCACCCAGGCACACCCAGCAGTGCACCCCACCACTTTCCCCAGCTGGAGCCCAGAATCCAGTTCACACAGTTCAGCTTAACAGTGTTGACAAGGGATGGGACAGGCATAAATCATGAGGAGGTGGCAGAGCAGGTATAAGTTGTGAAGAGGGACAGGAGGTATCACAAGGTGATATTCACTTACTGGGTTTTAACCCATGCAGGGGAGCCTGGCTTTTCCTATGCTAGAAAATCTATGCTGAGAGCCACTTTCCGATGAGCAGAGCTATCTGCAGGCAGGTGGAGCACCCGAGCCTCTGAAAACAGGTGCTCTGGAATGCAGGATGTGTAGAAGAGACACTTACGGCCCAGGGAGCTCCAGGTGCAATCTGACTCCTCTCCTGTCTGCAAATGTCTGTGTTTCTGTGAGAGGAGCCCTAGGCACCACGCTGGTCCAAGCATCTGTGCAGAGCCTGTTGCCAGGGATGGGGAGGAGAGGTGAGTGGGACCCCAGGCCCCCAGCTCAGAGGCACGGCACCTGGGGGGCCCTGGGCTGGGGGGCTGCTGGATTTAACCTCCTGCCAGGTGAGCAGAGTGCCATCCTCACTGTCATGTTCAGCTCTGATGCTGCTCCGAGCAGGGCCCCTGGGAACATCAGAGCACACTGGTCTGAGACAGATGTGACAGTCCTCGCAAGGGCCTGTCTGGGGACACAAGTACTGGCAGTGCTGAAGGAGAAGGTTTCCTCTTAGAGACAGGAACCGTATCTTTCTAAGAGCAAGTGTCACCAGTGCCACTGTCCTTTAGACAAAGATGCACAGGTAGCAGGGAAGAAGCAGTAGAAGTCCTTGGGGGGGGGGCTATGTAGCAAGTGTATGGCTACACTGCTCTGCAGCCACATGCCTGCCTGCTCCGTCCCCTGGGTCTAATAAGTCCTTATTGCTCTGGCTGCAAGGACAACAGGACAGTGCCCTTTCCAGAGCCATCCAGGCTTCAGCATGTGCCTGACATCTTTCCCTGGGGGGGTCTCCGATGCCCTGCTCAAACAGATCACTGGTGGTTCTGAACAGGGCAGAGAAAAGAAAGCAGAAGCTGGGTGGGCAGGGTGGTGCATGCCTGTAACCCCAGCACTCTGGAAGGCTGAGGAAGGAGGGGAAGGAAAAGGCAAGGAAAAGGAGGAAGAGAAGGAGGAGAAAAGGAGGCACCATCATGACATGGACACGGTAAGAATTTCAGGGTTCTCCTCATTCTAGTGGACACCTTTTGCTCCCTCCCTGCAGCTTATGCCTGTCCCATCAGTTGTCAGCAGACAGCCTTGAGACCTCCTATGCAAGTGTTTCCCTGAGGGCAGAATTTTCAAAACCAGGTACAATATGGCATCCTATCTTCCTTCATCCTGCCCCACCTCTCAGAACTGAGAGACAGATCAGGCAGTGAGATCTGTGTGGCTTTGCTATGCACACTGCATGTGAAAAGGCCAGACATGATTGTCCCTCCCCTGCACTGAACTAAGAGTGTACGTTGAGAACACCCAACCCAAAAACTAAAAATCCAAACTGTTACAAGGTCTAGAACTTTCTGAGTGTCCACATAATTTCACAAGTAGAAACTTTGACATGCATGAAGTTACTTAAAATATTACATAAAATTACCTTGGGCTGTGCATAAAAGGTGATTATGAAACATCAATGAATTCTGTGCTGAGATGTGAGTCGATGTCTTAGTGACTTTCCTATTGCTAAGGTACAATCTCTGAGCCCACAGTTTAAAGGAGGAGAAGTTCATTTTGGCACAAATTTCAGTCCAAGATCAGCTGGCTCCAGGTTAGGACAGCATGGCAGAGGGACCTGGTGGTAGAGGAGAGCTGCTCAAGGCATGGTGGACCGGAAGCAGAGAGAGAAGGGAAGAGTTGGGGAAGGAGATGGACCCTTCCATCCCACACCCAGGGACTGCATTTTCCAACCAAACTTGACTTCCTAACAAGCTCTGAATCCTGTGATCTAATCACCTTCAACAAGCCCTGCATATGAGTGCATGAGGCTCTTGGGGGACATCTAGATCTGAACCATAACAATGCCCAGGTTATCTCATTATAGATAGCAGATACTACAAATTCTGAAAAAAAATCTAAACAACTTCTGGTCCAGGTATCTGAGATAAGCTGTACTTCCAGATTTGTCTATTCCTTTTACTCAGGTACTGCTACCCAACCCCAAGTGTTGGGGCACAGAGAAGCCACCTCTCTGAGCTGCAGCACTGTCTTTTTAAAATCTTGTTCATAGAGCTTCCAGATCGTAGGCCTTGTAGACCTGTGGGACTTAACGAGCACCAGACCGATGGCACGTGTTTTTCCCTCTGCCACAGGAAGCCACCAGGCAGGTTGATGTCCACTCAGACAAGAGCTGCGCCTCCAGTTCTCCAGTAAGCACAGCCACATTCATCTGGTTCTGGCTTCACCTTTGCCACAGCAGAAGCTGGTCTTGCAGGGGATGCAGAAATACACACTGGGCGATTGGATTGTAGCGTTCAATCAGAGAAGTTAATTAATAAAGTTCAAGCTGTGTGAAGCAGATACGGAACACAAAGGTCACCCTTCAGTGGTCAGAAAACATGATGTGCTGGAGTCTTTTGTAGGATGACTAACCTATCAAAGCAAATGTGGATTTTTCCACATTCTGGTCAGAATGAAACCGAGGGCGATCTGCTTCTCAAATATCTAATGGAGGAGTAAGTCAGGTTTCAGATGAAGAACAGCTCCCAGCCTCCCCGTGCTGAGCCTTTCTGCCAGATAAGAGAAGGCAGGATGGAAACTCACCATTTTCCTGGCACAGAGCATGTAGCATTCACCATGGCATCAGCATCGTGTGTCTCTGCTGCAGAATCCCTCAGATGGCCCCGCAATCTCTCTGTGACAAAGCACCTGTGCTCAGGACATTGTGTGTCAGCTCTACGCCATGCCACAAGGCTTGGGGACAGTTCAGAAATGACTGCCCTTCGCTGACCTGTGTGTGGGTCTCATCTCACTGCCTCTCCAGGGCACATCAGGGATAAAGCCAAAGGGAGGGTGGGCGTGGGATTCTAGGGCTCTGGGTTTCTAACCTGAGGGACAATTTCCTGGGAACAGGGCCTTTTCAAGGGCACTTGCTGAAGTAGGACTGAAGGAAGGGTCAGAGACTGCCCTCTTTCCTGCTCTGGGGGGTGAACCCAACTGGGTTACTGGGCCCGTCGAGATTCGGCTGTGCTAGTCAGTGCGTCTCTTAGAAGGAGCCCTGTGAGGCAGCCATCAGGGGAGGCCAGGAAGACGGTGGCCCACACACCTGCCAGGTGTGATGGCTGACCCTGAAAGGGAGGTGGTGATGGCTTCACTTCCTGGGAAACTAAAGGGAGGTGGCTGATGGCCAGGGAGAATGGAAGACTGGGCCCTTCCTTACTTCTGAGCAAACCGAAGAGAGGCCATTGGCCAGAGGAGGCAGGAGGTCTCAGGAAGGGGGCCCAGAGGGAAGGAGCTGGTGAGCCGAGCCCAGAGGAGCTGAGCCCAGGTTTACTGGGGAGACAGCAGTGGTGGCAGGGACCAGAAGCCACCAAAGCTCTAGCTCCCTAACTTCTGCCCTGCCGGTGTCCAGCTGTAGGCGGGAGAGAGGGCAGCCAGGCTACCACAGACTCCCGCAGGGTTTGGGGATGAGGGGTGACACGTGGAGAAAGCAGCTCTACATCTGAGTGGCTCCTAATCTAGTTTTAAAAGTCTCTTTACTTTTGTAGTGAATTTGGAAAGTTCCCGCCTTCCTGACACAGGAGTTCAGTGGTCAGTCAGTCAGTCATCTACTCAGTAGACACTCAGCATCTCCTCTGTGCCAGGGAAGCACCCAGTTTTCCACGTCTGATTTTCCTTTAGTTTGGGGGGGAACAGAAGTGACAAGGACATGGGAAAGGGAGGGATTATGGGGCTCCAAAGCCTCCAACTCCAGTGGGCAGGTGACCATGACTGGAGGCCCCAAGCATGTGAGTTACACAGGCCGTGAACACATCTGACAGGAGGAGAACAAAGGAAGCCCTTTCTGGAAGTTTGAGCTTCCCCATTGGCAGTAGCCACAGGTGCTCTGGCCCTGGGACAGACAGTGGGGCTTCTCAGCCCATGCTGGGGGCCGGGGCATTGCCCAGCCACTGTCACAGGTCACACAGTGAGCAAGAACCAGGTCACTGGGCTTCGGAGCCTTCTGTTTCCTCTTTCCTGGAGCAGAGGACACAGTGGACCTGCTCCTGCTTTCATAGCCATGGGCTATCATGAAATGAGTCTTCATTTTCAGCAGATGAGAATCAACACCTAGGACCCACTGGCTTCTGTTTCGTCATTTGAGGCTTTTGAGAAGAAACAGCCATATTATTGAAGAGCATTTCTGCAAAGGTTTTTTTTTCGTCAGCTGTGAGCATAGCACACAAGTAGGTAGGACCAGTGAGGGGGCAGAGAGGAAATCAAGGACCTACTTTCATCCTATTTTCAGATGAATTAAAATCCTTCAGAGGCGAAATACGGCTTTAACAACTCTGCGGCCCTTGGAAGCAGATGGTACTGTGACAAAGTCACAGATCCCAAGTGTCACCCTATGCACAGCCACTGGACCCCACCCACAGCCACTGGACTCGCCCACAGCCCCCGGACTCCACCCACAGCCACTGGACCAGGAGGATGGGGGCGGACAGGGAGGGCTCCAACTGCTTCAGAGGCTTCTGCCTCCTCTGTGGCGTCAGTGTCCCTGGAGATGGATCAAGTGCTTCTGGATGGCCAGAGGAGACAGACCTCCCTGTGTTCTACTGGGGATATGGAGCTGGTTGCATGGTCCCCAGAAACCAGGGTGTGCTTGAAAGCTCTAGCACCTTGGTGGAATCATAAAACATATTGCTATATAAATCTCCCCCACCACCCTAACCCAAACAACACTCAGTGTTAGAACATCATAGCCAAAAATTCTTCCTACTGACAGTTCTGGATTGGCAGTCACCGAAGTGACCTGTGTTGCCCTTTGATCTGCTGATGGAGGAAGGGGTCCTGAGTGTGGGGACAGCTTACGTTATTGTCCCTCGTGCATTGCCATTGGAGGCCATGTCAGCCTCCTGGCGTGAGGACACCCAGATGGATTGGAACGCTGCTGCCTCTGCTTCTGCAGGCTGCGCTCCTTTCCTGGAGCCTGGAGGAGGCCCTGCTGCAGGGAGGCTGTGCTGGATGCAGCCCGGAGCCCAGAGCCCAGGTTGGAAACAGAGCGAGGACTGCAGAGCTCACAGAGGAAACACAAGTGCATGCTCTCTGCAAGCTTCCTCTCACATAGGCAGCCCTCGGCACCCAGGGGCCCCCTAGACCCGCTGGACTCTTCCAGCTTGCTAATGACAGGATGGTGGTGAGTTGCTCATGATAATCGGGTGACTTTGTCCTTGTATAGACACCATAGAGCACCTTACAGTCCCAGGCCAGCCTAGGCTGTGGCCTGCACTGTGTTGAGTCCCTGGGAGCCACAGACAGTGGTGTTCACACACCTTAGACCTACTTAGAAGAAGCACGGTAAGGCACCAGATCATTCGGGCATTAGCTCGATGATGCTCTCCTGGGTCCACCCTCACAGCCTCGAGCCCTTGTTGACCGAAGCAGCACGGCTCAGCCCTGGACGGTGCGCGCTTCTGCCCCCTGCTTCCGTTCTCTCATCATTAGCAGCTATCTCAGGAGTATCTGTTATAGCGTGGGTTTTCTGGGCTTGAGGAAAAACGTTAAAATCAGTGTTATTCGCTTCTTATAAAAATGTATGCAAATTTGAAGTGAATATTTTCAACAGTCTAATTTTATGCGCAGAATTGAGAATGATGCAAATCACTCCAATTTTAAAAGTCTGCGGAGAGGCACACAGTCTCCAAGCTGCCAGGCCCGCTGCATTTTAGCAACACCATGAGACTGCCACTCACAGGTTGCCCCAGATGGCCAAGGGAGCAGGGTCCCACCCAGATGGTCACAGCTGCAGGACGCCAGTCCAATTCCCATCCACTGGGACTCCAGCTAAGAACTTCAGTGACCACTGCTTGGCCATGCCAGGGCCAGCTGGGCATGAAATTTGACATGACCCTCAAGATCCTGAATCTTACCCTGGATCTCCGCTCTCATCGGTTTTGGGAACATTTGTCCAGGGTGGCTTTGGAAATTCTGTGCGCCCACACTGAACTGCAAGTTTGAGAACCGGGAGACCTTAGAGCAGTGTTGGGAGGTCTGATGTGTGTTGGTTCCTCACCACAAGTGAGGAGCCTCAGCACAGAAACTTGGTGAAGCTCACACACTGTTAGCGCACACTAGAGATGAAAAACCTTTGTGCTTACAGGTTAAGTCTCTGAGTTACTCCTGTCACTGTGACATGGAGGCACCAGGTTCGAGGCTAAGCAGTCAGTGTTGACCCAGATCTTGCCTCTCACCCCTCCGTGCCCTGGAGGAAGATTCATCCAGGCATTTGAAGTGCCTGAGAGTCCACTCCAAAAGCATCCACTGTGGCAGTAGATCTACTGGTAAAACAGGACAAAGGCAAAATAGTTACCTTGAAATACTCCACACAATGCAGTCCCTCTTTTGTTACTATTGGAAAGTTAATCTTATATTAGAGTTGCATAATTTCCCTTCGTAAAACATTAATCCTAGCTGGATATGAGGACACACACCTGTAACCTCAGCACTGAGGAGGCTGAGACAGGAGAACTGCCATGAATTCAAGGCTTGCCTGGGCCACACATTGGGTACAAGGCCAGCTAAGTACATAGCAAGACTTTGACTCTGGAAATAGAACACAAAACATTAATCCTGACCTCAAGGGGTTTGCATACCGAGTTTAAAGTAGTAGCTGCCATGGCAACAGCTGTAACTGTTATCCTTCTCACCAGAATCCGCACCTACAACAGAACTTTCTATGCACTGTATTTCTTCCCCTCTTGCCAACACCACAGCCACGCAACACCTAGGGTTGATCTCTCCTCCCGTGTTCTGTGCCTCCTTTGACTCATTGCTCATGCCTTTTAAGGCTTTGTTAAGTAAATAAGGGCAACTTGTGCACAACTCTGCAACACTACAGTGACATCCACTGCGACAGCTGAGTAACTACCGGGTAGGCAGCATATACAGCGCAGACACGCAGCCAAAAGGCTCTGCACACCCCAGGCAAGATGGCACAAGACTTTCACCGTGTTGCTCAGGACAACACATACAATTTTAATGTTAGAAATCGATTATTTTGTGGCCCAGAGGAGCCACATTCCAACCTCTTTTACTTTTTTAATTTTTTGACACAGAGTCACACTAAGGTGCCCAGGTAGAAGTTCAGTTTGTGACCCTCCTGCCTCAGTTTCCTGAAGTACTGGGGTTACAGGTAAGTGCCACCACACCTGAGTCCATTTGATATGTCCACTTTGGTTGAATGTGGGTAAATAGAATTGCAAAGTGCAAAACAGGGGGTAAAGGAGGGACAAAGCAGGGGAAAATTCCCTCAGCTTCTAAGCGGCCCATCTCATATTGTGCTTAAACTGATGGCAGTGATCCGCGTTCAGCATGTAACTGGTTCTGGCCAGCAGGAACTTGACCTTGTGGCTGAGGAGCAGCAGGCAAAGCCTCGTACCCAGGGCCAAGCCTGGACCTCTGAAGCCCAGTGGATTATTCCATGGGCCCCCTGTCAGGTTCCGGTCAGTCTTCGAGTAGTCCAAGGGGACAGCATGTGGCCATCGCCTCCTGTCTCTGTCGTCACTAAGAGCCACCTTGCTACCTGCACTAACAGGGGATCCCCATCTGCTACCCTCTGGAGCCCGGAATCAGCCTGGCAGTGAGTATTGATGGGCCGCGTGGCCCAGGCACTGTTCAGCTGCTGGTGTTTTGATCTCAACACACATTTTCTGCCCAAATGAAGGTGATGAAAAGTTTCTGCGTGGCTGTAAACGGTGTCTTCTACATATTTTGATGCCTTCGGAAATCCAATCATCATTACGTGGCATCTTTTTACTCTCTGAATTTAGGGTTCGCTACTTGTCATTTTTCAGAGTTCTATGTATTTTGGAAACTATACACGATTAATTAACTGAGGCATGGGTTTGAGACACATATGTTTATTTGTTTGTTGGTAAAGTCTGTGTTTCTTCAGCAAAAACAACCAGTTGTGCAATGCAGTAATTCTTCTCCAGAATAAAATCCATCTTTGGTTCAGGGCTTAGCCCCTAGAGTACATGGCTTTAACTCAGCTCCCTGAAACGCCTCCTGAGTTTCTGCATTTGTTTAGGCCCTGTCTTACCAGACAACTTCATTAAAGAACACTCACATGTGTCAGAATCCCGGCTTTTCAAAGAAGATGTGATGTTTCTTTCAGAACCTGCAGCCTTACACACCGTTAGCTGAACTACCCGAGGAGAGATAACCTATTTACATACTAAAAAGGTCAGCACTGGACAGTCAGTAGTTAGAGAGGAATTTGCTGCTGTTTGCAACTGGAGCATAAGAATTGGGAAGGAGCAGGCAATTTTGCAGTCTCTTTGTGTAGACAGCAAGCAGGGGTAAATACAGGCTGTCTGCTCCAACTTAGGAAAGAAGCTCTGTGCCCAGAAGAGCCATGAGGGACATCTATTCTCCCAGCTTAGACCTTTCTTATTCCTCACAGGTATGTGTCTAACCATGTGAGGTGCAGGTGAGCCTCACCTAGGGAAAACTAATTCATTTTGGGTGGAAATACTTGCACAGTAACTTAGCAGACTCTGTTAGCAAAACATAACCCATCATAAAAGAACTTAAATTTGTAGTCGCTCCTGCTACTTAATCTGCCATTTGCAGGAAAGCTGGAGTCTTAGAAAGGGGAAAATGTCTCTTTTTGTGATTGGTCTTTCTTCTGAGAGTGTTTTTAAGTCTCAATAGTTTCATTTTGCTAATGTTTATTCAAAGTGTCTTAAGCCAGGAGAGAATCAGCGCATGAGAGAAGATTCCCCTCACCCCATAAACAATCAGCTGATTTGGAAGAACACAGGCAGAGATGATAGCAAATGAAGTAAAAAAAAAAAAAAAAAAAAAGAACTATATGCTTGTATTGTTTGATTGGCTTTGCAGGTCTAAAAGTCAGTAGCCTGAGCATCTATCCAGAAGACAACAATATACAGTACAGTAATTATTGTGGATTTCCTATTGTTGTGTTCTTGCAGTATTGTTCTCATTGTTTTGTTTTGTTTCATTTTGGTTTTGCTTTGTTCTTTTTAAAATAATAATAAAAAATTTCATATGAAAGTGTCTTCAGAGGCACAGCGGCTTCGGCTTTCTCTGAAATCCTATAGGTTTTGCTTCTTCTGCACCTGCAGCTTTGAAGTGAACTAGTGAAGGAATAAGATCAGTGCTTCCATGTTCTCTGTGGCTGAAGCATAAGAGCAAAGTCACCCTGGAAGGCGGCAGAGCGGGAGAGCAGTGCTAAAGGTCTCAGGCCTTGGGGACAGCAGCTGGCCTTAGACAGGCGGCCCTTGTCCTCTGCACTGGGGGCTGTGGTATGTGTGTGGGTGCTGGTGCCAGGAAGCCACCAAGGCTGTCTGCAGCCTCCTGCAGCCACGCAGCCATGCAGGTGAGGTCATCGAGCATGATGTAGACAGACAGCAGCATCCGGGTCACCCAGACTCTCTCGGGGATCCTGTGCTGCCTTTCACTCAGCACCACCAGGGGATTTAAAGAGCCAGCTGTGGAGCTGGCTCACTTTGTCTGCAGAGATGGATACGTGGCTCCTGGGAAGAAGCACCAACACCCCCACACACAGCACCCCGAAGGCTGGTGATGCCAGTCTGCTCAGGATCTACGTTCTGCATGGTCCTTAGGTTCTTCTGTCTCCATATTTAAGGAGAGAGAAGCCAGGACAGTGACATGCTAGCCTTCATTGGCCACCAAGAAGCATCTCCCAGAGACCTTTGAACTCAGCCAAGGCGGCTCCCATCTCCTGAACCTTCCCAACACTCACTCTGCAGACCACAGTTCTGCAGCTGACCCACGGCACAGGCCTGACTCAGGGTGCCTCCTTCAGTGGCCCAAGAGCTGGAGACAAGGCTGCTGGAGATGTGGGTGTCTTTCCTGCCTTCCTCCAAGGCTGCAGCTGATGCCCGGCTTACTCCTGCTGCTCTCTTTGCAGAATACTCAAGGGAGCAGATGCAGCAGGGTGCCCTGCCAGTCAGAGGTCATGACCTCCATGGCCACCCACCCTCTCCAGGACCTACCCCTCAACAGGGAGCAGCACTGCAAGCTGCTTCTGGAGTGGCTGACATCCAGGCCAGCTGAGTGGCCCGATGGGAGTAGGAGAGGTACCCAGAGCACACTGGGAGCCTGGGTGGGACCTGCCTGCTGCTGGGTTTCTCTACACAAGGTCCAAAGTCCGAACTGGAATGAGTAGCAAGAATCCTGGTTGCTTGGTCATGTGACTCTATGCCTGCCCTCCCTGACCTAAGGCCAACACCATCCTGCAGCCCCCTGGCTGTCTACCCTGTGCAGGTCCACACCCAGGAGGGCCGGGACAGGCATAAAGGTGCATGCAGCTCAGGCTCTAGTCTGTCCTTGCAGGAGGACAACGTCCACTCCCAGCACCTTTCAGGCCCTGCGGAACCTGTGGGTCCCCATTGCTGACGTCTCCATCCAAAGCCACAAAACGATCAGGTCAATCTTTGGTTGACTGCTGATGATGCACTTATGGTCCCAGAGTCACATAAGATGCGATCAGACTTTACCAGGAGCTTGCTTGGCAGCTTTAGCTCTTCCTTGGCTCCATTAGGAGTCATTCTTACTGTAGTCCTGCAGAAGTGCTTCCTGTTCAAGGCAATTGTATTCTAAGGGCTGCGCTGACAGTTTCCTGTGATGAATTGTTAACCACTCGAGATTTAGATAATGTATCTGTTTAATGAAGGGGCCATGGGTCACTCTGAACTGGATTTGAGCTGAAGCCAGCATTGCACAGGTCAGGAAATGTCCCTGGAGTGCTCACCTGGATGCCTGTGCTACCTCCTAGCCTCGGTCTTCCTCTCCAGCAGGTGCCAAGGCTGCTCAGAGATGAGAGGAAGGGGGCCATTCTGTGCCCTCCCCAGCACATCACATCGTGGCCTGTGGTTCCCCAGGCATCCCTCAGCAGGGGCAGAGCAGGCTGGTAGTGTTCCCGGGGTACCCACCACCCATCCTGACCTCAGAGCTGGTCACTTGGGAAGGAGACCAGAGATGTCCCTTCTCCTGCCAGCTGCTGTCTTATGGGCTCGACTGTAACCCAAGAGATAGGTAAGAGTGGGCAGGCAGACACACTTAGTTTGCTCTCTGACAGGCAGGGACCCTGAGGCACCCAAAGACTAAGTAATTTGTTGAGGTCACATGGTCAGGGCTGTGCCCAAATCAGCACGTGGAGAAAACTCATCTGGGCCAGGCAGTCAGCTCAGCGGGCAGCTGCAGCTGTGGGTCCCTGGGCCCAGAGTCACTTTGTGAAGACGGAATTTCAGGGAAAAGAGAGAATGACAAAGATGCACAGGAAATATGGCAGAGCATGGAGCCAGCAGCTTCCCACTGTGGGATGAGCAGGCCCTGGACTGGTGCTGCTGTCACAAGGTGACTGGGATGGAAATCAAAAGCAGCCACACAGGGAAGGAGTTGAGACTCAGGATGAGGAAGTGGAAAAGGCCAGATGTGCTTCCACTTCTAGTCTCTGCACTATAGTTCAGCCCTCAGGAGGAGAAGACCCCAAAGCCGGTGGCAGGAGAAGATCCAGAGAATAAAGGGGAGAACACAGAAGCCTAGTGTCACAGGTGACACTAGGGAGAGCACCCAGTCTGGGCTGGCACAGCATGGTGACGTTTGATGCGACTCACAAGTGTCACAGGTCCCTGTGTGTCATACAGGTGCCCGGAGAGTGGTTCCAGGGGATGGAGCCCAGGGCAGCACTGTGAAAGAGAGCAGGCTGGGACAGGGGACATAGTGTCCAGAGATGCCCTTGAGGCCCAAGGACCCAGGAAGAGGAAGGGAAAGAGGGCTGCCGAGGTGATGCCGGAGCAAGGTGTCCACACCACAGGAGGCACAAACAGGGACGACCTGGGACTGCCAGGACGCCCCAGAGCAATTGTGCCATTGCAGGAGCCTGAGCCTTGCACCCGTGCTCCTGCATGGACGCTGCCTTCTGAATCTGTAATTCTGACTGCACTGGGGACACCCCTTGACAGGCTGCTTGGGCCCTGAGGTGCTGGCTCTGTCTCCATCTCCCTCTCCCACAGAACTGTGCATGCAGGTCTTTCCTAGGCCAGGTCAGGTCTTGGGAGTGAAAGAAGCTTGATGGGCTGGAGATGGGGCTTTGTGTGGCACTCTGTGTGTCTTTGAAGACAAAACATCACTCACTCCAGGGTGTCAGTAAGTATTGCCCAGAGCACAGGGTGAAGCGGGCTGCTCTGGGCACCAGGGGGTGGTGTGTGGGGAGGGCCATGTGGAAAGGCAGCTCTGCCCTCAGCAGATTAATAAGGACCTCTGGCTCTGCTAGCCCTGGACCAACAGGGAAGTTAGGGGCAGGGTATGAGAAATGGACCTGGGCATCCTGTGTTCTGTGCCATTCAGCAAGATCCGCCTGGTGTCCACAGCAGAAGATAGAGTACCTTTGTCTGCCATCCCTGTTGGAAGGGAGACCTCTGCTCTGCACCCCGCTGTCTGCAAAGCAGATCTAGCACAGCATCTCTGTGACAGTCCCCAAGCTGGGAGCTGCTTCCACAGCTTTGTGACTATGCCGTCTCTCCACAGCAGTGTTTGTCAAAGCATGGGTAGGCTGTGAAGTCAACTGAGTTGTAGGACATGAAAGGCAAGCAGAGAAGACAGCAGACAAGGTGTCGCAAAGGTTATTATTCAGTGTAACTTTCATTAGAGATGAAGTTTTGATCACGGGTGAGTTATTGCTGGTGTAAAAGTGTCTCTTACTAGGGCCCAGGATTATATCCTGCATGACAGTGTAAGCTTTGGAGAGTAGGGGGTAAAATATTGTTATCTTCTTATGACATTTTACAACTTCAAAGCAAAGAGAATATGTTAAGTATTATGTGAATGAGTGCATTTATGGATGGATGGATGGATGGATGGATGGATGGATGGATGGATGGATGGATTGATAATTGAGTAAATGAATCAGTAGATAGGTGGATAAGTAGGTGGACGGACGAGTGGGTGGATGGATTCATGGGCAGTTGGATGTGTGACGGGGGTGGATGAGTGGATGGATGAGAGGATAGAGGAATGAGTAAATAAGTGAATGGATGGATAGTGGATAAGTGGGTGAGTGGGTGGGTGGCTAGATAAGTAGTTTGATGGATGAGCGGGTTGATGGGTGGATGGGTGAGTGAGTGGAAGGATGGGTAAATGAATAGATGGATGGATGGATGGATGGATGGATGGATGGATGGATAGGTAGGTGGGAGGATGGGTGGATGTGTGGGTGGGTAGATGGATGAGTGGATAGATGAGTGGGTGGATGGATGGGTAAGTGCATAGATGGATGGGTGGATGGATGAGTAGGTGAATAGATAGGTAGTGAATGGGTGGATGGATGAATGGATAAGTGTGTAGATGGATGGCTGGATGGCTGGATGGATGGATGGATGAGTGTGTGAGTGGATGGATGGGTGATTGAATTAATGAGTGGAGGGATAGGTAGATTAGTGGATGGATGAGTAGTAAGTAAATTTCAACTAGTCCAGGATTACCAGGTGTCTTGTGCAGGACCTATGGACTGGCTGTGATGTTAGTACACATTGACACTGCACAGGTCTGCCTCAGTTATGGCTGGCACAGACATGGGTACTTTTGCTCTTATATGCTAAAATTCTTCTTAAAGTGCCCCATATAAATTGAAGGCTCAACCAAGTGCTCCCCAAATGTTCATTAGCTATAAAAGATGGCAGTCACTTTACAAGCAGTCTTTACACAGGAGGGAATGTTTTGAGAAATCCAGGGTACTGCTAGCTAAGCACTGTAGCCTTCCACAAATGGGCTCTCACAAAAAGGCCAAATAAACTCTGCCGTTAAGAAATGAGACTCAGGCTGGAAACACGGTCCCCAGTGGGCGTTTAGCTGGTACAACCAGCACACATCTCTGAGACAGGAACAGCACCGTTCAGGGAGATTGAGAGAGCGGCAGCCAGGCTGAAGCACAACCCTGCTGAGCTGGGAGCAGGAAAGTAGGTCGTGGGGGGGACATGAGTTGGGTGAAACAAAGGTGCGTCTGAGGCCAGGCTGTGTCATCCCTCTTCATCCTCCTGAAGTGCTGTCTCATATCTGATTTAACTCACTCGGTATCCTTGCAAAACAGGCAGGGATCTGGCCCTGGACATTGTGTCCCGGGGAACATGGGCAATGGGTGTGTGCCACCCCGTGGTCTTAAAGCCATAGACAGTGGCACAGGCCATACGATGTGAGCACCTTCCACAGCCATGGCCACACCTCACACGACAGCCCCATATCTTGGAGTGGCTGTCACCTTGTCTGTCCTCTAGTTGGACTGGAGAAAGCAGACCCATCCTGCAGCTCAGGAACCCACCCCTGGGTGGGCAGCTATCCATTACCTTCCGCAAACCTGAAGGGGAAAGACTGTCTTCTATAGGGAGAATGAGGGAGAATGAATTCCCTTTTAGTCTATGGTGCATAAAGCTCTCCACTTTATACGGGTACTCTGCAGTGACACAGACTAGTCACTGAAACTCAAGGTACAATGTACTCTCCAGAGATAAATACCCACTGGTAATGCCAGATCTAGGCCTTCAGATGTTTCCAAGGTCTTGGCCAGAGAATGTGGCCTCCATGGAATTCATGGAACTTTGCTCTTTACATTGGGAATAGAAATCTCTGCAGGAGCGGACAGAGCCTCAGGGACCACTGAGTAGCCACAGCACCACAGTGGCCTCAGAGGCAGAGACAGCTAGCAGGGGTGGTTATGCTCACTCTGTGCTATTGAACACATTATTCATTCCCATTAAAAAACACTTTACCTCTGATGCACACAGTGGTGTCTGGGCTCACGCTGCCATGGAGAATGGAGTCATTGCTTGACTATTTGTCCAGGAAAGGACAGTTTAGCATATGCAAACGGAGGTGCCCCTGCAGCCCTTCTGCGGGGCAGAAGCAGGTCTCTCTGAGCATGTGTGAGAGGCCCTGTCTGTAACTGACCACTCCGCCAACCTTCAGTGTTGTGGCTCTGTCCCCACAGCTACTGGGGTTCCCCCAGCACAGCTGCTCTCTGAGCCAGAGCGAAACATAGGTCTTTATTTCATCCCTGGACCTTTTCCTATTTCTGTTGTCCTCTCCTCTTGGGAGTCATCCTGTCTTTGGTTGTCACAGTCAGGGATGCAGCTGAATCCCCACAGTGCCCAGCATGCTGCTGTGCCCTGGTCTGAGAGGTGGCAGTGGTGCTGTGGATGAGAAATGCTGCCCCAGCACAGAGCATGTGCCCAGACTCAGCAGGGTCCCTTTCAGCCCGTCCCTAGCTGTCCCCAGCCCTGGGTACCTTATGCCTTCAACGTCTCCCCTGCTTTGGCTCTCCGTTCTGTGCCTCACGAAGCATTCAGGTCCCCTGCTGCCCCTGAACAGCAGCTGATGCCATCCAGCCTTCACCTTGTCCCTGTCTCCAGCAGGCCCAGTCCAGGCCTCTGCAGTGAAACTGAGTCACCGCTCTGCCCTTGCTGCATAGTCCACGTCCCCCAATGCACCTCAGCATCCACTGGGGAGCTCGGATCGTAAACACCCAGCACCTGGACCCAGTCCAGCTGCACCCGCTGCAGTACTGTGACCTGAGCCTAGAACTCAGTGGGTCCGGAAGCTCCAGCTCCCTAAGCTGCTTTAAGTACAGACCATGGCTGAGGCCGTGCCGCCACCTGTTCCCCTTGCTCCCCTCTACTCTCAGCCGGGCTGCCCTGGACCCCTGCTGCTGTATACCTTGGAACCAGGCTCCCCTGTTTCTGGACTGACAGCTGGTATTCTTTACCCCCTTACTGGAAGTGTTTCCTTAGAAATACTATGCGGCATCAAGGACCACCTCAGGGTCCCCTCCTTATGGCACCTGAGTTCCCACCTGAGATCTGGTGGGCTTGGTAACCACTTTAGGGAGACTTGCACTTAGGGCTGCAATCACAGTAAGGAGTGGGGTGTCCTGTACCCTCTCCTCCGGCTGGCACTCCTTGTTGATTCATGCCCAGCCCCTCAGATGCAGCCTCCCCGCGGCCCAGCATCTTCAAGCAGGGGTGAGTGACCTCTCTCTAACTAACCACTTGTACAGCTGCAGTCTCTGTGGATAGGGTCCACCTCCCCTGGCTCGGTCAAGCTTCCTGCAAATACCATACACTTGTGCTTTGAGCAACCTAGAAAAAGGCCAGCACAGGAACTCAGCAAGTTGACCACTGGCTTCCTGCCCCGCTAGACTGCACTGCTGCAGCAGGTCTTATGGAGCTGTCGGGCAAGCTAAAGGCATGAGTGTTCCCCGAGCTTCTGAGGAGGACCGTGTTGGTGAAAGTCCCTGCGCTTTGGGGTTCAGGGTCAGGGCTTCTAGACATCTCCATGGGATAGGGAAAGCGCTCAGGCCTGCGCCCGCTCTTCAGTTAACACAAATTCAGACGGTCAAGAGGTAAGAAGCAGGGCAGAGGCCAGGCCTCCAGAAGGTCTCTTTCCAGGACTTAGTCTACCAGGGCACCTCATGTAGCCACACAACTGGGTTTTCCAGGAGTGGCCAGAACCCTGGCATCATTTCCGCTTGTCCAGCATCCATAAAGGTTTCATCTCTGCCGTTCATGCTGCTCCCCAAAAGTGTGCATAGGGCACTTCCTGTGCCTTCTTGCACAGCCTAGAACTCCTACGCTGCGGCAGGAGAGGAAGGGGCAGGTAAGGGTGGCATGGAGATGGAGAGGGGGAAATGCCAGGACTCAGGATTGGCGGATAGGAAGCCTGAGCCCTGGAACCACCTCTGCTGCCTTGGAGCTGAGCATGGCTTGGGGACACTGTCCAGAGCCCTGGGCTTCAGCTCCATTGTCATCTGTGTGGGACACCAAGAAGCACAGATTTATCAAGGTCCTGCAGCCTACCTGGCAATCAGAAGGGTCCGGCCATCAGTCTTCCTACAGTGAAGCGACAGTCTCACGTCCTGGAAGCCCTGGTGATGGCTGCTGCCCACAGTCACAGCCCCTCCCTCACCCCAACCCACCAGGTTGGACACCAGAGCCAGCCTCATGCAGAGGGAGGCCATTGATATTTGGTCCAATATGTCTCCAAAACCCTTCATATCGTGACCTGAAGACAGGAGGACGCCGGGAGCCAGGCTGATTCCAGAGCTGATGAATGCCAGTGAGACTTCATGGTTGCTATTTAAATCCCAAGAGTTGGAGGGACACGAAGTTTGTTTTACGTACATGTCGAGTTACTACAACCCCCAAATTATTTCAGGTGCGGGTTTTAAATTAGTCTTTTCATCTCACGCTGTAGGTGGCTGAGTTTGTACAGTCTCTTCTAGGCTGTGAAAAGCATGCCAAGAGCTTCAAGAAAGAAGTAAGCAATGTAAAAGTTAGACACATTTCTAGTCTCCCGGGCCAAAAGAGCTTCATTTCCACTTAGCTAAATATAAACGAGCATTCGGGAGGGCAGAGAAAGGGGGCCAGCAGGAAAGGAGCCCTCAGTGTGGGGTAGGTGGACACAAGGACAGCCATGAGGTGCTGTACCACTTGGGGGAGGGGCAAGTGAGCACAGTAGTCAATTAGTACTTAAAGAAACCTGTGCTTTGGTGGTGCAAAGTCACACGAGGGAGGGGAGCCCCCCATTGGGACAGCAGCAGGGAGCAGAGGGGACTCTGTCTCTCTCTCTCTCTCTCTCTCTCTCTCTCTCTCTCTCTCTCTCACACGCATATGCATACACACACACACACACACACACACACACACACACACACACACACACCCGCCCCTGCCTGCACCTGCTTTGGAGGGACTTTGAGAAACCGCAGTGAACTTTCTGCCTCCTCACGGTTGGGAGTGTTCTGAACTTTCCTGGGTCTGTGTTTTCCCTGGGATAAGTAATCATAGTGACTGGAGCTACAGAAAAGAGCCCACCACCTGCGGATTAATAATTCAAATCCCACTGACATTGGCTATGAATTGTAGCCTACCGCATGCCTGGCAGGCTGCTGAGTTTCTTATCATCATGTTCTTCTGATCTCAGAACACCGCAGTAGTAGACCGCGGCAGACAAGGGCAGGCTCGGGAAGGCTGGGCACGGCAGGCAAAGGCAGTCGGCCTCCAGCCACCTCCATCCGAGCCTCTGTCTTGCCCTAGAGCTTCCAGAAAACCACCCTTCCAGCCTCTCAAAAGCACATAGTTTGTAGAGCATGCAGAGTTGGGACAGAATACTCTGAGTTTTGGGGTCCTGGGACTCTCAAGACCCCCTCCTTTCTGTTCTTAGAGTCATTACCAGCAGAGAGACATTGACTCTAGTTTTGTGCTGCTATCTTTGAAGAGGGTGAGAACCATGGTACCAGGCTTACAGAAGGGTGTGGCCAGGGAAACCCTGTGCATTCCTCTCTTCTGGGCCCCTGAGCCAGAGTCAGTTGAGCCAGCTGTGTCCATAAACAATATGATAGAGGGCCATGACCTTGCATGGCCTGCGAGTCCAGCTCTGGTTTCTAGGTCCTCTGGGCAGTAGCCACTTGCCCTCTGTGATTTGGGAAAGTTGTCACACTTCAGACTGAAATGTGTGGTTTTTCTAAGGTTTTTATAATAGGATAAAGGTATTGAAAGTTCACAATATGAGGACTGAATCTGCCATGTACATGGCGTAGTAATTACTGCATTGAGCAAAACAGTACCACACTGCCTTGGGACAGGGCGCTCTGCAGAACCCGGTCCCCTCCAGCCAAGAGTCACTCTGAACTCCTTTCAAAATACTTTGCAGAGCTGAGGCTCTATGATAGGGCACTCACGTAACACATGTGAGGTTCTGGGTTCAATTCCCCTGCAGTGCAAAACACATAAAAATAAAAAATAAAACACCTTTCAAAGTCACAAAATAAAACATTTACTGTGTAGACAGTTCTGGGTACCATAGTTTTTATTCTGGATGGAAACCTTAAAACACAGAGACATTAAAAGGAGGAAGTAAAACCCAATCATCATCCTACCAGCCAAAGATAACTTCCCTGAACATTTTCTATAAAGACTGCTATGATTCCGAATGTGTGTGTGTGTATGTGTGTGTGTGGGGGGGGGGGTTGAAGCAGATTTTGTTTTAAAAATTAAAACTGAGGCCTTCATCATCGCTGAGATGTGAATTTGGCAGCAGTGAGATGCCCAATCCTGCGGCAATGCTGTACGTTCTTTACTTTTGCTGGATTGGCAGCCTGGGATGAACTGCACTGTTATACATGGTACTAAGTATCACATTGCACATGGTTCTCTCAGGAAAGAGTCCTTGAGATTCTTGGTGTTAGTCTTAAAGCTCTTTATACAGGTTCATTCAAGCCAGGAAGAAAGCCCAGCAGAACCCACCTGGAGACGGTGACCATACACCCACATTTCTGCTTTGGCTTCTCTCTGTTTCCAGGTGGGGAGAACAGACAGCTGATGGGCAGATAAAGGACACCTCATTCTCTTGCTGCCAGCTCCCCAGAGTCACCAAGCATCCAGGAGCTCTGGCTGGACAAACTGACTTTTGTGGCAGGTGGGTTTGACTTGAGTTCATGTATTTGATTGCAGCAGATACATGGCCTGGGTGGACATCGTCAAGGTCATGGAGATCAAGCTGGGCCCAGCTCCGATGGTCTACGGTTCCATCCTGATGTCCAGGAGCTCCCAGGGCCTCAGGGAGGATGAAGCTGCCTTGGGCCAGGAAGCAGGGGAAGAGGGTCTGCTGCTCATGGCACATGGACCTTTGCTCTCCAGCGATGGGACGAGTGCCCATCAGTTGCTTTTAATGACTCCACAGTCATTGCTGTATTTAGTGTGGACCCTTGTAGTGCCTGCTGCTTGTGAGGGCAGAGGTTTTCATTGGCAATCAGGTGTCAGGGCTTCAGTGGCTGGGGATACTTCTTGCTCTGATGTGTGACAGCCAACAGGCCAAGGCCCACACATCCACCTGTATCCTCCTCGATGCAAAAGCAGTCCACTTTCCATTTGCAAACAGAAGTCTTCCAAGCAGTAAAGCAGCAAGTTACAGTCTTCATCCATATCCTGGGTGAGTTTTCACCAGGCCCGCGCTGGGCATGGCCCCCAGCTAACTCATCTTGCATTTGAGTTTGCTCTTTATTTACACCCTGGGTTTCTCATGAGTGTTTAATAAATGAGAAGAAATGGATTGAGTGAGTCTTAAGTGATGGAACTGTAGTGTTTTGGACAAGATTTCACAGTGACATGTGGGTACTTTACTCAGGAAAGTATGACTGTAAACAACAACAATAGGCACAGGTGCTCATGGTGTGTGGATTCCCCTTCTTACTCCATCAGCTCTTTGCAGGCCACACTCCCAAGACATATGGGGAACCCGATAAAGGAACATTCCCAGCAGGGACAAGAGAGAGCCTGGTGGGCATTTCCAGGAGCTGCTAGGACCCCTCCTCCCGAAGGCCTTCCTTCAGCAATGACACCCTCACCAGCTGGTGGGCCAGACCCAACTTCATCGGGATTTCCTGCCATGCTTGGAAGCTGTCTAATGAGAAGCTGGAGCTGGGTAACAAATACACCAGGAGCCTGCATGCACTTGGACAGACAGTAACACCGGGAGAAGGGGCGATGGCTGAGGCAGGAGCCCGACATCTGTCTGGTTTGAAAGGTTCTGATTCGTTGTCCCATCTCATTGGTGTTTTGTTTCATACCTTAGACCCACAGTTAGGGAAGACGAGTCCCTCTCAATTCTTCCACTTCTTGGTACTCTTACCCTAGCAACAGCGCAGAGGCCCTCTGGAAGTGGAGACTCCTTCATCATTTTGGGGAGGGGAGAAAGAGGGAGCCGTGCTAAGGTGCCTCGTATGAAACACTTCACCAAGAGCCTTTGTGGTTTATGAAAGCTGATTTTGCTCAGAGACTTGCTCAAAATTTAGGGCACTGAAGACAGTAGACTTCTCAAGAACATACGAATGCACCATGCTTCTTTTGAGCCTTCCCTAAATGTAGTTTCCACATAAGGTCAGTTGATGTAAATTTTGTTTCTGTGTCTTGTGTGTTGTTTTGCTTTCTCTTTTGTTGACTGCCCTGTGCATTGAAAATTTCTGCTCCTGCTATTATAATTTTATATACTCAAAATGATAAGGAACAGATGAAACAAAACCCACACCACCCCTGTCCGAGTGACTGTGTCATTGTGACCTGGGCCCAAGCCCTCTTTGTCCTGCTGTGGAGGAATTCAGGTACCCCAGGTGTCAGTAGCAGAGCAAGTGATTTTGACTACCATGTTCCCTCAGGGTGTGGGTTAATGGTTAGATGGATTCAACTGGAGGTTTTCCTGTTAAGAATTTCCCAGGTGCTCACTGTATAGGCTCTGTGGAATGCCCAAGATTTGTGATTCAGATAATTTAATCCATGTCATTTCAGCAGGAAGGCCTAGAGCTGTAAAAAATGATGCCAAGTGAACTGGGTGGGATTGAAATTCCTGGAAGAAGGTGTGATCACTAGTGGTAGAGCCAAGTGTTACCTGCTGGACACCTGCTGGATACCTGCTAGGCACCACCATGCTGCCACCCATGTGCCCAGCCTCACCCTCTTTCAAAGGGAGCTCAGTCCTCCTAAGTAAGTGGTAAGGAGCTGCCTATTCCAGGAAATGAAAATCTAACCTTCTGACTGTCTGTCCCAAACCTGGAGAGCTGGCCCCACACTGTGTGTGTTCTGTTCTCTCCTCTCCCTCTGGGTTTTCCCACGTTGTGATTCCACATTGAAATCTTCACTCAACTCCTTTTCCCCAGATTCAGCCCATCCTGCCCCCTCCCGGCCTCACACTTGAGGATCCTCTGCCCAAGGTGTCCTAGCTGCACACCCCCAGCAGCCTTTCCCGACACCTTCCCCTCAGTGCTGTCTGTTGTCTCCGTTAGCTCAGGAGATCAGTGGGGACGGACCCTGTGCCCGCGCACTCATCCCTGATTCTCACCTCGTGGCTGACTGTTGTCACACAGCGAGGTGTCTCTTCATCAGGTGTGGCCTCTCTGCCAAAGGAGGAAATCACGCCTGTGCCGAGGTCTTAAAACTTGATTTGGGGGATAGACACATAATTATAAATGCAGGTAGTGTAACACACAAGATACTGTTACCACAAATAGCTGTGAGGAAACAGAAGAAGCACAAATCCATTTCTTTTTATTTATTAGACACTCATGAGAAACCCAGGGTGTAAATAAAGAGCAAAGTAAAAGGTGGGTTATTGTAAGTAGAGAGACAGATCTTTCGCAAAGGGAAGTGGGACCAAGAGATGGAGCCCAGGAAAGAAGGGGAAGGGGATCAAAAAGGAATTAAGGGCATTATGAACACATACCAACCCATGCTTTCCGCTGACGGGGGACTGACCTTCCAGCAGGGTCACCCACAGATGGCCCTGAATGTGCAGGGAGCCTGATGAGCTTGAGAGCTCTGCATCCCGCTCCCTTTGGAGGGGCTCCATGCCCAACCAGGGGAGAGTACAGCTGTGGCTGAGGGGCATTGGGGCTCAGTTCTGTCCTCTGGCTTTTACTCTGACCACTTCCCCTCCCATCCTGCTCCCCAGAAGGATTTGGAGCATTGAGAGTTGAAACTCTTCATTCTGCCAGGAGGACCCCAACGCACAGACACACACACACACACACACACACACACACATACACACACACGAGCGTGCACATGCACACACGAGCATGCACATGACTCTCACATGCACATGTGTGCATGTGCACTGTCTGAGTCAAGCAGCATCCATGTGCCTATAGCATGAAGGATCCTGGCCTTGGCCTCCTTTCTAAATCCCACCTGGAGTGTGAGTTTCATTAGGGAGAAAGCATAGATTTGCCAGATGGACTTCATGAAATCCCAACTTCCAGGTTCTCAGAAAGAGCAGTCCCACAGGGCCGTTTGTGCATCACATGAAGAATACACATCACGAGGCTAGAAGTTGGATCATTAGCAAAACTCCTGGGGCGCTTGGGACTTCAGGACTGTCATCTTTGAACGCCTGCAATGTCAGATAACTTTTGCAAAATTAAGTTTCTCTGCCATTTCCAACAGCCCTAGGACACTAAGCACAGAAAGTCTGTCTTTACTTACTGAACACCTCTTCCCCCTCCCCCCTCCCTGTGATTAGACAGCCTGGCCTTCTTATCTCACATATTAAAAAGGATCCCAGGAGATTCACAGCTTAATTACACAAGACCGCAAGCCATGGCACCTTTCACTTGCCAAGCAGTGCTGATTTTCAAACATGCCGGGGCTTGGGACTGAGTCATTTTTGTCTACAAAATCTCCATCCCGAGTCCTGGCCCTTGCACACTGCAGGATCTAGAGGTGTTTCCTCAGGGAACGGCAGAGGCAGGCTCTCCACATTTACTCACTCGGGTTCTGCTTCATATTATTTAAGGAATATTCAAT
Source organism: Cavia porcellus (assembly GCF_034190915.1). Lineage (NCBI taxonomy): Eukaryota > Metazoa > Chordata > Mammalia > Rodentia > Caviidae > Cavia > Cavia porcellus. The sequence goes on along the minus strand of NW_026947503.1, from coordinate 63,957,322 downwards.
TTGTCCCTGCAACTCCTAAGGCTAGAGAATGTGATTCTGAATATGAAGCGTTCCTGTGAATATATTCTTACTCTTTGAGAATATGTGCTTCATGAATATATTCTCTATAAATGCATTCTTGTTACAAGCTTATAAATACATGCATGAAGAGTATATATCTTAATCGATTCTTGAATATTCAGAATTATAAATACATTCTTCTTATGAATATGCTTATTAATGAACAATATATTCAGGATAAATCTTTCTCCGACATATGTTTCATTGCCATGTACTCTTGTGCATGTCTTGATCCCTCTGCAGTAGAAGTAGAAACAGACTCTTCAAAATGATGCTGGGAAGATAAAAGCGTAAATTGCTCGACTCAGACTCATGAGTGAAACCAGTCAATTTGCACAGCTGGGCTTTTTGGCATATTGGTGGTCAGCAATTTGATTTCCCAAGAAATTGTCTGCCTCCAAGTCTTTGCCCCATGCAGATCTTCCTTGCAGGAAGATGATTGATTTTGAACCCAGTGATCAATTAAAAATACACCCCCGCTGGCCCTGCTATAAGGCTCAGGGACTTCCAGGGGACCTGCAGGGACCCAGGCAGGCCCAGCTCCTGAAGGAGGAGAAGTGGACAGCAAGCACTGATCGCAGTGTGGAGGGACAGTGCTGCATGACCCCAAGCCTCCTTTGTTATGGGCAACACATGACAGTGACCCAGGGACAAAGCAAAGGTATGGAGAGGTGCTGTGGAGTGAAGTGGTCTAAGAACAGCCATTAACAAGGAAAGGGGGAGCAGAAAGCAGGCCAAATGACACTTGAGTTCAGAATATTGAGAGTTAAATTCTTTTCCTCCCAAGGGTTCTATTTCAGGGTACTCTGGGCGGAGGGAGCTGCACCCAGCAATTTCTCTTTTATGTCAGTTTGGAACTTGACTGAGTTCCCGCTGATTTAGCAATTAAGGAGCAAGGCAAATGGATGATGAAGAGCACAAAGTACTGAGGAATCCCAGGCTCAGCCGGGCTCTTCCAGCGTGGATCGGGCTGCAGGTAACAGCAGCCATGTTAACACATGTGGTGACTGGACGTACAGGAGCCTGCAGCTCACGGGAAATGCTGCGGTCCCAGATGTGTTTCTGCAGGATAAATAAATAAACATCAGATGCTACCGGCTCATCTTACCTCACTTCATCTTTTCAAAAGTAAAGCACGGAAAGACGCTGCTTCATGGTTTTCTACCTGCCCGCGTTTGTTTAGTGTTTCAGCGACAGCTTAGGTAAGGCGCGCATCAGGTAACCTGCAGAAACAGCACAAATGTATTTCTCACAGTTCTGGAGCCCAAGAGCTTGTTGTCAGCAACCCATCGAAGACCTTGGTTCTATGGCATCACACAGCTCGAGGGTGGAAGGATGAGACGGCACCCCGTGGGCACGGCGTTGGCTGGTCTCTGAGACAGTGTTCTGATGACTGAGCCATGGCAGCCCTGCCACAGTGAGCCCTGCTGGTGGGGGCCAGCCAGGTCTGTTCTTCTGCTGGTGTGGGGTCAGAGGACAGCAACTTCTTACTGTTCCATCATCTGAGCCTCTGGGTCTCGCAATCTACATTAGCAGGCAGCCAGGTTCTGACCAAAGGAATCCAAAAACACATTCAACGAATAGTTCATTAGAAAGTGAAACTCAGCCTGTTTAATGCTGATAATTGAATTTTTTTCTTTTTTCATCTTCAACCAATTTGCAATCATGCTCCAGAATGGCCAGCTTCATATCTTTCTTAAAGCACAGATTGGTCCTTCATAAGCCCTTGTTACTACAGTGTGGAGGCTGGAGTTGGCTCTCCTGACCGCCAGGACATTACCCATGTGCCTTCAGCCTGGAATATTTAAATCTAAAATGAGAAAGAGAGCGGCACAGATACACATCATGCATCCTATTGATTCTGAAATACCCGTCACAGGAACCAGCAAATTCACCTGTGCAGATGTCTAGGTGAAAATATTTTAATTTATTCATTCAGCAAATATTTACCGAGTGTCACAATGAGCCAGGCCTTGGGATGTAGCTGTGAACTAATCAGATAAAAGTGGTTCTTCTCAAGCAGCTCACATCCATGCAGGTGGGGAGAAACAAAAAATGAGGGTATGGAAAACTGAAGATGAGGAGAAGGGAAATAAAGACGAAGTCTAGCACCTGGTGTAAGGGGAGATGGACTTTCTGGCCCCTGGGAGACCCAGAACACATGACCAGGTGGTGCCACCTGGAAGAATAAGCTGGCATCAGGTAGGTGAGTCAGACATATACCAGTGCCACCCACACATAGCTGGTCCCGATGCCCCTGTGGGCAGTGTTTTCAAATTAGCCACTTTGGGTACATATTAATTTGAAAATGTATTAACCTTTGGGGAAGCTGGAATTTAGCGAAAGCAATTTATTTGTATTTACTTATTTATCTGTTTTGCCCCAGGCAAGTGCTCCTAAACTGAAAAGTCTCTAAGTTGTAATAGTCTGTCAAGATCAAAGCCGAGAGCAGGCTACCATGCAAGAACTCCCAGGAGAAAAAGACCAAGTTTTCAAGTCTGGGTAGTTGTTTGAAACTTGACAAGTCATTTGGAACTTGTGTCCGCTCTCGGCACACTCAGCTTGACAGAAGCCTATTTCACAATTCAATCTATGTTGTACGCTAGGCGATTGGAATGTCCGCCTTTAGGAGGAAGAAATCAAAGAATGAAGAATTCGCTGACTTAAAAATCTTGTGCTCCAAGGTGTGTACTCCATTTTTTGCTAGTGTTAAACTGGTAACAAAGTATTCATCCCCACAAATCTATTCCTCTCTCCTTTCCCGTTGCTCTGTAGACAACATAGTAAATCGCAAGGCACACTCTTCCCCGGAGCAACTCCACAGCTTTCTCCAACTTGGTGAGCATTTGAGCATAGAGGAACAGATAAATAGAACATGCCTAGAACACCCAGGTCAGGGGTTCATGTGGATCTTTGTTACCCTGTTTCCAAAAAACACCGGGTGAAGCAGTTCCATCAGTGCCACCAGGGACCCCCTCTAGGTAGCCTCTTGCAGACAAAGCTCATGCCTTGCTGGATCTTTCTAGTCAGTGCACACTCACGTGGGTAAATAGAATTTCACCTGCAGCAACTGCATGGTGGAAAAGATGCCCTAAACGTATATTTCTTCAAAACATAAAGAAGAGGAGAGAAGAGGTAAGTTCTTCCCCCTTCTCACCATGTGAAAAAAACAGATCTCTCTTGCTCCCCCTGTGAAATCATCTTCTGTATATTTCTGATGACTCTTAACAACGTCACCTGTCACCTCTTGGCGTTTTCTTTCTGGACTAACTCTCCCTTCTTTCATTCGGATTCTTTTTAGGTTTTTAAGTGTGCAATTTTCCGGTTTTGAGCATTACTTCTGCTTGGCACCTCATCTTCACGCCCACTCTCCTGCAAGGCTGCTCGCTCCCCGAGAACGCCTCCTCCTTGTCTCTGGATGGTGCTTCAGAAGCCGGACGCTGTCAGTCTGAACCATGGCTGGCTCCTGCAAAACATCAGTAACACTGTAGATAGCATCACCCTCCATTCTCTATCTCCCTCCATCACTCTCCTGGGAAGCGAACTCCCAGGGACACAAGAGAGAAACAGCCAGAAAGCTGACTGAGCCACGCATCCCGGCCCCACCAGCATGGAGATGAGAGAGAAACAGCTCCCAGCTAGGGCCATTTTATTAACAGTTTGTAAAATGTCACACAAAACAAGCCCCTGTAGAAAGGCTGCAGGCCAACTGGAGTCCAGCATCCAGGCCCAGGGTGTTACCTACCCAAACCCTGTCCTGTTTTCTGTTTTATGTCCTGTGTGTCTAGCTATTTGATTGGATGATTTTGCTGTTTGACATCTCTCACTTTCCCTCTGTTCTATCTGAATTTCTTTCTCACTTACAATCAGCCTCGCCTGGTATAAGCGGCTCTATCTCTTTTGAAATATTTGGTGCAGTCCCTTTCCCAAGACAGTTAAGCAAGAATTATTGGCGCAGGTAACTGGTTGTGGAGAGGATTGGAAGGGCCTTTTCTGATGACCTGATTTTCAATATGGAAGCCATCATGGAACGCCTTACTTCAAGTAAAGCCAACTCATACCAGCCAGATTTTTCTTGCTGTCCTTCTTGAGTAACTTAGCTGTGGAGAGACACCTGTGTGCCACGTGGTAACCTGGGTATGAGTCTGCAGGTCCTCAGCTGAGTGAAAGGGTGACTGTTACGCCCATCCACGAACTCCTGGCTTGGTCCACCCAGAGCAGTTAACTAGGAGCCCAGGGGCAGTTGAAGTGAAGAGAAATTAGTTTATAAAACAGCTCTAGGAAGAACCAGGCAGTTACGACTTACTAATGAAGGCAACCTTCATCCACTCGCCAGTCACTGGCTGAGCATCTCCTTACATTAGGCAGGATAAACTCAAGGATTTCTGGTGGGCACTGTTGTCTTTGAATATGCAGTGAATGAAAAATGAATCAGGGGCTCGGTAAATGGACAAAAGTCAGATGTGTAAATATGAGTTTTAAACTGAAAAGCCTTTAGTTGCAGCCTGAAACCCTTGGAGTCACATATACCAGTGGCTTCCCCGTTTCAGTGACTACCTGTGTGTTTAATGCCGTTGTCCACCCACTAAATTCACAGCTGAGCTTCCAGACTGTGGCCAAGTCTGGGCTTCCCTGTAGCGTAGAATTCAGCCCCATTGCACATGGAGCCACTGGGAGCTTTTTAAAAATACTCATGCCTGAGCCCTTACCTGGATATGTCTGATCGGGAGCTGGAGACAAGACCTACTGCACTGGGGAGTGTTTTGTTTTATTGTGTTTTGGATTTATTTTTTGAGACATGGTCTCTCACTGTGTTTTCCTGGCTGGCCTTGTGCTCATAGCATTCCTGCTGTCTCAGCCTCCCGAGGGTTGGGATTGCAGGCATGTGCCACCTCCTGGGGTGTTTTGTTTTGTTTTTAAGCCCTTATACATGTCTGGTGAGCAGTGAAAGTTAAGAATCACTTCTCTACAAGATGGAAATACTGTAATGGCACTCCCATTTTTAGTCATGGGAGTAACGTGTGTGCTTACTCAGAAATGCGGGTCTGTGAAATCTCGGGTCAGCCTGCAAGCTTCACAGACGAGGGGAAAACATTATGCACGGATCCTTCTGTATCCTCCCTGAACTGATCGGTATGCACAGGGATCCAGTTTCCCAGCGTTTGTGTCTCCAGATACCCTCAGCTGTCACAGCACTACACAAATGCCCGCTGGCATCCTGAGGGGTTACACTGGTTGCATGGATTCAGTGAGGGAAAATTGGTATGTTGAATATCTGTCCATCCAAAAATTTTGTAGGTCCTCCTTCTTATTTATTTTTATTCTTAATGTCCTTCAAGACGTATAGAGAGTTTGATAGGTTCTGTACATTGTTTAATATATTTATATTTTTATATTTCATATTTTTATTTTATAAAAAGATCATATTTCAGCACTGTGTGTTTATTGTAATAACTGAAGATGGATATTAATTTTGAAACCAGTGCACTTAGCTGAATTGCATTCTATTGCTAAAAGAAATTTAATTTTTTAAAATATTTTCTAGATAAGCAGATACATTATCTGAAAATAGGAATAATTTCATCTTCTCAACTGAAGTACTGATGCTTCGAGCTTTCTTTCATTGAGTTACACTGAACACTGCTTTTGGAACAGAGGATTTTAGTTTCAGGTGCTTACAGAAAGTAACCTCTATTGTACAAAAGACCTGAAGCTCAGTATGGAGTGGATTAAATACTCAGGCATGTTACAAACTCCAAAAAATGTGCTAGAATCACTTGTGATCATTTATTTCAATTTCCTTTTTTGTTAAAGTTTTTCAAACTAAAGAAAATATTATTTCCTCCACGTTTGTTTGTAACATTGTTAAGATTTTGATATGAATATTCATAACAGATTTATCCAGACTTTAATTTTTTTCATTTTTTGACTAGTACATGTTTTCGGTCTGTAATAACTAACTGCAGATAGAAGGAAATCCCTCATATTTTCTATATTGCATGCTATCATCCTCCCAATAGATACTTAGACCACTGGTCCCAGGCCTACAAAATCAACCAAATAGTACAAGCATTCAATTACTTTTTATACCTCAGTTGCTATCAACCCAGCCAGTTGCTTATGAGGATGGGGGTTATTCTCAGCCCACACACTGGTAGGCTCACTATGGTAGTCATTAGTGTCTTCCCCAATGGCAGATCTTGAAGACCTAAAAAGCCTCTATCATCCTGTAATGATTTGATTAGTTCTATAACATGCAGTATGTATTCAATGTGTGCGAAGATGGGGACAACTATTTGGAAGAAAACTAGAGACAATACGATAGACAGTGAAGATCTCCAGTGGACTTGCTTTGAAATCCGTATTTCTTTAAATTGTTTCTTTTTGAACTGTTCTGTTTTGATATGTTTAATCTTACCCTCTTTAAGATAAAAAACAAGTGTGTTTGGACTGATAACCATATTACGAAGCTTTTGTTGGATCATTGAGTAGAACTGTTGGCAGTGTCACTATTTGAATGTCACTTTACATACTTTAATTTTGTAACCTAACAACTATTTCTAAGATGACAATATGTAACTTATCAACTGATTTCTTACCATTTATTTTTCTGTAATTCTGTATTATTTCTACGCTTTTTTCCTCCATGTTTTTCTTTCTCTTTAAATAAAAAATAAAATGAAATAAAATAAATAAAGACACATTGCCACGAATCCTTCTTAAAGTCTCTCCTTTCCATTGCACATACTTGTCCCACCTTTCTTGCACTTTCTGAAGCAGCTCTGGAAGTCTTCTTCATGAGTGTCTTTATGATATGTGATCAAAAATACACTGGCTGCTGCTGCACCCTGCAACTGCTGGCTCTGCCCCAAAGTCAACATGACCTTGAAAGGTAAATGACTTTCATCAACTCGGAACACTGAGGCAATCAGCCTAGTGCAGCTGAAGACACTCAGGAAAGAGCACTCCAGAACTGCTTCATAAAGTAGAAAGAAGGATGGGTTAAATGTATCTGAAAGTAAGAAGATTTTGAGGGATTTGAGCTTCTTGACATGTCTCTTAGTAGATTGTTAAAAATGTTTAACTTTCACCATGTTTTATGATCACAGGTCATACACATGCCCAGCCAGCAGTTTCCCAGTAACTGAGTGACTCTCCTGATGCCTGCACCTTGGGCCAGAACCAGCAGGACATTTTGGTTGCAGCAGTAGTTGCATCCATCTCTGGCCATAAGAACCTCTTGCTGCTGCTGGATCTCGAGTGCTAACTTCTGGCGTTGTCTTGCTGAGCCTCCTGCTGCAGCCAACACCTCCAGCACCACCTTCAAAGGCTGAGACGGCTGTCAGGTGTGGGCAGAGCAGCAGGTGCACACTGCAGGCTGCAGAAATGCTGTGGCTTCTGAGTGCCGTCCTGCAGTTGTCTGTCCCTGACCTCTTTGCTGGCCCACCTTTCCAGCGGGACACTTCTGGCTCCTCCAGCTGGCACCTTGGTACTGCACAGTCTGCAGGCCATCCACCAACCTCAGCAGGGCTTCGGTCTTGCCTGGATGCCTGGTTTCCTGGGCTGCTGCATACCTTTCAGAACTGTATGCTTTTCATCCTAGGATACAGGCAGCAGGCATACCATGCCTCCCAACTCATCCTTCCTGAAAAATCAGGATTGGGGTGATAACAGCCAAATTTCCTCAATGGGCTCCTTTCAGTTGGCACAGTAACAACCTTCCCTCTTCTCTAACCCTCACAGGAAAATAATCTGAAGTGACCTGGTGTTAATAACCAGCTGTTTCCCTATTGCTCCTTCTCCCTGCTCCCCATTTACGATGAAATGATCAAGCCATGCTTTGCTGGTCTGGTTTCAGCTTTCTTTGACCCTTCTCCACTTACAAAACCAACTTTCTCTGCTCACTCTTTGGAACGCTGATTATTTTGTGGAAGGCAGGGTTGTCCAATTTTGCAAACTGAAAATAAAGCCAATTAAGATCTCTAAACTAAAATGTGATAATTTTGTCCTTGGACTACTGAGAAAATATATTTGCCTGAAATGCCACTACAAAGCAATTATGATATAAATACATCTTCAAAATGAGTAAGATGGTGACTAATATAAAAGAATATTGGGCAAAGGACATGAATAGCAATATAAAAATTAGACGTAATCACCAGAAAATATTCACTATTGCTAGCAATGGAATAAAGGCCAAAAATTCAAACAGTAGGGCTGTAGGTATCATTCAGTGATTGGTGCACAGGCCTAACACATCCCAGGCAGGCCTGAGTTCCAGCACCATAGTGTTCCCGCTGTGAAACACCGTGTATTGACCCTGAAGCATCATTTTGCCAAATCAGGAACGCACAGGCCATCAGCCCAGTGGACAGGGAGACACATGCTCCATTTCCTCCTCCTGAGGAGGCCCAGTCTCTTGTCAGAGCTACCCAGTTCTTGTCCTCCCTTTCTGACCTTACCAAAACACACAAGCCCAGCCACAGCCTGGCATCACAGTGTCCTTGCCTCCCTTCAAAGAATCACGCCACCAAAGATGACCAGTACGCTGCTTGCTGGGAAACCCAATGCCAATATTCTGTCATCACCTGCTTTGCCAGCTGCCTGTGCCCTCTGGCGTCCAGTCCGTTACTTTCACACCCAGTGAGTTGCTGCCTACGGGTCACCCAGCCCCTTCTCTGAGCCGGTAGTCTCTCACTCTGCTCAGATCTGCTGCACCCAGGCTTGTGTGAAGCCATGTCACCCAGCGCCCTGCATGCTCTGCAGGAGAGCCAATCATTCCACCCCTCCCAACACCATAGTCCCCAAATAGTCATTCAACATTTACCAAAGGCCAGCACTGATGCAGTTCACACAAATGCCAGACTCCCTATGATTGATGAGCGACCCGCTTTAGAAGCAAACTACTTTGAGCAACTATCTCTAAGATGATAATATGTAATCTATTAACTGGTGATTTCTTACTGTTTTTTTTTTTTTTTTTTTGTAGTTCTGTATTACTTGTACCCTTACACCACTTTATTTTGTTTTGTTTTTTTCTCTTTTTCCTTTTAAATAAAATTTAAAAAAAAAAGAAGCAAACTACTGATTATCTCGTTGGCCCTTGAGAGACTCGTGACTTATCATGACTGGCCACCCTGATGGGAGCGCCTTTGAGTATAATCATCATCTTGGATGGTGATGCTCTTTGCCCCCTTGGAGGTCGGGATCTCTATGAGCCCAGTCTGCTTCTCATGCCACTTCCATGGACATCGAGGACCCAGAGTCTTCAACCCCAAGTTCCTCCCCAGCTCCACACTGCAGGCAGAGTGCTCACTTCTATTTCAAATTTGCTTTAGGAGCAGTTGGGTGCACCTGAGCTGTGGGTAATGAATCCTTTACATTCGCTCAGTGTCTGTGTGTTGACAGCAGTGCCAGGTCATGTCTTGAGCCTGTAGACAGTGAAAAAGAAACAGGGTAGCTGGAACCCAGGAGCTCAGGGGTCTGCAGGGGACAGAGAGAGGTGAGAAGCAGGGCGCACCATGAGTAGGATCTGCTGTATCCAGGCACATTTGTAGTGGTACCTGGTCCCACATCGAGAACGTGGAGCACCCTGATGTAAATTCCTCCCACCTCCACCTCTGTCTCCTCTGCCACTGTAGTACTGCTTGGCTGAATGAACAGGTCCCAGTGCCTGCTGCCCGCTGCATCCTGCCAGCTCTGATGCCTGTTTGTCCTTCCTGCTCGGTTGGTGCTATCCCCCAGCAAGCGTCCACAACAGACAGGCTGGGGGGCTCTCTGAACCCTTACTCACTCCTATCTCCTAGATCTCATCAGGAACAGAATTCTGTTGATATTTTACCCTAAAAAGCCCGGAAACTGTCCTTTTCCATCTTTGCCATCATCTCCCTAAATGATGGCTCTTCTCACCTGGCTTATTATCCCAGCCTCCAGCTAGCGTCCTCCTCTGCTAGATGGGCAACAGAGTGACCACTTCTCTCTTCTTATCACCTCTGAGCCAGTGAGCAAATTCCTTAGGCATCTTGGAAGAGTCTGTTGTGATGGCCTCACTTGTCCCTGTGGTCGCTTCCCTGACACTCCTCATGGGAGTGTCAGGGTCGCATTTAAGAATGTGAATGCACCTGTACTTCTTCCCACAGCTTTGTACACGCCTTCTCCACTGCCGGGAGCCTGTGTCCCCACCAGCTCCTATTCCTGGGCAGTTTCCTTGGGCCACAACTTGCATGCCCGTCCTTTGGCCATCACCAAAACAAGACAGCCAGGGCAGGTGCCCAGGCGCCCTGGTGTGTCGGTTGGCAGCAGCAGACTCTTCCTGCATCTTGCGCACAGAGGCCTGAATGTAAATCCTTCTAATGCTTCTCCTGCAGACCCATGAGCACCAAGGATGTTGGGCCACAAGGTCAGGACACAGCAGGGTGCCCCCCCCAGACAAATATGCACTGCAAGAATGAAAAGAGTACACCGTGAATATCTAAAATGTGCCTGTGCTCCATACCGCATTTTCTATGGTTGTAATTGCCTGAGGCTGAAATTTTAGGAGCAGAGGGCTATTTTAGCTCAGGGTTCTGGAGTCTAGGGAATCCATGGTATATGGACCCCATGGCTGGCAAACATCACAGCTACACTTAGTGATGGCCTCAGTGGCTTCAGCTCATGAGAGTAGAGGGGCAAACACCCAGTGGAAGGTGCAAAAGAGGGAAAGAAGGAGCCTTGCTATATAACAAGTAGCTTGTCCGGGCCGGTGAGAGCAAGAAGTCACTCACTGCTGTGAGATCTAGCTCAGTCCCGCAAGAATAGTGTCAATAACCTGACCACATTGCAAAGGCTTCCCCAAACCTGCACTATGGCAATCGAGTTCCAGCAGGCATCATAGAGGCACACATACTATCCCAACCATTCATAAGAATCTGTCCTAAAGAAGTAATTAGAACTATCACCAAGATTTTCTGCACAGATGTGGTTTTTTAACACTTAGAGTAGGGAATACTGGAGTTCACTGGTACAAGAGAGAAAGAGTACATTTGAGATAATGACACACATGTGCAAAGCCAGGCTGGCAGGCCTGGCATCTTCTCTGTCACGTGATCTCAAGGGGAGAGGAAAGCTGCATATACTGTGTTACAACGGAGTAATACTTTACATCTGTTTAGAGAAGACAGGAAAGGAATTAGGCAAAACTGAATACATATTACTCATAAGGAATAGGAACACAGGTCGCTTGGATTTCTTCTAATACTTCTCTATATTTTCTGAACTTCCTTTTTTATTTTTTTTTCTTTGCATGGCACTGGGGATTGGATGTAGGATTACACTGAGATACACAGCCTCAGCCCCTTCTTTATATTTTGTTTTGAGACAGCGTTTCACTAAGTTGCCCAGACTGGCCTTGAGCTTGTTATCCTCCTGCCTCTGCCTCTGAGCTGCCGGAAGTTCAGGAAGGCAGCTCTGTACTGGGCAATTCTCTGCACTTTCTTCATTGATCCTTCCCAGCAATGCTTTTCTAACTAGATGCACGTGTGCATGCATGGTTCTGGCTATCCACAGGTTGCAACCTTGGGCTCTGCAGCATCTCACAGGGCAGGGAAAGAACTTTGATCCCATTCCAGGGACCTGCTGGCAACAAGCTGGGATGCTTTGGGGGCTGGGTCCATCTGTACATCTAAATTGTGCAGAGTACTTACTCTGGTCTTGTTATGTCCAGACACCACCTACAATACTATAAATCCCCAGCTGTGCTCTCCATGGACACAGAGGCTCCCTTGTCTCTACTCACTGAGCTCTTCTCTCTGAGCTCTTCTCCTGAGTCTCTTGAATCAGCTCTTACCCAAAGTGCAAGCCATGCCCTCCAGGTTCCTGGATTCCTCCTCAACCAGCTGTGTCTCCCTCCCAGGCCATGCTGCAGTCAAGAACCAGCTTACTTCCATAGGTGGAGACATTGAAAGCTGGGTGCTCTCCTGTCCTGATGTGGAAGTGGAACCTTTGAGTGTTGGGGAAGTGTGAAAATTAGGTGACTGGATCAGGGGCCCACTGAACTCAGAATGGATCAATGCTGGTCTCCTGCCGGGTCTTAGCCAGGTCTTACTTAGCTGGGTCTCGCAAGAATGAGGTTTCATAAGACTAGGTTGTCAGAGAGATACAGAGAAAGGCCACTGCCTAGAGGGTCCCACACAGTATGCCAGCTCCCTCATGCTCTTGCTATCTTTCCTGGGTGCTGTGTGTCTGTTCGCTGCCCTGAGCCACTCGCCTCCTCTCTGGACCCAGCCTCTTACACTGCAATCTGTAAACCATCAGCCATGTCTCCAGTGCTGGCAAAGGCTCTGGCTGCTGCCAACCACAGCTGGTCCCACTCAGGCCTGCCCTGAGCTGGCTGATGTCCCTGGAGCTGAAGATGCAGCTTCAGTCACAGCAGAGCTCTGGCATCAGGCCTGGCCCTTCCTCCTTCTCCCAAGGTCTCAGCTCCTTCCTTTCCTCCATTCTTGAGAGTAACATGCTCTCCTGGGTGCCTGATGTGAGCCCATGGGGTGCAGACCTTGGGGACATTGCTTAGGCAGCCTGCTCTCCTCGCAGATCCTTCCCAGTGACCTCAGCCAGCTGCCCTCCGCTCCACCCTTCCCTCTCCCTGCCTGCCTTCTTCTGCAGTTCTCTTTGCTTCCTCCTCCAGTCGGACCCTTGGCAGTGCCGGACTGCTGCAGGATGCCCAGCTTGCCCAGGCATGGCTGAATCCCATCATAATTCAAGTGAGAGTCCTTGTTCCAGTTTGTACTTGGAATGGATTGAAATTCAGAATGTGAGCCAGGCATGGTGGCACAAGCCTGTAATCCCAGCACTCTGGGAAGCCGAGGCAGAGGATCCCAAGCTTGGGTCCCAGCTGAGCAGTTTAATGACTTAGCAAGATGCTGGGAGAGGTGCTGGGGATGCAGCTCAATGTGAAACTCTGGGTTCCATCCCTGGTACTGCATAAACCACCTGAATACAGACTATCCCCAGCACTACATGAGGGGTCTGGCTCAGTCCAGTTCTCTGCCAGGCTGGAAGGACCCTGCTTTTGCTGGCATGATGCTCAGGCTGTGCGATGCAGGCCTGGAAGGAAGGTAATGGGAAAAGGAAATGCACCAGGGCCAGACCTGGGAAACCTTACTGACAGGTGAGGAAACACAGAGCCGTGGTCACCCTCCGGGGGGCTTGCTCACTAGTGCTGCCGTTTCCCAGGTATTCGCTGGGCCACGTTTGGACCTAGGTCATGACTTCAAGAAGGCTACACAGTATTTACTGGAAAAGTGGTCGTGATGATTTATCCCTATTTTCCCATAACTTGTGTCAAAGAAAATTTAACAGAAGTGCAACCTATCAGAAACCACAGTGAAATGAATATTTCTCTTAAGAAAACCCCTATGTAAAGACTGAACTTCCTAGAAGCACCACAGAACAGACCTGAGGAATTTAATTCTGTGCCAGCTCTGGGATCAGTCAGTGTATGAGACTCAAGGGTCCACTGCAATTTTGCTTTCTCATCAGCCTAGAGGTATCTTACAATCTTCACGTTAAGATACCATGCAGAATATCTTGCTTCCAAGTGGTTTCTTCCGTATGAGCTAATCCAGGTGCTCAGAACAACTCAGGGAGACACAGGCAGTGTCATTAACCTGGTTTGGACATGAAAATGCTGAGGTTTGGGATGAGGTTGGATAACTGACTCAAGGTTACAGGGCTGGAGGAGCCGTGGAGCAGAGTGCAGATGGGACAAATATCCGGACTCCCTGGTGAGACATGCTTGGACTGCTCCAGGGTCTCTGACACAATCGCATGAGCGGGAAGGGTTAGGGACTCAGGAGCTGGCTGAGGAAGGTGGTGTTTGGATACCTTGAGATGCTCCAGCCTCTGGAGAGGAAGGAAACCAGGTTGTCCTTGCTTTAACAACTTTATAGTTTGTTCCGCATTGACTTCTCCATCATGGAAATAGCAGAGTGTGCAATTCCCCGGGTGAACTCTGGGCACTGATAGTGTTTCCTAACTGGGAAAAAGATTTTTGAACCTATCAGCCTGGCTGGAGGAGAAGGCTGGAGATTCTCAAGCTGGCAGAGTCGTCACCACCACGCTTGATAGCTAGGTTCTTTCTTGACACTAAAGTTGTCCGAGTCCCTAGTGAGAAGAAGAGAGACTCAGACCTGATGGGAACTAAAGCAACAAGCATTACCAGGACCAGGGAGGGTGATGGCCAGCGCTTTGTGACCCAGACTGTACGGCACAGCCATTGTGGTCATTAGGTTTCATGTGTGACACTACATGAAGCCACTTAAGGTCCACATATCTGAGGTAAGATCTACCCTCAGAGAAGCCCTGAAAATCTAGCTCTACTCCATGGAGTCAGCAGGAAACAGACCCTGCCTCCTTTTCTTCTTCCCCTTCTACCACCTCCCTCTCTTCCTCCTCCTCTTCCTTTCTGGAAGGAGGGAGGAAGTTAAGGGGGGTCATTTTGAGGATATTCATGGGTGTGATGAGACTTAAAGCAAGAGTGGTCATCTGCCTGCAGCTGGAATGCTAACCATGTTCTCTTCCCAAGGTGACCGTGAGCTGACCTTGCTGGCTCTGCAGGTAACCACACAGATGAGAGAGGCAGTGGGCATCATCTAGGCTGCATCTGTCTCCTGTGAGACCCTCTGCACACCCACCCCTCTCCCAAGCCTTTTCACCCTGAATCAGCTTTCACGTCTCCATCTCTCTGAGCAGAAAACCTACAAGTCCTTAGCTCTGTTCTGGAATGGTCTTTGTGGAAGGAACATGGTAAAACAACCATCTTTCTCTCCTTTAGCTTTCATGACAGCGGTTTCCCTAATAGGTGAGTGTTTCACCAACAAACATTTCTTAGGGTCCCAGCTTTGGTGGCTAGGAACCCAAGAGCAAGGCCCTGGCATCCAGCCACAGTTGGCCAGGACCTTCTTGTGGCATCTTACACAGCAGAGGGCACTGCAGATGGAGGTGCCAGCTTGCGTTTTTGTGTAAAACCACCACTGACTTCAGCAGGTCCCCATCACAGCCCAAAGCCCCCAGCTCCAAACACCATTAATGCATGCCTTTGTAGACTAAGCTTCCACTTGCATTTTGAAGAAATTCAGCCCACACCACTATTCAAAGAGGATTTTTAGAAAAGTTTGCTATGTAATATGGAACACTCTTTCCACAGTGGTCTTCTGGTGTCTACCTGTCAAAAAAATTTAATAAGAATCTTCAGTAAAGTGTGTTTGTGTGTGTGTATGTGTGTGCACGCACATGCACCCACACTGATGCCGTGATATCACAAGACTGCCCATGAGGTGAAAATAGGACCGCCAAGGTACATTGAAATTGTACACAGCTGCAGAAAGTTTTTTATCTAGCTTTCCACATTCACATGTCTTCCTCTCTCTAAATCATATACCTGCACAGTCATCCTGTGTCTGGTGCATTGCCTATCACCCTGTTGCATGTGTGATAAATACTCATTAAATATTATATTCATTGATTGACAGGAAAAGCATATTTGGAAAGAATTATAATAATTTGGTACAGTGGGAGCCAGTGTTTTATAAAATAAGAGAATCAGTATTGAGAGCTTTAGCCAAAGGACGTGTTTGCTGTTGTTGGAGGATATTCTAACAGTGAGACGTGTTCATATGACGCTTCAAAGGAAAGGCCTGATACTCAGCTTCATGCTAAAAAAAAAAAAGAGAAATGCTTACAAGCCCCCGAGTGCAACTAGGGTGGATACTTTGCAGTGCCATCGTGCCACACAGCAAGCAGAATCTCCTCTGAGATGATTCTGTTTCTGGCTTTGGAAGTCATTTGAACAGAAATGCACCATGGCGAGAGAGGATTCTAAGCAGGAGGATGCTGGGAAATCTTTAAGTACTGGCTAAAACATTTGTTAGCTGCCTGGTGGACATACACTGGTGGCAGCTGCTTTCAAGCTACCAAAATGACATTGCTGAATGTGGAGCTGGGAGGAGAGATCGGAGCTGATCCAGTCAGACCCAGCTCAGCTTTCATGCTAAGGTCATCCCTCTATGGAAACCCAGAGTGTTATGTGTGCATGTATGTATGGTTTAGAAGCATCAGGCAGAGACTCAACAGAGTTGATATGAAGCACTGAGAATTATTTTAAAGTGGTATAGAAAGGAAAACACAGAAAACAAATGTGAGTCCAATCAGCCAAAAAAAATGTATCCATGTGCAGCATTGTATCTATAGATTGATTGAATGTCAGTTGTCTGCCTCGTTAGTGCAATGATCCAGGAAACTCAGAACACCGAATGCAGGCACCCATTCGTGTTCTTCCTTCAAAGCATTCTCTCTCTCTCTCTCTCTCTCTCTCTCTCTCTCTCTCTGAGGCATGTGCGTTCCAAGATGGGTGTGGTCCATGGGTCTGTGCATCCCTGAACCTGAGCACCTGGATTCTGTCACCAGGCCCTGCCACTCCCTCTCTCCCTGCCCAATCTCTGTCCCAATCCTGGCAGAAGGGGCATGAGAAGAAGGACTGGTACCCATCCTAATAAGACTGGCTTTTCTGGTTAATTAATGGGAACATCTCCTCTGGAAATGTTACTGGAACCTTCTTCCTAGGATCATGCCCATCATCCTCCCCCCAAGTGTGAAAAGTCCCCATTCTGAGTGTGTAAGCCCAGCCACGGAGGGCGTGGAAGGATGCTCATTTCCCAGGGGAGATGCCCAGCAGCCACAGACTGAGCCAGCCGACGGGGGACCCTGGGCTTCATGTGTGCCTGCTAATTTGCACTTCCAATGGTCTCTGTACCCTGGCCCCAGAGTGACTGTCCTTGACTCGGGCTTCGTCACCTTTCACAACTCAGCCTCTCAGGAAAAAAGAGAGGAATAAAGAGAAAAATGGAAAAGGAACAAGAATTGAAAAGAACAGGGAAGAGAGAGAGAAGGGAACAAAACAGAATGAAGAGGTACTATGTACACCTACAATTTCCCCATGATAAATGAAACATGGACTGATAAAACACTATTTTTAAAAAGAAGAAAAAGCCAAGTGCAGGAGGCTCGGAATGAAGTAATAATGAATACTATTACTGTTGTTATTATGTTTTATCTTTTTTGAGACAAGGTGCCACTATGTAGTTCAGGCTGGCCTTTAACTTATTTTGTAGCCCAAGCTGGCTTAGAACCCACAACAATTCTCCTGCCTCGGCCTCCTGAGTGCAGGGATTACATGCACACGCTACCATGCCTGGCAGTAATGAACATTATTAACAACATCTAGAGGTCTGAGTCCATTTGAAATGCTATAACAAAATACTTAAAGTTGGGAGCTAATAAACAATGGACATATATTTTTTACGTTCTGGAGACTGGGAAGCTCCAGGTCATTGTACTGGAAATTCTATCGTCTGGTGAGGCTCTGTTTCCTAGCAGGAAGTCTTCCCACTGTGCCCACGGTAGTCAGGAGGGATGATGCAGCTCTCTGGAATTCCTTGTGTGACAGCATTAATCCTGACCACGAAGGCTGCACACCCAGGACCTATCATCTTCCAAAAGCTCTCCCTCCTTGGGGATTACTATCATGTGGGGGCTGGGATTTCCACTTAGGAATTGGGAGGACAGCTTTAATAAGTTTAATAGGTTCACATCAAAGAAACCTCTTGAGTTCACATAGTTTCACTGTGTGTACCATGCAGTGCCATAAAATGTACCAATCTTTCATCAGAGAACAACCCAGGACCATCTCCTGCGTCAGACATTGGAGAAAACAAGTATTTTATGGGAAAAACAGTTGGGTTTCTTTTTTATTCTAGCCATAAATTCTTGAGGATAAAGACACAAAGACATCTTCAAAATTGGCTTTGTATTTCATTTACCTAGCTAAACTGTATTGCTGCATTTATTTCTTCCAGCCAGGATGGACTGTGTAAGTCAAATTTTAATTCTGCATATAAAGCAAAATTTCCTTGTAAGCCTAGGCTTTAAAATATCAAGAGAGTATATGGCTAAAATTTAATGAAATTTATTGAATTGAATAAACATGAAGTCCAAGAGCAAAGATGTATAAATGCTAATTGTGTCTTTCTTTCAGCTTTAATTTCTATATCAAAAAGTTCATAATTTTTATAGCTTCTTATTTGACTATATATGTTTTGTTCCTGTTTCATGCTGTTTATGCCTTTTCCCTTAAGTTCTATTTTATATCATATTGCTATTATGACACCAACTATGCTTTAAAATTTGGTTTATAAATATTTATTTAGTATGGCATTATTTTCTTTTTCTTTACATATCTGTATCATTTTATTTTATGTATCTTTTTTAAACAGCATATGCATGGATTGGATTTTTTTCATTGCATTAGCTTTTGCCTTAAACTAATGAATATATGTATTCTGTAACTAATTATTTTGAAATTGCATCTGTGTTTTTATTGGGTTTTGTTTACCCTCTTCTTATCTGCTTCTTAGCTCTCTTTCCTATCCTCTGTTGAATTGGTAAATTCCATATTTCCATATGCACAATTTTTGTCCTCCATGGAAAGCTGTGAAGCTGGAGATTACTGCTAAACTCTCTTCTCACTGCGTATCTGAAAGTGTTCTCATTCTTCACTCAGCCTGGAATAACAGTTTCCATGGCTGGAAAATTCAAGTCAGAAAATTATTTCCATCAGAATTTTGTACCTCTTAGTCCATGTTTTCTAATCACTCCTGGTGATGAAATTCATTGGCTGCTCAATTTGTATTGCTTATCTGCTTTTCTCTCTGTGGTTTCCAAGCTTTTTTTATTCCAGTGTTCTACATTTCACAGTAACGTTTCAAGTTACACATTGATTTCAGCACCTGGTAAGTACCTTTCCTTCTGAGGAAACATGCCCAAAAATTTTAGACATTATCTCTTCTGATATTATCTCTCTACCATTCCTTCTAGATGCTTCTCTGAAAGTTAGGCAGATACTTACTTGCTGGGGCTTGTCGGTCTACCCACTGTGTATCTGAACATCTCTTTCATAATCTTCTCTGGTTTCGATGCTGCACTCAGAGAGCAGCAATGTTTTCCTCAATTGTTTCTTTCTTGTGTCTCACCTATGGTAAATTGGTCATTTAAGCTTTCACATGTTTAAGATTTTTTATTTCCAAAGTTTGAAACTGATTATTAGTCATATCTACATATTCTTTTTTTATTTCTTTGATTTCTATTTCTTGTTGTTTTTGCTCTTTTTATAAACACTATCTCAGTATTTATGTTTGAGCATTCTGAGCACACCTGTGTTAATAATATTGTAACTTCCCGACTCTCTTCCTGTGAATCATCTATTCTGTTTTCTTTCTTAACATCAAACATCTCTGTGATTTGCACACTCAGAAAAGTCCCTTGAAACCAATAGATCACAATGCGTCATTCGCGGCACTTTGTTGCTCTGGTTTCAGTCCTCCCTTCCTGAAGGGGGCAGCCTACCTGGCCGGAAAACACACTTGTCCGCATGCCTGGCCACAGCCCCCAGTTGGCTCTTGATTTTTATGCAGACACCCCGCCCAGGAAGATATCTCAGCTTCACTCTCCCGAGTCACACACCTCCAGGCTGCACTGTGGGTCTCCAGCCTCTGTGACCCACAGCTTTCCTGAGACTGTAACATTGGCAGCCGTTTTTCTCCAGAAGCTTTGGGCCAGGAATCCTGGAATTGGCTCTGCCCTTGGTGGGAGGTGCAGGTGGGAGGCCTGGGTCTCCAGTACCTGAGGGAACCGACCCAGCGACCCAGCTGCTTCTGGTCCCATCTCCAGGTCAGCTGCTCTTTGCAGTATTCTTCCACTTCTGGTCCTGGTGAATGTTTATATGGAATTATAAACCAGATGTGTTTATTTGCTTTTTGATTATCTTATCAACCACTTGTATATGCTTAGAGCACAGAGGGTACTTCAAAGGAGGAGATTTCAGCTCTGTTCCATCCATTTACATCAATAAAATAAATATCCCTTCAATACGTATGTGCCAGGCTCTACATCTTTTCACACCTTACCTCATTTAATCCTCAAATTTTCTAGGAGGCTGGTACCGTTCTGCATCTCCGTGGTGAGGGGAAATCAACACTGTCTAGCATTTCTGTTTCTATTGGTGCATTTTAGGCATATATAATGGTACCACTCATCACAGGGAGCTTGTACCTCTACGGGGTATATCTTACCGCTTTTTTCCCATTCCCCTCTCTCCTTTCAACCCCTCTTTGCCTGCTGATTTACAAAAGCTTTGTTTCTTTTCTTTTCTAACTTCTATTCTTTTTTGTCCCTTCTTTCCTTTTCCCTTCTCATCTAAACATTTCCCAATGTCTATTACACATTCTAGTCATTTACACTTGTAGCTTCTCACACCAGAGAAACAATACAGTATTTAAGTATATGTGTCCAATTTATTTCACTTAAGAAAATGACCCCAAGGTATCTATTTAGCTAGAAATGTCTCAACTTTATCCTTATTTATGGCAGAGCAGTACTCTGTTGTATAAAAAAAAAAACACATCTACTTTATCCATTCATCTGCTGATGGGCATTTGGGCTGTTTTTAAGATTTAGCTATTATAAACTATGCTACTGTAAACATGGATGTGCATATATCACTGTGCTATGATGCTTTTAATTCTTTTGGGAAGATACTGAAAAGGGGGATAATAGTTGGGTCAAATGGAAAAACAATTTTTGAGGAATCTCCACCCTGATTTACACAGTGGTTGCACCAGTCTGCAATCCTACCAACAGTGCAGAAGGGTTCCACTTTCCCCACATTCCCCCAGCACTTGTTATTGGTTGTTTACTTGATAATCGCCATTTGTTTTGCAGTGATATGGAATCTCAGTGTAATTTTAAGTTGCATCTCTCATATGACCAGTAACACTGAACATTTTTTCATGTATTTATTTGCCATTTCTACTTTTTCATCTGAGAAGTGTCTATTCATTTCTGAACACACATTTTTGATTTGGGCCTTTAAATGTAGGGGTCTGATGTATTTTAATTCATTATGTATTCTAAATATTAGAACTTTGTCAGAGCAATAGCTGGCAAAATTTTTTCCTGCATTGTGGGTTGTCCCTTCATTCTCTTGCTGGTTTCTTTTGCTTCACAAAAGCTTTTGAACATGATGAGATGTTCTTGATTCTTTCTGTGAGTTCCCATGTGATCCCGCGTAGTCTTTGCCTACTCCAATGTCTTCAAGAGTTCTATCTATTGTACATTCAAGTAGATTTAGTGTTTCTATTTTAATATTTAGGTCTTTAATTCATTTTGATTTTAGTTTAGTGCATGGTGAAGTTATAGGTCCAGTTTTAATCTTTGGCATGTGGAGAGCCAGTTTTTCCAGCTTCATTTATAAAAGATGCCTTCTTCCAGGGAAGGTATTTGGCTCCTTCATCATGGAGTGTGTTTAAAGTTGTTTCTGCATTTTCTAATCTGTTCCTTTAGTCCTTGGGTCTGGGTTTTTGTTGTTGGTTGGTTCTTTATGTTTTTGTTTTTGCCAGTACCATGCTTTCTTTTTTCTTTTTTTAATAGCTTTGTGGTACAATTTCAAGTCAGGAATTGTTTTTGTTATTCTAGGTCCCTTCTGGTTCCAAATGAATTTCAGAATTGTTTTCTCAAATTTTATGATATAAACTGTTTTGGTATTTTGATCAGGATAGCATTAAATCTGTGTAACAATTTTGAGAGTATGGCCATTTTCACTGTATCGGTTCTTTCTTCCCGAGAATGAGGGACATCTTTCAATTTCCCATTAGGCTCTTTGATCGCCTTTTTCAGAGGACTGTACTTTTCAATATATAGGTCTTTTACTTCCTTCATTGGGTTGGTTCCTAGGTGTTTCTTTTTTTATTTTTATTTTTTGGACACTATTGAAAATGTGTTGTTTCCCTAATTTCTCTCTCAGTGAGTTTGTTATTTCTATATAGGAATGCTGTTGATTTTTGAGTGTTGACTTTGTATCTAGCTACACTATTGAGTTTGGTTTTAAATCTAGAATTCTTTTGGTGGGGTTTTTGGGGTCTTGTACATAGAGTATCATGCCATCTGCAAATAATGATAATTTAACTTCTTCCTTTCCTATCCTCATTCCTTTTACTTTTCTTTAATTGCTCTGGCTAATGTTTCCAAAACAATACTGAATATCAGTAGTGACCGTGGACATCTTTTCCTTGTTCCTGATTTTGGAGTAAAAGCTTTCAGTTTTTGTCCGCTTACTATGATGTTGGCTGTTGGTTTATCACAGATGGCTTATCAGATCAAGATAATCCTATCTATTCCAATTTTCTGTAGGGTTTTTATAATGAATGGATGCTAGACTTTGCCAGGTGGTTTTTTTTGTTTGTTTGTTTGGTTGGTTTTTTTTTTGCCTCTATTGAGAGGATCATATGTTTTTTGTCCTTGGTTTGTTAATATGGTATATTACTTTTATGGATTTATGCACCATCCCTGCATCTCTCGGATGAATCCTACTTGGTCACGGTGTATAATCTTCTTGATGATTTACTGCATTCTGCTTGCCAGTATTTTATTGAGGATTTTTGTGCCCATGTTCATTGAGGAGATTGGCCTTTTGATTTGATCCTTCTCTGATTTTGATATCAAGATAACACTTGCTTCCAGCAATGAATTTGAGATTATTACTTCCCTTGCAACATCATTAAAGAGTTTGAGAAGTAGAGGCACCAGGTCTCCTCTTGTACAATTCAGCAGTGAATCCATAAGGGCGTGGGATTTCCTTTTTTGGTAGGTTTTCAAATATATCTTATATTTCATTGACTGATATTGGTTTCTTTAGAATTGTTATATATTGTTGATTCAGCTTTGGTTATTCACAGATATCTAGGCATCTGTCCATTTCTTCTGTATTTTTTTTTATCTTGTTAGAATACAGGTGCTTGAAGAAGTACTGATGATTTTCTAATTTCCATAGGGGCTACTGTGATTTCATCCTATTATTCCTAACTGCATGGATATGAGTCTTTTCTTTCCTTTTTAAATGAGCTTGGCTAAGGTTTTTCAACTTTAACCTTTCAAAGAACAGCTCTTCAGTTCACTGATTCTTTGTATTGTTTTCTTGTCTCAATTGCATGAAATTCTGCTCTAATTTTTATGATTTCCTCCTTCACATGAACTTTTGTCTTGACTAGCTCTTTTGCTAGGAGCTTGATGTTCAACACTGGATGACTTATTTGACCTCGCTCTGTTTTTCTGATGCAGGAATTCAGTGCTATAAATATCCATCCTACGCCTGCTTCATTGTGCCCCATAAGTTTCAGTATGTTGTACTGGCATGATCATTTAATTGCAGAAACTGTCTAATTTCTTGTTTGATTTCATCTGTGACTATTGGTTGTTCAGGAGAGTGTTATTTAGTTTCTATGTGTTTATGAAATTCTTGTGGTTTCTTTGGCCATTGTTTTCTAATTTCATTACACTACGGTCTAATAACTTGCATGGGATAATTTCAATTCCTTTGAATTTACTTGAATATGTCCTATGAGCTAACATATCATCTATTTTGGAGAATAGCCCATGTACAATTGAGAATAATTTGTATTCTGATGTTGAAGAGTAGAACACTTTGTAGATGTCTACTAAGTCCATTTGTTCAAAAGTTTGGTTCATTTCCAATATTTGGTAGTTAATTTTTTGTCTAGTTGATCTATTTGTGACAGTGGCATATTGAGGTACCCATTTCAATTACATCAGTGTTTATTTGATTTTTCATGTCTGTTACTGTTTGTTTTTTATAGTGAGCCCCACAGGTATTTGGTGCATATATATTTATGATTGTTATCTCTTCCTCTTGGATTTTTCCTGTTACAAGGATGTAGTGACCTTCTTTGTCTCACTTAATCAGTCTTAGCTTGAAACTCACTTTGTCTGTAAATAGCTACCCCTGATCTTTCCCTGTTTCCTGTCCCATGGAATATTGGTTTCCATCTTTTGACTTTTACTCTATGAATTGTTTTTGAATTAAATGTTTCTTACATGCAGGATATTATTGGATCTTGTTTTTTGATCTATTCTGCCAGTCTGTTTCTTTTGACTGGTGAATTGAGATCATTAACATTAATGGTTGTAACTGATACACATTGTCATGTTATTTTCCTGTAGTTGGTTTCCTTCTTTCCCCCTTTTGTTTTATTGCTGGCTTTGCCTGGTGGATTCATTCTATTGGGGTTCATAGTATTGTAGTCCTTTTTGTATCTTTCTAGAATGTCTTTCAGAACATTTTGGAATACTGGTTTAAAGGATTAGAATACTGGTTTCACAGGTGTTCTTTGTCATTGAAGTATCTTGTTTCTCCATCAATTTTGAAAGATAGTATTCCAGGAGACATCAATCTGAGTTGAAGGTCACTTTTTTATTTAGGGCTTGAAATACTTCACTCAAAGCTCTCCTTAGCTTGAGGGTTTGTGCTGAGACATAAGCTGTGATTGTGATGGGCTTTCCTTTATAGGTGAGTTGCTTCTTTTCCCTAACAGCTTTTAATATTCTATTCTTGTGTTGAATTTCTGGACTGTTGACTATGGTACACCTGGCTGTGTGTGTTTTTATTTCTGGGTTTTTTCTTTGTTTTTGAAGCATGACTAACCAAAGTTCTATAACACTTCACTTACCTGGATGTCAAATTCTTTTTCCTTGCCAAGGAAGTTTTCTACCATGGTGTGTATGAAGTCTTTTTTTAAAATATCATTTGAGCTATCTCCTGCTTTTTCATGGGCTCCAATCAATCTTCGGTTATTTTTCTTTGCTTCACCTACAGCTTCTGGATTGATTTCTCATGGTCCTTTGCTATTTTTAATAAATCCTTCTTTTCATGACTGCTCCCCACAAGTGTTTCTTCTACATCTGAGATTCTGTCCTCACATTGGCTCATTTTGCTGCAGATACTTTCAGTGGACCGTCTGTTCTCCTGGATATCTGCGTGGATATGGGGATTCTATTTCTTCCCTGTGCTGAGCACTCACAGTTTCCATAATTTTCCTAAGTTCCTCAGTTGTTTTTATCTCTGCTGCAGAGTCACTGAGCATAGTTTCTACTATGGTAGTTATCAGTAGGGTAATTTTACCCTCATGGGAGAAATTTAAAAGAGATTGGGGTAAAAACAGAAATACAAGAAGAAGAAAGTAGAAACGAGGCTGGAGGACAAAAGGGAAAAATAATTCCACCTCCAGACATGTCTCTGCTGTTATTGGTAGACTAAGTGAGAAGACCAACTCCAGATCCATGCGATTGATTCCAGCAAGCCAGCTGTAGCTTTACAGTAGGTTGTGGACAATCCTAGCAAGCTTATATCTTTAGTTCCCCTGAACTTCAGTCTGGTTTCTGGCTATGAGGCTGGAACTCAGTTTTGAACTTGTAACAGTTCATTTGTCTCCTGCCAGCTTGAAATCCCTCGATCTCCGGCTGCCTTGGTTTTACCCTGACACTGGGGGCCACGAGATGGAACTGGCAGTGGCTCTAACTTCTGATCTTTGTTGGTCCCTCTCCAAGATGGCTCCCAGCTAGTCACCATCTCCTCAGGGATATCTTGACAACAAGTAACTCCCAGCCCCTACAGTCCACTGTGTCCACTGCCTTTTTACAGTCATGTGTTTCTCTGGGGAGGCCTCTGAGGTCACCAGTGGTCCCCATGCATCTGCAGTTTTGAGCTGCCCTTCCCACAAACTGAGTCAGGGCTCAGCGAGGAAGTGTTACCTGACACCTCTTTCTTCTTCTTCTTGAGGTCTTGGACTGTCTTCTTTGTTCTCCCCATAGGCTTCAGTTCTTACTTCAGATGCTCCCTGGGTCCCGGGACCACTGCCCTCTTCATTCTCTTCCTCACATTGCTACATTCCAGCACCTGGACACCAAAAGTTGGAGACGCTGCTTCTCTGCTGTTTACTATTTGACCATCTCCTTGGAACTTATTGTGTAAACCTGTCTTAAGCCAAGCATTCTGGCCAAATAGGATTAAAGTCTAGGTTTATATGACTATGAAGTCTAAGATATTTCTCTCGATATGCTAAAGATAAAAGAATATTTGAACCAGTAACCTAAAATTACTAGTTTTAAGACCTATAGAAGACCTATAGACCTATAGAAGAATCAGCAGAAGAGAGGAGAGCATACTCTAGGATTCCATGTGTGTGGAACAGGTTTTTAGTTAGAGTGCTTGCAGTGACTTCTCAAGTGATCTTGAGAAGCACAGGAGCAACCTGGTCTTTCTCTATAAAATGGGTTAGCAGAAATCCCCCTCCCTGATTCTTTATGAAATCCAGAAGTAATGGATCTAAAATATCTTTTAAAAATAAGGACCATCATTTATATATATGTAAACACACACATATGATATTTGATATTGGTTTCAAGCTCCTTTTTTTCACACTGAAAATGAGAAGTGTCATACGCAAAGTTTTCTATGATTTTTCTGGCTATGTTGCCTCATATTAGCCCACGCTCGAGTGCATTTGCTATCTCTCTACCCACTCATGAAACCTCATGAGATCTTCTGAGGTTTATCCCTGTCAGTTTGACATTTCACTTCCATCTTTAATTCTTGAGACCTTGCTGTGTGCTCTGATTCAAATCACTTATTAAATTATTAAGTAATCTAATGTCTTTCCATCTGGATGCGTAAGTTTTCCTTCTACCTTTGATTTCTTATTATGCCAATTTCTTATTTATACCACAACAAAAAATGTTCTCAATTTGGTCCCTAGCTGGTGGCAAATTTCCTGGCTCTTCCTTCCTTTATTGAGTAGGAACACTGCATAATGAAAGACCAGGTGACTGAATAAAAACGTTTTGGCCTCTGCTGCTGACCTGGGCTAAATATCCAGCACCCCCGGGCTCAGATCTTTCCTCTATACAGTAAGACAAGCTATCAATCCTCAAGGAAAGACAGGATGATTTTTTTAATACCACGTATACACCAGCTTTCAAGAAATATCTGGCACATGCTAGGATTTTGATAAATGAAAATGACCCTCATTGAAACCCGAAACTCAAAGCAGTACTTGCAACCAGCGTCTGAAGAAGCTTGCACTGATCACATTAGCCACACTCCAGATAGAGCTGCTTTGCTCACTTTTATTTCCGTCAGGCTCAACCCAGCAGCTCTATACCCTAACGTCCAATGATGAAGAGTCATTGCAGATCTCACCAAGACCTGGGCTTCCCTTTCCACGTAAGCAGCAGCCCTTTCTCACGCGGCCTGATGTCCACAGTGCTTGGATCCTGCATAGAGATGGTGAGTGCCCCAGAGCCAGAGGCACTTTCCCTCCAAGCCAGGCATCACAAGTGCTCCACTTTACAGCTATGGACGAGGTGTCTGTGCCACTCACTGCCTGCTGGAATGTGCTCTCCAGCCCTGAGAGATCATCAACCTCCTCCATCTGGAAGTGGAAACTTGTCTGGGATGAGTTTCTCACTGGATTTAGTCACCAGGACTAGAGGGGAGAAGAACAAAAGGCCAACAAGAAGCTGAGCCCTCGCTGTGAGTCAGTGCCATGTGCGGGCCACTGTGTGGAGAACCAGATGCAAGGCTTTTCCTATGAGTCAGTGCCATTCACAGACTGCAGGGGAGGGGAACACGAGGCCAACGAGAAGCCAAGCCCTTCCTGTGAGTTGGGGCCATGTGCAGATGGCTGGGAAAACCAAAGCTCCATGGGTAGAGGACCGAGTTGGAACCTAAATAGAAATTTAGCCTGAGTTAAAAGAAATTCATGTGTGTGTGTGTGTGTGTGTGTGTGTGTGTGTGCTCACACATGTGTGATATCAACCAGGGGAAAAGGGAGCCAACTGGGAGGATGGAAAAGAGTTGAAGGAAGAGGAATAAGGAGTTAGAGTTTTATCATTCCTTCCCGTTCATTTCTTTTCCCCTCACACTCGAGCTACCAGTGAGCAGCCTTCTCTCCCCACCTGTGTGACAGTCCCTTCCAGTGCTAATTTGCTGACTTCGTACTTTAAGCAAATTGCCTGGATTCCTACCTTTGCCGTTTATGCCATGGGAAGTAGAATTGTCTCTTCATGGAGGATAAGGGATACAATTATGGCTTATCCTCTCAAAACTACATTTGTTTGCTTAGATTTCTCTGAGTCTTACCTTCCCAGAAGTCCAATGACAAACCTCCTTTTCTTTTTACCAGGAGACTGATCTTCTCACTTCACATTTCGTAATAACCTGTTCAAAGGGCACACTGAAAATCTATGAAATTTATACAAATAGAATTGTTGGGAATAAGCCTCAAGTTAACACCTGGCTTAATGAAGAACCACAATAGCTTGAAGAATCAAAATTTAGACTTCAACTCTCATACACTAGGTTGCACTTTTTTTCAGGTAATGTTCCAGAAAACAATCTTTAATTAGATCACTTTTAATCTATTTTCTCCCCATTTAAATAAATATAGGTTTATAAATAAATAGCATCAAATTTTAAATGTTGTGGCTTCATATCTATCACAACTGCCATTTTATCACGCTGAGCTCAGTGTTACACTGAAGATTTCAATAACTTCTTGAAAGACTAAGCACCTCTGTCAGCCACTTACTGTCATTTTTCAACGTTTGTGAAACTATTCCTTATATTGCACGTTGGGGAATTCTCTTCGGTGAAATTAAATTCAAGTTTCTATCATTCCTGACCATGTTTATAGGTAGGAATTTTATCAAGCTGTGGTAAGAAGTGTTCTGGTCTGATTCGAAGCATTGAGACACTTTGTCCTTCAACTAAAGCTGTGTGTAACCAAGAGATAAAAGTTGTGGCTTCTCCACTCAGTGTCACCCTCAGCTAAGCACCAATGATCTTCCTCAGCAGAATGCTCTAAAACAGGCCTTTTATTAGTCCTTCCCATCCAATCCACGAGAACTTTCCAAGGCTTCAAATCCAGATGCACTGTGGTGCTTGTACTAAGAGCTTTCTCAGATGAAGCTAAATTCCGGGTGGGGTCTGAACCCAGGAGATCTGTGAGTTTCCGAAAGGCTTGTATTCTCATGGCCATGTCTCTCGCTAAATAACTGCAAAATTTAGCTACTTCTTCAGCTTGCAATGCATTCACATGCAGTCATATAAAGTCAAGTCTATTAAAGCTTGAAAGATCACTAAGAATAGTCATATAGCCAGCATATTTCCGATGACAGATCATCCCATGACTCACATTCTTTCCCTAAACTACCCTTTGTCTCCTGTCCCCTGTCACAGAGCTCTGTCACTGACCCTTTCCATGTGAGTGACCTAGTTTCCTCTTCCTTAACTTTCTCTTCCCATTCTCAGCCCCTGCACTTTCTGGATCGCACTCTGAACTCTTCCCTCTAATTCTGACAGCAGGTTCACAGAGTAGTTCAGCCCTCTCCAAGCCCACTAAATCATAGAGACCCTCTCCCTTCCAAAGACCCTTCTTCTATTTCATGATCCATGTTCCTCCAGGTTTTGTCTTGTTCCTAATGACTTTTTAAAATAGTACCTCTTTTTAACTTCTTTAGAGACCATTCAGTCTCTTTGTAACTTACAAATCAGCAGATTCACATTGTATATGCATAACAAATAAACCTATTTGCTCCTCAGATGGGTATTTTAGAGAGCAAATGTATTCTGTCTTACAAGTTGATAGTTAAATTGCTTGCAGTGGGACTGGTGGCAATTTTCTCTTCTTTATAGGTTCTGTTGGCAAACAGGACGGTGAAGCTATCTTAAGTTTCAATGAATAAATGTGGACTTGGAAAGCATAGAAAAACAAGTTCTCCCATACTTCCAGAATAATAAAGTTCTATTACCCCATACCTGACACTGCACTAGGTATTTCCACCTGACACTATTAAAATCAATAGTCGTTTTGAGAAATATCCCAAGAATATATATTGAATTACCAACTTGGGATACAGTAGTAGTATCATTTTTGTTCAAGGCATTTTTCAAAACAGCAAAGAGGCTCCATCTCATAGTTTCCTTCAAGGATGGAATTTAATTTTTTTTTACAAGTTGAACACTTCATAGGCCATGTTAATTGGGAAAAAATTCCAAATGATCCAAACTTATCGTGACTTTTACAGTACTCTTGAATTCATGTGTTTTATTCATCACAGTGGGTCTCATATCTCTGTAGGCTGGGTCGCTAGGGGAGGACTGAAAAGAAGATAACAGGCTGAGAAGAAGCTGGTGTGAGATGGTCAGAGGTGCAGCAGTACAGAGTCTAGGAGTGAGTGTGGTTGGGTTATTGGACGGAGAGGACGAAGCCAGTGTGACCCGGCCTAATGAGCAAGGATCAGCATTAGAGGCCGGCAGGCATGAGACCCTGCAGGGCTTTGAAGTCATCTCTGTCCATTAGGAAGGCTACACCCCAGTGCTGCAGATTGGGTGGCTTACTAGCAACAGAGACGCCATCTCATAGTTCTGTAGGCTGGACGTCTGAGTTCAGATGGTCAGCGTGGCTGGGCACTGGGGAGGGTCCCTTCCAGCTCATGGACCACCTGTGGTGGAATGCAGGAGCTCTCTAACTCCATTCCAGGAGAATGCTGATCCTAGCTCCCAAGGCCTCACTCCAAACAGCATTATATCAGGAATTCGATTTCAATACATCAATTTTGAGATAGATACAAAAGTGCAGTCCATAACAGAAATCAGGAAGAGTGGATTTTATCGTAACAGTAAGGCAAGTTGGGAGGATTTAATCAAAAGAGTGGTGCTGATCTGATTCAAGTTTTTATAAGATCATTGCCTAAGGTGAGGAGAAAGACTGTATGTGTGGGGAGGAGGGAACCCAGGAGAGCTACCAGGACTCTACCGTCCCAGTTCGGGTGGATCATGATGAGATTTATCCTATATTACAGAGGACAAGGTGGGCAGAGGAAGCTCCATGTTGAATAGACCCCACACATGTATGTGCCACAAAATATGGGTACCTTTGGGGTCTGTATTGTTACCACATGAATGGAAGGTACTAGAAGCTATCTGACTAGAAGCTATCAGCTTCCTGCACCCCCAGGTCTGCACTTGTGGATTCAACCCCTTGCAGACTGCAAATATTTTTAAAGGGTATCTGTACTGAACATGTACAGATGTTCCCTTTGTCAGTATCCCCTAAACATACAGTGTACTGCTACTCTCAGGGCGTTTACATGGTATTCAGTGTGATAAATGGGCCAGATGTGATTTCAAGTGTGGCTGTAGGTGTGCACAGGCTACATGAAAACACTATGCCATTTTATAGCAGAGGGTTGTGCCTCTTCAGGTTTTGGTATGCACAGGGAATCCTGAAACACAGATCCACTTCAAACACCAAGGGAAGGTAGTATGTTTACTGCTCACTAACTACCATGGTGATTAATCTCATTAACTTGATGGACTGGAGAGAATCTTAAAAGATTAGTAAAACACACTACTGGGAAAGATAGAGAAATCAAGTCCCCTCGAAGTATCCTCCAGTATCTCCTAGAAAACCATACCTGATGGTTATTTTTATGAGAAGATAAGAGACACTCACAGCACTACCACACTATGCAGTACATTTAGGGTCAAACCGTGGGGACATAGGTGCATCTCAGAGGTGAGACCTTGGGGACTGCTTCTCCCCTTTTGATCCTCCTTCTCCAACTCTTCACCTGCTTTCTGATTGCCAGTGCCGTGCGTGAGCTGAGCAGCTTTCCTCTACTGTGTGCTTTCTGAATGGTGTTTCTGGGACCAGCGAACCATGGGCTGAAACCTTGGAAACCATGAGCCAAAACAGACCTTTCCTCCCTTAAATTCTGTTGGTTAGTTGTTTTCTCCCAGCAAAGGAAAGCTAATTGATACAGTCACAAAAAGTAGTGTGTGCTAAACAGAATTTCAGGGAAAATCTTTTTTTTTTTTTTTTTTTTTTTTTGTCTTTTTTGGGATGAGGTCTCGCTATGCAGTTCTGGCTGGCCTTGAGCTTACTTTGTAGCCCAGGCTGGTCTCAAACTCCCAGCAATCCTCCCACCTCAGCCTCCCGGGTGCTGGGATTACAGGCGTGAGCCACCACTCCCAGCTCAGAGAATATCTTCTTACTGGGCACAGCTGGCCTTCCCTGGCACTTCCGGTAAGGAAAATTTTAATCATAGCAAAGTATTGACTTCTCTGTATCCTCTAAAATCCATCTACCTCCACCAAGGCTTAAATTAAGATACAGATGACATACTTTTTAAAGTTCATCCTATCTATTGTGTTGAATAGAGGTGTTTAGGACCATAACCATAGAAATGAGAACTGGCAATGTGTTTCTCTTGTACCAGAACCCAAGATGAACAATTCTAAAACTCTGAGTTCTGGATCTGCAGCACCAACATATGTTGGGAACTTATGGCTGGATTTGCATTTGGTTGTACGTCCAGACAGTCTCCTTTCAATAACACCAGGGCACTCTTGAAAACCTCTGCCTTAAGATCCTGCAGTAGGCTGGGGGTGGAGCTCAATAGTAGAGCACTTGGCTAGCGTGGACAAAGCCCTGGCCTCTGTCGACAGGAGAAATAAATCAATAAAGCAGCACATTGCTGCGGTGTGCAGCAGGAGACTTATCTCCTCCTCCTAGGTGAATGTTCAGAAGTACTGTATGAACTATTTCCATCACAGAATATTGAAGGTATTTTTTTCTTGCATTTGTGCCTGATGAGATTTAATTACTTAATCCTTACAGGATGGTTAAAAATGAAAAATGTTTAAATGTCAACCATGCCTTTGCCTAATTGTATTGCAAGCACTTAGCTCTGATGGTTGCTGAGAATTCCTTTCACCAGACAGCTATTCTCTCAGGATGGCAGGCAGGAAGGAAGGAACTACTCTTTCTAAATACAATCAACAGCGTCTATCACTTCGCACCTCTTTTCAGAAAGGACAGAGGAATTAAGTTCCCTGAAGGCATCCTCTCTGTCCTAGAAAACCACACCAAACGGTCATTTTTGTGAAAAGACAGAAATGTTCACACCAATGCCACACTTCCCAGTACGGTTAGAGAGTCCACCTCAACTGTCAACCCTGAATCCTCAGATCGTTTTGACTTTAACTTTTTCTTGGACACATCTCTCAAAGGTAGGGCCCATTTCACTGTATCTGGGAGGTTTATTAGGAATGACTTGCTTAATGTTTGTGATCCATGACTCAGGGCCATGACTCAAACAGTGAGTACTAGGCGGGGATGTGCTGAGTGATTGCTCTGGGGAGTGTCACATCCCGGGCACTGGTTAGCACCCAGTGGCCTGCCTCTTGTGGCCTTTCTGTGGGTTTGCTGTCTTCTTTCTCAGACAAGCCGTTCTCTGTAACATATCGTGACAGGCATTATTTTGCCCTAACTATTCTTCATTTGTTATTTTTAATCTGTGGCAAGCCAGAGAGCTGGCTAATAAGGTCACAAGGACTGTGTGAGAAATAGAGAGGGGGTGGTTTGGTTTATACCTGGATGTGCCCCCGAAACCTCATGCAATTATAGGTGGAGTGTAGGAAGGTGTTTGGATCATGGGGACTGATACTATAATGGATTAGTGCACTGAAAATTTTCTAGCTCGTATGAGGCTGGGAGGTGAGGTGAAGCCTGGTGAGAGGGGGTAGGTCACTGGAGCTGTGGCCTGGAAGGGTCTCTCTCTCTCCTCCTCTTCCTCCCTTGGTCTCTCTCTCTCTCTCTCTCTCTCTCTCTCTCTCTCTCTCCCAATCTCTCTCTCTCAATCTCTCTCTCTCTTTCTGCTGCCATGCCATGGGCTATTTCTTTTCTGCCATGCCACCCTGCCTTGGACCCAGACCACTCTACAAACAAGACAAAATAACCCTTTTAACTCTTTCCTCCCTAGAGTTATGGGTGCTGAGTACTGTGTCTCAGTGATGAGAAGGCAACTAAGACAGAAAGGCTTCCAAGTGAACACAGTAGGCAGACCTGCTCTGGTTGAAATGCTTTGACTTTAGGGTTCCCGTTAGGACCCCAGAGCAGACATTAAAACAATCCTTACTTTTAAGTGACACTGAAGACTGAAGCATTTATCTGTACCACCCACTCCCACTGTGACAGATGTCTACAGATGTATCAGTTTAGGACATCGCAAAGCATTATCCCTCAGATCTGGAAGTCAGGAGTCTGAATGGGTCCCACTAGGCTAGATCAGAGTGTTCCTAGCAGGGCTGGATTTCTCTGAGCCCAGACGGAATATTTGTTGCCTTCCCTTTCCCAGCTTCTGGAAGCTGCTACTTTGTTGGCTCATGGCTTCCTCTCAACTTCAAACCCCGCCTGGCAGCATCTTCAAATCTCAGTCTAACACTCTGTTATGTCATCATAGGTGACATAGCTCTCATTATCTGACCTTTTAAAACACATTAATGATTACTAGACCCATCTAGATAATCTAAGGCAATCTCTGGGCCTCAGGGTTCTTAACTGCATCTGTAAGGTAATGCTCACAGATTCTGGGGGATTGGGACCTAAATACATTTGGGACATCTATCACTCCACCTATGATATTAAGTAAACTTTGGTATTGTATTAGACATGGAAACAGGTAGCTGACTACAATTTTCTAAAAGTTTCTGAATTCCTTAGAGCTCAAAAGGACACAGCAATCTAAATCACTTAAGGAGACTGTAGTATTTGCTTCCTCTATGTTTATGTCTGGGTACATTTCTCTAAGGGCATAGAGATTTATATGTACCTCCTTTCAAGATGCAAGCTTCATCTACATTCTGTCAGGATATAGGGACATAGAGGACCCTCTTACCTATGTTATACTTCAAGAGGACCATTGCTGGGGTCCATTTACCCACAGAAGTTAATCTTGATTGTCAACTTGATTGGCTTGAGGCATGTCTATCAGATTAGGAAAGCATATTTCTGGGTGGCCACAGGGAAATCTTGCAGACTATATTTGGTATCTGATCCCCTCCTCGTTGGGGTTTTTCCCCTGTGTTCTGCTTCCCAACATCTATGAAGCAAGCAGTACCCTACACCCTTCTGCCATGATGCTTCAGCTTCAAAGCCAGCTGACAACAAACTGAACCCTCTGAAACCATGAGGCAAAATGAACCTCTCCTGTGAGTTGTATGTAGTAGGCATTTTGTCCCAGTAATGGACAAGCTAATAAATAAATATACTAAATGTGGCTTCAGGGGGCCCCTGGGGGAGGTACTGGAAGGAAATGCTGCTGCATGCAGACATGGCTGGGTGTTAAGCAAGCTCCTCTCCTCCACCAGGTACCTATTGGCACTTGTCTCCAACAGAAACAGTACACATCGCTCCTTGGTGTACCTGTTTGGAGGAGGGGCAGAATGTATAGGCCTGTGTTCATAATCTGTGTCAATTACATAACAGTATTCTAGCAAGTAGGAAACTGGATAAAAATACTTTTCAGGTTTTCCCCAAAAGAAGGAAAATAGAAGAAGAAAAAAAAGCAAGTCACACCAACCTAGAAATACATTTGTATTCATTCATTCATTGACTCACACTGAATGGTTAGAATATAAAGATGAGCCAGAGAAGAGCTACTTCCCAAGCTTATATGTTCATTTTGAAGCTGAGAGACAGACTTAAATAAGAAAAAAACAAAAAAGTAAAAATTTGATTGAAGCTTATCATTAGAACAATAAAATATATGAAGATCACTGGGGTTGCTAACTACTTGAACTTCAGGGAAGATCTTCAATGTAACAGCAGAGTTGCTTTGAGATCAAAAAAAAGCAAGAGGTAGCCATGTGAAGAATCATGCAGACTGTTCTGGATCATTCTAGATTGTTCTAGGGAACAAATGAGAAGGTCTTATAGTAGAG
The DNA here is from genome assembly GCF_034190915.1 of Cavia porcellus. Classification (NCBI taxonomy): domain Eukaryota; kingdom Metazoa; phylum Chordata; class Mammalia; order Rodentia; family Caviidae; genus Cavia; species Cavia porcellus. The sequence goes on along the minus strand of NW_026947503.1, from coordinate 63,921,537 downwards.
AAGAGATGGTAATGTTGAAAGAATACTTAGAAAATCAGTTTGGCTGGAACGCAATATGTGATAGGTAAAGAGATGGGTATAGATCCTGATCCAACAAGGCCTGATTGTTTCTATTTATAAAATGTAAATAGGAAATCATTATAATGTGAAGCACTAGGATGATACAAAGGGAACATCCTGGCTGTTGTATGGTGACTAGCTTGGGGAAGAACAGAGTTGAGACAGGAAAAGCACTTGGTAGACAGCATGGTTCACAGGGCAAGAGGACTGATAGTGCTCAAGAAGATGATCCAAAGGGGATGTATCCAAGATCGTGAGTCTGAAGGAGGAATTCACAAAGTGCTCACGGATTTTTGTATGATAGGAAAATTGATGAATGTATACGAATTTGCCGGATGATTATTAACTGAATATATACATATGCCTTAAGAAGAGGTAGATTCAGGGAAAATGGACTTGTGGGAGAAGGTCAGCATTTCTTTTGGATGTTTATCACCAAAAAGCCTGTTGGGCACATGAGATGCAACACCAGGTAGGTGTTTGGGTACAGAGTCTTCAGGCCAGGAGGAAACTGAACGCAGTTCTGACCTGTTTTAGCCCTGCTCTGGCATTAGAGCATCTCCTTCCCCAGGACTCACGCCCTGGCCCCACTTCTGAGGTGGCTGTGTCTTGGCTGATGAAAGAGCGATCCCTGAGTACAGAGCATCTATGAGGCTCTTACACCTCTGAGTGCACAGGGGGAAGTCACAGGAAACATGAAATAACCACCACTGTCCTCAGGTGCTGGCACATGCTCAGGGTACCTGGTGCACAGATGGCACATCGAGGTTTGTCCTCCTCCACCTCCCAGCACTGAAGACCAAACCGCAGGTGTTTGCTGCGAGCTGCATCCCCAGGCCTTTTGTTATTTTCAAGTAGGAACTACAGAGCGACTAACTTGTCCCAGTTTGAGCTAAAGCTGGGATCCTTCTGCCTCAATCTTCCAATCCAGAGGTTGTTGAGTAATTGTTGTTGTGCTGAGGCTCAAATGAGATGACCAAATATGAGTCTCACTTTCCTCAGGTAAGAAGCAGCAACTTCTGCATCTATAGGAGGCACCAGTGCTGCTGTGATCTCAATGCTCTGTGAAACTCTGAGGGTCTCATGACACGACAGAGTCCTGCCCAGTCTACCTGGGCCAGGACTTCAGATTCTGCATGGCCAAAAGTTTTCCAGTCTGAGCAGCAAGGGAAGACACTCAGCCCACCATTCTCCCACAGGGTGACCTTCCCTGAGACTGATAGCCAAAGTGTACAAGACTTTCACAATTGACTATGACCATAGTTCTGTCCCTTGTGGGCTCCTGTAACTATTGTTTGACATTAGCATTTGACATAAATTCTCTTCCTATGCCTATGTGCATTATTTTCTAAAGGAAGCTGAGTGTCTAGAGCTCAAAGACGAAGTTCTGTAAAATTCCTGAGTAACTAGCTACAAGTCTCCTTTCTCATGTATTGGGCAAGGTAATTATCCAACTGACTACTGAGGAATTGCCCTCAAAGGGACTACAGACCCAGTAGTATTACTTAGGCTCGCGGAGAAATGACAATATGGTTTTGGCCATGAAGCTCACAATTTAAATCACATAGGGTTATGGTTGTGCCTGCATGAATAAAAAGAGAACAGATTGCCTAATGTTAGTAAACTGGGTTAACTGAACAGCAGGATTCTTGTAAAAGTTGCATAATTGAATAAAGAAGTATTTCAGAGTACGTGGACCTCTTACTGCTGCTCAATTACAAGAGGATTACATAGAACTGTACGTTCGCATTGGAAACAAATTAAACAGCAATCATGAATATTATCCAAAATAATAAAGTAACTGAGTAGCTGCTTGCTGTGAATAATCTGGAACATTTTCATGATTGTTCCTCAATTAATTGCTCCATAATCTGAAAAGCATTATATTTCCTTTCCCGGAATTCGCTCACAGCTGAGCAGTTTGTTCTGCATACCATGGCGCGGAAAAGAACATTTAGTTATGTCAGAAAACAACCTCAGTGTGGCTGCCACTTAGAATTTAGTACTGAGTTACAGGCTGCAATTAAGATGTGGACCACGGTCAGAGTGGCTGCCACCTCCCCAGGGGCTGTCACTTCCCCTTGCACCCACTGGGACATCTGTTTTGGGCCCAGAGCTTGGAGAACGGTCAGCACTTGTGCTGTGGGTAATGGTGGTCCAGTCCCAGTCCCCACACAGAGCTTGTCACTCACTCAATGTGCCAGCCACCCAGTCACTCTTTAACAAACACTCTTTGTGCATAGAATCTGAGTGAAGGGCTATGCTAGGCTGTAGCCAGAGATGCAGAGATAGGACCTCTTGGGCCACCAAACTGATCTTGGAGCAGGCTGGGGCCATACCGGCCTTGATCACACTGTGTCCATAAGTTCCAAGGGGCACTTTGCTTACAGTAGTTCCTCAAAAATATTTCTTAAATGGATAAATTGATGAGTAGACAGATGGACAGGTTTCTGGGAAACACCTCTACAGGTATGATTAACTTCCAGTTAATAAAGCACTTTATAAAGACCTACAATTTACAGAGTCACAGTAAGCCAAGGGTCAGATATTATCCTCCAGACTCTGTGCATTATCTGCTATAGTCCTTATAACCTTCTCCAAAGCCTGGTCTCCACACCACTACATCTGCAGAAATGGTGCAGAGAGAGATGTCCTTGTGCCCAAGTTCATTACATTAGTGCAAAAATAAGAGCTTAGATTTAGGCTAACTGACTCTAAAATTCTTTTAAGAACTGTGCTCAGCAGCTCTCTCTCTTAACTTTCTTAATAGCCAAGAGTTTTCCAGTTGTGCTTTCCAATGTAAAAAAGAAAAACAAGCAATTTTCTTCCATGTGTCACGTTCAATGTGACAGCAAAAATAATTTGCATCCTGTGGTTCCATCATTCTACTTTCCTTAGGATTTCCTGGAGCTGAAGCTCTAAGCTGACATTCTTTGATTGCAAGAGTCAAGGCAGAAGAACTTTTCCCAGAGAAAATTACACCTTTCATTAGTTGGTAGAAGTCAGACCAGCTACAATAAAAAAATCGAAACTAAAAACCCCAGCCTTGAGCAGTTTTTAACATTGAGACTTCGATTGACAGTAGAATTGGGGAATGGGGACAAAACAAGATTTTCTGGAAAGTAACATTTTTCAGAGCAGTAATTTCCCACAACATGCAATTCATCATTAAAGGCAAAAGGAAGCGAATGAATGTACCATAAATACTAGAGGTGAATCGCAGACTTTACACATCCTGAAGACTTGGCCTCAGCTGGTTTACTGGGGCTGTAGGGGTGTTGGGGAGGTCCCCCAGGTGGACAGAGAATCCCCAGAGGCTGTCATTGCTACATTCTGTTGGATTCCACTTAACCTCCTGCCTAGAGTGTCGGGAGGTTGGGCCGTGCTATGCCTCTGAGAGGAGAAGGATTAATAAAAGCAGTCTGGAGAGTGGTTCTCGAAGTTACCCGAAGATCAGTAATGACGGACTAGACCGTTGGTTGGCAGCTTCTCCGTATAGGGCTAAAAAATAAAGTTCAGACTGTGTGGCCTTAGAGGCAACACTGAGGACATCATGTGCATTTTTATAGCACAAGAAAGAAGAAAACAGATGCCATTAAGTTTTTATTGATAAATTTCAAACCCTAATACTGAGTGTGGTCATTCACATAGAGGTCTACTAATGCAAAGAATGTAATTTGGTGGTGGAGGAGGCCAGTCTTTCACAGAGAGTTAATGTTTCCTATCATGGCATTCATTGCAAATGTTCATCTGTAAAATCCATTGTTAGACTGCAGGCTTTACAGGAACCAGCAGCAGCAGGAATTTGGATCTGTTCTTTAGCTGGACCTGAGGACTTGTTAGAAATGCAAGTTGTTAAGGACCACACAGTTATGAAACCACCTGTGTCTTAATAAGTCCTCCAGGGGATTCTGTCACCCAAGAATGTTTGAAAATTACTGATTTAAAAGAACTGTGGAGGACCAGTGTCACCCTGCCCACCCTGCTGTTGCCATGGCGATGGCCCCCTCTCAGTCAGAGCACTGCCCCTATGGTCCCAGTGCCAAGGCCTCCGTGGGTTTGTTGGACGTGAACTGTACTTCGTTATTCGTTGGTTTCTGTGTGTAGGAGACCAAACTCTGGGCTGTGTATGGGCTGAGAACCCTTACTTCCATCGAGCCCCAGCTTCAACACATAACCTTCCAATAACCATCGGGTTTGAGGCAACTCCTGACCCTGAGATTTCCCCACAGGGAACAGACAACCCTTCTAGAATCACTGTAGCCCAGGAAGAGGAAGTGCCTTTCCAGCGCTAGGCCAGGTTCTCAGCTTTGGCAGGGAGCCCCAAGATTGCTCACCGAAGCTGGGACTTCTCGCCTTTGCAATTGCTACATCTGAGCTACCTCTGGCCAGGGGGAGTGAAACTGCACGCGGGCACTGTGTCTTGATGGAATTGGTGTTCTTGGTGCTGCGATGATTTCACACAATTTATAAATAACATTTCTGTAGCAGGAAGAAGCAGAGAGATGGTTCCTGGGGTTCATTCTCTCTCTGACTCATCTCTTTCTCTCTAAAACCCTGCCTCAGTTTCTCCACGTGCCTTGTGGAAAGAATCAGTCAAACCCCAATGCCAGCACTGTCTTGGGAATAAACAGAAGTTCATGTTGGTCCCCGCGGGTGACAAATACTGAGAGTTATTATCAGTGTGGCTGTCCTCACAGACTGACAGGATGACAGAGGGTGCGGAGGACCTGTTATTCCCGTGGCTTCTCTCCTGAGCCCCACACTCTGTGTCCTTGTCCATCTAGCACGTCGGAGGCATCCTGATATTTTTTTGCTAAAAATTTAGCTTGTTCTTTAGACCCTCAGGACCCATTTGTCAGTCATTTTCTTCTCCACGGTTTCTGAGAAATTTTAAACAGAGTCCCGCCTGCCTGCTCCTCCTCCACCCACAGTCTGACGTGCGATCTGTTGAGTCACTTGGAGGTTTAGGCAACAAAAGGCAAGGAAGGGAGGGAGGCGGCTGCAGAAGGGCCTACGAAGTCTCCCTGGCACAGCCTCTGGATATTTCCTGCTAATATCAGCTCCCAGACCTAGTTTAGCTCCCCGACTCCTAGGCAGTATCTGAAGATTGGGACCCACACGGACACAAGTGGGATTTTCAGGCAGCAGCACCAGGAAGGCTGCAGAGATGACAGGGGCACCAGATGCTCTTACTTTTAAGGTGTCATCTAAGACCAGGGTCTGGAGGGACACTGCCTCGAGCCGGCCCAGAGCTCTGCTTCTATGCAGGCATCTCCTCTGGGGCCGGCTGCAGCACAAAGGGTACAGACTTGAGACTCAGACGTCAAGTCTGTGGAGTTCAGGGAGGACATGAGGAAAACGTTTCTCAAAAGAGGTGGAGGAGCCCGGTGTGATGGCGCATGCCTGTCATCCCAGCACTTGGGAAGCTGAGGCAGGAGAATTGCTGTGAGTGCAAGGCAAGCCTGAACTGCACAGTGAAACCTTGCTTTAAAAAGACAAAATGAATAAATAAATAAATAAATAATAGAGATGGTGATGGCGACAGGGAGGGAGGGTTTCGGAAACCATCTCGCTAGGTGTTCCCGCTCACCGCTGCGCACCAGGGAGTTACGGACCTAACTGGCGCAATTCGATCAGGCTGTGGCTGACTGGGAGAGAAGCTGGGCCTCTTATATAAGCTTGCATATATAAGGAACAGAGAAGAAGAGGCAGCATGGGAAGAGGCAGCAACAAGAAAGGCTCCTCGGCCCCCAATTCTGAGAAACAGGCAATAGCAGACACCGCACCAATACACATAAGGCACCATATAGAGAGCCTCATAGACCAATTCAGGAATGAAGTTATCAACGACCTGAAGCTAGAAGTATGCAGAATAGTTAGAGAAATGCTAAGCACCACCCAAGAAAAAACAGGTGGTGGAATGGAAGAACAGAAAAAAAGGGGAGAATTGTTTGATGGAGAAAACAGAGAAAGCATAGAATACGTGAAGCAGGTTCAAAGGGACTACCAAGATACTAAGAAGTCTATAGAAGACTGGCATAACAGCTTGAAAGAAACTAAGGACAGACTATCTGAACTGGAGGGCAGACTTGTAATATGGGAGAATGAAATGAAAAACTTCTTAAAAATAACAAAGAAACAAACAGCAATAATACAAAGACAAGAAGATGATAAGAGGATCCATAACTTAAGGATTAAGAACATAAAAGAAGAAGTAGGGATGCAAACAAGTGAACTACAAAAGCTACTCACAGAAATAATCCAGGAGAATTTTCCTAATTTAGCAAAAGGTAAAGATACTCAGATGTATGAGGCATACAGGACCCCAGCTACCTACAACCCAAACAGAGCAACACCCAGGCATATAATAATAAAAATTCCAGAAATTCAATACAAGAACAGAATATTAAAAGCTGTAAGAGACAAGAAACAGACCACTTACAAGGGAACACCCATCAGAATTACAGCAGATTTCTCTGCACAAACCATCAAATCACGAAGAGCGTGGGGGGAAATACTTCAAGCATTGAAAGATAATAATCTCCAGCCAAGATTGAGATATCCTGCACAACTGTCCCTGGAAATTGATGGAAAAACAAGGTGCTTCCAGGATAAAGAGGAACTGGGGGAATTTGCAACCACCAATTCAACTCTACAGAAAGTATTGCAGGATATTCTAAAAAAAGAAAAATACAAAGAACCCAGAAATAGTGGCGGGGAGGCCACAACAAATGGAGCAGAGAACAAAATAAAGAAGACAAACTGACAGCTACTGACAGAAAAAGAGCTTAACAGAAATGAGGCAGAGAAGATTGGATGATAGGAACAGCTATTTTGGAGAAAATGACATCTTAATAGGTAATACTGATTTAGTATCATCTTGTTTTGAAGTCTCATCTAGCTTTTGTCCTTCTGTCTCCAATGGTCTAAATAGGCTGTATCTTATTGGATTTTATTATGTACGATAGTATAAGCAAAAACCTTTTAAAGACAAGGAGATTATACAGAAACCATTGTTCATTTTCTGTTAGTCGATTCTAAATACTCTGTAATGCTGTCATTCTCTTGAATGGTTTTACATTGTTTTGATATACTTAATGCTACAGTATATGAAGTTGTACTCAAGGATTTCAAAGAAAGAAACAATATGGTAACTACTTTTAGGTTAGGATTATCTGGTGGTGAAACACTATTCTGCTTAAATGGTTATTGTTGGGAGCCGCAGCCCCGAGCCCGGTCGCCTCACTTGGCGGACGTGAGGCCTGTAGTAAAGAGCAAAGCCTGAGGTAGATTACCCCTCCCATCGAGCACGTTAGTTTCCTGCTTACCGCGTAAGCAACCCGCTCAACAATATAGTCTGCCTGGCAACTGATGATGTTAGCCAATCAGCTTGCCTTGCTTACTTTAACATGATTGGACACTGTACCCGTATATATACCGGTGCCACCCCTGGGCGGAAGAAGAAGCCAGGTAGAAGCCCAGAAGTAAAAGCCCAAAAGGAGCCGCGGAGAGCGGACCGGTAGAGGCTTTGGGGCAGACTGAAGCACAAAAGGAGCCTCGGGGAGCGGACCAGAGGAGGCTTCGGCTGGGAGCGATCCCAGGGCAGGCTGTACGGAGAAGGAAAATAAAAAGAAAAGGTTGTCCACTACCAGACTTTGTCGTGTGTCCTTCCTGCCGGCCTGGAGCGGACATCGACATTTGGAGGCCCGCCTGGGGACTGATCACCCCCGAGACGTGGAAGTGGACAACGCTCCAGTACAGAGCTGCGAGACAGGTGAGTTGGGGATAAGCCTGGGCTCTGGGTGGCGCGCACCTACAGGGCTTTTAGACTCCCCTCAGGCTCACGCGTAAGTGGCGGATTCCTTGGGCCTCACGCGGTGAGTAACATATTAAAAGATGGGAAACATGTTAGGTAGCAACTCTAAGAGCGAGGGTGGTTGTGGAGAAAGCTCTCAAGAGCTTACAAAAGTACGCAGGGTATCTGAGCAGGCCCAGTCAGGGAGCTCCCGAGAGGGGTCCGTCAAGGGGAACAAGGATGCTAAGGAGGAGGACGGGGCTCTAACCTCGGAGTCGTCTGACTCCGAGGACGAGGGAAAGTTGAATGGCAAGGAGGCCAAAGAGACCAGCTGTCAGGAGCCTAAATCGCTCAATAAGGAGTCGCAGGGTTCTTTTCCAGCGTTGCCCCGCGAATTGCGCTCTGCTCAACCTGGTCTGCGGAGGAGTAGAGAGCTCCTGAGCGCTCCCCGGCGCGAGAGGGAGGCGAAGCCTTCCGCCCCACCTTGGGGGCCGTTTCCGGAGGCGATTCCTCGCCACGAGGCGGCCGCCTGGGAGCTCTCTCCCCTTTCGCCAGAACAGGAAGTGATGCACGGGCCCCCATTTTCCGCCCAATCACGGCTGCTGTCTTATGCTCCGCCGCCGGCGGGTCGGTATTTTTACAGGCGGCTTTGGCAGGGGGGACGCTTGTCTCATGAGGTACATCCACCTGGGATAGATAGTGGCCCCTACGGGATATTTCCTGTACAAGTAGCTATGGGCCAGGGACGCAATGTATGGGAGCCTTTTGAGATAAAGCAGATTAGAGAACTTAAAAATGCAGTTACAACCTTTGGGCCGACTGCGCCTTACACCATTGCCATGCTGGAGAATCTGTCTTCTGGGCCCCTCACCCCCGCGGACTGGATTCAGCTGGCAAAGGCGTGTCTGCCCTCGGGTAGTTACCTGGATTGGCGAGCCTGGTACACAGAGTTCTCTGCCGAGCAGGCTGAGAAAAACGCCGGTCGAGGAAATGGGAGCTGGGGATTTAGCTTAGCGGCATAAGCGCCTGCCTTGTAAGCAGGCAATCGCCAGTTCGATCCCTGGTACCAATAAAAAAAAAAAAAAAAAAAAACGAAAAAGATAAAAATAAAAAATAAAAAATAAAAAACAAAAAGGGGGAGTAAGCCAAGGCCTGCCTCCAAAGGCGCGGTTATCTATGACAGGACAATGGATGGGCCCGGATCCAGTGGTCAGCTGGAACCGAGGCGCGGTTTGTGTTTTCCCACAGGAATCGGGACGAGAACCACTGTGGATACCGGAGAGACTGACATGGGCAACAAAGCCCTCGACTGAAGATCAGACCTGCCCTACTGGAGATCCATCACAGACCAACCAATAAGATGAATAGAAATAGCGGTAGCCCGAAATAGACAAGAAGATCCTCAGACATATGCATGGCTTGCTCAATTGGCCCACGACCGAGTCTAGATATGGCGGGCATCCCTCATTCTCCTCCATAAGGTGACAATACACAGCAGGGTAGGTGAGTCAATGACGGGTAAGAGCGTGCCTCCCCAGCACGACTCGACCTAAGCCAGGCCCTACCCCATCCTGCACGTAAGCCGCTGGACTGTTAGATGCTGCCCAGGTCTAAATTTCTCTCCAAGGGGATTTCTTTACGGAGAGGAAATGAGTGCAAGCTTGTGTGCATCCAGGTTCCGTCCAGTTTGTGCCTGGCCCTAGAAAAAGGACGAGGGCCTCAGGGCCTTGGCAGACCATGGCATGGCCGACCAGGGTCTAAGCCAAGGACCTACGGTGGGCCTACGCATAGGGCATAAGCCTCTGCACCCAGTCCAGAAAGGGCTACGATGCGCACATTCATAAAAAATAAAAAAGGGGGAGATGTTGGGAGCCGCAGCCCCGAGCCCGGTTGCCTCACTTGGCGGACGTGAGGCCTGTAGTAAAGAGCAAAGCCTGAGGTAGATTACCCCTCCCATCGAGCACGTTAGTTTCCTGCTTACCGCGTAAGCAACCCGCTCAACAATATAGTCTGCCTGGCAACTGATGATGTTAGCCAATCAGCTTGCCTTGCTTACTTTAACATGATTGGACACTGTACCCGTATATATACCGGTGCCACCCCTGGGCGGAAGAAGAAGCCAGGTAGAAGCCCAGAAGTAAAAGCCCAAAAGGAGCCGCGGAGAGCGGACCGGTAGAGGCTTTGGGGCAGACTGAAGCACAAAAGGAGCCTCGGGGAGCGGACCAGAGGAGGCTTCGGCTGGGAGCGATCCCAGGGCAGGCTGTACGGAGAAGGAAAATAAAAAGAAAAGGTTGTCCACTACCAGACTTTGTCGTGTGTCCTTCCTGCCGGCCGGGAGCGGACATCGACAGGTTATGTTTTGATCTGCGCTGTTTCGTTGTTATGCCCTCTTTTATCTCAATCTCCACTCCATTATTTACTTTTTTATCTTTATCCTTTTAATTAAAGGAAAAAAATAGCAGGATATATTATAGTAACCCATTTTGACTTTTCATTACCTTGATTTAAAGCCCTGTATTACTCTCACCATCTGGTTTTTAACTGATGTTCCCCTATTCTGTTTTGCTGGATAGTATCAGGTTCGAAAGTTTAGGCATCAGCTGTGAAGATAATGAGATTCATTATGACGCCCATTCTTGTTGACTTTTAGCTACTTTTGAAGACCTACAATGTCTCCAATGTTTTGGTTTTGTCGGTTTTATTCTTTACTGTTTTGTTCAATTGTATTATAACTAATGATATAGGCAATTCTATTAGAGATAGCGGGAGACATTATGGTAACCATTGTTGATCACCTGTATTATGTTTTTACATTATCTATTATGTCCACCCTTTTGACTTGACCGATTCTGTTCTGTTATGTCACATTTGGTTTTACTCTCTTCCAAAAAAGTAATAAGAACCGTGGGAGCAATGAAACCCAAAATGTGTAATAGTCATAGTACAAAAGAGAGGAAAAGAAAGTGCTCTAAACTATATAACTGCATGTATATTTAAGTGTATAAGATAGAAAATGATATCACAGAGTTTTATTGGATCAATGAACAGAACTGTTTGCAGTATCATTGATGGAATGTCCACTTTACAAGCTTTAATTTTGTGACTTGAACAATTATTTCTAAGATGACAATATGTAATCCATTAACTAGTGATTTCCTACTGTTCATTTTTTTTCTGTAAATCTGTATAACTTGTACCCTTTCCCTGCTTTTTTTTTCTTTTCTCCTTAAATAAAATTAAAAAAAAACAAAACAAAAACAAAAAACAAAAAAAAAAAAAAAAGGAAACCATCTTGCAGTGAATATTCTGCTCTGAGTCTGTTCTAGAAGCAAGTGAGTGTCTTGTTTGAACTCACACCAAGGCGAAAGGAGACAGCAACATGGGGAACATTCAAGATTGGGAGGAAGCAAAAGCACGAGAGTCCACAGAATCGGGAGAAGTATGAAGTACTTTTCTAAAGAAAGAAGATAGACTCTTCGCGTGGGTTCTTGAGACTCAGGAAATGAACCCCAAAGTGAAGACCTCAGACACTAAGCTTGCCTCTGACCTCCTCCTTCACCCCTCTCTCACCTCTCAACTCCCCACAGCACAGGTCACAGAAACCAGAAATCCTCTGGGCCAAAGTGGGTCATAGAAACCAGAACCCCACTCCAGAGTAGCCAGCTGTCCATGGAAAAACAGTCCCTTCCTGTGGCCTTGTCTTTCTGAGAAAGACCGAGCCTACCTTGTTTGACTGTGGTTCCGAAGACCCAGATCCCAGACGGGGTCCTGCCCTGTCCCGCACCTGAAGAGCTTTTCCTCTTCTTAGACACCAACCCTTTGGTGTCTACACTGAAATTCCTTCCTAACTTGATCTTTGTTCCTGAATTTTAATTTGTTAAGTTAAGTTAATTAAAATATTAAAATTGTATGTAGTACAAAACTATCAGCATAGGTTTTTCATGACTTCTGTCTCACTATTCTGAGATCCAACGTATATTCATTTGCGTTTTCTTTGAATGTGTTAGTGGTATAATTATTTTACTTTTAAAAGATGTTATCTATTTGCAATTCATTTTGGAGAATAGTGAAAAGCAGGGACTTTTTTTTTTAACTGAATAACTAACCTAGGAAATTTTAGGTAAAAACCTTGACTTCTGACAAAAAGCATCACTTTTCACGTGTTGAAATCGCTTTGATTTACCTATCAGTACACGATGAAACTACCTGTAACTTTTGTTATCATCATCTGCACTACCCCTTTAATGACTGAATTTTATAATTTTATAACATAATTTTATGTCTACTTTTTTTAACCACTTTTTAAATTTTAAAAAATATAATTATAGATTCTCTAAGATTGTCCAAAGAGATGGATTTTGTATACTTTTCACCTGGTATTTTTCTTTAGTTCCATCTCGCAGACTTACAGCACAATGTCAAACCGACATTGGCAGGGTCTGGATAGAGCTCTGTGTGACTACGCGTGTGGGTATGTGCACGTGTGCATGTGCATGTGTGTGTGTATGTGTGTGTGTAACCATCACCGAAGCTGTGATTCAGAACTACTCCACCCCCCACTCCAGGGGTCTCTGTCTTACAGCTGAGCCACCTCAAGTCCTCTGTCCACGTATCAGTACCAACTCATCTGTCCTCTGTGCCCGTAACTCTGACACCTGGAGAACATTACCCAATAGGAAATGTGCAGCAAGCACCTTACAGACGGGCGTTTCCACTCCGCACCTGGAAGCCCGGATGTTGCTTAACTCAGGAGCTGTTCTCTTTTATTGGGTAGTAGTATTCTGGGTGTGACTAAGCCAGTTTACTTAACCATTCTTTCAGTTGTTTCCAGCTCCTGACCATTCACATAAAGCTTTTGTGAATAACAGCGAATGGGATTGCATGGAGGTACAACTTTTCACTTCTCGGGGATGAACGTCCAGAAGGCAAAAGGTGAGTCATACAGTAAAAATATATTCAGTATTCTTAAAAGCTGCTGCCTTATTTTAAGAGGACATATGCCTCTCAAATTACTACCAGTGATGTATCACACTTTATATTTTTACATCCCTGCCAGTAATGTATTAGACTTCCTCCTCACCACCACTAGCATTTAGCGTTGCTATTATTGTTCACTTTTAGCTATGTTGGTGGTGGTGCAGTGATCGCTCCCGTGGCCTGGCCTTTTCCTAAGGGGTGGGGTCTCAGAAAAACGCCGCTTCGCGGACCTGCACTGTGACGCCCCCTTCATGCAGTGCCTCACATACGTTGCCCATTTTCTTGTGGAGTTTGCTTTGCACTATTGCATTTTAGGGCTATTTCCGTAGCCTACACCTGAGTCCTTTCTCAGTACGTGCTTTACACTTATTTTCTCACTACTCTTGGGTCATCCTATTGATGGGGTCAGTTGTCAAACCAAAGATCTTGTTTTTACTGGTCACTGGTTGGCTGGTGTTGGCCTTGTGCATTCCGGGCAGGTGCCCACGGCCGCGCTGTGCCGGCTCTCAAAAGCTCTTAATTTAGGTGAAGCCAGCTTGTCCACCTCTTCTTTCTCACACTGAGCTTTTGGTGTCATGTTTAAGACCACTAGGCCTGAGGCCTAAATCCCACACATCTCCCCCAGCATCTTCTCCTAATATTCAATAGTTCTGGGTTTCTTTTTGAAGTTGGATTCCTTTTGGTTTGCTTGGTTTTTACAGTGTGCTGTGTAGTCTGGGTCTGTTATGAAAGCCGGTGTTTATTGTGATTAGTGCTGGCTATGATCATTTAGTGGACAGCCTTTAATCCAGAAATCCTCCTTCTAAGACTTTTCCAAGAGAATGTCCTAGTACCCCCACAACTTTCTCCCATAAGCGCCTCGTTCCCCAGACCTCCCTGTTCTTACACATAAACTTCAGAATGCCCTATTTTACCCGTGTATCAGATACACTGATAGAGAAATCCACCCACCTTAGGTGTATACATAAGTGGATTTTAATGTCTTTACTTTGTAGCTGCCCTCACACTCTCATTTGAGAATGTATTTATCACGTCTGAAAGAAGTCTTCTGGGGGAAAAACAATCTTTCTACTCTTCTGCACCCAGCCCCAGACAACCACTAAGCACATTCTACCTCTGCACATTTGCCCTTTTATAGACTTTTCATCTAAATGGAAGGCTGAATTCCCACATGTGGCCTTTGGTGTCTGCTCTCCTTCCCTGCACTCAATGTCTTTATCTTTCTGTTGTAGCGTGTGTCAGGCCTTCATCGTTACTTTTTTGTTGCTGAGTAGTATTCCTCTAGCTGAATATGCTATATTTTTATAATCTCTTCACTACTTCATGAGTATTTGAGTTAATTCTGCTTTTATAAAGCTCCCATGGATAATGCTATAAGCATTCATATACAAGTCTTACATGGAAATATCTTTTCATGTCTCTTGAGTAGATCTGTAGAATAATGTTTAAAAGTTAACACTTAAAAAGAAAAAGTTAAAAGTTAAAAAAGAAACAGCCAGTTGAAGGTGGGCTGGTGTTGCTTTAAAGCAAAGGAATAACTGACGTTATTACTGTCTTTCCATCTTGAAAAAAATGCACCTGCTTCCTTTATCCAAGTGACAGGACTTCCATCCTAATCCTGTATTTATATCATCTCCTGATGAAGAGGCTGCTGCCTGATACTTGTAACTCATTTTGCGTACCTCTGTTTTGCCCACCAAGCCATCTGCAGCCCGGTACCCGGGAGGTCCTTGCTAGTCCTCCTTGGTGTTAAGGATGCAGCAGGGCAGGAGACAAAGCCGCTGCTCACACCAAATATACTTTCTAGCTGAACAGAGTGACCAGGTGCATGAAACCACCAGCGAGGTGGACAGCATGGTGGCAGTGGCAGGGTTAGTGAGTGAGAATTTGGAAGAGGAATGGGTGACCTGGTGAAAGGCCAGGCTGTCCTTCCCATCTGCCATCTCGGAGACACAGAGCAACAATGTTTGCCACACTGGCCTGAACCCAAAGTCCCTCTCAACTCCTCAGCCCAGCATGGGGGGGAGGAGGGCTGTGAAAGCACAGGTCTGTGGGGCCTTTGCCAGCAGAAGACAGGGAAGGAGGGGCGCATCACAGGCTCTGAGATGAAGTAAGCTGCAGGAAAGCCAGTGGGGCTTCACTTACAACCTCCCTCATCTGGCCACAAGATCCTGTAATTCCTGCAAATTCCTCACGTGTGGTATTTACATGACACATGCTGCTGGCCCGAGAGATCAGAGCTTGCCTTTGATTGGAGGCTTTGAGAAATGGCTAGGAAGAAGCCACTGACTCTGAGAATGGGTTTGAGGGGAGAAAAATCCTGAAGCAGTGAGTGTCTGTGGGGCTGTGTGGACAAGAAGGAGCTATGGGATGCAGAGGCAGAGGCACAGAGCGGAGGCTGCTCTGCCCCAGTCCTGTGGGGCGGAGGCTGCGGGAAGGACCAGCCTGCCAACTGCCCAGAGAACTCTGCAAACCACTAGTCCTCACTACGAGCATCCTGCAGACACACCATGAGAAAAATGCTATGGGATCCATCGGGGGAGTGTGACAGCTGAAGTCCTGAGGACAGGAACACAGTAGCAGTGTCTGAACTGGGTGTGAGCAATCCCCCCAGCTGTGTAAAGCAGTACTTACGAACGTTTCTTCAAAAGATGGATGTGAAGTGGATTGAGCCCTTTCTCTGTTTTCAAACCGCAGGCCTCTGGGCACTTGTCCCTGAGCGGATGGTGAGATCCCTAATGCAGAGGGTGGAGAAGAATTCCCCTAGGAGATTCCAGGAGCTCACTAATGAGCAGGTGAAGGGAGTAAACAGCACCTTCCCTGTGCAGAGACCAAATAGAGAGGGGCCAGGTGGGCCCACAGGGCTACAGCAACGAAAGCAAAGGTTTGCTTGGATGAAGAAAATGTGCTTGGGGAAAAGATGATACTCAGCTTGAGAAGATGCCAGCTAATACCTCCGGGGTGTTTTCCAGAGCAACAAGGTGGCTAATGGGCTAAATAAACCTGAAAAGCAGCGCTGAGGAAAGAGGCCAGGAAGGTCCAAGAATAAGAAGGCAGGAGGTGTCTGCGCTGTGACCACCGGGGAAAGCGCGCTGTGTGGTGAAAACTGGTGGCTGGAGACAGCGGTTCTCAGCGCATGACTGCTGAGATTGTGAGTTTTTTCTTTACTTTTTTAATTAATTAAGTTTATTGGTACATGTTAGGTATACAGAATGATCACGCTCATTATAAGGCACTTCCCTTACCGCCTGTCAACCCCTTTTTCTCTCACTTACAAAAGCTTGGTTTCCATTTTTTCCTTCTTTCCTCATCTTTTTTTCTTTTCCCTTCCTTCCTTTCCCCCTCCCCTCTCTCATGCCCCTTCCCATTTGAACATTTTCTTCCTCAGATGAAGAAATACAAACAGCAAATAAATGTACGAAAAACATTCAACATTGTTGATCATTCAAGAGATGAAAATTAAAACCACACTGAGATTCCGTCTCACCCCAGAAAAAATGGCTACTATCAAGAAATCAACCCGTCACAAATGCTGAAGGGGCTGGAGGGGAAAAGGAACCCTTCTCCACTGTTGGTGGGAGTGTAAACTGGTGCAACCACTGTGGAAACCAGTGTGGAGATTCTTCAGAATCTGGGATTCCAAGTTCTATTGGACCCAGCTAGTCCCCTTCTGGGCATCATCCCATAAGAACTGAAAACATCATACTACAGCAATAGATGTGCACTCATGTTTATAGCAGCACAATTTACAACACCTGAATCTTGGAAAAAACCCAAATGCCCATCAGCTGATGAATGCATGAAGAAAATGTGGATTTTTTAATACAGTGGAGTATTACTCTGCTGTAAAGATGAACAAACTTGAATTATTCCTAGCTAAATTGGTGCATCTTGTGGCCATCCTCTTAAGTGCAGTAAATCAGCCACACATGTTGAAATACTACATTGTTTCTCTGGTGTGAAAAACTAAATGTGTAAATAAGGACCAAAATGTATAATAGAAATTGCAAAACAGCAAAGTTGTATTTCATAAATTATATTCTTGAAAAACAGTTGTATTCCTATAACTGAGGCCAAAATGTCCCATGACTCAGAGTGATTTCAGGGAGAAAATGCTATCAGACCAAAACACACAGTTTTCAGGCCTTCATTAATCTTCCTTGTGTATTTTAGGAGTCTTTTGCTTCTCTGGAAGAATCTGATGTTAGTGGCTCATGCTGGCCTGCTTCCTATCACTGTAACATATGCCTGAGATGGTCCAGTTAGAAGGAGAAAGGATTTCTTTCAGCTTGTGCTTTTGGAGGGTTTAGTCTACCATCAGGTGGCCCCACGGCTTTGGGCCTATGGTGGCACATTCTGGCAGGAGTCCGTGGCAAGCAAAGCCACTCACATCAAGGGTGGGATGAAGGAGTAGAAGAGAACGGGGCAGAGGCCCCAATTTCCCCTCAGGCCCTGCACCCAGTGACGGCAAGTGGCAAGTCCTCCACTGGGCCCCCACTCATGAAGCTGCCCCCATCCTGAGAGCACCCGGGGATGGAGACCAAGCTTTCAACACACGGCCTTTGATGACACCCAGCCAATCCACACCATGATTCAGCCCAAACTCACGAGACTGTATTGTAAGCCTGATGAACCATTGTGTTCCAAAAAGAGCTGAGATTCTCAAACATCCCACCTCAGAGGAAGTCGGGGAGTCACAGGGTCAAAATGGGGCGGGATCAGAGTAGCACAAACTGAAGCACAGCAGCTTCCGGTGACCCGGACGTCGGCCTCTTACTTGGTTTTGTATGAACCAGTATTTCTAGTTTCACTAGAGAGGCCAAGAAAGCTGCCCAAGGAACGTGACATAAGTGACGTGTTCCAGGCTTCCACAGCTGCGAAAAAGCATCCCAGGAACTTGATATAAAGAAGTCAGTTTGGGTTTTTCAGGATCAAATTTCAGATGACAGGAAAGACTCTTTTTTTTTTTTTTTTTGGTCTTTTTCCTTTTTATTGGTACCGGGGATCGAAAGGAAAGACTCTTTAAAGGCTGAATAGTAGGTCCTTTTCATCACATCCTTCAATACCAAATATTCAACATCCTGCATCTTTTAAATATTATGTTAACGTGTATGAGGTACAAGAGGTCCTGTAACACATCCTGGAGATTTTAACGGCTGCGAAAGCGAAGAGGAAATCATGTGCTGTGGTTTGGCTTTCTACATCCTCTTCATACCCAGGACATTTTCAAGTCCCCACCCCATCTATGGCTTGAGGAGATCGCTCAAAGAGGAAAGGGGACAAAAGCCATTGGCCTGACCTGGTTTAGAACCTGTCTTGCTTAGAGACACAAATGTGTCAGCATTTTGATGCGTCCATCAGCAGCAGAGATGGAAACAGAAAACCGAGTTCAGGTCCTCAGCCTGTAACTTCCTTTAGTGAGAAGAAGCATAGGTCAGGGTCACCACCCTGCCCAGCCGTCCTCCGTGGCTTTGGATTTGACAGCTGTAGGATGATTCCTTCACCGCCCATGAAATGCAGACTTAGTGAGTTATCACACTTCGAGAAACAACCTGTGAGTGAGATTTTTAAGGTGACCACCACGTTTGCAATCATGCCTAATTCTTCTGCCTTGGGTTGCTGTTTGCTTAGTCTTGATGGTATGTATACATGTGGCGACAAATGGGAAAAACATGATTGACCTAACCACACAAAAAAATGGAACTATAATACTGATCAGTATCAAATTCCCAGAAAAGTATCCTTTCTCTATCATTGCATTCATATTAATGGCATCAAAGTCATAAACTACAAGCATATGGGAGGAATTTGAAGGGAGTCCACCACCGTTACACTTTGAGGGTAAAGGTATTAAGCTCTCACTGATCTGCTGTACTTAGTTCTTTCTCTACAGACCTTTCCATAGTCCAGTCCTGACCCTTGGAGGGAATGACCTTGGAAAATAACAGAAATCAGGCATATTTCAAAGCATTATGTCTGATTTCCCTGCACATCAATTTCCAGTACACTGATATTCCACACCAGTATCTTGCTTCTACAAAAAGTTGTATAATTATGTGGTCTGTCAAGAAGTAATGTTGGCATCTTTCTCACCAGAAAAGAAATATTTGTGATGTTTATCCAATGTAATGATGCTTCAGTCTTCTTTAGTATAAAGAAACCAGCTCTGATTGTTTTCAGTAAGGTTTTATAGAAATTCGAAATCAAATTTACTGTGAAAAATGTGTGCTTTTTCCCTCCATTGGAACTATATACTTGTTCATTTTAATAATTTAACATATCTTTTATGATTCTGATAAGATCAGAAGAGTTGCACTAGGCAAAAACATGATACAATTAACTACTGACTCATTGGTTTTATAAATTAAACATATATATGCTTTATGGTGTGACTTGGAGGAGGCTGGGTTTTTTTCTTTGTTATGACTTTCTTTATCCCCAAGGAATATGAATGCAACATAAATGTTGCCAGATGGGACCATCTGAAAGGTATGTGAAAGGAATAAAAAATAATTGGGTGGCACTCCCTGAACTATAAAATTTATACCCTCATCATGGCCCCTTGGCCCCTTCGTAAGGCTTAAACTTCCAAATTTATAATTGCACACTGCAGGCATGGAGAGGCTGCTAAAGACATGACCTGAAGTCCTACGCAGCAGCACTGCCTTGGGGTTCCAATGTCAGGGCTGCAAGATGCAGGGAAACCTCACGTACGTGGAAGCATGGTAAGAGAAGCAGCAAGAGGGTCAGAGAGACAGAGTGGAGACCACGAGCCTGCTGACAGCTGTTGGGGCCTCCCAGGGAACCATGGAGCGAGTGCAAGAGCCTGCTGAGCCTGCAAGATGAGACCCCAGCTTCACAGGTAGCTGTTCATTGCCACTGCATCTCCAGGACCAACGAGATGCCGGATCGACTGCTCCAAGTGTAGGTTCACTCACCATCATCATCAGGACCTGATCTCGAGCATGTGACAAAAAGGCTCCAGACCTTGATACTCACACTCCAGGCAAATCTAGTAGTGGCTTAGTGGCTCCATGACATAGAATAAGTGTAGGACCGGTGATAGAGACTGGCGGAATATTATATACCAAGTACATGGCTTTCCCTACCACCTGCCCACCTAGGGTGCTCTGTAGGGGTGAAAGGGATGGTGGGGGCCTTGTCTCCACTGTAGCTCAGTGCTGCCTCCAACTCATTTCCTTGCAGTTATCTTGAGAGAGGGGAGTCATAGGGCACCCCCAAGACAGCACAGCTATATTCAGAGATGCAAGTAACTTGCTCAATGTAGCAAGGCTGCAAGGAACATGGGAGGGCCCTGGATTAAGATTAAGCCAAGAATAGAGTAAATGCAGTCTTTCAAAAGCTCGATTCGGGGCCGGCTCCCACCAAGCCTATTTTCAAGACAGAGGCAGAAGCCTACCAAAGCCACTAAGCTGTAAGTTTCCCCATGTCTGTGCTAAAAGACGCACTGGTGCCCTGTGAAAGACCCACTCAGAATTTGGCCTCAGATGTCAGATATCTTCGGGGTCACTATTTGAAAGACACATTTGAAAGTTAGACATTGCTCCGCCCCCCCCCACACACACACCCCAAGTCACAGACAGCAAAGACTAGGATCAGGTAAGTTCTGTTGCTGTGTCTCTCAGTTTCATGTGCACAAAAATCACCTGGGCCACTTGATAAAAGGCAGGCTCCGACTCAGGACTGAGCTCCTGTGTGCAGTTCTAAGCAGCTTCCAGGACAAAAGTCCTAGGGCTGCACAGGGAGGAGCACAGGGCCACAGTGGCTTCCTTCAGGGCTTCTTCACGTGCCTGCCCATGGCCTGCCTGGCCACCTAGCACCTGGGCCAGCCTCTCTTCCCTGTCACTTCAGAGGCCCCTACAGCCATCCGAGAGGCCATGTCCTGCTCACATAACCAAGCCTGTCTTTCCCTTCCCTCCTCCAAATCCATTGCAGGTCAGGAAGCGGTGTCCACACTTGCAAACTGTCCCTGATTGGTGTTTCTCCCTGAAGGGATTTTCTGTAATTTTTGAAAGCCCTCCAGCCTTTAAGATGCTCCCTCTCCCACTGCACTGGCTGCTTCTTCTTGGAGTCTAACTGGATGATAGATTGTGTCCTTTAACTAGTTTCTTGTCTCAAGAATACATTCGAATGGCTCCTTTTCAGCTTCCTCTTCTCAGTGGAATGTCACTCCCTGAGTACCGGTCCCTGAATATCCATCCTACTACCCCTTCTGAGCAGTGCCAGAATACTCTTTAAAAGTCTTCCTGCCCCTTATCAAGAGTTCAACATTTCAGTGTATCTCACTTATGTATTATCTGGCCCCTCTCCCTACCCACAGAGGGACAGGGATTTGTTTGCACTGATCACCGCTCTGTTCCCAGTGCCTGGAAACTGTCAAAGAGTCGGTGCTCAGAAAACTGTCGGATGAGTGCAGGACTCACAGTGCTGGGCCCACAAGAGATGTTTAACAAATGCTCCTGGGAGAATCAAAGATCTGGGATCTTATCATTCTTTATGTTCAAAAATCTAACTTCTCTTCGCTGCTGTGTACCCAGGGCAGCTTACAGCATGATATTTCTTTTTTTATTAGTGTGTATCTGAGATACATAATACATCTTAATCTCCCATCAGCAATAATTTAGAAAGATCAGATAAGTGAGTTATAATTTATTGGGCTCTTAGTGGCACCAGTCATCTGTGCAGGACACTGTAAATTATACGAAACAACCTAGACACCAGGGTGGACTCTGGGTGTACTTTGGGAACACAGGGCAAATGCAGCTGTGGGTCCCTTCTCCGGGGCTCTGCAAAGTCTGCTCCAAGCCCATCTTTGATCTACTTTTAAGTCGGCCTTTCTAGGTCCTCATCTCAGATCTCAAATTACCCCAGAAGGCACAGAATCCAGCTTTGATGGTGTACATGGAAAATGGTAGAGAAGTCATGCTATTTGGGAAAATTGAAAGTACATAAAATGAATTTGTTAAAGAAACCAATCTTCTGGTAGGTCTGTAACCAAGAGCACAGCTATCTGTAATGACAAGGATGGAGGACAGGAATGAAGGCTGACACTGCACATGGCACAGAAGAGAAGACCTGGTGGATGGGCTCTGAGGGATGCACTTAGATTCTGCATTATTCCTTTACCCTCAGCTTTGTGACAGAGGAATCTGGGTTTGAACTTCGTGGATTTTTCTCATCAGCACAAGAAAGGGGTTCATCGTGACCTTGACACTAGGGTTACTTTACCTTGGATTTCCAAACTGTAGTTCTTGAAAGTGAAGCTGAATTCTTTCTCTTTGGAAGGGACCTGAGGATTGGAGGCAGAGGCAGGTGCCTGTCCTTCTAGGCAGCAGCATCCTATGAAGCAAAGCTGCAGGTGCAAACCACGTAACCTTCGCTTAGGAAAATCCCTAAAGCTCCACCGACCCAGCTAGGAACGTCCACTCCGGGGCTTGCTGGCACTACTGTTCTACTCAGTCTCAGGGTGGTGTTTGGTCTACCTGCTGACCTGTTCCCAGAAAAACTGAACGAGGCTGTACTAGTCATTCTCCTGTCACTGGGACACCCACAATTTAAATGAAGAGAGGCTTATTTGATTCACAGTTTTCATGGATTCAGTCCATGGTTGTCTGTCTATAAGGCATGAATGGGCATACTGGAAGCACATGGCAGAGAAAATCTGCCCAACCTGTGGTAGCCAGGAAGCAGACACACACAGGGGAGGGGGGTCTCCTAATGACACACCCTGCCAACCAGGACCCACAGCATATGAACTTCTGAAGCCATGACAGGATAAATCCGCTCATGGGTACAGGACCCATGGTCAACCATCTTCCAAACACAGAACTTTTGGAGGACACTGCAGGATTAAACCATGACAGAGGTTTTAATCCACTGTTGTATGTCGTGTTTTCTCCTTCTTGGGTTCTTTGGCCTTTGGCTGTACCAAGACCAAATTGTGAAGCTATGGAGGGATGTCACATTGGCTTACAGATGAAATGCAGGATGGCCAACTAAGCTTTAATTTCAGGTAGACAGCAAATAGTTTTGTGGTAGAGGTGGGTCCCGGTGACAGTCGAGCTGGTTAGCCCGCGTGTTGCTCAGCACATTGTTTTTGGTTGTCAACTTGTTTACCATTTGATTTTTTATTGATGGGGATATGAAGAGGATGAAAGCATAAAGAGGAAGAAGGGGAGATTCTGTGTCCTGACCCAGACTAGGGTGGTGGTTCTTTCTGCTTAGGAGGACCTGTCTTACAGGCTGGGATGGGGCTTTCTGTGGAGTCCTCATGCTTCTAGCCTGGAGAATATATCTCTTGGTTGTGATTTTGCAAATTTCTAATTTGAATGATGTGTGATATGAATTTGAAATCTGAGTTCACTTAGCAAACTCAAATTAAAGGAGCCAGGTTAATTGCAAAATGAGCACATTACTACATTACTAAAGGAGGAAGTGCTTTTACCCTGCAAAGTGGGCTTTCTGGAGTGGCCTTGGGCCCCTGTGGCTAGGGACAATTTAATGGCAGCAGGCTGATTCTGGGGCAGGAGATGAGGAGCACACAGGTCTAGTGTAGATTCCGGGGAACTCAATTAAGCAGTAGAGGGAGGGCTTCGAATTGAATGCTGTTGGGACCAGCAAGGTCCTAGCTAATTCTGTACACGTAGAATGTGCTAAGCATTGGCTTATGCCAACTAAACTCATTTAAATGTCATCCCAGCATGCTAAGGGGGGTAATGGTATCATTATCCCATTACAGATGGGGAACTGAGTCAGGAAAGCTAAGCAACCTCATTTCTTAGCTAAATTAAGAAGCTAGTTTGTGGAAGGGAGAATTAGTGTGTGCAGAGGAGGCAGCCCCTGGCTGCTGGCTTGAGCAGAGTGTGGCCCAGGGGAAACAGTTGAGGATAAGACGGGTTGAGTATGCCTGTGGCAGGCCACCATCTCCCCACTGGTAGCTCACATGCACAGAGAAACCTGCCAGGCAGGGTTGGTGACCTGACCAGGGAAGTCATGAATAAATGATGACCCAGAAGCCATTGTAGAAGGCTCTTTTAATGAAAGAGCAAATGAAAGGTTGCAGGTTGGCCAGAGTTTAATGAGACTAAGCTAATGTTTTTCTTCTTCTCTTCCCCATTCCCAAGACTATCTCTGTCCAAGACTGTCCCTGCTAAACAGGTTCCCAGGGTTGCAGGGAGCGGGAGACATGGGAGAACTGTCCAAACCAGGAAGCCTTAGCCTTTGGTCCTTGGCAGGAGAGCAGCAGTATCCAACGGTCTCAGGAATCAGCCCAGCCTAACTGTGGACCAAGAGGGAAACAAGGCCAGAGGCCCAAGAGCATCAAGGCTCCTTGCAATAACCCTATGTAAGTCCCGGGGATGTCTGCAGATGCTGTGTCACAGAGGAAATAAAGGACTCCGCTGCCAACAGATGGGGTCATTTGATTTCCTCTGATACTGTGAGCTGAAAACCAAGAAAATTACTGAACTTGTTAACTCTCCTGGTTAAAATACAACAATTGACAGTAGCCAGGAGCTGGGTTTGGAAGGGAAGCCCTTGGATGATAAGCCATAAATTCCGTTTCAGTCACCCATGTAAGGGAAAGCTAGCCATAGCCCAAGGTCCACTTGTCTAGAAAAAGTCTTCTCCAAATCCTGCAAATGAGTCTTAAATGTGCAAATGATGACTCTAATTTATGCAAAAATTTGAGACTATTAACAGCTTCATCCACCTGAAACCCTCGCGGAGTTCCTCCCCATTATTCCTGCCTGTGGCTCCCTATGCAGTGGGCAGGAGTGGGCAGCTCCAGCTGGGCAGCTGGCTGTGTAAGGAAATGAGACTGCGGATCCAGATCATCATCAGTATTCAAGAAATCTGGACGTTCCCAGCCAGAAGAGGCATTAGAAGGTGACCAGATCTAGTTGAGTCATTTCTTCCCTGTAGTGACCTCCCTAAAAGGAGACAGTCAAGGGGGGATTTAAAACTGGCCTGCTGTGGAGGCTTGAGTTCTAGCATTCTTGGCCAGCGCAGAATTAGACAGGCGGAAGGAAGTGGGCTCTGGTCACCCTGATCACAATACAGATGCCTCCTTCCCCAAGAAAGGGCACAAGGGCGAACCCCCAAATAGGTTCCCAGTTGCCTGTAGGATTCATTTCTCCTGCACACAGGTGTCTGTTCACAGTCTCTACCCCCACCTCGCACTTCATTATGCACGTTTACATCAGTGGACATGTCAATGTGGGAGCTTTATTTATTTATTTAGAAATGCGTGCCCACACTGCTTACACAGAGACCACTCAAACTGGGGGCGACCAGGCCCTCCTCCTGGGGACCCCTAAACAGCAAAACGAAATAGACAACACCTACCACCACCACCACCACGGAAACATTTCTGTCTGGATCCCAGCTCTCAGGCAGCACTGGCTTTACCTGCTCTTCTGGTGCTCTGTTCCTGAATCCTGGCTTCTTCCTTTCAATAGATAATTAAAGCCTTTCTTACTTTCTAATACCCGTGGGGAAATTCCACTCGGAAATTCTCTCTCGCCTGTCATTTTTCCTTCACCGCAGAGAGGCGAGGGATGAGCAGGGCAGAAGGAGCTCTGGCTCTCGCTCTCTTCACTTTTTTGCAAATGACGTAGGGAGTTTGCACAGCCTCCCTGCCCCCACCTCCCCTCTTTGCTGCTAACCCCATTCCTGGAGAATTAGTTTTCCTTTTAATCCCTGATTACTGCTCCGGGTGCGAGCGGTGGGGGCTGCCCGCGGAGGAACTTCGGAACCCACGCCAACCTCCTCTGTACCCCAGCGGGCTGCCCGACTCTTGGGATCCCAGGTCCCCATCAGGCCGGTCTCAAAGCCTGGGAGGGCGGCAGCGCAGTGACACCAGACAGAGGCTCCCGCGCCCCCACCAGCCGGAGCTCGCTGGGGACAACTTACTGCGCTCGCTCGCCGGGCGTCCACAATTGCAAACTCCCAAGTGGAAGCGGGTGACACCGCCGAGGCTGTGTCGCGTCCAGGAAGGAAGGCAACAAAAGAGCAGAGGGCTAAGAGGAGGGAGGCCAAGAGGGAGAAGGACAGGGGCCGGGCAGTGCCTGACTCCCAGGAGAGCGCGCCTGGGGTGCAGATGGGGGTAAGCCCAGGAGAGGCGGATCTGGCCTGGGGACGTCTCTTGGCTGCTGCTCAGACAGGTAGTTAGGGGAAAGCAGCCAGCTCCCAGTGATGGCAGGGGCGGCCCCGGGGTGACCCGGGGGGCGGGAAGGTCCATTGCCCCGCGCCTCAGGACGCTGCCTCGTGCCTGTCCTCGCGCCCCTGCTCCCAGACACCTGGCTTTAGAAGGGACGGGCGGCGGCCGGCTGGAAAGGAAGTGGGGAAGCGGGGACCACAGTGGAGGGGGTCCTGAGAGGAGGCGGGGGCGGAACGGGGCGGGGGAGCCCTGAGCCGCGGATCGGGCCGGGTACCGACTGCCATCCTGCCGCAATCTCCCAGTGTCATGGCTCCGGTCTCTTAGCAACAGCCGCCAGTCCGGCCGCCCCGAGCTCCACTCCACCCGGCGGAGCCCGGCGCGCCGCAGCCACACAAAAGAAGCTCGAGGCCGGGGACCGCGCGGGCGCACGGCGGCCGGGGCGCCGCGGGAGGGGACACGGCGCGCGGGAGGCGGAGCGCCGGAGGGGGCCGGGCTCCAGCAGGATGCAGGACGCCGCCGTGGACCCGACACTTCTTGGAAACTCTTGGAAATGGCTCCCGCCACGGCGCCGGAGGGGGCCGCGAGCGCGGCGAGGACGCGCGCCCCCGCTAGGCCGCTGAGCCGCGCGCGCCCCGGGGCCTCCGCGCCGCTGTCCCCGCGCCCCGCCGTCGGCTCGGGCTGAAAAGTTTCTCCATGCTTCCTTTGTGTCACCCGAGCGCCCGCGCCCTGCCCGGGTAAGTGAGCGATTGTTCGGTGAGGCCGCTGCCATCTTGTCACCGGCCCGGGCGCCCCGCGCCCCGACCCCGGCCCCGGTGTTCCCGGCCCCGGCGTCCCGGGGGAGGCGCCTTCCCGGGGTCCCCGAGAGGCGCTGCCCAGGGATGAGCGCGGGTGGCTCGCTGCACTCCCGCCGCCTCCCCTCCCTGCCAGGCGCGCTCGCCACCGCCGCCGCGCGCAGGTGACCCCAGCACAGACGCGGCCACCGCCGAGGCCCGGGCGCGCTGCCCCGCTGGGCCGGGGTCGAGGACGTCGGGCTCTCACAGCCCGCGGGAGGGAGCAGAGCCTCCGACGCCGGGGGCTTCATCCATCATGAGCCCGGAGAACTTGACTGTCTCTTGGAAGCAGTTGTATTTTTAGACATTGCCCCGAAGCTTCCCATCCTCCACCCCTTCTCCGCGGGAAGCCCGGCACAGGCAGCTATCGCCAGGGCAGGAGCCAGCCTCCCTCTGTCGCTAAGTTTCTTGGATGGGGTGAAAAAGGCCCCCCGCCTCCGAAGGGGTCTCCCGAGGTACAGACCTTGGTCACCGTTTCCTGTCGGTCAGGTGGCAATGCGCTGGCCAGTTGAGCCTTCAGTAGAGCTGAAGGAATAATAAACCAGGGAGCTAATTACTAGCTATTTAACTCATTTTAAAGATCTTTAGTAAACCAGTGCTGGAATCCATTCCGAGCCCTAGCGGAAGGGTAAGCTAACTGGCCACCTTTCTCCAGATCCAGGACAGCCAGCATGCTGGGGCCCCTGGCTGAGACCCAAGAAGGAAGCCCTTCGCTCAGGGGGAGGCACCCTGCAGACCGAGTCTGGCTTTGCTTCTAAAATGTCCTTAGTGCTTTCTGGAGAGAACCCCAGACCTCCGGGTTATTAGAGATGCTGGAGTCTAGGGCTGGCCACAGCAGTCTCTGTCTGGCAACTACATGATAAACGCGTTTATTGGGGACTTGGGGGGTAAGATTTGTACTTACACTTTTTAAAATTTAAAAAGGTGCGTAGTTGTATCCTCTCTATACCCTCCCTAGTCTACCTAGTGTCTTTGTTTACTGCAATTCAACTCCAAAGAGTTCCAAAGAGACACTGATCAGCCAAGGAGCTGAAGTGGATTACCATTTGCTTTGCTACAGGAAGAGTCTGCCTGTACTAATACAATGGGAGGAGGGCTCAGGGCCCGCGGTGTTCACCCCAACACCAATGCAAAGCAAGTAACCCTACATTTTCAAAGGGCAGTTTATTCAAAAACGTGGATTATTTTAGAAAGGGTAAAATACCAAAGGCCTGCCAGGGAGGACTGCATCTTTCAGACCAGGGCAACACCCTTGATATTAGCATCTCTGTTATGGGAAAGGAAGTATTCTGAGGGTCCAGCGGGACTGCGATTTCAAGAGGCTGTCAGATAACCACAAACAGGCATCTGGGAATTGACCTCTGCAGGCTGCATTGCAAACAACTAAATAAACTTCCAAAAGACAGTCCATGGATTGGTGCCACCTTCCTTCCCCAAACATGACCTCATGGAAAGGATGGAGCCAGCAGCTGTCCCTGGGGAAATGCCACCCTAAGGACCATCCTCTACTGCTCTGAGTCCTGGCATTCCTGTGGGCATGTTACCGGGGAAGGGAGTCAGGAAGCTATTACAGCAGAGGGCTGTGACTCCTCCCCCTCCCCCCATAATTTTCTCATCTGAGAGAAAAATCTTTCTCTTTGGAGATTCCAAAGGACCTCTCAAAATCCCTGGTGAAATGTAGCCTGAGATATCTTTAAGGGATTCCTCTGAGGGAGGAGAGAAGGCCATTAGGCAGAGCTCAGTTACATAACTGTTACCTAAAACTAAATATTCCACCCCAAGAAGCTGTCCAGATGTTGCAGGGTAGAGATGAGATCTACTTGCTGTTTGCCAAAGGAACCAGAATAGCAGACCGGCAGCTTGGTGCAGGGACTTGTTACAAGAGTATTAAAACATTTGTGTTTCCTCCACCCTTGAACTCTATTAAGTATGTGGAGTAATTAAGCCTTCTCCCTGTGTGTAAGGCCTTTCATCCAGTGAGGTGAATTCCTTTTACCTTTGGACAAGAAACACTTTTGTGACTGCGTTAGTGATTTGGGGCCCCCGGGGACACTCCTTGTCTTACTAGGGACACTCCTGCTTAGGAAGTCTGATTCTAGCCAGAAATGTCAGGAAAGCCCTCCTCTACTACTTTGAGTCCGCGCAGGAAGCCAGAAGGTTTTGGAAGAGCCGGTTGGAGTCTTGGGATGGAGGGTTAGAGGCGTCCCTAAATTATTTCATCCCCACTATCATTAGGTTACTGCCCTCGTGCCCCCTCCCTTACTCTCCATGCATCCCTGCTCCCAGACTGGGCACTCGGGTAAGGGCGCTGGGTGGGGCACCCCATGGGCTCTAGGAGCCAGGCCATGGTGCGCGTGGGATGTCTCTGCAGCCGAGCCTCCACCCTCTGACTGTCTCCCTCTGCTCTGCAGCAGGAGGAGGTGGAGGAGCAGCTAGCGGGCAGCTGGCGGCCCCCCTGCACGAGCGTCCGCCGGGCCCCCGGGGCCAGCCCCACACTCCACGAACTGGCCATGATCGCCACCGGCGGCCTGCTGAGGATTTCCGCCCGGAAGCAGGATCCCTTGCGCACCCCGGGCCAGGTGCCCAAGCGGAAGCGGAAAGCTAAGAAGAGGCGCAAGAACGACGTGGTAGTGGTGAAAGGCAAGCTGAAACTGTGCTCCATTTCGGGCCTCATCGCCCTGTGCGGAATCCTGGTGCTGCTAGTGGGCATTGCCCTGGCCGTGGTGGGCTACTGGCCCAAAGCCAGCGGGGCCGCCCGGGAGGGGGGCAGGCAGCCGCCCCCAGCGGGCACTGGGCACAGCGCCCCAGCCAATGGCAGCGGCCAGGCACCCTCGGTGGGCGCCCCCTCCAGTGCCATGGGAGCGCCCCGAAGCACACGTGCGCCCGGCCGGTCCACGCCTGCACCCGTAGGCTTCTTCTTCCGCATCTTCTCGGGCTACCTGCACTCAGACAAGCTCAAGGTCTTCGGGCCGCTCATCATGGGCATTGGCATCTTCCTCTTCATCTGCGCCAACGCCGTGCTGCACGAGAACCGCGACAAGAAGACCAAGATCATCAACCTTCGGGACCTCTACTCCACCGTCATCGACGTGCACAGCCTCCGCGCCAAGGATCCGGCCGCCGCAGCCGCCGCCGCCGCCGCGCCCGCGCCCCCGGGCCCCGCGCCGCTCAACGGCTTCCTGGGCCGCTTGCAGCCGCGCGGCCTGGAGCGGACGCCGGGCGGCGCGGGCGACGCCTTCGGAGCGGCGGCGCTGCTGGCTCGTGGCGCGTGGCGCCCCCGCGCGGCGTCCCCGCCAGACCTGGCCTCCTCTCCGCGCCGCCCGCCCGAGCCCCCGAGCCTGGCTGAGGCAGTGTACAGCATCTGGCGCGAGCGCGCCGGGGTGGCCGGCCAGCGCCGGACCGCGGCTCCCACGGCCGCCAGCGGCTGCAGCAGCCCGGCGCCCTGCAGCCCTCCCGGGAGCTGGGAGCGCCCGAGCACCGCCAGCTCCCTCGTGGGCTCCTCGCTGAGCGCCTTCGCGCTGCTGCCCTTGCCTGGGGACCGCGAGCGGGACGGGGA
Organism: Cavia porcellus; assembly: GCF_034190915.1. Taxonomy (NCBI): domain Eukaryota; kingdom Metazoa; phylum Chordata; class Mammalia; order Rodentia; family Caviidae; genus Cavia; species Cavia porcellus. Next base: position 63,891,136 of record NW_026947503.1, on the reverse strand, counting down.
CGCGGAGGGCGCAAGCTGCAGCTGGCGGAGGTCGCCCGGGGAGCGTGGCTCCTCGGAGCTCCCGCGGGGCGGCGCGCTCGACCTGAGTCTCACCGACCTCCGCGGCGCCGAGGGCGGCGCGCCCTGGGGGCACGGCGCGCCCGAGGAAGTCGAGGGCAAGGAGGCGGCGCACATCGCGGGAGGCCAGGGCGGCCGCCTGCCCAGGACCGTCAGGTTCGCGTCCCTGAGGCGCCGCAGCATCAGCGGGCTCCCGGACTTCCGCGCACCGCCGTCGCCGGAGCCGCCGCCCTCCCTGAGAGTCGCGGACCCGGGCTCCACCCATTCCAACTCGGCCGCCTCCCCCTTGACTCCCCTGCGCCTGGAAGAATCGCCCTGTGCCAGCAGGCGGGACTCACAGAGCTCACAGTCCGATGACCCGTCCAGCAGCAGCGATAAGGGCTACACCCCGCTGCAGGATGCCGGCACCTCGCTGGAGTCAGTGGTGGACTCAGTGGCCAGTCACAAGCAGGACTGTACGACAGCCTCTGATATGGAGAGTGAGCAAAGCCACTCGGAGGGTCCCAGTAAAGAGCCACTGGAGACCCAAACACCCCAGCCTGTGCAGAGGCAGTTTACAAATAAGGAGAAACTCTTCATGATTTCCAGGTCTCGTGCCATAGGGGCAGAAGAAGAAGAAGAGGAGGAGGAGAGTACTGGCGACTAGGGAGAGGACAGCAGAAGAAGGCCAGAATCGCCCACTTCCATCAGTGCATTAGCAGCCCCTCGACGCCTTTGCGGACTGATCCGAGGACATCATTCCATATCCAAAGAGCTGCCGAATGTTATCCTTGAGTTGTGTTCACAAGATTCCTGTAGATTACTCCAAGCAATTTTTTTTTTAAACAAAGCAATCTAGTCTTTTTATGTCCGATGGTGATTGTATGGTCCTTGAAAACCAAATGTATTCACAAGGTCAGCAATCTAGTTCCTCAGATAAAAAGGAAATCTCTTAATTTTCTTAGAATCAAAATAATATATTTTTGACAGTAACTGTGCACTTTACTCGAATCTTTTTTGGGAATACCTAAATTTCCTAACCCCTATGTTCCACCACAGGTCTCCTCTATAGCTGCTTGCAAATGAGAAGCTTGTATTTTTCCTCCCTTTGCGGAGCACAGAAGCCCAGCTCTCTCTGAGTTGATCTTTCTATATGAAGTCCAAGCCAAATTGAGGCAAGAGTGTGCCCCTTGTCCTCCCACACTCTGCTCATGCACTGTCTTTATTTTTCAAAAGGGTATTTGCATTTTACTTACTACTAGGGTCTGGTTTCCAGACTGGAAGGCAGTAACAGCTAGCTGGGTTGCCACATTCCCGAGCTCACAACATGAACCAATTCATGCTTTATTGAGTATTCTCACACCTGTGTATTGAAAAATAGCATTAATATTTAAAATTCTTTGAATAAAAGAAGTTTCCAAACAATTCAACATAACTTTGCTTTTTTTTTTTTTGCCTGAGAACTAACACTTTTAACATTTATCTGTAAATCTGGTAGTTTAAATATCTGGTAAATCTAAAATATCTGTTAAATCTCAAATATGTTGCTGTGACATTGCTACTATGTCTTCTGTTATCTTCTCCCAAAATATGATTACATTGATTACCAATATGTTTTTAACTTAAAAACAGAAAAGTAGTACAACACATTTGGGGGTTTCTTTTTCAAGTAGAATGAATTTTTACATAGCACATTTCTTTAATAGGTTACCTAGCACATTTCCATAATATTTCTAGTTAACCTCAGAATATTAACATACAGAGCTAAAGGCCTACTATTCTTTTTCTTAGCCTCTTGGATTTTGCTATCTGATTTTGATGCTATCTAAATTTATGATCTTAACTATAGGCAAAAAGGTAATGTTTCAGTACGTTAGCAGACTTTGTATTTGATGCTTTTGACAGTCTTTTGATTTGTAAGAAGAGTTGATGAAGAATTAATTTAAATCCTGGTGTCTCTCCTTTCCTGTGACCTGGGAATCTTGGCAATGGTGTCGCCTTCCTTTGGCCATTTGGATGCAAGCTCAGGGAGCCTGACTGTCCTGGTGGACTGTGAAGGGAAACCAGTGAAAAATGCAGTCCCAGTGGAGCAGCTGGTCCTGCAGAGTACAGATCCAGGACTAAGGGTGGATCCCAGCTCTGGGCGAAGGCCTACGAGTGTCACCAACACAGAGTCTCAGTGGCTGCAGCCATGAGACCATGATTGGTTGCAGCCATGATTACTACCCCACCATGCATGCTGTGGAAGAACTGGCCTTCCCTGGCCTCACCTTGGCTGAAATCTGGACTATCCACTCATTATTGGAATAACCTTAGTGAATCACTTAATCTGGGCCTCTGCTTCGTGATGTGATCTCTGTGATGGCCTTCAACTCTAAATGCTTTACTGAAGTTCAGGGTACTGGTTTCAGCCGATAGACAATCAATCATATTTGCACATAACAGCAAGGAGTGAGTATACCTCATCAATTCCCACTAGGGTACCATTCCATAAGAAATTTTTTAAAGGTTTCATTTTTTTCTCTCAGATTGGATATGTGTTGGGCTAAAAACTCACTTTAAAGCTCTTGACTAATTTGTTGAGCTCTTCTATGGAGCAAAAGTGGGTTTACACTACTAAGAATGACAGAAAAGGACCTTCCGGTAGTATTGCATTTCAGCAGTAGAGTATATTTTCACACTTCCAAGCAACAGCAAGAACAACAAAAGTAAATTTCCCTATGTTTTCTCCTCCATTACCCTGCATAATGGGTAATTTGAGAGAATATGTCATATAACAGGAAAACTGCTTCTAGCCCTCAGACGATGAACTCAAATGACATTTGGCAAATAATCAGGCCACCTCTTAACTGAAGAGAGGTGATCAGAATAATACTTACCCTACAAACTTCAAAAAAATTCAGTCTAAACCTCTGTCTATACTGCATGATTCTGATTGCCTGATAATATTGATCGGATTAAATATGTAAATCCTTCTGGCTTTTGCTGCTCTCATCCACAAGGCCCCCTGAAATGAAATAACTCCAGCAAACTTTGTTTACCATCAAGTTATAACTATATTAGTCAATGAGCAATTTAACCAGATTTTCTTTCTCTCTCTCTCTCTCTTTTTTTTTTTTTTTTGACCCAAGATTAAATAAAAAGTTAAAGCTCAGTTTTCCACATCTTGGTAGGAGTCTGGGATTTCCATATACTACTTCAGGCGAAACTTCTGCAGTTCTGATTATAGGAACTGACTGTCCTAACTTTCATAGGAGCAGAAAGCTTACTCGATAGTAATGTTAAGTTTTACTCACTTTAACTTAGGCCATGTACTATTCCTCCAGGTTTACATGCAGTTCTGCTGAGGTAGGATCATTATTACTCCTATTCTATGAGAAAGATAGCAAAGTCAGAGAGATGGACTATTTCCTTAGGATGATCCCACTGGTAAATGACAAAAAAAAGGGTTTTCACGGTTTTCGAGATTATGTGGTCCTGCTAGCAGATGTGGAGATAGATAATGTTTGTGTTTCCAGAGACCTTTACAATACTGTCTCCGAATTGTCCCGCTAGGTCCCCTGCCAGAACCATCCTTAGTGCTATGCAGACAAATATTAGAACTTGCAATCAGGTTAAAAGCTGAAGTTTGTGTTGCAGCCTTTGGGCTGCATAAGCAAGTTTTCTTTTCTCTAAATGAATTTTTTGTGCACAATCAATAGGAATCTTCGAAGGCATGGGACCCTACTTGTACTTATAAATGAGAGTACTAAGATTTAGGAAGACAGAGCAACCTGTTCAGAGGCAAACAGCAGTGGTAGGATTATTCTGTTGACATAATTGCAGTAATTGGCAAGAGATTTTTTTTTTTTTTTTGTACTGGGGATCAAACTCATGACCTAGCACTTGCCAGGTAGGTGCTTATGCCAGTGAGCTAAACCCCCGGGCCAGCAAGAGACTTTTTACCCCTGAGTGTCATGTACTAGCTGATTGGTCATGGACCACCTACTTAGTTTCTCTGTGTCTCAGTTTTCCTTCCATGCAACAAGATTAAAGATGATTTCTATGGCACAGGATTGCAACGAAGAGTAAAGAAATTAATGTCTGTGTAAGTGTTTATCACAGGTGTGGCTCATACAGTGTTATCAAAGTTTTGTTAGTTTTGTTTCAAGTAAAATCAACTGCTAAAAAGAATATTTTAGTATGGGCTTCCTTTTTATCAATAGAAGAAATTTAGGTTTAAAAATAGAATCCATAAGGCAATCCCCGGAGTGTGACTCTGAGGAATTACACAGTGCTAGACCTGGGATCTACGTCTATGAGATGGAAATAATAAATAGCACTGGACTCGTAGGATTAATTAGTCACATGAGGTCCAAATGTACATAATGGATTGGAAAGCTAATGTACATAAAGGATTGGAAAACAATTTCTGGCAGACAAAACATTCAGTAAATGTTAAGCACTATGACTGAGGTAAATAGTAGGTTAAATTTTTAACTCAATTAGTAGGGCATCCATAAATCTACTGTACTGAGAAGTCTTAGTAACTCAGTTCAGGGTAGGGAAAGACCATGACGGCCAAGGTCTGGTGCTGCTGCAGTGTCCCCAGCAGAGCCCAAAGGAGTGTCTAGGACTAGAGGTGTCTGACCTGTGGGATGATATGTGCACCCACAGTGGGGTAAGAGGGACTCGCTGGGCTGGCCACGCTGACCCCATGTCCACAGACTGAAGCTGGTCTTGCCAGGAGGGCCTGCGTGCTCCAAGATCCCAGACCTCATCAGAATATCCTGAAGCAAAGACAGGTGATCTACTGAGATACTTAAGTTCTTTGGGCAAAAGTGTTTTCCATTCTTCCTGTGAGTCGTTTTGAGATTCTCTTCAAGACATAATTTTGAAACTTTATTTTACTTCTTTTTTTGGGGGGGGAGCTAGAGAACTTAAAAAAGAAATTTCTTGTGCCATAAGATGAATACAAATTAAAGATATGATTTGCATTTTTGAAAAGGATAGTATCTGAGCTAAGATATAAAAATACATTTTAGTCTTGTGATTTATAAATACTATCTCCTTGTGTTAAGGGTGATGAGGTGGATTTCTATTAATAACAAATAAAGAATGGGAATGTTATCTATGGATGCTGTTTCTGAAAGTCACAGACTAATTTTTTCATTTTAATTCATTTTGGAGGGGTAAATCATTGGGTGAACCCAGTGATACCTTGGTTCACAGAGTCAGTTTTCTCCCGGATGCTGGCCACAAACCAAACTGGTTGAGAACATGATCAAATAATCCAGTAAGAGCAACATCGAACCTAACCATCAAATTTGATTCAGTTCTTATTCGATTTCCTTTGCAACCAAAGCCACAGAAAGAATCAAGTTTGTGAACCGAGGCACCGCTACATTTGAATGCCTGGATTAAATTTTTGAATGACTATCTCTGAAAATGATTCTAATGCCTTTTTTTCCTTTCCAGGGAAATCATCTTTGAGGGCTTTTTGCTTCAAAAAGGAATGAGTTTCTTTTAGTGGAGATGGAACTTTTTTCCTTTTAAGCCACCGCAAGGTGGAGAGTCCCGCTTTAGTCAGATGTCAACCCACCCCTCTCCAAAGACTGCTCTACTGGCTTTCTGTGGCATCCATCCACCAGTGAGTCAGGAAAGCCCTGGGCTAGAGTCAAGGCCAGCTAGGTTGAGCCCTGGTAAGGGTGATCAGTCCTCCTTCGTCCCACAGCCAGAATCCTTTAGGGATTTTACCGTCAGAAACTATATTGCTGTTCCACCTTAGAGGGCGGGTCTCATCCTTCCCCTTCTGTGATGCCAACTAAGATGTGGCCCTGCATGACAACCAGGACCCTTGCTGATGCATCACTGCGGTAACATTTTGTGGTCAAAAGAGTCCACAGGCCTCTGCAAATGAGCCAGAAGTATCACAGAGCATGCACCCACCTCCACTAACCTGGGCTTGTGATCCCGCACTGTGACCGACCCCTGTGAGGACAGGTAGCTGGCTGTCACCAACCCAGGAAGAAACCAGGGGACAGCCTGCACCTGAAAATCCTGGGGAAAGAGAAGAACCGCAGAGTCAGGCTAGCTAGCGTCTCCAGGAATGCTTCCGTCTAACAAAAGAGCACTTGGTTACTCTTGTTTATCGACCATTTTGTATGTAGGCAAGAGACGTGAAATAAAAAATGTAACAGCTCTTATTCCATAGAAAAATGTTCTTCCAGCAAATGCATAGCCAGACATTAATTCACTTATTTTTCTTTTTAAACCATTTGTATTTAAACTGGAAAATACAGTTTTAAAAATTGTTATTAGTACTTGCTTGCCCTATGTAATGATCACGTGGGTTGTGGGGAGTTGATACACATGCACAGCATGTTAAATTTTTTTTGGTATCAGAAATTGAACTCACAACCTCACCAGGCAGCCATTTATATAGCACGGTAATTTTCACAGAGCGCTGTATCATCAACAAAGAACCTACTTGACACTAATAAATACTGAACATGGTGTAATGTGCAATGTTGAAACGATTGACAAACTTACGAGCAATAGCTTTTAACCTGAGCACCTCGGCCACTCCAAGGTGATTGTTTACTTGTGTCCTAAGTTAGTTGGCGCCTCATCAGTAGTGGCTCATGTCATTGCTTCACATGCACAAGGCCTGGCCCATCCATGACATGGCGCTGGGGCCGGAGGGAAGCTACGGTACCGGTAAGCAGCTCGGGCCCCGCCTCTGTCCTTTTGCTACGTCACACAAATTGTTCCAGAGCCCTGCGAGGCGTCTTGTGAGCTGGGCATCCGGAGTCAGGCAGGCCCTGCTCGGGGGCCACAGGCGGGAGAGCTGGGGACATCACGTTTCTGACCTCAGGAACTCGCAGCAGCGCTGCTTTGGGGAGAAGCGTGTGAGCGATATCAAAAGCACAGTGTAAGTGCTGTGAGAAAGTGGCGTGGACCTTCCACTGTGAAGGAATGTCAGGCAGGCACAGAAGCCTGCAGAGGGGCGTGTGTGGTCAGGAGGAGGCAGCGCAAGCAACTGTGGAAGCGAAACTCTGACAGCCAGGCTTTCTTCTTTAAAAACAGTTCACATTAAAATTATTCACATATGCTCAGTGTGCAAATAATGGTTTTCTTTATGGAATCCCATACGTCTAACACATACTTTGACGGTGTCTACCCTCCCTTTTCCCTCTGGTGTTCCTCTTCTCCTTCTGCTTGCTTCCCAGTCCCCTCCTCGATAGTTCCCTCTCAATTTTATAACTCCCCCAGCCCCAGATTGCACAAAGAAAGAAAAAAACAAGCCATGCTTGTCTTTCTGAGTCTAGATTATGGTCCCCTTCTCTGTCCATTCGCCTGCAAATGACACGACTTCATTTTTCTTGGTAGCTGAATAATACTCCATCAATCCAGGAATGGCCCCTCAGCCGATTCCCTAGCTCGGCTGTCCTGAGTGGTCTGCCCGGAGACATGGGCTGTGCAGCTATCTCTGGAGTCCACTGCCTTTGACGCCTTTGCTGGGGTTTCATGAGGCACCCTAGATCTGCCATCTGTCTTGTATCCGTGCAGGAGCAGAGTGCGGAGTTTGTTCTGAAATACCAAAACTCCACATCTGTCTATCTACATAGATGTAAACAGGCATCTTCTTTATAAACTGTTTTAGAAACATATGGGGAATAAAGGAAAATTACTAGACATCAAAATACCCTAAATACACACACCACCCCCCATTTTTTTCACTGACTCCTAGTAGGATTTTCCAGCTGAGACACATCAGTACATAGTACCCCCAAATTGTGTTCTTATTGGACCTCAACTGCTTTTATGGTTTTTCTTGAATTAACTAGTGCTTAGCAATTACCATTCCATTTCAGATTTCAAATTCTGGGAGTCATTTCTCTGATGCAGACATGAGTAGAGAAAACAGAGAAAATCCGTCACCTGGCAACGCTGTTTGTACGATTCCCCGTGTGGTGGGAAGAACTGCTTGTCCACACACAGTGGAAGCTGAAGGAAGCAGAAATCTGGGGGCCGCCTGGTGAGGCTCCGGGTGATTTTGCAAGATCCAGATGGGGAACTGGGTGTACTTCTATGGATTCCCACATCAATGGGAAGCGCCCTTCATGTCAGAACAAAATAGTTTATCTTTGCTAATAACAAGCATCCTGTTCCTATTCTTCCTCACATACATGTCCACAGCAAAAGGAAAACTTATTTAAGAACCAGACAGCCTCTTTCAAATGACCAATGGGCCTTTTGATTTTTGAGAGTCAGTCATTTCGGGACAGTCACCAAGAACAGACCTGGCCAGCACGGTGCAATATGGATTCAGCTTAGCACTTCTTGTACCCTCAGGGCTACAAACAAAAAGAGAGAGACAATGTTTTTGGTTTTTGGTTTTTACTTTTTAATAAAAAATTCTAAAGTAAAAAAAAAATGGTATTGTAAGAAAAATTGTTTGAATCCCCCCTGTAATCTCTTAATGCTTCAAAATCTTTTTAGTGCATAAACTGTCAAAGCAGGAATATAAAATGTGCTTTTCTAATCCATGAGGGTGAGGATTTTACAGAAGCACTTACCATCGCAGATAAAATTCAATAGATATTATCAGGTGACATTTCATTGTCAGAGCCACTAACACATCTGTCATGGGGATACAGTTATTGATAAGAGTTTAAAATTTGGAATGCTGGTAGATAAAGAGCGGTAGTTAATACGGCCTGGTTAATCATTCCAGGAAGCAAATAGAATCCTTAATAAAGAGCAAAGAAATTCAAAGACTAATTTAGTGACCTAAATGCTAATCTTTCCGCTTATGTAACCACACAGCTCAATGTGTTTGCAGCCTAAATATGACTTGAGTGCTTGCTTATTTTAGTGTACAGTTCCCTCCTTTTGTATTACTAATTTCATTTCAGGTTCATGCCTGGGCACAATTCTTGATGGATGAATTTGTTGGAAGAAAATTAATACATTTAAAATGTGCTATTAATAATACACTTCTAAAAGGACAAAAAGTGATTGGAATATATTGCTAGTAATATAGGATTACTGTTTGTTCCCCAATTTATAAATACCCTCTCACATAGAGAATAAATTGACTGATATCTTCTCAAAACACACGCCGGTGAAAGCTAAACCACAATTAAAGTGCGTGTTTACGACCTCCGCACTCCTCAAGCTCCATGGATGCCCGGCCCTGAGAATTTTCCTTTGTTTACCCAGTATATTCTGTCTCATTCAGGGATATGGTGGTGCGTGCTTTCCAAGACCTTTTATTATTATTACGTGAATGAAGAGACAATGTAACAACGTTCCAACCACCTGAAAAAGAATACCGGCTTTGATTAAGTCAATGACAATTAAGTATATCACTTCCAAAGATACCGAACGAGCATCTATTTAGCCTGAATGAATCAAAGCCTGTATGAATCATTGTCAACGAAAATACCAAGTCATTGCTTAAAAAAAATAAATGAAGTGATATGAAAAGAAAAAAAAATTATTTTAGGTATGATTAAGGCCAAGAGTAAAAATAATCCAAGCTGATGTACAGTAACTTCCAATGCAACATAACTTAGAAAATTGTCTAGCGATTGTGTAAATGTGATTTCATTAACTGGGTTACACAATGGCTAGGGTGCATGGTTAATTAGGCACGCTCCCACTGGCATGTGGAAGGGAATTGTAAATTGCACTCGGAAAAGGCTGTTTTGAATTCTAAGCCCAGGAGCTGAGAGGTGATTGCTAACTTTTCTTGTCCACCAAAAGTGACGCCCCCTACAGGTATCACAGTGTTGCACATGCTTCCTGGAGTTTACTGACTCAGGTTAGGAAAAGGGACAATGGCTACAGGGGTCTGTGCCTCCCGTGGCTTCCCCTTTGTACCCTCACCCTCCAGCTCCCTTGACTAATGGACAGAAGGCAGCAATAGGGCACAGAGTGGAAAGTCCAGCCAGGGGTCTTTTGATTCATAAGTGCTCCTTACAGTTAAAGGCAGATGGAGGGACAAACCATGATGAACCAGTGTCTACTGAGATCCAGAATATTTTTTACCATAATGTGGAAATTTTTTTCACGCCTGAGATTGATTTCCAGTCCAAACCTGGGATGGTAGGTTTTGGGAATTAGGCAGTTGAAATGAGTATTAAGATCCGTGATGCACAGCATGGTGAAAAAATACCTGGGATTCTGAGTTGCCAAAGTTAGGAATGTAAAAAATCTGCAGAGCTGTGACTGCTGTGTATGCCTGTTTCTACATCCATGAATGGGCATTGAAATAGAGAAAGTCGTCTTTGCAACCTGTGCCTTCATTTTGATGTCTGTGAGTGAATCATTGTGAGAACAAATCACATCATGATGAGAAAGCTCTTGCTTCAAGCAAATAACAGGACAGCCAGGCTCTGCCAGCCACAATTCTACGGCATGAGTGGTGAATCGCAAAATGTACCTTCCGTGTCACAGAATCCTGTCACATCCCAGACTTAGAAATGAGCTTGACTGTATTCACACTACCAAAGCAGGTGCCCAAGACTGCACGACCCGTCGTAGGTCAGCTTTTACATTCCACTTTGCATTTCATGTCAAATGGCTTCTCACTCCTGCTCCACTGAACTTAACCTGAAGTGTGGCTTTTAGAGCTCCAGAGCTTGGTGAGACTAGGAAAAAAACCCTAAAAAGGAATTAAACAAAACAAATACTAATTTCACAGGCACAGGGATTGATTTCAAACCAAATCTGTGTAATTCTATTGAAATAGGAATAATTCATTATGCAACTAAGTTGCTCAGTTTGAAGGTACAAAAATTTTTTTACTCTAATTAGAATATTCTAAAATGATCAAAATCATTTTGAAAGAGTTATTTGTTCTGATATCAGCTGAACGTCTCTTTCTTCTTCTTTCTTTCTTTCTTCTTTTTCTTTCTTTCCCCTCCTCCTCCTCCTCCTCATTCTCCTCCTCCTCCTCTTCCTCCTCCTCCTCCTCTTTCTTTCTTTTTGAGACAGGGTCTCGCTATGCAGTTCAGACTGGCCTTGGGCTCACTTTGAACCCCAGGCTGGTCTCAAACTTTCAATGATCCTTCTGCCTCAGCTTCCTGAGTTCTGGGATTACAGATGTGCACTACCATGCCCAACTGCATGGGTATTCTTAAGGGAGGATTTGCTGTGAAGAGTGTTCAAGGAAGTCTCTCAAACCTCAACACCACAAGTGTGCCCTTTATGATGATATCACACCCTGTAAGTGACCTTGATTTTCTCTGGCTTAGTCTTCATTGAAAAGCTCTGTGAATCTCTCTTTGATTTTCAAAACTGAATATGCTCCATCCAAGCAAAACCTAAGGATAACACCAGAGATTTCATCATGTCACCCTTCATTGTGTATAGCCAAGCTCATTTAAATGATAGTTTTTGCTCCACTTCAAAACTGGATCACATTGGCATAAAGATAGTGAGGATTTTGCCATGCTTGAAGAACGAATCAGATAATTTAGGTTAAAAACAATCAATTCTGTTTTACCTTGGCCAAGCACCTATATCAAACTGTTTGTTAATGTATCAGGACCCTCTGAGTAGTCAGAACCCTTTTAAATCAAGAAGTATTTAAAATATATTAATATTTTACTTTCAAGCTGTGTTGCAAAATCACTTTTCCATGTTTTTATCTCTGGGTGACTCAGAGGCCCACATTTTTAATGGTTAGTGTTTGCTCGGAAGTTTTAGATTGATTTCCCGGCATCTCACTCCCCCTACTGCTGGTTAGGTGCACACACTCTTTAACAATAAAATTAAAAGCCTTGTTTCAACATATAAGGTTTTTCACCTATAAAACACCTGCCTGTGCTACCCTCTGCCCCTGCCCAAATGTGAAGTAGATGGTGATAAAACTTCTGTTACCAGTTTTCATCAGTAGCCTAAATACATTCTGCATTCTTTCTCAATTATTTTACGGAGCTAGGCTTACGTTCTGCAAATGTGAGCCAGTCTGTCACAAGGCTCACTGACATTTTCTTTTAACACAAAGTACTTATGCCAGCCCTGCTCTGGCTGCTGTTAATTCTATTTATCTGCTTTTTAAGCAAACATTTATCATAAACATAATTTTCAGGTCTTGGGCTTAAGAATGAAGGCATCCAAAAGATGTACTTCTTGACTTTGAAATAAACAGCATATTCCAGTGGAGAACAGGGATATGTCAACAAACACTTACAATATATGGCATTCTTTATAGAGTGCATAGTTATTAAAAAAATATATAGCTCTTTAATTTTGAGCTACCTTCAAGTTCTCCTTAGCTGCAAAGTATGCTGAGCAATGTACCTACCTGAGAAAATTTTTTAAGGACTAAATGGCATACACCTCATGGAGTCCTGTGTGTGGAATATAGTAGGTACTCAATAAATGTCACTTGTTACTGTTACTCACCAATATGGACATTATAATCATCAGTAATTATCCAGGTGTCCTGGGGTACGTATGCATTGCTCCGTCAGGCACCATGTGGAAACTTCTTCACCTGGTTTAACACAGGCTTTTGAATCACTCAAGCTCACTCTGAAAGCAGAAGCACCATGAGGTCTGGGATTCATGCAGCTGTGGAACCTTGAATGGTTGTAGGAGAAACTGTGGGAGCAAAGATCCAGGAAGCCATTCAGAGTCCTAGAGGCCAAGTACCTGCAGATGTCAAAATGACAAAGTCTACCTGAGACCTCCAGAGTGGGTGCAGGAAGCTGTTTCTAGGCAGTACTGTCTTTGCGGTTCTTTGCCAAGTGTCTAGTAGTAGGGGTGGGCTGCTCTTGATCCAAGCCGTCACAGAGAATGGCTGAACCTACAGAGGCAGAGGACAAGGACAAGTCCATTCCATCAGTGTCTCAGCATCTACTGAACCCTCACCTGACACAAGCACCCCTCAAATGCAACTACTGCCGCTTCACTGCTGCCTTCAGCATGGTAGATGGCATTTTCCATCTAATCCAGCTCAGAATCATCCAAGCAATGGATTCTGAGAGGGCAGATTCCATTTAACCAAGCCAAGATGCTTTTGAAAAACAAAATACAGTACCATAGTCCATCTGTCTTCAACATGTGACACCTGTGTGACCATATTTAATTTCCAAATCAGAATGTAGCAACATCAAGCATCTGCCTCTTACACACCTGAAAACACACCAGCACTTGCACAAAAAAGGCTACGTATAGTCAGTGTGTTCTACTTTGAGTCATGGGCATCCGTCTTGTGGCTGAGTCACAGTCTACTCTGCAGCCTAAATATTGACATATAACACAGTGAATGACTATCCCACGGCAAATTAGATGAGAAGAGCTGGAGTGGAAAGGGGAAGGAGAGAGAAGCTTCCTGCTTTGTGTTCCCTTCACCATCACCCAGCACATGGGCTGGTAGTGGAGCTTTTTCTGTTGGGTAGTCCCAACCCTTACTCTTGAAAGGCAGGATGCAGGAGAAGTCCTGCCTGTGTGAGATGGCTGCAGCATCTCACTGAAGGAGGCAGATGCATTCGTGGTCACTCCGGATGACCTCCCCAGCTGTGTAGCACCCCATGGCCCCACAGTGATGATGAATAACCCCAGCTCCCACCGAAGCTCCATTCCTTGCCCATGGGTTCACGCAGCATGAGCCAAAGCAGCCAGATGCCGTCTCCGCTCCCAATTCCACAGCACAGCTGTCCCTGGGGGACATACCGCTTCTTGTGAATTAAGATCCTAGATCCGCAGAACCCGGAAATTCAGCCATCAGAAGGAAAGATTTCACTAGTGAGTCATTAGGGACAATTGTGAGAGGAGCCAGTCTTCTGTTCTTGACTCTCGTATACATGAGTCATGGCCAGGGAAAAACACCACTTCATCCTGGTTGATGACGCAGAGAATACACCATGTTGTGGGGGGATTACCTGAGCTTGCAAAGTGTTGTCTTCCAGCGGGGTTCCTAAGTCTTCAAAAGGCCATTTCATTGCTCTATCAAACCAGCTGTCTTAATGAGTGAAATTGGTTGATTTTGTGCACAAAAACCCATTGGCAAACTGGATTTGCTGTAAAAGTGTTTCTGTTAGCATAATCAAAACTATATGGAGTGCCATGGTGGTGAGGGGGTGTTTAAAAGATGGTTTGGGCTGCAGATGAGAGAGGCGAACCCAACAGCAGTGTATTTCTCCCAGTAAGAATGAAACCCTACTTCTCCCACATTGGATGTGTGGGATCAGCCGGCCACCACATTGGATCACACTGCTGTCTCTCCACCGTGATCACTTTATTCATGAACCCACTGAGAAAAGAAGGTGCAGCTGGGGAACAGGTACAGCCAGGGAAAGTGGATTTACAGAACTGGTCATCTTACCGGCTTCCCATTGTTAAAACCCTCCTTTCCTAGACTGAGCCGTATTTAGTGAGCGTTGATATGAAACGCAAATATTCATATTCTGTGCTCTTCTAAATAGGGCTGTCCTCATACCTCCTGACCTTTCTTGTCATCAGTTCTCCATGTGAGTTCCTCCAATGTCTTTGTTGCTTATGTTCTGGATAATTGGAGAGGCACAATGTTTCTCCTTCCAAGGAAAAGTCAGTCAGGTGCACTCTCAAAATCTATTCACATGTGAGGGGTACCAGTGCACCCTTCGGAGCCATCTGTAAGCCAGACCCAAATTGTTCCTGACTAGTCCATGGGTCCTCAGGGCGTTTTGTAGCTGTGATGGCGTATTGCTGACCCTGTCAAGTGACAGCAAGTTGTTTCTGAATATGTTTGCTAACAGACACAGGAAAATGGGCTGTCTGGAGAGCAGCCACAGGCAGACTAGATGTGAGGGCTTCTGCGGTTTAGCCCCAGACACTTGTTATCTTAGGACACACGACACGTAGTTTTCTGTCTTCCAGCAGTTACTACAAACAAGAACCCAAGCTTCTCCAGAGCAGTTTGGAGGAGAGTAGTAGGACATAGCTCTTTTACAGGAGCAATCACAACACATAAAATAAGTCAGTAACACTTTGAAGCATAATGAAAAATTCCTTTTAGTATTTCTTAAAATTTACAAGCTCTTAGTTAACATGTAAGAAAGGAGGAGTTGGTTGGATAATAATTCCATAATAAGGGGGGTGTGATGCATTTTCAGGAGGAGCTTACACATTGTTAGATGCAAGTTATTTCAGAGAATCTTTCTTTCTTTGTACCATACTTGTATTACTGCAAAACATACATAGTTATACTCACGAGCTTCATTACCTTGTAGTGTTTCAGTTGTAAAGTATAGAAATGAGTGGATTTAGAATACCCAACCTGAAGAACTCCTGGTGTGAGCTTATGTGGCATGGGGCTATGTGGCGTGGGGCTATGTGGTGTGGGGTTATGTGGCATGGGGTTATGTGGCATGGGTTATGTGGTGCTATGGAACAAGGTCCCCAAGATCTCGTCAGTGGAGTTCCCTGGCCCCTGCAGTGCTAAGCCTGATGTGCTCCTTTGTTTGCTGTTAGATATAACAGGAGTTTTCCATTTCCCTCTCCCCTTAACTTTGGATCTGTTTTGTTTTTTGCTTGTCTTCTGGACTCAGCCTTTGTGCTGACAACCAAAAGTCCCTTGGTGAGCATGGGGAGGCACAGGGCACCCTTGCTACCTTGCTGCGTAGATGGGCGCTTCTGCCTCCACACACTGCCTCCTGGTGATGCTGGGAGATGCAGTGCAGACCATCCCAAAATGTCACACCCCACAAACACTCGCTTCTATAACAAAACCTCTAGTAATACAAAACTCCCCCCCAAGTTACAAGCCATGGTCACTCAGTGGGTCCTGGGCCATGCTAATCTTCCTAAACAGAACCTTCTGGACAATTCCCTCAGTTTCACTGGAGCAGGATCAACTCTCCCTGTCTCAGATACTCAACATAAATTCAATATTGCTAAGTTGAGGAATAAATACCCTGCCACCATGAATTCAGTGATCATTTTAAAGATCACACAGATCTGTAATTTCCTTCCCTTCAAGATTTTTTTGGTACATTTTTAAGTAAAGAAAAAGATGGATAACATTTAAATACTGAATTATAAACAGTCCTCAGTATCCACAAGCTTCACATTTGCCAATTTAAACAGCTGTGGATCAAAAATACTTAAGAAAATCTCGTGCCTGTAATGAACACATATTCAATTTTTTATGTCAGTAATTTTTATGTCATTCCTTAAAGAATACAGTATAACAACAATTTACATAGCGTTTACAGTTAGTGAGGTATAAGTGGTTCAAAGATCATGGGTAGTACACAGGATGTGCATTTCTGTATCCAAGCACTATGCTATCCTATGTAGGGGACTCAAGTATCCTTGCATTTTGAGCATACTTCACCCTTGAACACTGAGGGTGCTGTTGTCTACTGATCATCAGCCCACAAAAGAAACCCTTGCTGAATGGAATGTCAGAGAATGTCTTCTTATCGGATATACCTGGCTTCCTCAGCACCTTTATTTGAGCAAAACTTTAATCACAGCAAAGCATCCTTTTCTGATACCCTCTAAGATTCATCTCCCTCAATTAAGGTCTCATTTAAAATACAGACACAAGGTTAGGTGGGGCTAGAATGAAAGAAATCTGTTTCTTTTTGTTCCAGTCCCCAGGATGAATGGGTCTCACATTAGGGTCCTAGGAGCCACAGCACCAGTACTCCCTGGGAATTGACTGGTCATACAGATTCTCGGGCCCTACCCTGAGCCCCCTGAATCAGAATCTTCGGAGATGGAGCCCAGAAATCCATGTTTTAACAAAGCTCCTTAGTGATTCTGACACAAGCGATGTCTGAGGGTCACAACCCAAGCCCCAGCCATTAACACTAGTCAGTCATCTTTCAAATACTTTATCCTTTGATTCCAGGAGGGTGCAGAGGAAGGGAAGTGCACAGATGGGGAAGCAGGTCCTTCCAAGGGGATGCCAGTGAACCTGGAAAAGTCCTCCGAAGGCTGGGAGTGCAGCTATGAGAGGAGGGGAGACTGAAGGGAGGGGAAAGCTATCCTCCCAAAACTCACAAATCCAAGACTTCTTCACCTTCCAGGGACTCCAGCCAATCCCAGCCTTACCTGGATGTCCAGGCTGCCAAGGTGATTTTAGGGTCAGGGGATCATAACACTTTTCATCTTCCTTCATGACTAAGAGGTACAAACTACCACAACCTCATTGCCCCACTGAGTGGCCTTCTACCCACTGGTCACCTGGGCTCTGAACATGCAGAGCCTCCCAGGGTGTCAGCTTGGCCAGCCACACCAACATGCCATGAACTGCACATCTCAGGCAGTGCAATTTCACTGTCTCACAGTTCTAGAAGCTGCAGGATCAGAGTCAGGCAGGCTTGATTTCTTCAGGGGTCTCTCCTGTCACTTCACAGGTGGCTGTCTTCTCCTGTGTCCTCACAGTCTTTCCTCTCATGTGTTTGTGTTTTGATTTCTTCTTCTAGCAAGAATGTCAGGTAGATTTGGCTAGGATCCACTTTAATGGCCTTCCAAGAGCTTCTGCATAGCCAACTGGGAGACTTTCCCCCGGCTCACCCACCATGGCCGCATGGGCAGAGGGGAAGTTCCTCCACACCCACTCACCACTAGGAGTCTGTCTCCCTCAGGGGGCAGAATGCAGAGCTCCCGTTGTCTGTCGTTTATTAACCAGGAAGGACAGTGCTCTCTGTTGACTCTGTCTGGATGTACTTCTAAAGAACACCCTTCACCAAGGTCAGGACTTGCTCCATTCCAATAGAGAGAAGAGCCTAAATCAATGCTTTGCTAAAACTGAAGTTTTAAGTTATACATACGAAGACTTTTGAAAACCGAAGTCAATATCAGACCATAATATTAAGAAAAACAAGTGACCGAATTGCAAGCCTAGATTAGGAGGTAACGCTGAGCACAAAGAAGCAGAGAGCGGCTGTACCAGGAAAAGCTGATGAGGGTGGTGGAGAGAAAGGAAAGGCTGATGAGGGTGGGGAGAGAAAGGAAAGGCTGATGAGGGTGGGGGAGAGAAAGGAAAGGCTGATGAGGGTGGGGAGAGAAAGGAAAAGCTGATGAGGGTGAGGGAGAGAAAGAAAGAAGCATGAAGCAACCTTGCAGATTTTAAAGGGAACTTCCGTAAGTCTTGGTGTAGCTGCTATATTTCCACAGAGTTGTGATAATTTATAAACAGTCAAAAAAGTCTCTCTTTTTCATGTGTAGGTTCCAATTAAAAGCTGGCAGCTATTCCTCAGCTGGGCACAGGCAGTGCTGAAACCATTAGCACTGCAGGTAACTCCTGCAACCTGGTGCCAGCTCACGCAATGAAAAACAAACACTGGGAGGTCTGCCTAGACCAGGTAAGCTGTGAAAAGGCTCAGCCAAAGGGCAGAAAGCCTAGGAAGCCTTGCTATGGCTCTCATTGTTGATCTCTCCATGTGTGTCCAGCTCCATCAGGAGAGAGTCCTACCTCACTTGTATCTTTTTCTTTATGGAGCAAAAATGTATTTTCAGGGGAATGTGAATTTCCTCCATGCTTCTCACAGTTCAGTGACTCCTGGCAACGTCCAAGAACTGAGACGGTAAAATGAGATGCTTCCTGAACATAAAGATGCTGGGTCCTTCTGTCTCTTTCAAGAAATAATGGTGTCAGCAACACATCTTGGCTGTGATTCTGTGATTCCTGCAGCCCAGCCGGCCGGGGAAGACGGGTTAGTGCCACAGCGTCACAGATGCCGTGTTCCAGCCAGAACCACCCGGGCACTGGACGATGTTAAAATTTCCTGCTAGTTTGCAATGATTGCGATAACTCAGGTATTGCGTGGGGAAAGGAACAAAGAAGTCTAAGAAAAATCTGAAAGTCAGTCATTGCTGGGAAGAGAGGACTTTAAGCTACAAAGACCATTACTCAGGAATGCTACTGCACAAAGCAGCCCACCTCCCCAGCCCTGTGCCTTAGCAATTTCATCCCTGTGACCAAAATGAAGTAATTCGAAGCCCAGCAAACTGTACACTGCCTCTTCTCTCCCCTGGGGGACAGGGCTGAACCTCCTTCTTTTGTTTTGTTTTGTTTTTGGTACCAAGGTGCAACTCAGGACCTCATGCTTGCTAGGCGGGCACTTACGCCATTGAGCTAAATTTCCAGCCTTCCTTTTTCTGTCTTTTGAAGTGACCACAGCAGTGTGTCCTGGCCTCATTGTGCAGATGTGGTCTGTGGATGCAACTGTGGGAAAAAAAAAAAAACAAAACAAAACAAGCCAGATGCTGCTGATGCCCCGAGTGCCACCTTCCTTGCCCAGCTCTGCAGGGCTCCGCAGCAGGGCCTTGGGAGTCCAAACACACTGGCACCCAGACTTGTCATTCTCACTTAGGCGTCAGCCCAAAAGCAGGCACTAATTGATCTAAGCAGCTTTGAATTTGGGTGGTGCAGAAAAAGTAGGTGCTGACCCAAGAACTAGAAATCTGCCTTAAAAGATAAAACAAGATCCATATTTGAGCCACACCGACGGTTCCCAACCAGGAATAATTTTTGGTTCAGTGGGACGCTGGCTGACATCCACAGACATTTTTAATCCTTGCAACTGGCTGTGTGTGTGTGTGTACGTGTATACGTGTGTACATGTGTGTGCGCACGCGCTCGTGCGTGTGTGCACAGCAACCTTTTTGTGCCACTGGCAACCACGGCCCGAGGTTAAGAGTGATGCTGAAGCCCTCAACCCCAGCACAGATTCCCCTTCCTCACCCAGCAAAGCTATTTAGCCCCAATGCCAAATCGTGTCCAGCCTCAGTAGTGCTGTGAGAGTTGTCAGTCACCCACAGATATCTTGCAGTTGTGTCCCGCACAGATGGGGCCCTTGCCTCCCCAAATGTGGCCTGTTACACCGTGGGGGACCCAGTGGAAGTCAAGGGCCAGGCCCCAGCTGAGGTGTCAGGACCTTAGCTTCTGGGAGGTCCAGTGGACCGAAGGGCCCGGCTGGGTCACGTGGACCCAGCGGAGTGGAGGGAGCCACAGTAAAGGAACAGCAGGGCGGCCTCACAATCTCGGGGGTCTGCGATGTCAGGTGGTCAGCCGATCAGAATTGACCGAGGGGTTCCCAGGGGTCATTTTGTCCTGCACGAGCTTCTTTCTCCAAAGGTGCCCACGTCGCGGCTCCTTGTGTATTTCCAATCCTTTCCAGGACTGACCCCGGGAGCACAGTGTCTCAAGCCACCGCCCCTATTCTCTTCGCGGAGTCCACGCCTCTCTGGACCCCAGAACCCGCAGTGGGATCCGGAACCGACCTGGTGGAAGCAGGGCCCAGCTGGATGCTCCTCCTCCTGGCCGCGCACCTGGGGTCCGACGCTCACTGCAGCCCGCGTCCGCCCCGGCCGCCCAGCCGCCCTGGTCCCTTCGGGGCGCTAGATTGAGGTCCCCACTCCTCCCGCCTCCCCCAGTTGCGGCCTGGGTGCAGCCAAGTGCACAATGCGGCGGGCAGCGCGCGAGATCCCGCTGCGCCTCCTGGTGTCAGCCGGGGCACGGTGCAGCCGCTGCTTCACGGATCAAGTGGGAGGAAACCCAGGCGCACAGAGCTCGGCCCATGTACATCTGGGTATAAACCGTGTTGTCGTGGGTCTTTTGCAAACAGGGGCACAGTTGTGCAAAATTATGCAATTCCTGAACCTTCCACTACCTGAATTCATTCTCATGCAGTTGTGTTGAATTCTACATCAGTCTAATTGCTTATGGAGTTGAATGGTATCTCACGATGAGAGTAGTAGTAAAATATACAGATTCACCGGCTCTAGTGTAAGGCAGAGTTACGTTAAGTGTTTTTGACATGGATAATCTCACTTTAAGGTCACAACAGCTCTGTAAAGTATTAAAGTCACTCCCATTTTATAGCTGAGAATATGTTTCAGAGGTTTGATGATTTCCCCCAGGGGTGGAGACATAGCCAAATACAAGCATCCTGCTCTGCACTGTGAGGAGTTCTCAGTCCGCCTCTTATTCTTGTCCTACTTGTTGTTGCCTTTGTGTATCACAACTCACACACACACACACACACACACACACACACACACACTCACAAATGGTCTTAAGTTTGTTTCCTTCTCCCTTAGAGTAGATCCTTGGGTAGGTCCATGAATCAAACTGTATACATTTATCTCCAAACTGTTTTCCAAAATGCTCCATTGCACCTCCATAGGAGACTAATAGCAAGTGTGCCTCTATATCCTCATGCTGTACTCTGTGCACCATATACTTCTCTATACTAGAAACAAGCTAATGTAGTCTTAGAGATGAAATAATACAGGGAAGAAATTCTAGTTATACACTACAGCACAATTTAACTGTGTATTATGTATGCATATATATATACATATATATACCAGACACAGTGTACACGCGTACTCTGCCAGTCCTCTGTATCTTTGGATTCCACCCCTATGAATTTCAGTAACTGCAGATTAAAATACTTAAAAGAAGCCAGTGTGATGGTGTAGACCTGTAATCCCATCACTCCGAAGGCCAGGACAAATTTGAAGCTAACCTGGGCTACATAGTGGGTACTATAAGATTGGTCTGGATCACTTAGTGAGATCCTGTCTCAAAAAAAAAAACCCCAAAATTTCTATATCTGAAAAATTGTGCTTGGCATGCACACTCTTGTTGTTTTTCCCTTAAAAATGTAATATAATAAGTACTCAGGTAGCATTTACATTGTATTAGACAGTCATCTAGGAATGATTTGGGGGGAGCACCTAGAATTGAACTCCAGACCTCACCAGACCTTGCCAGACCTTGCCAAGCAGGTGCTACACCGCTGAGCTACGCCCCAGCCTATCTAGTGGTGATATACTGCCTAGGTAGAAGGCACCTAGGTTGTGCACAAGTCCTTCACCATTTTATATGAGGATTTGAGTGTTCTTGGATTTTGTTATCCATGAAGGTTCCTGGAATTCATCCCCCATGGATACCCAGGGACAACTCTGTGTGTGTCTTTATGTGTGTGTCTGTGTGTGTATCTGTGTGTGCCTGCACATGCACATGTGTAATCTCCCATTTAAACAAAAGCTTTTTAAGGGTTAAGTACTTTTTAAGAGCATAAAGGATTCCTGAGACTGAATGCTAGAGAGTTTCCATGCTAAGGGAAGAAGCCTGAGCACATTCCAGTGGGGGCGCCCCTCTGTCACCCTTCTGTCACCCCTCACCTCCCATCTCTGGGTCATGGACTGTCTTCCCGGCCCCTGACAAAAGGGCCTCTCAGTATTTCAAGTTTTCACTGCCTTCCCTCACTTGTGCCAAAGGAAGCAGAAGGAAGGAAGGAAGTCGTGAAGATAAAAGTCACAGACATAAATGAGCAATCAGTGCTGAACGCAACTCTTAAGAAAATGTGAGTAACACAAATAAGAAAAGGTTAATCAAGAAGACAGACAGAGCCAGAAACGTTAGAATAAAGGAAGCCTTGCCCACAGGCATCTCAGACATTAAATGCCACGGTCAGCTCAAAATGTAGATGCTGTGGAGTGATGTGTTTTCAAAATGCAACTTACCGTGCTAACTTTTAAAGAAAGAGAAAACCTGAATACTCATATAAGCAGTAGCCAAACTCCATTCTCAGAAACCTCCTTAAGAAGAACATCTCACAAAGGCCTGTTTCACTTTGTAAGTAAATTCAAGGAATAGTTAATTCCAAGCATACACAGACTTTTCTGGATATTAGAATAGCTTCAACACCAAAAAGCTAAACCAGCAAAAGGAAAAAAAGAGGAAAAAAATAGAAAAAAAAAAAAAGCTAGTGAAAATCTTAAATAAAATTGCAAACTGAACAAGAAGTGCTCTTAAAAAACATCTCAGACCATGACCCAGATAAGCTTAGCTCTGGGAAAAAAAGAACGAATGCCTTAGTGTTCAAAAAGTGATTAAAGTTATTATGTTGACAGTGTAAAGGGGGAATCATACCACCACCATGTCACAGGTAGAGAAAATAAATGACAGTAAAAGTCCCTTTCCATGATGAAAAGTTACCTAACAAGGGATTTAAAAACCGAAACCTTTCATTCTTAACAAGGACCTCTTGAAGATTTATTTTAAAATCAGTGACAAAACAAGGCATGCGCTGCCGCACGACGTGTGGTGGAGGACGCTCCCACCAGGAGGAGACTGAGCGCGGAAATACAAAGAAAATGGTGTGCGTTTGGGAAGGCAAATATGGAAGTCATAATGGATGATAGCAACATCAAAGAAACCTAGTCTAGGGAAGTGGCTGAAATTAATAAATTTTAAAAGGCTTTCAGATATGAATTTTTTCTTCATAAAGCAGTAATCCGCTTTAAATAATAAGATTCAAGTACTCTTGTCTCTTTAAAATGTTCTCTTTATGGTATTCTGGAGTTCCATTTTACATCTAGGTTTTTAAAAACGTACGTATCCTGATTTTCGCTACGTTTTCTGGCTTTGATATTCTCTTTCCAAATTTTATCTCTCTGAAGCTTCGAATATGGTGCATCTCATTTATCTCACCTCAGTCTTCCGTGGCGATTGCATGGAACTACACTGTGCTTGACCTCGTATTCCTGAGAGTTTGGGGTTTGGGGTTCTTCCCTTCACAGAGAACGTGCCTACCGGGAATGTGGAACACCTTTAGCCTGCAGAGGTGAGTCCCAGGCTTCTGTTCCATGAGTTCCAGGCAGGCACCATCTCCCAGGAAATCCCAGCGTCTGTCTGCCAGTGCCAACGCCCCTCCTCACCCACCATCTGCTCCTTCTTATATGGAGCTAATGTTTTTGTTTCCTGGTTCTGGCCTCCAATTGCTCCCCTCCAATTTTTGCCCGAGAGCTGGGCTGTGTGGGTCTCACTCTCCTAGCACTCAATTACCTAAGACAATTACCTCGCCAGCCCTTCCTAAGGTCTAGCCCGCCAAATTTGGATAACTGAACAGCAGGTATTTTTAATTCAGAAAATACAGTTCCTAGAGCAGGAGGTTACATAGAATCCAGTCTTGGAGGGCTGAGAAACTCATAAACAGTAATTCAGAAGAACTGACGCATGCAATTGATTGCTGCTGGGTTACACAGATTTTTGGAATCAGCATTTTAAAAGTTGGAATTAGAGCTCTAGAACCCAAACTTATTTTGACATAGCTGCCATTTCAGATTCAAATAACAGAATTTGGTCTGAAAGAAAGCAGTGTACACGCGGAAGCTGTTCTGCATGGCTGTACCGAGGACACAGACGATGCTGCTTCCCAGGGCAAGTGTCCTTCTGCCAGCTCACATCAAGCACTCAGCCAGCGTGAGTGGACAACCTTTGGGGGCTGGAGTCTGCGCGCGTCCCCTCTCCCTCCTCCCTCTTCCCTCTTGCTAGATGGCAAAATTACAGAGAGCTTAATTTGAAATTCAAAGGGAAACAAGAATAAGAATAGAGAGGTTTCCTGTCAAGAATCAGAGGTATCAGAAAGTCCTGTGACAGTAAAGAATGTGTCTTTTCAACAGGGACCAAGATGGTTTTATACTGTCCTTTACATGCTACCTTTAAGTTTTCCATCTGATGTCCTCATAATAAGACGCGCTCTTCTAGTTTCAGTCCTCTTAGAATAAATTATTTAGCATGTCCCTATGTTCCCGTGTAGGTCCTGCATAGAATGCCAAACTCATCTTCAGAATGAAAAAAGGAAAAACAGAGGTAGCAAAAAAAAAAAAAAAAAAAAAAAAGGTATCTGATGCTTATTGGCTCCTGCCAGTGGTAAAATCACTTCTTGCACTTTTGTATAAAGGAATTTGTACCCTCTCATTTCTATCTCATGTGCAGTCATTACCCTTCCAAGCCACTGCAGAGAGACCTATAAGAACATCTGATAATTCTTACCGTCTTGGCCTCTGCGTTTTCTCTCCAGTTTCCTACTAAGCAGGGCACATCTGCCATGAAATATCAGTGGAAGAGGGCTCATTAAATATGAAATTCTGCTTTCTGCCTTGACAAGTGCTCGCCCTACACAAGAATCTGCGCATGGTGAAAGTCCAAAATAGGACAGCGAGGACGTGACGAGCCCTCAGCAGCTCTGTACAAAGAGCTGCCCCTGGGTGGCGGCTGGGTCCTCCCGGTTGTCCACTGCGGCAGCCTCCATGGGGCAGTGACTGCGATGGCACCTCTAATGTCTGTCTAAATGGAACCTGCAGAGCGTGCATTAGTCTAGGATAAATAATCTCCAGGATGCATCAAGTGTATCTCTGTCCAATAGCTAATAATTCCAAATAAGAGAAAACCTAAGTGTGTTATAAGCTTTATGTTTCTTTTTTCTGTTCCTTTGCACTGATTTATGTATTTGGAAATACAGATTTTGTACCTATTTTGCATCACCTTAAAAATGTTCACTTCTATGATTTTAAACCTTTGAAACATCTCAGAAGCACCTGGTTTTCCCTGTACTGCCCTCTGGTGGTCTAGCAGCCGACCTGTTCTGCTTTGCAACTGTCGCTATGCTGAAGGTTTTTCAATAAAGGGGTATTTTTGTTTAATGATAAATGTTCATACGGAAATCTTGCCAATAGACTCTGTGTCTCATGTGTATGATACTTGCTATATCTAAACTCACATATCCTTTCTATTAACCCCAAATTATCATGACTTTGAGTCATTCGTGCATACATTCATATCTATATTATTTGTATTCTATATTACCATACTAGATTAACACTGAAATGCTGACTTCTTATCTGCCTTGATAGTTATGATTCTTTTTGGAAATTTAACATTAATGTTTAATGACTAAGAAGCAAATTTTAAGACTACAGAAAAAGAACTGATTGCTTGCACACTTAATATAAAGTTTCAGTGAACTCCTCTCAAACTCAGAAAACAGCATTGACATTAATTTCCTGCACCATGAAGCAGGTGGATCTGAATTGGCGAGTTTTGGACACGACTCACATTGTCGTATTTCATCATCAGCAACTGTGGTCTGGTTTTTTCTGTAGTCTGTGATTACACCTTCTAAAGTCCCAGATGTGCATTCATTTTATCTATTGCATTGCTTGAAGTGGATTGAGACAATTTCCCCGAGATGTGTAAGCCAATGGCTTTCCCACAAGTGGAATTTCTGCACCTCGGTGCCTGCAGCCAGCTCTGAACGACACCCTGTGGTGGCTCTCTGTGCCTTTGGCATGCTTGCATCTCGGTGGCTCGCCCAGCCTTGGACCGTGTCTTCCCTTTTCTCTGCTCACTGATGAGATATAATTTATGTTGATTCAACTCTTCACAAATTGCCATCTGTCAGCTTTGCTTCTGTGAATCCCCATCCCGCTCTTTCACTGCATTCAGTTGGACTGGCAGAAACTCAGGTATTGGCTTGGAACAAGGTCGCTATTCGCAGTGAAGATCTCATGGGAAAATTGCATCTAACTCATGATGGTGCCATCTATTAGCAGCCTCAATGGCGGAGGTGTTTTCCTTGGCTTTCATTCTCCTGCATTCATGGGAAATCCTGTGGGAGCCCTGCTGATCTCGCTGGCTCTGGAACTGGCTGAAGAGCTGTTTTGACATATGTGCTGTCTGAAGAATCTACCTCTGTCATGATACGTGGTCTTGAGGTGCTACAGGATGTGTGGAACCTTCACAGCCAGGAACCAGCTTCCTGCTTCTTCAGCCCAGGGCACAAATCAGGGCTACCAAAGATTTCCATCCCAAAGGGGCTGTCATCTCATTCTTTGTAAAGATCCAAGAAAATCTTTCCATAGGCCCAGAATCTGAGAAATGTTAGTTCATTCTAATGAGGAAGTAGACTCATATCATTTAATGAATAAGAATATTAAGGATGATAAAATTCTTCATGTGTACAGACTAAAGTTAAACATGTTAATCAAGGTTTTCATGAGTGCGTTCTAGCACCAAGATCTTTAAACCTTGACATAATTGACATTTGGGGCCAAATAACTCTTCACTGTGGGAAGCTGCCCTGTGCAATGTAGGCTGTTTGTCAGCATCCCTGGCCTCTACCTACTGGTTGTCAGAGGTACTCCACCCCCAGGTTGTGACAAACAAGACTATTTCTGGATACCATCCTAAATCCCTAGGGAGTAACCTTGCACTCTATTATTAAGAACTGCTGTCACTACAGGTGAACATTAATGAAAGAAAAATATTAAAACATGAGTGATTGACCAGAAGTCAAGTAGTTTTAGTTAACTTCCAAGTGACCTCCATGTAAAAGAAATGTAATAGGAATTCAAATATGAAATAAAAGCATAACGTTCCAGACTGGAGAGAAAGGTGGACGTGTTTTATACAGAAATGAGGATGTAGCTCTTGATCACGGCCTCTGGCATCACCCCACCAAACGTGGGGCCTGCACACAGGACTCGCCGGCCAAATGTTCTACAGAAGTGTTTCCAATTACATATTTTCTCCTTTACTGGAAACTAGAAGTCTATGGAAACTTGCAGCGGGGCACCACTAGGGGTAACTGCCCTTAAAACTGCTAGTGAACTAATGGGTATATTCTAAGTAATAAAAGGAGGGGAAAATACCCCTCACAGGCCATGTAGATGCCTTAGTTATTTTGTCTTGCTGCTAAGACAAAATATCTGACCCCCAAAGTTAAAGGAGAAAAGGTTTACTGTAGCCCACAGTTTGTAGATGCTTCAGTTCATAGTCAGTTGGCTCCAAGGAAGGTTGCATGGCAGAGGAGCATCCCAGGGGAGAAACAGGTCATGGCAGGCAGAAGGCAGCAAGCAGCAAAGTGGAGAAGCCGTGAGCCACGAGCAGCACCAGCAGAGCCCTCCCTCTCTCTCTCTTCATCTTAGCATCACACCAAATGTCACTCCCAGCATCGCATCCTTAATCCCAGCACCATACACTCTAGATCCCATTTCCTCCAGAAAGCTCCACCTATGGCCACATGAGGCTTAGATACGAGCCATGTTGTAATTCTTGGCTATGGACCTTCTGAACGTACCCTTACTGAAGGACTTCGAGCCACTTGAAATTCAGGCATTTCCTGAGAGAACAGATCTCATGTCCACAGTATCCATCAAACTATATCATATGGGAGCTTTGTGACAGTCTTCAGCGTTACCCCAAGTAATGAGGGATTGTAAATCTATTTCAGTACCAAACATCTTTTGCAATGGGCACGTTAGTACACATGATGGGACTCTACCACAAGAGTTTCTTCATTTTGTGCAGTTGGAAACACCATGAATTAACTCATGCTCCTGAAATATGAAAACCCATAAAATAAAAACCCAATATAACATTATGAGATGAAGTTTAAATTGAACCTAAACTCTTGTATTATAGAATAATTATACTGTGGACAACTATTCTGACTGTACTGGCTTCCCCATTTAAAAATAAAACTTGGCCCTAGAATTTGGGGCTAATGGAATTCATCAGGCCTATCATGATTGGTAATAGCCATTTCTTGCAGTTACTAAAAACATAAGTAATCAGACTTTGTTAAACCTAGTAATAGTCTAATAAAATATGTGATAACTGATAATAAAGTTTCCAGTGTCTGCCAGGTTTTCTCTAAGGCCTAAATGAGCTCTGTATATAAAACTCAAGGCTGTGTGTCTGGTACACAACAGCAAGGGCTCAAGAGCTCTTAGCTGCTAGCACTTTATTATTTAATTATAGAATACATATTGTTATCACAGATACTCATTTCTGCATTCAGCATTTCAGGAGGCTTATCCACTGTAATGGTTTGGGTATGGTGTGGGTAAACCTATCTCCCCGGGTTCTCTCTGTTTAAAGCTTAGTCTCCAGTATGGTGATGCTAAGAGGTTGTGGGGCATTTAACGCTCAGTCATTAGGTCATGGGGCGTCACTCTCAGAAGAATTTAAGGTGGTTCTCATGAGACGCTAGTTAGTTCTTGTGAGACGGTGGCTACCAAAGCCTGGCTCCTTGGACTTCCTTGCCATATGATTTTTCCTTCTCACATGTACTTCTGCCATTTGCCATGTGGTAACTGTGCTCTTGCATATTCAAAAATGTGGGCTTTGGAACTCTTTTCCTTATGCATTTCCTGGCCTGGAGTATTTTGTTGTAGCAATGAAAAACAGACTAATATACCTATCTAGGGAAATACGTAACCAAATAAACCAAGAAAATTTTAAAGCCTTCATAGTGAGGCTTCTTAGAAACAAACAAACAAAAAAGACATTTGAGATGCTTTATGAAAGAGATTAGAAAATCTTCACCAAAAGCCAATATTCACTGCAATTTTGTCAAGAAGCATGGAACTTGTGTATAAAATCCTAGTTTTAAAGGTCAACAGAACATTCAGTCATGCAAGATTAAGCGAAGATTTTACTTCTGAATGAATATGGTCCTTCCTCTTCGTTAAACAGTGAGACACTGAGCAAAATTTAATCATTAAAAAGTATTAATACGCATATAAGTTCCTTGCGATCTAGAATTGTGAAAATTTTTCTTCTATCTTTGGAGGGTGAAAGGCCTAGGAGTATGTTATGGCTTTTATCTCAATGGCCTCTCAGAGCCTCATTAACTCACAGGTAGGGCATTAGGGAGGTGGCTGGATCACAGATGTGTAATACTGGGACTAAGAGTGTGTAATACCTAGTATTAAGGGTGTATAGTAGTTAAATTAGTCCAGTGATTGGTTTAGGTGTGGATAAGGGGAAGGCCTATGCTGGGATGGATGGCACCATCAATAGACCTCTAGCCTGGATGGAATAAAAGGGAAAAGGAAGGCTTATTGCTGCTTGCTGCCTCCTGCCTGCATTCCAGCGACTGTTTCTCTTCCGCCAGGCACCCTGGTTTGGCACTAGTCTGCTGTGGACTGAAACCTCTACAGACTATGGGCCAAAATAAACCTTTCTTCTTTTAATTTTGAGTGTCAGGTATTTTGTCTTAGCAACCAGATAAGTAGCTGAGACACTGAAGTACCTGAAAGTTCTTAAGGAAAATTTTACTGAAATTAATATCTATAAAATGAAATTTAGATATTTAATTTTTGATGTTTGTTTTAAAAAACTTACTATAAAAAAGGTAACAGAGATCATCAAAAATATTTTGAATATTTTGGTAGTTAAAAATGTAAGACAAGGAGTAATTCACTTTCAAACACTCCCTCCTCCTTCAGAGTAGCTATCCACTCTCTCTCCTCACCCTTTCCTCCACCTTCAAATAACTCATCTTCCATTATTTAAAAGGGAAAAGAAAGATAAGATAAAATAGAAATATAAGCGTTACTGTTAATCAAAAGAAATAGTCAAATCCCACTACAGAGTGTTCTATTATTAGGAACTCACTAGAAATGCAAATTTGAGTTTTGGGTTGGGATCTTTTTTTGGTCATATGTCTGCAGAATCCTGTCATCCAGGATTCAACTAGAAGTCTGTTGATTCTTAGTAGGAAAGTAGGAAAGGAACAGAAAAAAGAAGGAAAGAAGGAAGGATGGAAGGAAGGAAGGAAAAAAGTGAAGGGGAAAACTCCTACAGAATTCTTTCTCTGGTGACCTAAAACATGGTCAACATCTTTTCCTTCCTGGGTCAAAGAGCATGTACCTCATCTCCTCCAATGAGGTGCAAAGAGTAAGGGGGTGAGCTGGACTTGTTCTTCCAAAGGTTTCCCAGTTCCCCATGTTTTGAAAAGATGCCAAGCTCCTTAGACTTGGAGAGTACTGGCCAGGAGGATTTCCATCCGGTTGCATATTTGACCCTTTCAGAACATGAGTGCAGTGCTTGGGGACTGTCACATTCCATGTAGAAGGTCTTTCTAACAATTGAAACAAGCTGGTTGCATGGAAAATTGGAGGGCTGGGTTGGTTTACTTGTTTCAATTTTAAACCAGTCAAGTTGT
The DNA here is from genome assembly GCF_034190915.1 of Cavia porcellus. Lineage (NCBI taxonomy): Eukaryota > Metazoa > Chordata > Mammalia > Rodentia > Caviidae > Cavia > Cavia porcellus. The sequence goes on along the minus strand of NW_026947503.1, from coordinate 63,860,354 downwards.
AGGAATACGACAAATTTAAGCAAGCGAAATTTCAGAAGGTCATGCGTAGCTGATGTGGGACTGTGGAGGGACAGGAAGAGGTGGCATCTTCTGCAGGTGGGAGGAAGTAGAACCCACCTGTATTAGTCAACTTGAGCTGCCATAACAAGGAATGGACTGTGCGACTCAAACAGAAAATTTATTTCCTCCCAAATCAGAGGCTGAAGTCCAAGAAGAGATGCTGGCCAGGGTGGTCTCTCTCTCTATCTGGCTAACTGCAATTTTAACTCCATGTACAACTTACTTTCCCTTTACCGTGTGACCTATCTGCACCTTCTGGGAAGTCATTTGTGGGAGGCCAAATTAGTGTGGCAAAAGCTGGGACAAAGCAGACTGCTGAGAGATATGAAGAGGCTCCCCCAAGTGACAGCAGTTGGCCCCCAAATACATGCAAGGTGAGCATTATGGGTTGTGTGTAGATGTCCCCCCAAAGCCTCCTGAAGTCCCTGGGGTTTTTTGGAAGTCACTGAATCTAAGTGTGTGATTTGTAGTGCAATTCTGGGATTAACGGTGCTGTGATTAAGAGTGGGTGATTGCTGGGTCACTCCACTGACTGGACTGACACAATGTAAGGGACAGAAAAGGGTTTCTCTCTCTCTTCACAGATGTTGCCCCTCTGCCATGCGCCACTCTGCCTTGGAGCCAGCTGATTGTGGACTGAAATCTCTACACCCTGTGAGCTGAATAAACCTTTCCCCTTCAACTTTGCGTGTCAGGCATTTTGTCTCAGCAATGAGAAAAGTGACCAAGACAGCAGAGAAGACTAGAGAAGCTCCTCAAAGTCATCTGAGCCCCCACATTGCGCAGGGCAGAAGTGAGCAAAAGGGAAAGGCAGAAACCTTGGAAGGCGAGGGGAGGTCTTTCAGCAGCAAAGGCAGAGGAAAGAGGCCACGTGGATCCCCGGGGCCTTGGGAACAGCCCTGACGCTGGCCTAACAGTTGTGAACATGCTGGGAAACTGAGTTGAACCAAAGCTTCCACAGGCTTCTCAGCTGCAGGACAGACAGAATCCATCCTTCCCCAGACTCCAGCTTGGGAAGCACCTCCTTATGGGGCTATTGTGACCAGTGAGTAAGTTTGCTTTTTACAGGAATTCGGGGCTCAGCAACCCTGAATGTTGAACAAAAAAGAAAAACATTAAAGACAGTGAGAGTTGGGCATCCCACTCTCAGAAAGTTATAAATCAGGAAAGGAGAAAGGCAAGAGCAGCATCTGGGAGTTGGATTTCAACTGGAGAAACCAATATGAATTCAAAGATCAATGAGGAAATTAAAAGGAGTGTATGTGTGTCCATATGTGTACTTCCAGCTGTCCCACTGAGAAGCACTGTAGACCTCATGCCACACGCACTGAGCACCCTGAGACCCACTTCGTTCCTCCCCAGAGGTGCTTCTTGGACAAAAGGGCTGGGACAGGGCAGTAAGGGAGGAAGCCTTCAGAAGACGGCAGAACATGGCGGAGAGCACAGGATGCAACCTGAAGCAGCACCCAAAGCTGGGGTCATTTAATGACACAATCGTACTAGTAATAGATTGCAATCCATAGCACAAAATAAATACTCATGTGCTCCTACTAATGACACAAATAATGGAATTAAGTGAGGGAGACTCTGTTTTCTTCCAAATTCCAATTAATGAATACAGAAGGAGTAAGAAATATGGGGAAAGTTATCCTTAGAACACCGCAGAAAAGGTTCACCAATGGATGCTAAAATTCACAAAATGTTTGAAGAGAGGTGAGATACATGTGTAGTCTCGATGCATCTTCTCAATAAATTTATCAACTGTGAAAAAAGCAAAACAAAACTGTAGAGTGGACAGACCCAGAAGTTAACACTTTAATCAATGCTGACACTACCAGAAAAAAGTGTACCAGCATTGTGCACCCTGCGCACAGAGAGATATGATGTCCCTACTGTGGTATGTGCCATACTGGTTACTTACACCCGCTCATGAGAAAATACTGGGTGAACATGTGCTAAGAGGCCGTCTACAAAACCAGCTGTCAACACTGTCAAGGTCCTGAGAGACAGCATCTCTTAGAACTTCCTTGTTCCGGAGACAAAATACCCAAGACCCAAAATTAAAAGACGACAGTTTACTTTACCTCACAGTCTGTAGGTTTCAGTCCACAGTCAGCTGGCTCCATGACACGATGGCATGGCAGAGGCCATCACAGCCTCACAGATGAGGAAAACGGTTTATGGCATGGAAGCAGGAATAAGCCAAAGAAGCAAGCAGCAAATGACCAGGGGCAATGGCGGTGCTCTTTCTGTCCCTTACTCTGTTATTAGCCAGCATCCAACCCGTTAGGGTGGGAGCACTCACCTCCCTGGTGGGATATTCTTAATGCTAGCATTGAAATAACCTTAGCGTCACATCCTTAACCCCAGCATCATCCCCTAGACCTAGCCAGTGCAGTGCAGTGTTCTTACCAACAGCTAAATACTTTTTTGCTTTGAAAAGCAAAAAAAGACTATGACTATACAAGGCTTTGGTGGGACACAAACCAAAGCACAAGGGAAGACTGAGGAACTGCCATGCACTGGGGAGATTAAGATCAAAACACAAACATGTGGTGGGATCGTGGACTGGGCCCTAGAACAAGCAAACAAACAGTACAGCTGAGCAAAGCTAGCGATATCCAACCGACGTCTGCTGCTCAGGAGCAGTAATATGCCAGTGTCAGCTTCTTGGTTCTGATCACTGTGTGATCGCTGTGCAAGGTGTTAGCCTTATAGAGATCAAGTGAAGGTTGTAGAGTCCCTGTGTGCCCTTGGAGCTTTTCTGTAAGTCTAAAGGGATTGAAAAATAAAATTTTAAAAAGATTCAAACAATACAGCAGAAAAAAGTCAGCAAGTAGCCTGAAGAGAAATACATAAATACATAGAAACTGCTTTAAAAAGAATTGGATAGAGATGTCAGAACCAAAAGGTACTGATAGCTGAGTCTTACATAGCAACAAAACTGCTGTGTTTCCTGGCTGGATGCTAGTTTCTGGAGGAAGGGGTGTGTGTGTGTGTGTGTGTGTGTGTGTGTGTGTGTGTGTGATTTCCTAGGTAATTCTCCTTTTAGCTAAGGTGGGGTGTTGTGGCACTAACCTAATCCATGAAGTTACTGCACGTGGTTGGTTGGGGTTCCTAAAACCACTATTACAGGTGGAGATTGGCTAGGAAAACACGTGGCAGCCAGTATCTAACTAGCTTTAATCTAGCATGTAGTTCTATGATGCAATGAAACTATACCTCCCTCCCTCCTGTGAGGGGCCACCCTGACCACACTCCTTCCTCCAGGGACAAATGTGGCCTCCTTCTGTCCAGGAAGCCCCTAACAGACTCAAAGGCCCTCATTAGAAAAGTCTAGAGCTTTTACTGGGAGCTTGTCACGTAGGCACTCTTGGCTTAAAATGCACTAAATTTTCACATTCCCAGATGAAACAATTTAGCACACAATGGCATTGTTTGTATAAGCACCTTAGGTACAAAGAGCTGTGCTTACCCATCAGGAAAGGTTTAAATCACTGTAGGAAAGTGCTTATTGGTCCACTTCTCAGATGCCGGAAAAGGACCAACCCTGGAAGGAGACCTTACTCAGGATGACATCATGGGCCAGGCATGAGAATTCTTCATCTAGTTACCTGACACTGTCACCAGCAGTGCACTAAGCACCTAAGCAAGGATAACCGTCCAACTCTTCTTACATGTACATCTCACAAAATCCTTATGACCACTCCATGATGTAAGTATTATCTTTACTTAGAGCTGAGAAAATTTGAGGCTTATGAGTTTTTTTTTAATACCATCACATCTAATTTCCCCAGTGTCACACAGCTGGGAAATGATTTGCTATCCTTCAAACTCATGATCTAGTTGTGACACATCCTGTTATAAATATTCCTTCCTTGTTCACTGGAATTAATAACTATCCCACTTTCTACAAAGACCATGAGGCCTCCAAATGTACAAGGTTGGTTCATCTTAACTGGGTCAGCTTGATTGGGTTGGCAGCCGCCCCGAGGATTTGTAAAGCACCTACTGGGTCAGTCTGGGTGGGTTGTGGAGGCCTTGCTTTGGGTACTATGTTTGGTCCCTTTCTCTGCGGAAGTGTTTGTGCAGTGTTCTTACCAACAGCTAAATACTAAGCATCTTCTCCCTGCCGACATGCCGCCATTATGTTTCTGCCATGAGTCAGCCAACCATGGACTGAGCCCAGTTAAACCATGAGTCAAATCAAACTTCTCCTTTAAATTGCAGTATCAGGTATTATGTCTTAGCAATAGGAAAGTTAATTCATTCAAATACCTAGAGAGAAATAATGCAAATCCTAGTTTTCCTGTGTTATCATCACTTTAACAGAAAGAATGATCTCCAGTATTCCCATAAATATGGCTCCTGAAAACTCTTCTTTAGGTGAAGTAGAAGTTTCCTAAATCTCTTTTACATATATAATGGTATATGAAAGTATGGGCTTTCCAAATTACCATTTTTTAAATAAGTCTCTGGGCTTTTGTTATCCCACATTTGACTCCAGCTACATTTGGGCCATGTGAATTTTTCCGGTAATTATATGATGCATAATTCAAAGCTGCAACAGGTCACCAGCCCATTGCAAAATATGTCACCATGGCCTCTCCTGTAGTTCTATTTCAATACGCACTGGACTCAGTTTTCTTACCAACATGCATGTATACATCTCAGAGCCTACAAACCAAAAGGGGAAACAGCCTCTGTGCTCTGTGCAGGACCAACTTCCCTTTTGCACTGAAGTCTTTTCCTGGAGCCCAGCAACAGGGCCTGGCACAGTAGTCAAGTCAGGAGGCTGCCTGTGAAACCTCAAAAAGAGGGTGTTTGAGATTGTCCTGTGGCTGTAACCAGATGGTCATTTATAAAGAATAGAGGTTTATTTTACTCGTGGTTCTGGAGAATGCATCTGGTGACACTTGTAATGCATCATAATACAGTAGACAACATCAGATAGAGATCCAGAGCAAGTGTGCTGCCTGGCGAGTCTTCCTCCCCTTTGAGCCACTAATATCATGGGGGCCTCACCCTTGTAACCCATCTAATTCTAATTACATTCCAAAAGCAATACTGAAGAATCTATTAAAAATGAATTTGGGGATTAATTTTCCAATATATGAACTAAATCCTAGCAAGAGCTCTCTCTGATCTGCTCTTGTGGTGGAATCATCTCTCCTGGGACAAGCCGTGGCTGTTGCAAAGTTTATGACACTGGAAGAATATATAATTAGAATTTTATCTAAATGTTAGCCTTAATGAAATAATTTCTAGATCAGGAGTCAAGAAAATTTCTGTCAAGGGCCAGATAGTAAGCATCATAGGCTTTGGGGGCTGTCTCAGCTATGCGACTATGGTGACCCTGTGGCTTAGTCTACATGCAAAAAAATGTTCATGCTTGAGTCTCAATAAAAATTAATTCACAAATCAAGAAGCAAAGTGGATAGGCTAAGTTTGCCAGTGCCTGTTCTAAAACATCAGAGACTTCGCTATCTGCTTTTTTTGTTCTCATAATAACCAAGCATATTAGTCCATTTTGCACTACTATGACAGAGTACACCAGGCTGGGTAATTTATAAGTAGAAGTGTATTGGTTCATGGTTCTAGAGGCTGGGAAGTCCAAGACAAGGGACCAGCAAGGCAAGGGTCACACTGCCACTTCTCATGGCAGAAGGGCAAAGGGAGGGCAAGAAAGAGCGAGCGATGGAGCTCACAGCCTCAGATCCTCTATAACTGGAATTTATTTACTCATCAACTAAACATCTCCCATGAGGCCCTAGCTCCCAGCATTGTAGCATGGGGGATGAAGTTTCCAACACATATTCTTTGGGAGACACATTCATACCATAGCACCAAAGAATCATGAATTCCTTCACACATAATGGATTTCGTTCTCCCCCCGCCCCCAGGGCATGCAAAGTCTCCCACCCAGGTGTGAGAGTTTACAGATGTGAAGTGCATGTGACCACTTTATGGACTCAACTTTTCTGATGGTGGATGCCATTATTAAATATGGAAATGCAAATAGAACTGTGAGCTAATCAGAGCACACAACCAGCATGTTTGTACCGTCACGCCCTACACAGAGAACAGATACCACACACCATTATGTTTGCAAAATACATCCAGATACAATGACAAGAGAACTACATCCAGATGCCTGCCTGCTACACCACATCTGGAGAGAGCTAGGTGTAGCATCAATAGCTGCTGGAGGGGTCCTACCACACATACCTCATAGATACCTCATAGATATCCCACAAGCTACAAATGCAAAACTTCTCAATAGACCTTTCAGAACCATGGTAGTGTTTCCCCTAAATGCAGCCTGAATTTTAAAATACGGCTGTTTTTATTCAGTGATTGGTTTGCACAACTCATGCATGCTAGCAGACACCACTGGAATTTTAACTACAGGTTTTCGGAGTATTCTCCCTCTGTTCAAAAACCATGGCAGTTGTTTCAAGCAGTAGTCACAGCCAGTAGATGGCATCTAATCGCCATAATAATATTTTGGACCTGGTTTAGCATAGACTCGCTGATTCATGAGGGCTCACGCTCTAATATTATTTATTTTGGATCATTATTAGTTTTCAACCTGACTCGTCACTGTTAAACTTAAAAGTTTCCATTCAATAAACTTCTATAAAGGTGAAAAAGAAAAATAATTACTCCGTTTGATAGTTGTTCTTTAATTCCACATAATAAGCAGATAAAAATGCTCTGAGTTTTTAAAGTGCATGTCATTTAAACACCGAACAGAGACAGTTCAGATATAGTTGGTTCTTTGTGACTGAATAAAGCCAAGATGCTAATTGCTGGACCAGGATCAAAAGATTTAATGAGTGTAACACCAGACACCCCTTATTTTGGATAAATTCCATGGGAGTCGATTGAGTTTAAAAGTTTCACATATAATTAAATTACTGGAGAGGGTAAAGCAGAAAAAGCCAACAGACTGACTTCTCTCCCTCAATTTGCATTTCAGTTGGCTTTATTTAGCTGTCTGCAATTGCAGCAAACTAATCATGAAAATCCTCCCATTTTCTTATGTAACTTCAACAGAGCCACAATGAGTTTCACTACGTATACACAATATATTGTTTTAAAAGATGTAGATCTTGCAGTAGCAACTCTTCCTTTATTCTGCAGTGCTTATCAGGAAGTGATTATCTTGAATTATAAATAACTGGAGGTCACAAATGAAGAGAATGCTTCTTCGATCCATTTTCTAGACAACGATCCACATATGTGGGTGTTTGCGTGTGAGAAGGATTGACCAGGCACATAAAAGAGCATGCTTAGAAAAGGAAAGGACAGCGTCTGGGGGAAGGAGGATAATCTAATCAGAGACTTGCTTCTGACTTTAATCATGAACTGTAAAAACAGTCAAATCCCAAGTCATGCTGCAGTAAAGGTTACATCCGCACTTCATCCAATATTTATAGTGGAAAAGAAGCTCTGCAGTCCGACTCTCATACGACATCAATCTTTCTGCTTCCTTTGTCCCACAACCCTCCCTCCAATCACACTCCCACCCCTCCTGTCGGTTAAATGCGCTCCCTGGTGCCAGTCTGGAAATGGAGATAACTGACCGTAAAGTGTTGCTGTAACCAGAAATCAAACCACACAACAAACACAGCATCGCATCCCATCTTAGGGAAGCTGCCCTGAGCCTTTTAAGTCGCTGAGCCAACAGATTCAGTTTGCTCTTGATTGAGCAAACTACCCTCACCCCCTTAGACCTTTCGCAGACTCTTTGGTTAGATCTAAGGATCCAAGTACTAATTGGCAAAAGAAAAGCGTTAAAAGTTTTATCAAATGCACATGTGCATGGGATCTTCACAAGAGACTGAAGTCCAAAGATACGACTAGAGTGTAATGCTTTCATGCTTCTTAGACTGTGAATGTGTGTGAAGGAAACACAGGACAGATGCTTATGTGGAGCAGTAAGCTCTAGGCTGTTACTAAGAAACGTATGGGATGGAGGACAGCTATAGAAGTTTGGGGATGACAATGGTTGTTCTGAGTTTGTTTATGCAAACTTTGGTGATCAAGGGTATTGTCCATCCTTGGAATATAAAGGACATCCCATTCAATGTGTATAGGAAAAACCTAGCCAAATAGCCTTTCTGAAGGAAAAGTTTGTGCTAGTCAGGTTTCTGTTGCTATGACACAGTATGTGAGGAAAACATCTTCAAAAAGGAAAGATTTATTTTGGCTGATGGTTTCAGGGGTTTCAGCCCATGGTTGTCTGGCACCTTTGCTTGGGTTTATGCTGATGCAGAAACATCATGGTGGGAGGGTGTGGTGGCGGAAGGCTGCCCAGTCCATGGCACCACAGAGGCAGAAGAAAAGGGACCAAACCAGAGAAGGGGCCAGAGACCAGTCCCAAAGTTCACACTCCCAAGACCTACCTCTTGCAATTAGGCCCCAACACTTAAATTTCCATCATCCTCCAGTAATGACATCAGATTATGATCGCATCACTGGATTCACTGACATGTTAGAGCCGTCATGACCCCGTGGTCTTCTCAAAGGCCCATTTCTGGGTGACATCTCACACCCAAGCCATAACACAGTTCCTCGAATGATTTTCTGGACATAACCAATACACCAAATTTGGCATATTTTGAAACTGCCCATCTTTAACTGTTACTGGACATAAGACTCCCAGTGTTAAACTGATAAAGTACTTTCATGACTTCTTCCTTCATCACCACCATTTAGGCTCGTGGGTTTGGGATGGTGGGATGGGGCCTTGGAGAGCTAAATTGTTCAGGGAATAAATAGCTACATTTGGAGCAGCGTCTCAAATCATAGATCTTCTGGGCACTTACTCCCTGTGGATTGCTCGTTCTGTGATACTCATTGAAAACTCATTTATACTCAGAAGAATACCTCTGAGCAGCTGAAAAGGAGCTCAGACACGAGGACTCAATCAGTGTAATTACTGCTCTGGATCGTTGGAGGACTGTCAGGTGGGACTTGAAAACTATGTTGTGAAGCCTGCGCTTATCTCATGGCAAGCTGTCTCTTGCAACTTCTGATAAACAAGCACCTTGAAAACAGTTCCTACAGTGGGGTGCAGGCCAACGCCTCCCCCTTTACTGCAACAACCTCAGTAATAGCAAGACGTGGTCAAACAATAAAAGAGCCAGTTTTGTAATGAAACGTCCCTGTCATCAGTGTGCACGGCAAAGTCAAAACTTTGTCCTGTGTAGAATAAGCAGTGCCATGCAAAATGACTTTGTGAAGACAAAATCCCCTCTGACCAGTGCCTCCTTGCTGTGAGTGATGGGAAGAAAGCAGAGAACCTCACCCTTCGGCCTCCCTGTGAGCTGGCACCTGTTCCCGTGTTCCTTACTCGCAGCCCTCCCCTCATTGCCACACACCTGCCGGGATCAGCACCCAATCAGGGCTTCTCACTAGAGTCTCGCTGCTTCTTAGGCACCTTTGTTGTTTAGGGAGCTTGAGGGTCTCGAGATTTTCAGGGGACACTCGCCAGCTGCTGGGGCACAGAGACCCTGCCTAGAGAGCAGCGGACAGGCTGCGTGGGCAGCAGCAGGTTCACGGGATCCAGAAAAGGATGCAGCAGAATAGGCAAATGCACCCCAGGCTGCAGCAGGGTGGGTCTCCCGGTCCCCAAACATTAATTACCTCCAACATGTCAGCACCTTTCTGAAAGTAGACACTGAAGAGCACAAGAAAACTTCTCTCTATGAGAAATGCCTTTCTCTGAAGTTCCCACTGGTGAGTCATCGGTGACTTTTGAGAGAGCACCAAGCTTACCAAATGTGGTTCCCTGGAAGGGCAGCTAACAGCCTTTGTCACCTGTAGTTATTTCTGAGTTCAGGCAGAGCAATGGTAGGAGTATATGCTTTTGTCACAGGTCCACTTGAGAGCTGGACCCTAGTAAAGACTGCTAGGAGACTGGGGTCGAAGACACAAGCGCTCTACCACCGAACTCACCAAAGGCCACCTCCACCCCTCACTTTTGTTCAGCTTTCCTCTATGAGGTGGGAGAGCTCACCCTGGTGCACCCTGACGATGATGGTGTCATAGGATGCCAGGGTCCCTGGCCGAAAGAGAAGCAAGTGGCTTTTCCTCCAAGACTACTACATCCTACTGCTGCTGCTAGCCCTGATGCAGGGGGCTGCCATGACCATCCAGATGCCATCTGGGTGTCCTAAAGTTGAGCCTGACACTATCTAGAGAAGGCACCAGAGTGTTCAGAGCTGGGCTCAGTCCCATGGACTGGCCTCCTTCAAATGGCAACCAAAAGTCTATATTGTCACCTGTGCTCCTGAATGGCCACATGTAAGTCAAGATTCCCGCCATGCCTGCTCAGGTTTGGTAATGTGTTGAAGAACTCAGGAAAAATTTCCTGATACATTACAGGGTAATTACAGAGGGCTGACCCAGGAACAGCTAGATGGCCAGATGACAAGAGGTCAGGAGGGCAGGCTGTGGAAGGGGCATGGATGCCCCGGCCTTCTCTGGGTCCTCTCCTGCCATGACTCTGTGTGTTCAGCAGCTGGGTATCTGGGCAGGCCATTCTTTGGGGATTTTCTGGAAATGTCATTAAATAGGCACCACTGACCAAATCATGGCTTGAAATGGGTGAGCCACCCCAGGCCCACTCTGCTCCAGAGCTAGGCAGGTGGGGCTGAAACAATATGGTTAATTCCCCTGGCAACCTCTTCCCCATCTTCAGGGGACTGAAAGGGGCCCCCTAAACCTGTTAAAGTTGAGTCTAACAACTTTGTTTTCTTCAACTTTATCACTCATCGCTTAGGAAATCACAAGGGTTTAGGGGCTTTGGTCAGGAACCCAAGAGTGAAAAGTGAACAGAGGTTTTCTGTTGTATCACAATCATATAGCATCACAGGTCTGAATCTAGCATTAGTTCTTTTTTTGGGGGGAGGTTACTATAATATATCCTCTTATTTTTTTATTTATTTTTCCCTTAATTAAGAGGATAAAAATAAAAAAGTAAATAATAAAATGGAGTTTGAGATAAAAGAGGGCATAACAGCAAAACAGCGCAAATCAAAACATAACCATTTAAGCAAAATAGTGTTTTACCACAAGATAATCCCAACATAAAAGTAGTTACCATATTGTCTCTTTCCTTGAAATCTTTGAGTATAACTTCATATATTGTAGCATCAAATATATCAAAACAATGTAAAGCCATTTAAGAGAATGACAGTATTACAGGGAATTTAGAATCAACTAACAAAAAATGAACAATGGTTTCTGTATAATCTCCTTGCCTATAAAAGTTTTTGTTTATACTATCACATATAATAAAATCCAATAAAATACAACCTGTTTAGACCGATGGAGACAGAAGAACAAAAGCTTGATGAGACTTCAAAACAAGATGATACTAAATCAGTATTACCAATTAAGATGTCATTTTCTCCAAAATAGCTGCTCCTATCATCCAGTCTTCTCTGCCTCATTTCTGTTGAGCTCTTTTTCTGTCATTAGTTGTCAGTTTGTCTTCTTCATTTTGTTTTCTGGTCCATTCATTGTGGCCTCTCTGCCACTATTTCTGGATTCTTCGTATTTTTCTTTTTTAGAATACCCTGCAGTATTCTCTGTAGAGTTGAATTGGTGGTTGCATATTCCCCTAGTTCCTCTTTACCCTGGAAGCACCTTGTTTTTCCATCAATTTACAGGGATAGTTGTGCAGGATATATCAATCTTGGTTGGAGGTTATTATTTTTCAAAGCTTGAGTTATTTCCCCCCACGCTCTTTGTGATTTGATCGTTTGTGCCGAGAAGTCTGCTGTAATTCTGATGGGTGTTCCCTTGTAAGTGATCTGTTTCTTGTCTCTGAAGGCTTTTAATATTCTGTTCTTACATTGGATTTCTAGTATTTTGATTATTATAGGCCTGGGTGTAGCTCTGTTTGGGTTGTAGGTGGCTGGGGTCCTATATGCTTCATACAACTGAGTATCTTTACCCTTTGCTAAATTAGGAAAATTCTCCTGGATTATTTCTGTGAGTAGCTTTTGTAGTTGATTTGTTTGTGTCCCTACTTCTTCTTTTATGTTCTTAATTCTTAAGTTATAGATCCTCTTATAATCTTCTAGTCTTATTATTGTATTATTGCTGTTTGTTTCTTTGTTATTTTTAAGAAGTTTTTCATTTCATGCTCCCATATTACAAATCTGCCCTCCAGTTCAGATAATCTGTCCTTAGTTTCTTTCAAGCTGTTATGCCAGTTTTCGATAGAGGTTTTAGTTTCCTGGTAATCTCTTTGAACCTGCTTCACGTAGTCTATGCTTTCTCTATTTTCTCCATCAAACAATTCTCCCCTCTTTTTCTGTTCTTCCATTCCACCATCTGTTTTTTCTTGGGTGGTGCTTAGCATTTCTCTAACTATTCTGCTTATATCTAGCTTCAGGTAATTAATAACTTCATTCCTGAACTCATTTATGAGGCTCTGGAGATAGCGCTTTATATCTATTGATGCTGTGTCTACTATTGCCTCTTTCTCAGGATTGGGGGCTGAGGAGCCTTTCTTGTTGCTCCCTCTTCCCATATTCTTTGTTCCTTACATATGGAAGTGTATATAGGAGGCCCAGCTTCCTTCCCTGTTGGCCACAGTCTGATTGAATTGCGCTGGCTAGGTGTTTCTGCCCACCGCAGTGCACCAGGAAGTTGCAGACCAGGCAGCCTACGCGGGGCCTGCCCCTCCAGGTCAACCTACCTTCAAGCGCTGGGACCTGGGTTGTGCTACCCTACTGGGTCTCAGCTAGCAGCGTCATGTAGGCTAGGCACTGCTCACCAATCCCGCTTAAGAGGGGGATATGTGCCTGAAGTCACTACAGCGCCCTGTTCCTGCAAGTCTGCCCGGTCCCAGAATGTCCTCTGTTGGAGTCTCCTAGACAGTGGAAGAGTCCCAGTTTCTCTCACTCACCGCAGGTCGATGCACAGCTCCCCACCCATCCTGCTTTCAACTCCGTTCACAATTCCCATTCTCAGAGCTTTCTCACGTCTCTCTCCGTGCCGAGCTGGTGCAGATGCAGCAGCGGCACCAGGAAACCCAATTCATGGTTTCCAATGGCGCGGCTCCAGCTTCCACGCTGAGGCTTTTCTGTTCCTGTTATAGCACCAGGATTGCATTCCCAGTTGGTTTCTCTCAGCCCAGTTGTTCTTGGATCAGCAGGGCATATCTCCTCCTGCTTATGATTCCTTACTCCACACCATTCCTGAATTCTAAGCTGGGTCTTTCAGAGAGCCTCCATAGCTGCTGCTATCTGTCCGCCATGTTCTCCGAAGTCTAGCATTAGTTCTGGAAGAGCAAGGAAAGTGAGAGTACCTAAATATTATTCTTACAAATCATTTTAATGAAGATAGGTCTTATATAGATTTTGGATACCTACAAAAAAATATTTGCAGCCTACTATCCAGAAGACAAATTTATAACAAATTTAAGATTTTAATTGGCTTAGGTTTGCAAATCTAGAGTCAGGAAGCATTTCATTCTGTGACATAGGGTGAGTATTCTAATTAACTGAGCAGAGGAGTTTGGTTTTATAGACAGAGAAGGTGGAGGAAAGCAGAAATAGAGAACAAAAACCCAGATTGCTCACTTCGAAACTACTTTTCTTGTGAAGGTGAAAGCAGTGGGAACTTCTTCATTATATCCACTAAAATTGGTTTGTTTGGAATTTGCCAAAACCACACCATCTCTCGCTTTCCTGATCTCTCAAGAGGCCAGGTAAACAACAAAGTTTCATAGTGGTGGCTTCATGGAATCTTAGCATCAGTGACTCCATTTTTGTTTGGACACCTGAGCCTAACAAAGGCTTCAATCCCATTCAATGGATTCTAAAAATTCTATTTAACTTGAGTAATTTAAAAGTCAATTTTCTAGCTTTTTGTTTCTCTTTGAATGAATGAAAATATGTTGTCATTCCCTTTTTAAAAAGGATCATTTGATAAAAGAATTGAGTGTGTTAATGAAGAATTTAGACTCTGAAGTTGATTATCTGGGTATGAATCCCAGTTCCTTCACTTGGTAGGGAAAGTAATTCACAAGTATTCATGGTTTAGTTGCAAGCTAAGCGTACCTGTAGTTCTTACAATATTAGATGGTTTGAGTATGAACCAGTATTTGTCTAGTATTATAATTTACATAGCAAGTTTTTATTATATTATCATCATCATAACTGAAATCATAACCTTCTGTGGACTGGGGTGGAAGTTTTCAGTAAATGGATGTTGTATAAATCACTCATATTTTTGTGTCAGCCATAACAAATCTCATAGTTTATGGGATCATTTTATTTAATGCATTCCATTTCTATATTGCTATAAACTGCTGAAATAGCTCAGTCATTCTGAAATCACAGCCTCAAAATATTTCTAGGATCATCTTTTCCTGCAAAGGAGACCCCAGATTTCTGTAAGTTCTCATATCCTGCTTTTATGTTGGAAATATAACATGGCTACCTTGGCACACTCTCCATTTACACCTCCTGAGCCTTTTCCAGTCTCCTCTTGGTTCACGTTCCAGGTCTTACTCATGAGACAATTTTTCTCATATATCAATTGCTCAATTCTTCAAAAGTTCAAGCCAACTTCTTGCACTGAAAAAGTTGACAATGCTGAACCTTTGTCCAGAAGCTTGTAGAAATAAAACAAATCTCAGTAGAATATTCACGATTTCAAGAGAGACTGTGACACATTCTTAAGGAAGATATAATATTCTTTTTTCAAGACCCAATGCATAGTTACTTTATTTACTTTTCTCAATTCTCCCAATTGTGTCTGTTCCTGTATCTGAAGCTGATGATACTATGATGCTGCTTTCATTATGGCCTTTGACCTATTATAACTGGTCCACTTGCAAATCAAACCCCTCCTGTCTTTCCACTGACCCTATGGGAACCTTGCCAGTAGAGAGGAGTAGAGTCCTTTACTGCTCACTTGGGAGGGAACTGAAAACTGAACTATGTGGTTGGAGCCACTGAGACGTGAGGGTCATTTACCACAATGTGTCTGTTTTACCCAGATGGCACACAATGGATGGCCTGTGCCTTCCCTTCATTAGGTTCAGACATCAGATCTGGAAGGATCCAAGTGTCACCAGATGAACATCCTATTAGAAGTCAGGAAGGAAGCTGTGTGCATCCATGCATATATGCCTGTGTTTTAATCACTGACAAACTCCTGGAGGTTTGACTTCCTTGTAGTGGCAGAGTGGTGATAGCCTCCTATATTATGTTTCTGTGTGTATGAATGAATGATAACCACCTTCCAGGTCAAATGTTCACATTTAAGGAACTATAGATCATGAGCTATAAAGTCAGAAAAGGTCATGGTCACTACAAATTTCATTTATACTTTACTGCCACATTTTACAGTTCCTTTGCAAGGGCAGTTTCCTGTGATCTACTACCAGAATACAATGAGTTCTACACAATTATTTTACTCATATGAATTACCCAGTAACTAAAGATC
Source organism: Cavia porcellus (assembly GCF_034190915.1). Lineage (NCBI taxonomy): Eukaryota > Metazoa > Chordata > Mammalia > Rodentia > Caviidae > Cavia > Cavia porcellus. Next base: position 63,844,814 of record NW_026947503.1, on the reverse strand, counting down.
TCTTCTTCCACACCCAATCTTCTAGGAAAATGCGCATGGTAGGGTCAGGAGCTCTTCAACTGAGCCTGCATAGAATCATCCATCAATAGCCCAAGAGCTGATGGAAGCCATGCCGGTCCCAGGAGGAGAAACAAAAAGTCAATTCACCCTTCCTGTGAGCCAAGTGGCATGTGGGTTGGGAGACAAGAACTCCCCACCACCTCTAAGCAACCAGCTTATTTGGGGGAATGCAGGCTGAGTTGATAGCAACTGAGGTACAAAAACAACTTAATGATTGTATCTTTTGATTGACTTTGCAGGCCTGGAGACAGTATTCTGAGCATCTACTGAGAGGATAACAATATGCAATATAGCAACTATGGGGGCTTTCCTTCTGTTTTGTCTTTGAAATCCAATATTTTTTTGTTTTGTTCCAGTTTATTGTTTTTTAGTCTATGTTCTTTTTAAAACAGTTTTATTCTGTTCTCTTCTCTTCTGTTTGGTTTTATTATGTCTGATGCTATGGGCAGCAGTTTTTAAGATAACGAAGAGGCATCATGGTAGCCATTGTTGATTTCCTATTATCCTGTTTTGAAATCTGTATCACTTTCACTGTTTTGTTTTGATTAGTTTTATTCTGCTTTATTTTGTTTGGTTTTATTCTCTTTAAAATAAAATTAAGAATAAAAAAGTAAACCATCACTAGGGATGCACAGCTAGTGTGAGACTGTGAATTTAGCTAAATAGATAGGTCTAATATGGTGGCTTGTCCTTCAAGCAGGTGGCCTGGATAGAATGCAAAAAAATCTGTGAATTCAGGGCTGATATGAAGGACCATTAAATGCAATGGGTCTCCTCCACATAGTTCTGTGGGTTCCAAGGTGGGTGCACCAGAGGTCGGAGACTTTGGAGCCAAGGTCAGGACTCCTGCTCCTCCTCGAGTGATGATGCACTTATCGAGGGTTTCGCCAAGGAAAAGATCTAGGGGCTTTCTCTCTGCCCACCCTCCTTCCCTGAGAGAAATGCACATCTCACTGGAAATGTTGATCAGGTTCTAAGCTGTTACAATCACTGCCCACCCTCCTTCCCTGAGAGAAATGCACATCTCACTGGAAATGTTGATCAGGTTCTAAGCTGTTACAATCACCTTTGAATTATTCCTTAGGAGAGAGTCACTTGCCAATCGGCTGATTTGTCTTCTACCTGCTTGTATAGAAATGTCTTGATGACATGCTAAACACAGGACAGTCCTAGAATCCTAGAGTGGATACCAGCCTCTCCCTTTAGATACCTAAAGACCAACCCCAGCTGGATTGAGTTCTGAATGGGCCTTGGGTCTTGGTGTTTCTCACAGCATCCTGGGATTAATCAGCCAGGATTGAGCACCAATGGTGTGCTTAAAAGTGAGTTAGGGTAATTCCTCTCCCATTTCTCTTCTCTGAGTTACCATTAGGGAAGACTATATTTGTATTTTACTTTTCCTGGGAATGGAAGCCAGGGCCTTGCGAATGCTGGGCAAAATGCTCTGCTATAAGGCAGGCTATATAGAAGCTAGAGTACACTGAAATCCAAGCTCTGTTCTGTCCTAAGGAGGCTGCCTTAGGAAAAGGTTTCTTTCTGGGAGACCAGGACCGGCGGTACCTAGTTGAGCATGGTAGAGCCTCTGTGCCCCAAAATAGCATGGCTCATGCTATAGCACCTGAACCTCAGGTCACAGAGGGTCTCCTGGGAGACCTGGAACTATGGCTTGGGATCCCTGGCTTAACCCAGTTCCCATGGCCTTCATCCCACTGTCTGCAAGAAGGTTCTGGGGAGTTTATGAAACCCAGAGCTTGCCATTTGGCTGCATATAATCTTTAAAGGAGCCTTTAGTTTTCTCCCTAGTAATTTTTTAAAAAGCTTCTTCCTACATTATGCTATTGCAGTGAGGAAAATCCTTTGATAATGGGGTTTACACTTCAGTCTCTTAATTACAGCTGTATCCTGGAGCCTGGGAGAAAGTGTAGAGTTTCCTGCCTGTCTTAGTCAGCTCTGGATTAAACAGTGATGTTTATTTCTCACCACTCTGGAGAGTGGAAGTCCAAGACAAAAATGCCAATGGGCTCCATGATTATCAAGGCCCTTCCTGATTTATGATGGTACCCTTCTGACTATGCTCATTCTTGGTGGAGGTTGGGATGTGACTGGGGTGACCCCAATGTGGTGATGCTGAGGTAGTTAGCACCAGTGGACAGTGATGAGGTCTCTGAGAGGTACCACTATCATCAGTAGGGGACTGTTGGGCTCACAGTGTGTTGGGTCTGGTAGAAGAAAGTTAATTCCCAGGAGAATGGGTGACATAAGAAGAGTGAGCAGGGACCCTCTTGGTCTTTTGTTTCCTGTCTCACCATGTGGTCTTTCTCTCTCACCCATGCTCCCACCATGACCCTCACAAGAGCCAATATGATGTTAGTGTCATGCTCTTGAATCTCCGTAACTGTGAGCTAAATAACACTCCTGTATAGAGAGGTGGGTATTTCATTATGAAACAGAAAATGAACCAAGACACATAGTCAAGAGCAGAAAGACAGGAAGCAAGCTCTTAGTGTCTCCTCCTGGAAGAGCCCTAATCTCAGCAAAAGAGCTCCCCCTTTACGGCCCATTGCCTCTTAATACCATCTCATTGGGGGTTCACGTTTCGGCACTTGATGTTAAGGTATATCTCATGTAATTCATGACACTGCCCAACGTCTGGGACCAGCTCCCAGATCTGAGTCACCTCCTCCTGTATTCTAGGCACATTCACAGGGCTTGGTGCTTCACCAAGCAGGTCAACTGTAATTCTCTTTTCTTGATTGAATAGCATGGAGACTCCTCAGGTTTTCTCAGGCTATACCATCAAACACGCACTTGACTGTTCTCCTTTGGTTAGAGGCCTGTTTAGCTCTCTAAAGATAATCAGATTTACTCTTCACAAGAGCCTTCCTTGCACATTCTGTAGTAAAGGAGGATGAGGCTTAGAGAATTTTATCAATTTATGCAAGTATGTTAGGAGAAGCCCAAAAGAACCACACAGTCCTGCTGGTGCCCACCCACTGGATCAGCCTAGTGGTGCCCCTGGCAGAAAGGATGATGTGGAACAGTGTGACAATCTGCAGCAGTAATGCATTCCATTTTGGCATGCAAAGAGCAGTATTCACGCCTTGGGGACAAAAGCAACTCATTGGGTGGCTCTTCCACTTCCTTCTGACTTCAGGGAAGTCATCAGGCTTCCTTTTTTCCTCTGGAGACTGAGAAGTGGGAAGAAGGTAGAAGATGAGAATTGCATTGTGATATTCTTATAAATAAGAAGCCTTTGGAGATAGGTGATTGGGAACTTCCCAAAGGAAAATCAAATTCAAAAATACCACAATTCATAATTCAATACCCTAACCCTCCCAATCACTTAGAGTGATGATGGAAGGAACCTGATTCCACTGACATCCTGTAGCATTTGGGATCAGGTCCCCAGTGGCTGGCTGAGGGGTGAGGTCAGGAGAGGCTGGTCTTCTTTGAAAAATATGTCCACACATCTCATGGGCCTTGTGGGGCTGCTGTGGAAAGTGAGGCACTCTAAATTATTTAAAACAATTCTCTGCAGTGCAAGCTGGTGAAGAAAGAAGTCACACATTAGAAGGAAAGCATGACTTTGTCTCAGAAGAAACCTTATAAACACTTCATGCGGAGAAAATGTATACTTTGGCCTATAAGGAAGAGGCTGAACCTGGGCCCGGAGAAAGGATCTTTAACCAGAAAGCCAAGCAAGAGCATCCAACCTCCCACCATTTCTGGTCCAGCGCATCATCTCCTCTCCCTCTCCTGGAAGCTTGGCTTAGTCCTGTCACTAGCTCAGGCCTCTTTGACCTGGATGCTTCAGGAGTGAGACGGCTCAACCTCAAGACCCTGGAGCAGCCCAGATCACATTCACGCTCCACAGCTGGTACATGCTGACCTTGAAACCAAAGAAGACTGAGTGCCACAGTCTCCCCTGGAAGGATAAGCCACTGGGAGCCTGGAGGGAGAGCCGAGAACAGCACGGCACATGCTCCTGCTTCCCAGAGTCTCTGTGGCAGCGCAGGGTGAGTGGTGTTAAGTGCTACAGAGTAGGATTCCAAAGCCCCCAGCAGAGTCTGTGCTACTTGTGGAGAGTTTTTCCACCCCACCCAGCAGCTGCTTCCAGGGACAGAGGGGCCCAACATCTACCCCAGAGTTCTCCTGTGGAAAGGTGCTGAGGGTGGGGCTGGAGGGTGTTCAGGGAGAATGACTGAGTCATTTGGGATTCATCTGCCAAAGATCCGCATGCTGCTGCACCTCAATCTCAAAGCAACACACGCTCTGGGACAGAAGGAGCTCAGGCACTGCGCCTACTCACAAAGTTGGCTTTTTGTACTTCAGGTGATGCTCAAGTCTCTGGGCAGGATCTGCATAGGAAAAGGCCAGCACCAGGGACTGCTCAGCTGTGGGTTTTCTGCACTGTGGGAGGCTCTGGGGATTGACCAAGGTGGTTTGTACCAGCAGAGGAGTCCAAGATCTCAGAGCATTGAACATTTACAAGTTCTTTCTCATCCCTATAAACATGTTTATTTTCTCCAGAATACATAAAGGGTATTCTTGTCAAAAAACACTTAAACATTTGTTGAATGACAGATGAACTGAGACCAACTTCATACACATGTCAGCTCAGGGTCATGAACCATTCCTCATTCCTGTCCAAGATGGCGCTATCCCAAATATCACTTGGCTGGAAGCATGGCCCATGATGTACCATATTAGCAGAGACCTTGAAGAAAGGCTTCATCTTCCATTTCTCTCCATTTCAAGGTCAAATGGCCCAAGCAGAAGACAGGACCACTGTTAAGTGCCCCAAGGGCTACCAGATTGTGAGGACCACCAAGATGCCTCTCCTTGGACAGAGAGCATCTGTCTCCATTTTGGCTAAATCTGGCCCTATTTCTGTGCATTGATATGAACGGAGCTAACGAGGATATTTCTTTATCCCCTCAGTTGTCTTTAAGGAATGCAAACAGGTCTAGCCAAGGTGCTGATGCACAGTCTTTAAGGCAATGGACAGGTCAGTGATGTCCTGTCTATAGCTCCCATCTAAGTGCGAGTGGGCTGGGCTGAGCGATGCTGGAGAAAGAGTCTACAATGCCTCAGGTTATGAACATTGTACATCAAAGTTGAAGCGGTGACCTCAAAGCGTAAGATACTAACTGTGCTATGCAGATTCCTCTTTCTGTTTGCCTCGCTCACTCTCTCTGCACACTGCAGAGGTGCTACCTTGCCTGCTACCCAGCCCAGCTCACAGCACTCAGGTACTTCCTGCCACTCTCACAGTCACTCCTCTCTGTGCCACTCCCCTCGTCACAAAATAATAAAACCAGGCTTTGGCACTGGGTCGAGGCCTTTGTCCTGGTTAGCCATTGTTCTAACTGGACTTAGGACTCCCTTGGTTCCCCACAACTGCAAATATTCCTTAGGGACTTTATTGTCACCATAGATTGCCCTGGAAGTGGTACATTGGCATTACTTATTGGAGTTCCAATAACTTTTCAATTGGATTACAAATATAAACTCCACTGGACCGTGACCAGGTCCATGAAGGGATTCCTATAAGCAACTATGGATCTTTGAGGCACAAGAGATATCGTAAAGGAGGGTGTGAAAATCAGAGTCGTGCTGTTGGGAATGACCTCAAGATGCTAAAACATGACTGTGGTCCTCCGTCAGGAGGAGACTCATGTATCTGTGGATAGCCACACAGAGAGGCACCACAGGCAATGACCCCTCCCCAAAGAGTCCAACTGTCACGCACCTCTTAATGAAAGGATGTACAAGTCTTTAGGGGCTGGGAGATGGCCCATGGACTCAAGTTTTCTAATCAGAACTAATCCCTCCAGGCATATAGCATTTGATACATCAAAGCCCTAATATTTGATACATCAAAGGCCTTCTCAGTAATTCTTTTGAGAAATCAAAAAAACTATGCTAATAAGTGTACAAGCTCTGTGGTTTTAACTCAGAACTTTTTTTCTGGCTTGGGATAAACTTTTTACAACTTCATTTGGTTGATGCAATATCTGCAGATGTGCTAAGATTTAGAAGGATCCCAGGGAACCAAGGGCTCCGAAATACCTTCCTGGCTGGCTAGGCATCCCCACTGGAGTGAATCTCTCAGGTCAAGGACTCAAGGTGTCATTGAGATACACACTTCCCCAGAGCCAAAGGGCAAAGCACACAATCACCCACAATTACAGTAGAGTGGACTCATTTGTCCAATTAGTGCGTTCATCTCCTCAGTGGCACTAAAGGGTTGGGACCCACAATAGATACCTTTTATATGGTTTAATTAGGCTGTCAAAGCTCATTTCAGGGACCTTTGCTCCTCTGGGTAGGGAGAAAACATCAAGAGGGAAGGGAAGGAAGGACTACACAAGTTCTTGGAATCATGGAAGCAAGTGGGTCCCGATCACGATGGTTATTCTTGTCAGCTGGCTCTATAAGTTCCTAGAAGATTAATCAAGCACGTTCCTGGGTGTGTCTGGGTGTATCCTGGTCCTTGTAGCTAGGGCCCTTTCCTTGCTCTCACTTCCTAGCTGCCACAGAGGAGCAGCTTTCCTCCACTGTGCACTTTCCTCATAATGATGGTGCCTCAAACCAACTAACTATGGACTGAATCATCTGAAAACATGAGCCCAAACAAACCTCTCCTCCTGTAAATTGTGTGGTCAGGTATATTGCCTGACAGGTTAAGTTAAGTTAAAACTGACCAGCACACTGAGCGCACCATCCATAGAACTCCATTCTTTGGCTACTCCAGGAGAAATGAGGCTTTGAAGGAGACCTGCTTCTCTACCCTTTCCTGACACCACACTGGGTGATAATCTGTAGTAGCCCCGGTTTCCTCTATACCTCATATGGATTCTGTTCAACTCTGGCTCTGTGATACCATTTTCTTTTGTTTAGGTGGCAGCCCTCTGATCTTCAGCTGCCAATCCATATTCTGGTCCAAAGGAATCACCCAATGACTAAATCAAAATCCAGTTAGTTTCATGTGCCTACATCATATCTATGCCATTTTGATCTTCCTTCATGCCATCTTGAATGGCCTGATGAGGGCTTCTCAGTCAGCCTCCTGCTTCCAGGTGACACATGCATGCACTTACTGAATTATTGCTCTGGAGTGGGCAAAAAGCAAAAGATGCTTCTTTGAATATACAAAGAATGCAAGGCCAGCAAGTACATGGCTGGTTCCACACGGGGAAAATGTTAACCCATGTGCTTCCCTGGCTGGGTGCCTTGGGGCAGGTTCACACTGGCGATGGTGTACATTACTTAGACCAGCCACTGTCCCCTCTATAGCAGGAGGTATGCACGGCCTGAGTCAGCTCAGCCTCTGCCTCGATTCATGATGGGACCACACTCAATTTCACATGGGCTTCTGGAGAGTTTTACTCACATGCTTTAAAATATGCATATTAAAGACTCTGAGATAAGACACAGTTATCTCTCAATACTCACAGAGGCCTGGTTCTAGCGTCTCCATGGATACTAATACCCATTTACCCTCAAGATCTTTGTATGAAGTGACATGGTATTTGTAGTATTTGTACACAATCATTCCTAGATTGTTTATAATACCAAATATAAAGTCAATGCTATGTGAATAATTTTTTAGACCCAATGACTCAGGAAATAATGGCAAGAACAAAGTTTAAACACATTCGAGGCACACACAATTTGTTCCATGCCTTTTGATCTAGCGGAGTACATGGGGGCAACACTCAAAGATGCAGAATCAGGTGTTCTCTAGGTGTGAATTTGTGGGGAGAAATGAATCAGTGTGAAAAAGCACCATGGCACTTCCGGTTAGCATAACTCACCCCTACCTGCGTATGCCCACCAGAGCAGAGCACTCCAGGGCTGCAGATTATCGGGAATGCTAATTAGTGGCAGCTTTAATTGAAAGCACTTTAATAAGCTACTAAGTCCTAGCAAAGATCTCCCTCCTGTGTAGGCATCAGGAGGCAGATGAGAAGCATAATCCCCACTTAACTTCTACTGAAGCAGAGCCAGAGCAGAGAGCCTGGAAGGGTCTGAGTCTGGATCTTGTGAATGTAGAAAAGCTTGGTTCCCAAAGCCCAGTCACACCCTGCCACTCCAGCTTCGGGGCACTCTAAGGGTCTCAGAAACTCACGGCACATGCAGTGTGTCACACCATGAAGACCTTGACCTGGGCTCCTGAGGAGGAGCTCTGCGCTTCCGTTTCTGCAAGTTATTTTTTTTTTAACTTGGTGCTTTTTATTTCTTATTCCAGTAGATTCTTTTGCATATGGAAATCTATTTGACCTATTCAATTTAAATGTGATGCTTCCACTTCTGTCTTCTTGGTGAGCGTTTGTAGAGGCAGTGAACTGGCTACCAAATGCATTTCTGAAAGGAGAAAGCGCTATCAGTGCACCCTCCATTCCCTTTAGTGCAGGGAACACGCTGTCTTTTATGTCTCAGTCCTGACCGGTGCTGTCTATTCTCAGCCCCAACCCCATTTTCACATTGGCCGTGTATCTGTCCTCAGTCCTTCACAAGCCTTAATCATAGTTCTCTTTCCGCGTGAAAGGTCTTCTCCTGATTCTCTCAAGTGACATAAAGCTAAAAATTTGATTTGAAGTTCACTCTGTGGAAAGCAAGAACAGACCGTGGAAAACACTTCTCATTTATCTTTCCTAACAGGACCTGCAGAGGCCTGGGGTAGTGGCACGTACTGAGTCAACACAAAACTTCTGGCCTGCCCATGCCGAGTAGTTTAACTATCTGAGCAATCAGACTTATTCCACAGCCCATCGGGAAACTGCAAGGGCCCGAAAGTGGCTTTGAAAATTAGCCAAGAGCACTGAACTTGAAAATGGAATAGTTCTACAGTACTGGCTGTTGCTGACATATTTCAAATAGAAGTTTCAAGAATTTTATGGTCACTATTTTTCTTAATATTTTGTCTTAAAAAGAGGGATATGCATATTGCTAAATCCCTAGGCCCCTATTTTAAGAAAATGCACCAATGATTGCATTCAGTTAATTGCTCCAAATTAAAGAATAACTTTTAAAGAATAACCAAAATTGACCATCCATTGGTTAATAAAATTTCTCATATAATCAGATCCATCGATCACCATTCTTTCATCTAGATGAAATGAAGGCTTGAATCATAGGAAAGAAATAAAATCTGTTTTGACACATTTTTCTTTATTGTTGCTGGGTCCTCCTTAATCTTGCTACTTAATTGATTATTCTTCAATTGACATTGACAATTGGTGACAGCTGGAGTCACAAAAATATAAGGAAATCTTCCTTGGAGCAGCTCTTAATGAAGCAGATTGACGGCCAACAGAGCAGTGTTTAGCTGAGTACCAGCCTCTAATTAATCCACTGATCTATGAAATTATTTTCCGTTTGCTGAAGTTCCACAGCTATATCCCGTTGACAACTTACTGCTATCTAAGTAGGTGTAAAGACAGTGACGGAGACCTGGAGATTTCATAAGATTAAGTATCTAATTTTTCTTTTCCCATGCCTCTTGATCTTCCAAGGATGCAGAATCAGGTGTTCTCTATCATACTTCATTTGTTCACATGCACAGCATACAGCTTCCTGCTACACATCCGGTGAAGTGTGAGCTCCAGCAAGCTGCCATATAAAGCAGGTTAGCTCATACTCGAGGGTACTGGGAAAACATATTTGAGGACAAGTTTACATCCAGCTAGAGAGGTCCTCACTTCAGCAAATCACTCTCAGCCTTGATCCAAGCAAGGACTGCATTATGGTGTCCTCTCTGGAATCCACACCTGCTGCAGTTTGGATGCTGCTGAACAGGAATGCCAGAAGCTCTTCCGTTCTCTTCAGAATCTACAAAGCCACTCTGGGACAGAAAAGAAAGCCAAGTCCACCTGTCTGCCATCATAGACTATTACAGGTAGTCATACAGATTTTACTGTTTCCAGGGAATTGTTATGAGGAAATCACAGATGAATGGGGATCCATTTACTTGGAAAGAAAGAGAGGTATCAACCAGGACTGGCCCATCGCACAGAAGGCTTTAAAACCCACCCAGAAGAGTGGAATTTTGCACTCAGTAAGTGATGTCTGGGGGTGGGGTGGGGAGCCTGGCGTCATAACCACTGTTTGTGAGAGAGGAAGAGGGGGAGCAAGGCCGAGCTGGCACTTGGACAGTGGCTCCCCAAATGCTCATCTGGGATGTTTTGATAATGTGCACAGAGGGCTCAGAAGTGAAATGCAGTAGACAAGAAGTCCATCAACTGCCTTCTCACATCCTCACCTGGAGTTTCCAGTCTATACCACGGCATGGTCTCTGCCCAGAAGGGCATAGAGGCCATGCCCAGGGCTTGCTGTCCTGCTCATCTTCCCAGCAGTGATCTTCAGGTCTCTGCTTCTTGTCTGCTAAGTGACCACCACCTGCTGTCACTGAGGCTGTGGGAAGCTGGCCTCCCGTGATTGCACCTAGATTCCAAGCTCTCATTCTAATGCCTGCGTGAGTCTGTCTAAAGCAATTTGTCCAAAATTTGCCTGCAACCTGCGCACATAATCATTTCCCAAGCAAAGCCACCTCCTTGTGTCATAGGCAGCCATGTGCACGGCAGGGAGGGGCTTTCTGGGGTTTAGAGAGCACTAGAGCTGCCTTTTGTGAGTATTATGCCAATTCCTCAACTTCCAGCATCTCGTAAAGGCTTAATGAAATGCAAAGATTTACTTCCCAGTAACTCCAGTTTACTACTGCACTAGCAAGGATTAGGTTTTCTGATGTTAAAAGTGTCTTTCTTTTTCCAAAGGCAACATTCTCAAATATTGGAATATGCGCCACTCTTTTTTCTTTGTACAATGCCAAGCATGGAAACCAGGGCTTCTCCTATGTGAGGCAAGCACCCTCTCATTGAGCTACAGCCTCAGCCTTGCACAAGTCCTTGGAACCAGTTGTTTGAAGTAGGAGACAAGGAGAGCAAAGACCCAGCATCCAAGACAGCAAGTAGAAAGCCTGAGCAGAAAGCCACAGACTCACACAGGCATTAGCTTCAGGAGGCTGAGCTGGCTAGTACTTTAGTTAGAGTAGAGAAAAGCAGTGTTCTCAATTAAGGGGATAAGGTAGGTTTTTCCCAACCTGTGCAGAGCTACCTAGGTATCAGGAGAGAATGTGTTTTAGAAGGGTTCATGGGAGTTTATGTTTCTTCTGCTCTCTTAAAGCTGAACCCAATAACTATGGCAGGAATTTAGGCAGAAAAGTTGCCTCTGATGATGGTCCTAGATGAAAAAGAAAAATCAATGTTAATTTTCTACAAATTAATTTATAATCCAATATCCAAAGTAAATTCATGCATTTCTTGAATGTCAAATTCATTAAAAAAATAAATGCTAATCAGATTCTCTTTGAGAAGTCTAAATATACTGAAATAAGACTTGTAGTGCAATGCCTCTAGAACAATGTAATTATTGTGGCCTTCATACAGTTGCTTGTTAATTGACTATTGAAATTGAAAAGCATTTCCATAATTAATCTCATGCCATCTTCCAATTATACATTGATTATAATGAAACCGATGCGTCTTCAATAGCAAACGAAGATAATAGCTTGTTTAGGGGACTGGAGTATTTTCTGAGACGAGCCGGGGCATTTGCCTCATCCATGTTTTGCTTTTGGAAATCCCATGCACAGAGGGAACAAAGTGAGAGCAGCAGATAGCACTGCACTAGCTCATCTTTGAATAGGTTGGAAAAGGTGAAATCTCTGGTAGGGGGCGGGAAAGGAGAAACCGCAGGCGATTAGCTACAGTGTGGAGTTTTTTCAGGTAGCTCACAACGTGCCCCGCAGCTGAAAAGCAAGCGACTGCAGTGGAAGCTGTTCGCGCCTTCATGTGTGAAAGTCACCGCAGATCGCCCGAGAAGCCGAGGAGCCGAGGAGCCGAGGAGCCGAGGAGCCGAGGAGCCGAGGAGCCGAGAAGCCGAGAAGCCGAGAAGCCGAGAAGCCGAGGAGCCGAGGAGCCGAGAAGCCGAGGTCTGCAGAGCAGAGGAGGAGGGTGGCGACCAACGCTTTGCAACCTGAAGGAAACTTTGGAGACGGCCTGCACCTACCCGATGAATGTGAGCCCAGGAAATGACTCGCCCCAGAGGAAGCATAGATTAGACAGCATTTTATCTGATTTCATGGTAGTACGACCACCTAACACCACCTGAGATCTACCCTCTTCACAGAATTCTAAGTGTACAATACTTCACCGTGGCTGACTATAGTGCAGAGCCAGGTGGCAACCTCTAGAATTTTCATCCCTGGGCCAACTGAAACTTGATGCCAGTGGTTTAGTAAATTCCCATTTCCCCACCTACCCAGCCCCAGGAAGCACCATTCCACCCTTTGATCCTATGAATGTGACTTTTTAAATACTTCCTATAAGTGGGATCATGAAATACTGTCTCTCTGCAGTTATTAGCCTAATTTCCTGAAGGTTCACCCATGTTGATTGCAGACTGTACATTCTCTTCTCTTTTTGCAAGGATGAATAGTAATCCATTATTTGATATTGTATAATATATATATATATATATATATATTGCATTTCTACATTTGATTTCTTTGATGGAGACTTACGCAGTTTCCCATGTCAGCTATTACCTGTCTGCAGGGACACAGGAGTGCTGGTATCTCCTAGAGACCCTGCGTTCACTGCTTTTGGACAGGAAACACAGAGATTGCTGGATCATACATAGGCTATTTCTATTACTACCTTTCTGAAGAATCTTTATATCATTTTCCATAGCAACTGTACCACTTTGGATTCTCACTAACTGTGCAAGCGTTTCTATTTTTCCATCAACACCTACTTCACTTTGGTTTTTTCATAACCTGCAAAAATCTTAGGAAACACCTCATCAAGAGCTCACCTTTGTGCCCTTGATCATGGTGGTGTTGACCTGTTTTATGTACCTGCAGGCCATTTGTAAGTCTCCAGAGAAATAGATATTTAAGTCCTTAGTCCATTTTTCGGCCATGCATTTAGTTTTTCACTATTTAGTTGTAAGAATCTGTAAATAATTTCAGAGAATAACTCCTTATCAGATACATGGTTTGGAAGACTTCTGTTGTTAGTTCATCCATACTTCCCAAAGTGATTACAAACTGAGTGTAGCCTTTATCAAAACCCAAACATAATTTTTGACAGAAATTTAAAAAACCTAAAATTCATGTGGATTCATAAAACTATGATTTCTAGCCAGGGATTTAGCTCAGCAGTATAAGCGCCTGCCCGGCAAGCATAGGTCTTAAATTCAATCCTCAGTACAAAAAAAAAAAAAAAAAGAAAAAGAAAAGAAAAGAAAAGAAAACTATAACTTTCTCATATCATCTTAAGACAGAGGAACAGGAATGGAAGCATCATACACCTGATTTCAAAGTGTTCTACAAAACCACAGTAATCAAAATAGTTCAATGCTTATATGAAATGGTTCAATGCTGGTATCAAGATAGACATATAGAACAGCAGAACCTGAGAGAAGTCTGAAATAGATCTGTTCAGCTAGTGAAATAATCTTTGACAAGATGCCAAGAATATATAATGGGGAAAGGAGAGCCTCTTCAACAGACAGTGTTGGGAAGACTGAATTTCTACCTTCAAAATGATTTGGGGCTTTTATCTCAAATCACGCACACATAGCAATATAAATTATTTGACTGAAGACTTGAATGTGAGGCCTGAAACTTTAAAGCTCCTAGAATAATGCAAAAGAGAAAAAATTCATGGCCTTGACCTTGGTGATGATTTCATGACTATGATACCAGAAACATAGCCCACAAAAGCAAAAACTGACAAAATGAGAGTACATCAGATTGAAATGCTTCTCCTCAGCAAAAGATGTAAACAAAGAGTGAAAAGGCAACCTAAAGAATGGAGAGAACAGGGTGTCTTGTTCTCTCCTCCCAAGACAGCCATGCAGAAGGCTACTGAAGATTCACAGAGGACAGACTGACAGTAACTACTGAAATATTACTGATTCCAAGTAAATTCCAGGTAAGTAGGTTGACATACTTTTTGATCATCATCCTGAAGCTTCCTTAGGCTTTGACACAACAGGAAAGAGAAATTATTAAATGGCTTTTAACCTTCTTTATGTTATGTCATTTCTTTTTTCTCTTTTCTTTTTTGCCTGCTTCCTCAGAGGATGCCATCGTGGTACTTTCCTGGGTCAGCCCTAACAGTCTAACATGTCTCACATTAGCAAATTCTAACCTGCAGCTTTCATTCAACTTTCCTTAAATTCTAGCTTTTACTCCATTCTTCCAGCCAAACTCAATGTTTTGGCCCTGTAAAGAGACCCGATCCACAAGTTTGGATGGCCTCTTGCCATTGAATTTTTTTTTGTACCGGGGATCGAACTCACTACTTCATGATTTACAAGCAGGGACTTATGCTCCTGAGCTAAATCCCCAGCCCTTAGCCATTGAATTTTAGTATGCAGGCCCTGAGTTAAGCCATTAACTTCTCCATTCAAATATGAAAAATAAATTATATATGTTTATATTATTCCATTATGTCAGATACAAAATGTATTTAAAGCATTACAACAGTGATGGCAGATGAGTGAACAGTTATAGATAAGACATCCTGGAATAAACATAGACCAGACTAACATTTCCAGAATAAAACTTTTGCTCTCAAAGATAGCTAAGCATTTTCTGTTGGGCTTCGTGCCAGAGTCCATTGCAGAATATTGAACTGGATCGGTGGAGACTTAATGTGTCTATCCATTAGATTTGAGGTTGTATCAACCACTTCACTCTCCAAGGGAGTGTCAAGTACAACATTACTTTTGGAAATTAAGGTTGAAATCTGAGAGAGACAATATGTCTGCCACTTATATAAAAAAAAATAAGGAACTAAAAATATAAGCAGAATAATGCATGAAAACCATGATTAATTTGTAACTTTGGTCACACTTGGATTGAGGATTTTTTAAAAACACCCGTACTGAGATATGCAAAGTCTCTTTGGGGGACTTCTCCTTAAAGTGAGCACACACTAATTCAGAGCTTAAAATATTGTGCTAAACAATGGTTAGAAGTTTAAAGAGTCTATCCAAGATCTGTGCTTCTCAAACTTCCATATGCAAATGAGCCACTTTGTCATTATTTTTAACTAATTCCCAGGGATTTTGGCATATTCTGATGAAGGAAGAAGAAACAGGCAAAGAAGAAAGAAAAAATAAATGACATAATGTAAAGAAATTTAAAAGACATTTGATAGAATATCTGGAGATTTGTGTATGAGACACTTTTGTAAAAGGTCAGGACATAAATTATGTGACAATTAATTTGGTTGCCAGTCTGACTGGATTAGGAAATGCCTAGCGGATTAGTGAAGGGCACTGCTCGGTATATCTGTGGGGTGTTTTTCAGAGATGACTGGCAGGGAGTCATGTGGCCAGGGTGAGGACTCAGCCCAACTGTGAGGGGCATTTTCCAATGGGCTTTACCCAATGGGCTCTATCCAATGGGCTCTATCCAACGGGCTTTATCCAATGAGCTTTATCCAATGGGCTTGTGCACCGTGAAATGAAAGAGAAAGGAAGGAGTCTGAGGCATCTTCCAGTAGGCTTGAGTGGGTGTATCTTTTGCTGCCATTGTCTGTGGATGGCTTCTTCAACCTTTCAAAGTGGATTTGTACCAGTGACTCTCCAGGGGCTTCCCCATCTTCAGTCCTGGGCTGGCGACTGCACTCTTGAATCGCATTGTTCTGCAGCTTCCAGCTTCTTGCTCTGAGTGGCCACTGGATCCCCTGGCTCACCTTCCTCTGATACTGTAAATCTATCTATTAAATCCCCGTGCATAATTATATAAAACAGCTAGTGGGTGTTGTTCCTTTAGAAAACTCAAGCAACACACGTGATATCATGTCTTCTAAAATCCCAAGAAAATCCAAAAAAAATTCAAATATGCTGTCACCTGATAAATGTTATTTGAATAGTTACAACATAATCAGGGACCTTTTCTGTTTTGTTTGTCATCTTTTTTATTTTTTACTATGTCACTATCTATGGTAACAAGCTTCTGGGCTTTGACTCACCAAGGCTTCCCTGTCTGGGTTGCAGGTGCCACTTGTCGCCTACCAGGTGTCTCTCCTGGACTGTTCTGGTTCCCTGTCCCCTCTTTGTGTAGGCTGCCACCATGTTATCCCTCCTGTGATCATGCTCATTCTTTCCAACCTCCCTCCTGTGAACCCACTGGGAACTGCAGGCTCACTTCCCTTTGGTCTAGCAGAGTCTTCATAACTATCCTTAGGAAGCATTATCCTTTACAATCAACCCTTGAGCCACTAACAAGGCTAGAGCTAACACACAATGCAAGCAAGGTCACAGCAGACAAAAACAACCCAAAGTTTAGTTCTGTACACTTGCAGTGAGCAACCTGAAAATTAAACTAAGGCAGTTTCCTTCATGATAGCACTAAAAAGGCTATTTAGGAATTAACAAAAGTGTAAAGAATACACTATGCTCTGAAAGCTATAAGAGATCACTGAAAGAAATTAAAGATCTAAATATGTTGAAGAAAATTAGTCATGAGAGAAAAGATTTAGCATTGTTGAAATGAGATTACTCCTAGTGGGACACAGTGGCACAAGCTGAGTCCCAGTGCTCCGGGACATTGAGGCAGGAGGATTACAAGTTCAAGCCCAGCCTGGACAGGTTAGTGATTCAATGAGTTCCTGCCTCAAAATTAAAAATAAAAAGGGTGGAGAATGTGGCTCAGGGCAAACACACTGGTTTAAGTCCCCATTACAAAGGTGGGGAGCAGTATTACTAAACTGACCCACAGTTTCGATGTAATTTTTATCAGAATCCTAGATCATTTCTTTTTATAAATTGATAAACTGATTGTAAAAGTCACATGAAACTATAATGTACCAAGACTATCCAAACGATTATGAAAATAAAAAAACAAGGTAAGAGACCTCAGATAGAACTGAAAACAGTTTCAAAACTTACCAGAAACATTGATGATAGAGACTGTGTGTGGCTCTGGCACAGAGATACACCTGTAGGTGACTGAAATATAATTAAGACAAAGTCAAGAAACAACCTCACACAGTTACGATCAATCAGCTTTTCACAGTGGTACCCCGAGCATTCAGTGAAAAAAGATCTACCTCCTTCACAAGCAGTGCTGGAAGACTGGATAGCTACACGCAGAGTGGAATTGGACCTTTGCATTAGTTCATATTTAAAAGTCAAATAAAAATGGACTGGAGACATAACAGCTAAAACCATAAAACTTATAGACAGAAACATGGTGTAAACCTTCATGACCTCATACTTGGTAAAGAAGTTTTAGACATGACACCAAATGCATGAGTGATAAAAGAAAGAAATTGGATTTCATTAAAATGTTAACATTTTTTACTTTTAGTGCAAGTCATAAAGAAAACAAAATATTCACTAAATGGGGGATTATATTTACTAAATGGGAGAGTCTCATAAGGGAGATATAGCCAGAATTTTTAAAGTTCTTATAATCAATAATTAAAAGAAAACTCTTTCAAAAATGAGCAAGGATCAGAATATACATTTTTCCAAGAAGATACACAAACCACCAGTGCATGCATGACAAATATTTCACATCACTGTCCAAAAGGAAATACAAATGAAAACCAGAATATATACAAGTTTATACCCACTAGGACCAGCGAAAGTGTAAAAGTCAGACAACAAGAAGTCTGAGCAAATGGGAACAAATCGGAACACTTCTGCTAGTGGCAGTGGAAATGGTGAGCTTCTTTAGAAAGCAGTCTGGCTGCTCCTGAAACAATTCATCAGAAAGTTACCAATGACCCAGCACTTCTGCAGGTATGCCCAAGGGAAATGGACCAACATATCCTTACAAAACTTGCCCATGACTGTTTATAGCAGCATTATTTGTGACGTCCCCAAGCTGGAAACAACCGGAATGTCCATCAATAGAAAAACAGGTAAGCAAAACTCAACATGCTCATGCAGTGGAATATTATTGGGTGACTTAGAGGAGTCATGCTGATCCATGCTGCAACATGGATGATTCTTGAAAATATGCTACAGTGTGGTTGTCCTTTCAAAGCACGATGCCACATGAAGGAAGCCCATCACAGCACACACATGTGATTCCATTCCCATGAAAGTTCACGGTTAGGAGCTGCGAGGAAGCTACAGGACTGATGAAAGCTGAGGGAGTGTGAGTCCAGCAGGAGAGACAGAGCCACAGGTGCAGAGATGCTGGATGGTCAGGTATTCCAAACTTGACTGTAGTGGTGGTTTATATATCTATGAATACACTAAAATAACGAGTGTACACTTTAGCTAAAAGATTTGTATGGTATATGAATTATACCTCAATAAAACTATTTATAAAAACATGTAAAGTCTGTTCAAATGGAAATTACTGTTATTTTCTTTCTTCCTGAATTATGAGACATTTAAAAGCCTAATTATGCAATATCATAACACTCACAAATCAGCTTCTTAATGCTTAAAGAAATCATTGAATTTATAAATATGTGGAAGCCTTTGGGTGGCAATTTCCTTAGATTATTGTTAGAAGCAACTGCCATCTTATCAGATTGTGTTATTTAAAATGAGAGAGGATTAGTTCCACATTATAGAAAATCTATATTCTTATATTAGCTCTAGTGATTAATTTTTTTAGTAGAAAAGTTATTTAATGGAGAAGTATGTGAAGCTTGTTGTTTGATAACCTCATAAATGTGTTCCAGCTTGTTGTACTTGTTCATGTCATCTTCTGAGTGTCCCATACTATATAATATTTAGAACTTTTTTCCAAATATGAGATGCAATGGTGTTATAGTAATGCGAGAGAATCTTTACAGAGTTTGGCATTGCAAACACAACTATAGGAAAAGTATCTTCCTTATTTATATGCAAGTAGATAAGATTTTTCCCCTCATTTGAGCTAGAAGATTTTGGTTTTGTAGATTTTTAAATCTAACAAAGTACGTGTCTGCTCCAGAAAATAATGTCCAAAGAAGAACTGAATATTAGTTAACACGGAAATGGCTGCATATTCTTTCTCCAATCTTTCTCTGATGTCACCACCT
The DNA here is from genome assembly GCF_034190915.1 of Cavia porcellus. Taxonomy (NCBI): domain Eukaryota; kingdom Metazoa; phylum Chordata; class Mammalia; order Rodentia; family Caviidae; genus Cavia; species Cavia porcellus. The sequence continues at coordinate 63,825,681 of NW_026947503.1, read as the reverse complement.
ACAAAAGAAAGCTCATTCCTGCCACTGTCATCTGTGTCCACCACCAGCTGAAAAGGCAAAAGATAAAACTTTACTCCAAACTAGATCTCTAGAAGGACGCCCAGGTGACCCTGCACAGGAAACTGTGTCTGTCCTCTCCAGCAGGACCATTTGTCAGCTGTGGGAATTTCTGGGTGAGGCAAAGAATATTCCTGCACATGTGTGTTACTGAGAAGTAATATTAAATGGTTCTTATGGATAGAGAGTTGGAAAATGACTTTTAAAATATTCTGTTTTGTGTTCCTGCCTCACAATCCATTGCTTGACAACCTCAAATAAGGAAACATTCAAGAAGCTAAATGTATTATCAGGCCCTGATTGTCCTTTATCCTAGTGTAGCATGTTCAGAAAGAGGACCTGACTCATGTTTGAGAAGCTGCGAGATGTTCAGATAAAGCAGACTTAATAGGTTAATACAACCATACAGGAAATAATGGTTTCTAGCGTGTACCCAGTTGTACACTGCATTTCCCTTGCTGGCCTGTCTCAAAGTCCGGTGCTGCTCTTGCCCTTTCCTCCGGCGAATGCGAGTTTTCAGACACCGCTTAGTGACTTTTAACATATGTGGCATAATCCAAAGGGAAATAATCAAGGAGCCCTCTCAGTCCTTTAAAATCCCCAGGCCAAATAACACTGAATTAAAGCAGCTCAGCCAAAGTCAAATGAAAAGGTCACAGACAAACTAGGCCGTCATCGAAGGCTCGGGGTAGGTTTGAGCTACAGTCCTGGCTCTGGAGTCCGACCCGACTGAACAGTGATCTCATTCCCAAGACATGGTCTATTGATCCAGAAGTTGAAATTATGAAATAATTGATTGACAATGACAATTTAGGTTATTTGTTCTTTAACCATTCTGTTGAAAACCATTTCCTGCTAAGGGAAGAGTTTCAGAGAGACTTGATCAGGGAGACTCAATCAGCACTGTCAGACTGAATTCTCCACTTACCAGGAATGCTGCATTAAAATTCAAACTTGAAGTAGTAAGAAACTACCCAGTGGCCTGACATTGGCTGCAGGGTAGCTAATTAGCAGGGATTCCAGTTCCCACAGATCCTGGTGGAAGCTCTTACAGCCTGTAAAAAATGGAACTTAAAGTGGTCCGTTTTCAAGACAAACTAGCTAACTCAGAGTGGAAAATTACTACCAGTTAAATTTGCCTAAAGGCTCATGGACATTACAAAGCTCAGAAATCTCAGACACCTCAAGCTGGAGACATAGCTCAGCAAGTCAGAGTCCTAAGTTCAATTTCCTGTACCATAAAAAGAAAAAGGAAAAAAACCTCTGGCATCTAGAAGGTCTAAGTAAACAAGGTATTGGAGGAGAGAAAAACTATTAAGAAAATCTTTGTGGAGAAATGTAGGCATGAGTGGAAAAGGCAGAGAAAAGAATACCCCATGAGGAAATGATAAACCCAGATGAGGTCCAGGGAGAGTGTGCATCCGATAGGACTCAGCCAGTGAGGGTCTGGAGGAGGGAGCTGTGCACCGGGAATAAAACGCCCGGCCTGGCTGTGCCCACTTACTAGACCCTCGGTCTTGCAAGACCAACGTTAAATTCTCACTTTCTCTGTGCACTGTGTCTCCCAGCCATTCCTCGAGGTTTGGAAAAACGAGATTGGTTCTCACACTACATCACCCCTACTCTTTTTCCTGTGGTTCTCAAAGTGGTCCCAGAATCTCTACCTTAATATTTGCACCTCTACTGAATCCAACTGAGAGAGGAACCCTGGGATTGGGAGATGGGGGCAGGAGTTATGTTTCAGTAAACCCACGAAATGACTGTAATGTGGATGATGTGAAAGAACAAACTCAGCACACCATGGTCACTGGTTTTCCTAACCCACTCCAGTGCATATCAAGATGCAACATTATTTCCAAAGCAAATATTCTAATTATCTACCATACAGATTTAGTAGGCAAGCAAATCTCCTTATATACTAGTTGCTTGAAAATGCCTACCTTGGGGAGGTTTGAGCAAGACTCTAGCAGATGGGGGACTTACGCACTTGTGGGTAAAACAACTTAGGCTTCCTCAAAGGAAGTTGTTTGTTCAGATACTCGTCAAATAGCTACATCTAGCTAATGAACTGTCAGCTGTCACCAATGCAGAGCTTGGAGCATTTCCTCCAGTAGATTTTAATAAACTCAGAACATCATCTACTCTTTTTTCAAACTCATGATAAGCTCCCATCAGCCCAGGAGTGTGGTCTATTAAATGAAGTTCATTGCTTAATCAAGAACAAAACGAAACAGAAAGGAAGCCAGGTTTCATTGTTGAAAGTCCCGTTTTGTTATCTCACTCTAAGTTCTGCTCTCCTGACGACTTTGCAGATGCCAGCTCACCAGATTTCTCCCTGTAATGCACCCACTTTAGCTCATACGAGAAGCACATTTTCAGCAAGTTTTCATTCAATTTCCACATTGTCTAATTTAGCTACATCAGCCCCTAGAAGCTTATATGGGATTAAAACATTAGCATTCTCTCACACTGTGGTCCAAGTATAAATTCTCCATCGAGCTCATTTAAGGTGACAATACAACCCTGAAACACTAATGACTCCCTAGAGATGATTTCCTGCACCTTTGGCCCCATAGAAAGTATGAGGCCAGCAAACACAGGGACCTTTGTCTTCCAGCCACGTGCATTAAGCTGAAAGCTGTATTTCAGCTGCATTTATCCACTAACAAGGAAAGTTTGGGGCTGGACACAGGGAACAAAACCCCAGATCTCACCTGCTCTGGGGAGCCTGTCTGGACTCTCCGACTTCATCTCCTGCTGGGAAGCAGGCAACTGATGTATCAGCACAGAGAATGAACTGCATTGCTCAGTGGAAAGGGAATGTGTGCTGCTTGGCTCCACTAGAGCTAAAACACAGAGCCTTGAGGGAAACACTAGGTAAGGTGAACTAGGTCCAGCCTGTGGGCACAGAGAGCGGGCTTCTGTAACCCAAGGGATAGCAGAGGGCTTTATTTCATCAGCTGAGCACCTTGCAGGTGTGCGTCTACTCACAACTCTTTTCGAGCCTGAGATCTTTAGCACTGCAGCTGAGCCATTGGCAATAGTATTTGGCCAAGTTCAGGAAGGAAGCTCAGCACAGCTTTGCAAGGAGTATTTACCAGGCTTTCACACCTTCTATTTCAGTCATCCCAGGCACATTTGCGTTTTTCTCCATCTTTTACTTTCTGGATTATAATCACTAGATTTGATAAGATTTCCTTTATGCAGCATTTCTGCTCTGATGCCACATCTGTTTTCCTTTAAAAAGACCTACTGTTCTGAAAAATATATGCGTAAGGTAAGGTGTTATAGAAACATAATGGACCTTCAACACCTGTAGTGCTTAGCAATCAAAGAAATAATGAGAAGCAACAAAAAAATGATAGCAAATGAAAAAGATTAGCTCGGTTAAGTCTCCCCTGGTTTTTGTCTTCAAGCCAAGATTCAGCCTAACTATTGCTGTGGCCTCCCACACCAAGGCTCATGTTTTCATCCTCAGAGTAAAAGTCTTTGGCAGCATCAGCCCCAGAGACATAGTCATTTCAGTAACATAAAAAGTATGATTCAAAATTGTCTTCTAGAAAAAAAATCACCTTTGTATCAGTTAATTTTTGTTGACATAGGAAACAGTGTCTGTCACTTATTGATCCACATTTACAGCTCCCTTGGGTAACTTGACAGAAGGCACTGGTTTCCAGATGCTTGTGCAGAAATTTGTCAGAAATGCAGATGTTTAGGTGTATCAAAAAACCTTCTGGGATGTGGTTGGTCCTGAGCAGGGCCCAGAAATCTGCACATCAGCAAGTTTTTGGGTTGATTCTGATGCAGTTAAAGTCAGGACAGCTGACATACTGGACAGTGTCGCTGTTCTCAGACCACGATGCCACACACATCTGTGAAAGGCATTTCTGCATAATTTAAGAATTTTCTTTAAAGATCTCCATGATAAGACTTTGATTTAATTTTGAGAGAGCTGGTTCCTAATCGAACTGGGATAACCACCTGTTCTCAGTAAAACAAATAATCTGATATCAAGCCCCAATGGGTTAATTGCTCATAAAACTGAGTCACATTTAAAAATCTCGCATGATAGCTAAACAGATCAATTGAATAAAGCCATTGTGTACAGTGGAAGCAAGGTTGGCTCTGGGGTGCAACTGCTTGAGTCTGAAATGTCATTTTGTCTCCCAAAATTGTTATCATCATCACAAGTCATGTATAGTACCCCTGGTCACAGGGGACACAAACATCTACCTGAGATAACAAGTGTAATAAACATATCTAGTGTCAGATAGATGCTTAGGTAAATTCTAACCTTTATGCTTTTATTGATTTCGGTATAAAATACTGTTTACAAAAAGAAAACTAAAAATATAAGCTGAATACATTCATGGAGATCTAATGTCTGATTTCCTTCAAGATTGTTGGAGTTTTTGTATCTACCTAGTTGTTGTTGCTTTTGATTTGTATTGAGCTCAGATGTGCAATGGGAATCAAATTAAAAATAAAAAATCTAATTAGTGGAACAGAGGGAGATTGCATCATTGTCTTCAAAACCATCCACAGATGTTTTGAAAATGAAAGAAATAACTGAGTAGTTATGCAGATGCCTCCAATATTTTAATACAATAAAGGCTGTTTGTGGTTACAAAAATAATAGCAATTTTTAAATTATTAACATTAATTCATTCAGGTAGCACCTATAAAATAAAAAGAGTAATATTAACCTAAATTTCAGTGGATTGATGCTTTTCAAAATTAAAATTGTGCTAAAATGAAGACCATTTATATCTCCTGATTCCATAGTAGTAGAAGAAGCAATAGATGCTAGTATCATGGTTCTAGTAGCAGCAGCAGCAGTTTTGTGTTATATCTGAGAGCAGAGGCAGTATCTACCCTGACCTCAGCTCTCTTTGTGGGTGCCTGGCATGGCACCAGGAATGAAGTATTTGCTCAATAAATACTGATTGAATGAACAAATGTCATGCTTTAGGAAATTCGAAGTATCCCGTAATACCAACACTTGATAGGCTGAGAAGATTATTAAAATATCTGTTTTAAAAAACAAGAAGAAAATAAGATAGGTAAAATGATAGGTCCTGAGACTCAGAGAAATAAAAGTCACAGTCTCAAAACAATTTATCAGCAGAAGGTTGGAGCTTCAGGATTTATTCAGAATCTACAGAGACACAATCTGCTCTGAAATATTTGTCACGTGAGCACAAGTTCTCTTCCAAATGTGGGTTTCTTGGCCTTCGAGTTCACACTTGGTAGTGTGTGTGGATGGCTGCCCGCCTACGCTTTCACCAGCACACTGGGTCACAGGTTAGGTCACCAGCAGAGACTCTGGAGAGAGGACTGGAGATGATGCATGCTTTCCCATGACTCCCTCAGCACTGATACTGTCTACTAATATGTTATTTTTATATACTAATTCTAGAACTCCTAGTAAAATTGTGACTCTAAGGCTAGTAAAATAACAATTCTAGGACTCCTACTAATGATTCTAGGACTCTGAGTAAAATAGTTCTGAGGATATTACCATGACTCTACCCATATATATATACATTCAGTGATATATAATATATATAGATATATATTATATATCACTGACCCTGTGACTTTAAAGAGCAGATCATTTCTGTTTTCTTAAGAACTATCTACAATGTCCTTTATTCATTAGCTAAATCAGCAATCTAAAGGAACACCAGATAATGACAGACCTCTATGTGAGTACAGATACCTGATAACTTTCTCAGTGAGAATAAGCCAGTAATTATAGACTTGTAGATAAAGACTTAGAAATTGGGGAAATGAACAAAAATATCTGCGAGTTGAAATCAAAGAGGCATGGAACCAAACATTATTGCATTAGAAAAGCAGTAGCTGCAATTTGGAACCACGCAGCTGGACTTGAATAGGCACAGGGCACAAAACAGTTGGTTGCACTTTTCCTGATAATATGCAGGACAATGAAATATGCACACACGTTCAAGTAGAAAATGTGAAAATTATTTATGTGACTTAATTTAGAATGTTCTTGCTTATTCTTCTCCAAAGCATTTTTTTAGTGCCAACAAAAATAGAACACACTAGTAACTAAAAATTCCATTCCAGTCCAATATAAAATTACACCCCAGTGTGGAGGACGGTTTACTTGGAACCTGAACTCAAGAATTCTCTCTCATGTCTTTTTCTTAGAAAATGCTTTATTTAAGTCATTTTGTTTGTCTGAAATTCTAGTTTTTATTTTTTATTTTTTTTATTTTTTAGCTAGGCAGAAAAATGCAGTATTCCTCTTGGAGAACGAAGTATTCAGAGGTCATTTTAAAACAATTCCATCCCCGCTCAGCACCTGTGGGCTTCATTTCGGGGGGCTGGGGGATTCTGAAAGTTCACATGCCTTTCTGTGCAGTTGAGAGAGAGTTGTGAGTAGTTAAAATTTAAAAACAACATAAAATATGGTGTGTTTAAATCTGAAACACTGCACAGAGGGTTTTTTTTGTTTTGTTTTGTTTTTTTGTTTTTGGTTTTGTTTTGTTTGACCCTAAGAGCCAAACTTCTAGGATAGCAGGCAGGGGTGGGGATGGGGAAGAAGCATCCCTTCCGATTCATTTGAAGTGGAGGAAAATCTCACCTGATTTCATCCAAATTATGCTCTGGCTCTTGTGAATGATACCCGCCACTGGAGAAAATGAGGGAGAAGATGGGCTCTCCAGTTGCAGTCCACGAAGAGAGGTGTGTGTGTGTGCATGTGTGCAGGTGCATGTGCATGAGTGTGTACATGTGTGCACACATGTGTGCATGTTTATGTGCATGTGCAGGCACTCCTACAAAAGGATGGCTCGCTTCACAAAAGACTGCAGTTAAGACTGTGGCTTAGGGATATGAGAGTTTCAGAGCCAAGCTCAGTCAGAGGACCTTACAGAGCAGTTGATTTGTGGCATAATCACAGTCTTGATTAATTTAACCTTGCCCTGTGCCCAAGAGTCAGAGGAATGTCGCAGTCATGGTCCTTTGGATTTTTTTTAAAGTAAAAAGTCTCTTTTAAATCACTATGCCATATCAAAGTCAAGTGTCATTTTTAGTTTGGTGTCTAATTAGAGCTACAAGAGGTCAGAATAAAGTAAATGTTCTGTGAACAGAAATACGCTACTCCTGAACTTTTTGTCTATGATAGTGATGAGCATCTGTCTTCATGCAGAAATGTTTCTGCACAGAATTCCTGGCAGGTCCAGCTTGACTTTGAAAATAGCTGTTATGACTTTAATGGCCACTGTCCTTGTCTGCTCTGCCTCTTTACCTTCTCAGGCGACAGCTGGAGCCACCAGAGAGGCATGGGCAGCTCCCGGGGTAACAGCAGTCATCCCATCAATCCGCTATCCAGACCCCAGAGCCCCAGCTCGCTCAGCCCTCCTGTCGCCCTGCTGGTCTCTTGGGTCTTGCACTTTCTGGAACGATGGGCTGTCAGCAGGTATGGGATGATCAGTGACCCACTCTTACCAAACTCCCAGTTGAAACTCTTGCACTCTGAGCCTCCAGAATAATATTGATAAATACAAAAGAATGTCTTTGTCTACAGATATACCTTGAATTGGGGTCAGACAGAGAAAGTGTAGCAGAGCAGGGGTTCACTTTGGACCCCATCATGGTTTATGTCAGTGGCCCCCAGCCTCATTCATTTGCATTGTGCATTTTGATTGGCTCATTGTCTAGTGCTTGGATTGGGGATGTGAGTGCTACACCCACGTAGGGGTGGAGCCAACATACAATGTAATGGCAGGAAGAAGATATGTGTCACTCTTTTACTGGTTTCTGCCTTGCTGTTTGCAGCCGCCATGAGCTGCGGCCCTGCCATGCCCCCCTGCCTTGGAACCAACTGAGTATGGACTGAAACCTCCAAAAACTGTAAGAAATAAACTTTCCTTTCCTAACTTCTGACATCAGGTATTATTTTGTCTTAGCGACCAGTAAAAAGTGACTAAAACAGAATTTGGTACCAAGAGTGGGATCATTTGCTGTGACTATACCTGGCCATGTTTTTCAAGAGGCTTTGGAAATGGCTGTGGGCAGAGTTTGGAAAGGTTCAGACATGTCTCCTGGATGCATAGAGCTGGAGCAGCTTAGGTTGTTCTGTAGAGGAGATTCTGTTCAGAGCTCAGGAGACCAGAAGGCTGATAGAAAGCCTGATGGTAAAGACCAGGCTTGAGGTTTCTGCTGGAAAGAAGGACTGTATTGGTTGTTGGACTCCCCATGATGTGTGTTATGGCTTGACAGATAGTTTGCATTTTTTTGATGCCCAGAGACTCTGCCTGAGAGTGAGACAAAGGGCAATGGACTGATTAATCTGGAAAAGGAAATTTCAAAGTAGTTGAATGTTGAGGCTGTGGCATGGCTATTGTTGGGGGCTTTTGGCTAGCTTTATGTTGTAAATCAGGAGCAAAGAGCCCTAAAGGATAATTTACAACTCTGTGAATTTGGCCAGAAGGAAAATTCCAGGAAAGCTGTGGATTGTAAAGACAGAGTTGAGACTCTGATTGCCGAGAAGAAACAGAGAGATAAGAAAGATGGCCCTAGGGCATCCCAGGAAATAGCAGGTCTCTACCCTTTGCAGCCTCAAAAGTGCAATAGTGAAAGAATTTGCTCAGAGGAGCAAGCTACAGAGCACCATGCTCCAGAATGATGATGGAGGCCACCAGAGGTTCCAGAATGTCGGCAACATAGAGAAGCCTTTCTTCACAATCAGGTTCACAGAGCCCAGCGATCCAGGCAATCCATCCCAACAGCCAAGAAAGAAAAAACCCTGGCTACTGCTCCAGATGGTAGCAAACCTTGGCAGCATCCACATAGCACTGATTTTAAGTGTAAGGAAAATGCACAAATTCTGAGGGTAAGATGGCTTCCACCTTGATTGCAAAGGGCCTGGGGGTCAAGCAGTATGCCCCTAAGAGGGAAATTTATAAAGATGTAAGGGTGAAGCCAAAGGTGCAGTGGACACCCCAGAAGTTTGGAAAAGCCAGGAACATGGATCATCCAAGTAAAGTTGCAAAAAGTGAGCAGAGAGGGTTTAAGAGAGAAGCTGTGGGAGCTGAAATGGGGCTGGAATTACCCAAGCCTTTTGGAGCTTGCAACCAGATTGCTTCAGATGCTGAGCATGGAACTCTAGGACTTAATGTTTGTCCTGCTGGATGTTGGACTTACTTTATTTCCAATGCTTTATAATTCCCTGTTTGTAACTTTTGGAATGGTAATGTTTATCTTGTGCCTTTGCATTTCAGAAATATTTAACCTTGTTTCATTTGTAAAGGGAGTTACAGTTAAGAATTTGCCATAGATCTTGGAGGAAACTTGCGACTTGGAGGTGGACTAAATGTCTTTTGTATAAAAGATGTACGTGAGTCCTGGGGGCCAGGGGTGGAATGTCATGGTTTACGTTGATGGCCCCCAGGCCTCATGCACTTGCATTGTGCATTTGTGATTGGTTCATTGTCTAGCACTTGGATTGATGGTGTCAGTGCTACACCCACTTGGGGGTAGAGCCAGCATACAATGTAATGGCAGGAAGAAGATGTGTCACATTCTCTTGCTGGTTTCTGCCTTGCTGTTTACTGGCATGCCACCCTGCCTTGGAGCCAACTGAGTGTGGACTGAAACTTCCAAAACCGTAAGAAATAAACTTTTCCTTTCCCAACTTTGGGCATCAGGTATTTTGTCTCAGCTACCAGTAAAAAGTAACTAAGACAAACCCCTTGAATTCTTTCAGTCACAGTCATTCATTCCTTTGTTTCAATCAGTAACTTTTTGAAGCACTGCATTAATTTCTTGTTGTTCCTGTAACTAAATACCAAAGACTCAGCATTGCAAAATAACTCAGATTTTTTTTTTTGAGAGCCCTGGAGGTCAGAAGTTCAAATTGAGCTCCCTGGGGAAGGTCAAAGTGTGGGCAGGGCAGGTTCTGCCTGCAGACTCTGAAGAAAGTCTGTTTCCTCACCTTTTTCTGCCTCCACTGGCTGCCTCCACTCCTGGGCTTTTGGTCCCTTCCTCCATATTCAAGGCACATCATTTTCTTCTTTTCCTCCTTTTTTATACCACCATCTTCTCCAAACCTGAATCCTCTTGCTGCTCTCTTGGAATGACTCATTATACCAGGGCCCACTCATGGTAAACCAGGATGGCTTCATCTCTGGATCCTTCATTTAACTACATCTGCAAAATCCTTTTACCAGCAGAAGTCATATACACAGAGGATGAGGATGTGAACGTATCCGGGAGCCATTGTTCAGCTGACCTCAAGCAGAATGTGCAATGCACAGTACCTGGTACTTGCAATGAGCAGAGCAAAGCCCGTCACACTCCCATCCACCCCCATTTTCTCAAGGTTTAGTAAGGAAGATGAGCTACATGGAGCATCAACAGATAAAAAGAGAGAATGTAGAAATCCAGTGTGGGGAAATTCCAGGGATGTTCTGAAGAGGATGAGTTCATTTCTCTGTGATGGCAAATGGAAGTCTTCTGCCCAAAAGGACATTTGAGCTTAGTGGAGAGGACTGATACACCAGGAAGAGGCCAAGCATGTCATTGTGGTGACAGATGATGAAACCATGCCCAAATCTCACATGAAGTGAAGTGACTGGAAGGGATTTTTAAAATTGTTCCTGAGTGCTAGGTGCAGATACCAAGAGAGACATTGACATGATACAAATGGACTCATGCTGCATCAGGGTGCTCTTGGTGACAGCCAGCTGTGCTATGGGTGTTATTGTCTTGTAGGCTACACTTACAGACATGAGTCCAACACATTAAGACACCAAAAACCAAGAATGGAACTCCATCTCCCCTTTAATTTTTTATTTTTTCTTTGGTTTTAAAGAGAATAAAACCAAACAAAATAAAACAGAACAAAGCCAACCAAAAAAAAACTATGAAAGTGATACAGGATTTCAAAACAAGGTAATAGAAAATCAACAATGGCTACCATAGTGCCTCTTGTTATCTTCAAAATAGGTGCTCATGCCATCAGGCATAATAAAATCAAATAAAACAGAACCAAACGAAAGAAAACAAAACAAAGAGAATGATACAAGACTTTAAAACAAGATATTGGCAATGAACAAGGGTTAACTCCTTGGGAGGAAATCCTCTGTAACTGCTACATTGCACACTGTCATCCTCTAGAGAGATGCTCAGACTACCAGCTTTAGGCCTACAGGGCCAGCCAAGCAGAACAGCACCAAGGCAATTCTTCAGTGGCTGTCATCTCATCCTGTGCTTCTCCGGATCAGCCAGTCTCTTCTGTTGAAGTGGAGCTCGGCACTTCTTGTCTCCCGGCCCGTGCACCAGCTGGCTCACAGGACTGGGTTGCTGGCCCAGGACTGCAGCTGGCTCCCCATCTGCCCTTTCTTAATGCTGTGTACATCACTTGCACTGAAGCAGAATCAACAGGACACTTGAAAGCTGAAGATGACGTTGGTCACCCCTGTGATGTTCTCTTCACCCTTGCTTGGGTTCAGATTATTGCTGAAATCAAACTCTCAAGATTTATGATGAGAGTCAGTGGAATTTCACATTTTGTGATGCCCTAAAAATAAATAAATCAGACATAGGAGCTTAAATATCATACAGTTTCTCTTATATGAGAAACTCTAAGTCAATTAAAGAGCAAAATAAACATAGGTAATAGTAAACAGGAAAATAGAACTTGTGCAATTGGGAAGGAGACCAAGAGATGAAGGGAACAGAGGAGGCCCAGGGGAAGGAAAGTGTTGGCATGTACCAACTCCCAGGATGAATATAATTGTCATGTACGTTAAGCACATAGTAATATAAATACAGATCTTAAAAGCCCACAGCATCTGAGTGAGAAGACTCCTACATTGGTATTATAACAGTGCCACTGACCACCTTCCTGACTTTGAATGATCCCATAATCACTCTAAACTTCAGAGACAGTAATAGTGACTCTGGTTTAGACCCCTAAGATTGTTTTACTGCAAGACACAGTGATACAGGTTGGGGTATAGCTCACTGGCAAGGTGCCTGCCTGGAAAGCATGAGGTCCTGAGTTTGGTTTCCAGTCCCAAAAGAAATAGAAAGAAATCAATGATACAGTGTAGAAAGATGCTTTGTATTTTGGAAAAGGTATTTTTAAAGTAAATTCACATTTTAGGCAGTCTCTAACCTGTTGAAAAAGTGTTTGACAATGGATGTTGCTGTCTGGGATAAGAAGCAGGTAGTTAGGCAACTAAACTAAAAGGCATAGGGAAGATAGGTAACAACTGGCTATAGAAGTTCCCTGAGATAGTCAACTTAGAATTCAACATAATACAGAGTGGGGAGCCCCAAACAGAGGGAGATGAATTCTGTCATCCCAAGAAGAAATTAAGGCAACTTGCCGATCATCCGAGGTCCCGCCATGACTTGCCAGGCCGTCCATGGTCCCACCGCTTCGACTCACTGGAGGCACAGTTATATTGAGTTCTGAGGTCAGCAAGCCGAATGGAGAGTTGAGTTGGCAGGGTGCCTGCATTGACCTGTGGTGAGTGACAGGAGTGGAGTCATTCCATAAATAAGGGGGCTCCAGTGAATGACATTCTGGGACCGGGCAGGGCTGACAATTACAAGGCGCAGCAGTGACTTCAGTCAATTGCTCCCTTCCCAAACGGGATTAAAGGAGTGAGCTAGGCCTGGGTCACGTGACCTGGCTGAGACCCAATAGGTTATCCTAGGTCAGGTCCCTGCAGCGGTGGTGCACACTAACCACACTGGCCCAGTGGGGCCTCGGAGGTTTGGCTGGTCCGGAGGGGAGGTGGCACAAAGTAATATAGTGCATGCCACAGCAGCTTGACTGATCCAGAGGGGAGGGGTCAGTGTACACTGTCCCTGTCTGCAATTCACTAGCACAGGGCAGTGTGAAGGGTCATCTAGCCAGCATGCTTCAGAAGAATTATAACCAACAAAGAAAGAAACTGGGGCCTCCTGGAAGAAGAACAAAAGATAGGAAGGGGAAACAACAACAAAAAGTTCCCAGGCCCCAATCCTGAGACCATTGACCCAGGACAGGTAAATACAAAGGAGAATGAGAACAGCAAACACCCAATATCAGACACAGTGCCAGTGGACATAAAGAGATATATTCGGGACTTCATAGACAAGTTCAAAAGTGAAATATTTAGCCAAATAAAGAAAGATATGAGAAGATTAATGAAAGAGATACTAGCACGCCTCAAGCAGTCTTACTGTTTGAATCCCCACTTTATGTGCTCCACTTTAGTGTCTTGAATAACTTTTCGTAAGAGGACAATCTATAATCATCAACTAGTGATTTCTTACTGTTCATTTTCTTCTTTGAAATTATGTGTTATTTCTACCCATTTTCTGTTTTGTTTAGTCTTTCTTTAAATTAAATTTTTACAAAAAAGACACTACAGTACCCAGTGCTGATCATGGAGTGTCATGATGTGAAATCCAGCAATACTATTATTCTTTGTTCAGAATGATTTTAACCTGCTTTAGTTTGTTTAATCTAAACATAAATGAAGATATGGATAACTGCATGTATATTTAAGTGTATAGGATTGACAACCATGTTACTAAGTTTTTGTTGGACAGTTAAACAGAACTGTTTGCAGTCTTGCTATTTGAATTCCCACTTTACATGTTCCATTTTTGTATCTCGAACAACTATTTGTAAAATGACAATATGTAATCATCAACTAGTGATTTCTTACTGTTTATTTTTTTCTCTGAACATATGTATTATTTCTACCTATTTTCTGTTTTGTTTAGTCTTTCCTTAAATAAAAATTTTTAAAAAGGCATCGATCCTCAACACTGGTGCATTTCAGATTGTCTGAAGTCATGGAGCTGTGAAGCTGTAGAGCTGGTTTCCATCTTGAGAAGTCCAAGGGAGACTGACCATGGAAATCTGATGAAAGAGAACAGGGAGGGATGGAGGGAGGAGAAAAAGAGAGCGAGAGGGGCTGTAAATCAGAAACTTAATTACCAGAGTGACTCAGGTGGAAAGGGTGAAGCTGAACTGGGTTTCTATTTACATTAAACAGATCTGATTTGTAAATCTGACTCAATTAGCCAGAAATTAAGTGCATCTTGAGGCAGAAATATTATGGATGTAAATATTCTCTTTGGGATGTGTCGGGCGCAGGCGCTCAACACACCCCGCCCGGGATGATAAGACCAAGTCAGCTTCCGCAATGCATTACGTCCCTCTCTAAACTAGCCACCCCGTGCGCACCTCGTGCTCACGCCGTATTCACCCCGTGCCGACTCTGTGGCAACCCCTGATTGGCCACAGCTGGATATATTAACCAGAGCCTGCGTCCCATTCCCACCCTGCTTCCTCGTGGCAGCCTGTGATTGGTCACGGCCGAATATATAAACCAGAGCCCGCGTAAATAAAGCGGCAGTTCCTGTTACCCACAAGAGCATCCTCTGTCTCATTGGGGGGCTGCGCCGGTCAGGGATGGAAAACACTTCATAAAAAGAAAACTTTTGATCTTCTTCTGCACCGTGTTCTTTTAGGGATGCCCGGCTTTTCTCCAGGTTACAAAGGGCTGTTTTCCAGCCACTGTCCTCACCTCCATCTTTGCCTTAACCTGGTTGAAGCTGCCAGTTCCTTACTGCCTTTAAATACTCACAGTTGGATACTTACAGGCAATGTGACAAAGGATTTTCTGCTGTGGTCTTGGCAGTTACTCCGTGTGTGCATGGCTACCTCACTGTAGCTTAAGGAAAGCTGGAAGCAGAGCTACTTCCTTGTAAGCCATGCTACGCTCATTGGAACCTCGGTGGGCACACTGTGGCATGTGTCATTGGGACAAGGTGTCGCCTTATCCTCCTGTGTGATGCAAAAGCCAACTAAGTGTCCATTGAACCCCAGTCCTGTTCTCCACTCGATCAGGAGATCTAGGGGACCAATCTGTGAGGGAGGGGTGAATCCGCACAAAATGACGATCTAGAAGGAGTTTACGGTCTCTACCTCCAGGTGTCTTCCACAGCGACCCCAAATTCTTTGCTCAGCACCCACTGCATCATCCTCCCAGCCTGTGTTTCTCCATGCTTGCCACACATACTAGGACTTGGGACTCTGACCTAGAACCGTCACTGCTGACAGAGCTGCCTTCCCTCCAGAGAGGAGGGCTTTTCTGCAATGGGCTGTGTCTGCAGATCTCATGACTTGGTTCCCCTAGACCCTCCGTGTCAGAGTCTGCACTTGCTTCTTTGGGTCTCCCGAAGTCTTTTGCTCTGTGCTAGCAAAGGGCAAGATTTGGACCCATTTTTTCTCCTCCCCTAGGTGTCTATTGCCAGAGGAAATAAGTTGCTAAGCCTGAGTTAGGGGCATGCAGGTGGCCACAAGGACTCTGTAATGGAGATTCTTCCAGAGAAGAAGGCTCTAAACACCAGGACTCTGGGTGCCAGGGTAGCACGTGCAGGAGGAATTCTAGCCCCAAGCAGGGTAGACACTGTGCTTTCACTATGCACCCTGACTCCTAGGGACCCCTGGGTCTGAGTCATTCTTCAGGGGATCCGCCTGGTTTGGTGCCTGCCATCCCCCACCCCCATTTGTAGCTTCTCCCTCCCTGGCCTGAGCCTTGACTCAGGGTCCCTCTTGGTGTCTCCTCCCAGAATGACACCATTTCCTCAGCTTTCTGCCTCCTTGACACTGCTATCGTTGCAGGACCTGCATGACTCCTGCCCCTCTGGGTGATGCCTCAGGGTGGCCCCAGCCCAGGGTGAGGCTGACTGGAGGCTGTGTAAGGATCCTTACTTATGCCCAATCCTCCCCACAGTGACCACAACTGATAACATCAACTACAATGTCCTGCGAGCCTCTGCCAGAAGCCCTTCAGGGAAGAACATCCCAGTGGTTGCTCGAGCTGAACCCTGGATGTGTTTCTTTTGAGAATATTGGCAGAGGATTCCTGGGATTGCTTTGAGACTTGTTTCTGCAGGGCTGACATCACACTTCCTTGTAGGCAATTACCATTACGAGAGGCAGTAGACATGGCCCGAAAAGACAGCAGAGCTGACACTGGGTGCATGGATGCCATTACTTACCCTTGACTGTCAACTTGGAGAGGTTATTTACTCTCTGTAAGTCTCGGGTTCCTCAAGAGTGGAGTGAAGTGGGTCAGATCCCGCAGAGGCCCATCCCAGCATAAACACGCTGTCTGTCCTGAGTAGCAGTCAGGTGCCCCTGGGAGCAAACAACTAGAAACTGGAAGTGGTCAGGTGTGTGTTTTTCATGAGTGGTGACAGCTCTCTACCCGTTTAGCCGCAGTTCAGGGTCTTAAAAAGAGGAAAGGTCTCAATTTAATGACCTGACTTTCCACCTGAAGAAACTAGAAAAGGCTTCTGCCTCAAAGAAAATAAAAACAAAGGAGCTAAGTCCAAAATAAACAGAAGGAGGAAAATGATAAAGATAAAGCAGAAATAAATGAAATAGACAGTAGAAAAACAGGAGAGAGAAGTCAATGAAATCAAATGCGTCTTTGAAAGATCAGTGAGATTAAGCCTTAGCTAGACTGGCCAGGAGGGGAAAAAAAGAAAGAAAGGCTCCATTAGTAAAATCTATTAAAAGGCTCCAATTAAACAGGGACCAGCACTATGAGATCATAAGAGAATTTTATTTAAGTAAATTAGATACTTAGATGAAATGGACATTTTCTAGAAAGGTGTAAATTACTGAAACTGAAAAAGAAATTTAAAAACTGAGTAGAAGTCAGGCATGGCTTCACAGTGGGGACATTTTCTAACAAATGTAAGGGGAGATGGCTTTGCCTTGCAAGCATCAGCACACATCAGGACAGGACAGATGTGTGGCTTCTTGCTGCCACCAAGAGACAAGTCAAACAGAAAAGGGGCAAGGCTGCAGCAGGTGTAACATGGTGTGTGTGTGTGTGTGTGTGTGTGTGTGTGTGTATGTGTGTGTGTGGACTGCTCTCCTCCTCAGGGGTGGGATGGTGCATATGTGCACACCCATGTGGTGGGACAGCTAGGACAATGCCTTCAAGAACATCAGGTGACACATGGGACCCTAACACAAGTCCCGCTCTCCTAACTTCCAGCTTGCAGGACAGCAGAAGAATCCAGCCCTCCCTGCCCACGGTACTCACGGCTGCACTGCAGAAAAGCTGAAAGCTCCAAATCAAATCATGCTATCCAGATATAATAAAATGTATTTTTACATTTTACAAGCAAGATATAAACTCTTCCTTGATAGCCAGACATAGCATCCAGTTCTTGTAGCCCCACACTAAAAAAATTGACGCACTATGCACACCAGGCTGGCACACACGCTGGTGTTAAGCCCAGCCACACACACACCCGAGTTCCTTTCAACTGTGTAGGCCAGTGATGGTGAACCTACAGCACACATGCCACAGCGGGCTGGTGTTGTCGCTGAGAGCCCTAAAAGGTTCTCCCTCATAGGTGTAGGCTGTAGAGAAGGTGTCAGCATGAGCCACAATCATCCTTATCCCATGGGATGCAAGAAAGCTGGAGGAACTGGATTCTACTCAGCCAAGGCTCGATAGTGCATTTTTGCTGTCTCAATCTGCACAGAGTTGTGTCTCAGGTGCCCCAGTGTCATGTGGAGTTTGTATCCTCACCTCTCAGTGGATTGGGCTGGTTTGATTGGTCTGATCCCAGGGGACCCCTCTGATCATAGCAGTGTCGCCTGTCTGCAGTGCTGGAAGGGAACATGCGGGAAAGAGAAGCCAGCACAGTGCGTGTAATTACTGCGGCCAGGAAACAGGAACATTCCTGTAGCTCCCTGCCCCTGCTCCAATCTGTGCTTAGAGGTGGGTGATTCCTGGCACACACACTTCTGTGACGCTTCTGCCCAGGTTCACTGGGCAGTCCCCCGGCACCGCCCAGCACCCCGTGTACAGAAAGCGAGGGGATGACACCAGGGGCTCTGATCTGCAGCGGTGGCCTAAATGCTGGCTTCGCTCCTGATGAAGTGGTGCTGATTGCTTTTCTCGTATTTTCCATCATCATTAGACGGCCCCGGCTTCCCTCCTCCAGATAAGTAAAGGAAAAACAACAGGCTGAGTGGAGAGCCAAAGCCGCGCAATCAGCCAGCAACCCCACAGACACCAAGGCAGCAAAGTGAGCAGTGCAAGGCCCCGGCAGTCACACCCTCCCTGTCGCACTCTATTCCCAGCTCCCACCTGTCCCCCAGATACCCAAGCTGCTGCTCATCTCAGCACCTAATCTCTTCCTGACACTCCTCCTGAGGAAGTATCTTCCAGACCTAATTTGCATTAGTAGGTGGTGAAATCTATGGCTCTCTGGGAAATCAAATCAATTTTGTAAAAAATATTTTTTAAAATTTTTATAATGTTTGTCTTCCTACTTCTGGTCTGAAAGAATAAAATAAAGCCCAAGTTGTACGACAAAATGCCATGCAGCTCTGAAAACTAGATTCTGAGCCTATAGTATCACACATGATGCATATGTTTATTACTCAGGAACTCAAATTCAAGAGTTATATGGTTGCTCATTTTTACCCCAGTTGGCAGAACAGTTCTCGGCTATCTGGGAGGGAGGGCTCCATGCATTACGACTTTCTTTCTCTCTACGGTCATCAAAAATGAATTTCCCCTGGCAAACAGTTGATTTTGCAAATGGGTTTAAGTGATTCATAGGCTGCTGAAAAATAGCATCTTGAAATTTATTCTTAAACATACTGCTTTATAAACTTAGTTCACACATATGGTGTTTCCCAGGCAAGCAGTCAATTCTCAGTCCTCTGGAAACTTGTAGGGGGAACAAAGCCATGAGCAGAATGGCTCTCTGGAAACTGCTGGGAGTGAGGTCAAGCTTGGCCTCACCAAACAGGTGACTTAGGAAGGTCCACGTACGGAAACCACAGTGGGAATCAAAGCTAACAGCAGCAGTGCCAAGAGGACAGATGAGAAGAAAGGGGAAGCAGAGGAAGAAACCTTTTGTTGTCCTATTTTTGCTTACGCCCCAGAAAAAATGGGCCATTTTTGTCATTTTGTGTTTTGTAAGAAAAACTCCATATTGTTTTAAGTCAGTTGCATATCGTTTAGGCACACACTCTGCGCTAACACTCACATGCTGGGTGGATGGTAGGACTCAGAAGCAGAAGGTGCTCAGGAACTCCCACTGGGAGACCAGGCTCCCAGACACAGAAATACAGCAGGTAGGGAGCTCACCTGAGCCTGGAGTGTGCAAACTGGGCAGGAGGTTATTGGGAGAGGGAAGAGGACAGTGCTGGACATCAGCCACCTACTGCTGTATGTTGGTTCCGTATCATCTCCCAAATGCCCATGTGTTAAAAGTCTGGTCCCCAGCTGGGTGCCACTGAAGGTGGTGTGACCTTAGGAGGGGGGGCATAGGTGAGTGAGGTGATTGGAAGTGTGGCCTTGGAAGGGATACTGGGACTCAGGCCCCTTCCTGTTTCTATCTTCTACTTCCTGGTCACCTTGAAGAGAATGGTTTTGTCCACCACACACTCTGGCCAGGATGTGCTATGCTCTCCCAAACCCAAAGCAACAGGACCAGTCACCCATGGACTCGTGGACTAAATCCTCTGAACCAATAAAAATGAAATTTTCCTCTTTTTCCTTTCATTATCTCAGGTATTTTGTCATAGTGACCGAGAACTGAGCATAACTCCACCACTACTGGAGAGGCGGCAGGCTTTCCCGGTCCTGTGAGAGGCAGTGGGAAGCAAGCCCATCTACACCCACAAGACCTGTGTTCCTGCCCTAAGAGAGTGCAGTTTGATCTCAGGCTCCTCACAGGCCACTTGTGAGCCCTTTAAAAATAAACCATCCGCACCACTCAGGAGTGGGAGAAACTTGAAGCAAGTTCAGAGGCATCACTGACTCTGACAGTTTTAAGAAACCAAGCACTGGCCAAAGAGAAGAGACAGAGAGGGGCTGAAGTACATCCTCCTTCCTCCTGGAATGGGATCTTTCTCAAGGCACAGTGGAAAGGAAGCGGCAAGGTGGAGCTGGAACAAGCCACCTCCTCTGCACAGAGCTGCCCCTCCTTCTACCCAGGTACTAAAGCAGGCTGTGTCCCCAAGATTGCTGACCTGATACCAGAGGAGCATTGAACAGTGATGCATTATTTAGAGCAATAAAAATAAAACAACAATGGCCAATGCAGGGCACAGAGCTAAGTGCTCTATATACATCATTTATTTAAATGCTCCATAACCTTAGCAGGTAGGCGCTGTTGCTCCTATTTTGAAGGCTGCAGCACAGCATCTGTGGGGTGACTGTCGCAGGCTGGCACAGCTTGTTTATGCAGCAGGCAAACACAGACATAGCCTTGCTTGCCTCTGGTGCCTGCAAATTCATCCTGTGGTCCCTTTGGCTGGTGGAGAGCTGCATCCAGGTGAGAGTGGAGTTTGCAGAGAGCCCACATCTTCCTGAAGGACAGTGTGATGGCTCGTCCACCAGTGGGTAGGTTCGGGAAAGACAAGGCTCACTTGTACCTGTACCCCCTTCATTCCTTACCTGCACGCTGGCCCCAGCCCCAAACCTGAAGAACAACTCCAGGAACTAGGGCCATCCAACCAGAAGAGGAAAGCACTGAGGGACTATAAGAGGATGGAAGAAGGTCATTGTCATCTTGAGGTACAAGAAGGTTGCTACCCATTGCTAGGAGACCCCAGCAAAGACAGAAAAGGACCCTTAAGTTTCAGCCTTATGAATGACACAGAAACTGTCAGACCATGTAGTGTGACAAAGACAGAAGGAAGGAGATCCGGCCAGCTACTGCACTGAAACTTGGGGTGACTGTAGTTGATAATAACTTGCATATTTCCAAACAATTGCAAGGGCATCTGGAATGTTCTCACTACAGAGAAATGATAAATATTTAATTGATGGTTATGCTGCATATTTGCTGATTTCATCACTACACAATGAATTAAAATATGACAATGTAGCCCATTTACTATTTATAATTATTATGTGTTAATTAAAAAGCAACCAAAGAAAGAAGTCACTGACCAGGGAGAAGGCATTCCGGGAGGAAGCCAGCGAGGGAAGGCTATTTCCCTCTGCGTCCTGATGTGAAGGGTGTTTCTGCACATCAGTGTATCTCTTCATTGCCACACTGGAAAATTTTAAATCAAAAATGAGATTTCCAGAAATGTGCTTTCCTAAATTCTTCACACGGGTGTGCTATTAATATGGAAATGAAGACAGAGTTTAATCAGGTTTGACTGTTTGCTGGAAAGAAAGCAAACATGCTGATACGCTAAGTATCATCAGATTTGGTAAATGGGGTCAGGATTACAGGGCTGATGGAGGACTGATGGATTTCTTGCTGCTCATTATCCCTATTGAATGGCTGGAATACATTCAACGCAGAGAGAGGCCAGCTGGGGCGGGGCCCACAGCACCCGCGCACCTGGCACAGGGCTGCAAGAAGCCCTTGGCCTTGATGGTGACCCGGAAAGCTGTCTGTCCTCTCACGGTCAGCACCGGCCACCTGCCTGAGCCTGGCCTCACCTGCGGGGCAGGAGCAAGGCTCTGAGCAGATGATCAAAGCACAGGATCAAATCGTGCTTCGTCTCTGTGTGTAATTGATTCCTATTTACAGAGCTTCTCCACGTACACTGTCTTGGTCAGCCCTCCAACAACTCCAGGGAGAAAGGCAGCACAGATATTTCCAGCTGTCCTGTTTTTAGGGTGACGAACGAGAGGTGAAGGGGGCCCCCCAGTGTCTCACAGATGTCTGAGGGGCCCTGCATGCCTGGCTGCCCTCCCTCGACCTCCATGTCCTGTGTGGGTTTAGTGGTGGAGCTGGTGGTGGCGGTAGTCGAGGCGTAGAGCCACCCCCTGTACCTGTGACCATGCTCTTAGCTCTGAAACCGTGACCTATGCTTTGCTTCTTTTAGCCTGAACTCACTGTACAGCCCAGGTTGTCCTCTGCCTCTTGAGGATCCTCCTGCCTCAGCCCTCTTCGTGCTGTGATTACAGGAGTGTTCCACAGGCCCAGCACTTTGCTTGGCTTTGCCACTTCTTTCTGAAGTGTTTGCTTTCCCAGTCATGGTCCTGCTCCTATTCTCTGAAACACGTGCTGATTTTTTTCTCCCTTAAGTACCATTCCCACCTGTCCTCTGGGGAACAGATGTCCTCAGGCCATGCTCACTGGCCACTGGTCAGTTTATCCCACTGCCTGTAAATCATTTGCAGACTCGATTTGACCGTTCTCCGCTTGCCCATTGTGGCTCCTTCCATCCCAATGCTCCCTGCCATGGACTAGAGTGATCCAGGCTCTAGGCAGAGCCTGGGGAACCAGGGCTCAGTGCAGAGTGTCAGCCTCTCAAGCAAGGCGGTGTATTTTAAACCAAGCCAGCTTTTTAATTAAGCGTTACTTATCTTTCCTGCCGGTTATGAAGATGAGTACACTTGTCCCGTGGAGGGTAAACGTCCCTCCACATTCTCCTTGGAGGCGTCTGCTAATGGCTTTATTAAAAGGTAAGAAAACTGTGTCTTCCTAGGAGCATCCTAGCACTAATCAGATTTTTGCTATAAATGGACCTCCTGAGATTGATTCTGAAATTATCAACTGAGAAGAACCAACGAAGAGCCCAGGAGCAGTCATTCAGCTTTCCAAGGGAGGCAATGCAGGTGGCATAAAAATATATAATCAGAAATATCTAGAATACCAAAAAAAAAATCCACAGGGGCATAATGCATCACTGCAAACTTGCACATCTGGTAGGATTCAGACTTGCAAGAGGACTCCAGTGTGTAGCTGTTGATATAGGGGAATGAAATTCCCGAGCTATGTCCGGAACAAATTCGTATTCTCTAAAATCAAAGAATGAATTTTAGGAACAACAGAGGTTAAGAGCAGAAATATGTATTGAAAGAAAGAAAGCTTCTGTCTGAGAGACAGAAGGGGTCCTGAGTGGGATGCCAAAGATTCTGTATTTTCTTGGGATTTTTATAGAGTAAAATCATGAGTGAGGTGGGTCTAAACTGGGAACTTGCTATGTTTAGCCAAAATGATTAATAGCTCAGGTAAAATTGATTAAATTGGGAACAAATGAGGAGGCAAGTCATGTAGAAAGTGGGCATTCTTAGAGAGCAGTGACTCCTCCTATAGGGGACTGGGATGGTGACTCTGGACTTCTCAAGGTGATCCAGATTTAATCCCTAAGGATTATACTTAAGGGTGTGGTTGCATTTGTTTTGCTTCCTGCCCCAAAATACAGCCTACAGGAAGAGGTGTGTGTTTCTTCCGGGGTCTTCAGACATCAGGTCCTCTGTGCCTGCTTTAGGGCCTGGCCCTGCCTGACTGCCTATAATACTTCCAACTGGCTCAGCTTCTTAGAACAATATGAGAGTTCAGAAACTCACTGGGCACTGCTGACTTCTGCTTTCCCCAGAAGCCCAAGGCAAGGACTTCATGACCCTGAATTCCTGAAACACTTCTCATCCCAGGAACATCCCTGGCAAAGAAAATCTCTTCACTTCCTACTCCAACAGACACTTCCACTACTGGGTGTTTCCACAACTGTGTTTGTCTCCTGCCTGTATGTTCGTGCAAACTATTCCAGCACTGGAGCAGTGAACTGCCTGGATTTATAAAAATAGGTTTTCTCCCCATTCTGACTAGAAGATAAAAGACTTCAGACCAAAACCACTTTCTCTGCTCTCTTATTTGCAAGCAGTATTTCTTCTTGGAGTCCTAACACTCTGACCTTATCAGTTTAGGGAGTGTGTTGGTTACTTTTCTTGTTGCTGAGACAAAATACTCAGCACTGCCCAGTTCAGGGAGGAAAAGCTCACAGTTTGTGGAGGTTTCAGCCCATAATCAGCTTGCTCCTAGGCAGAGTGACCCCGAAGAGGAGAGCAACCCATGGTGGGCAGAAGGCAGCAAAACAAATGAAGGACCTAGCAGTGTCATTCTGTCCCTTTTATCTTACTCACATTTAATGAGTCAGGGAAGACAGGCATTAGAATGGAGGAACATTGCTACTTGGGGCAGGCAGCACTCACACCCTTAGTCCTCGTGCCCTTGATCCTGGCATTGCACCATAAATTAATTCTAGTGCCACACTCTCTGGATCCAGCCACCTCTGAAAAAGCCCCACCTATGACCTCATGAGGCTTTTTGAGGGGACCTTTAGACACAACCATAGCAGGGAGAAAGCACTAGATTGAACACAGGGTAAACTAACAGGCAGCCGCAGCACTGACGAGTCCCAGCACACCCTCTGCATCACGCAGGGCAGGAGTCCTCCTCCGAAAGCTCACAGGCCTGGAACTGTGAGAAAGGAACCCCAAAGCCCACAGACAGATCAGCTTCATGCCGCCCCCTCCCCGGGGCATCTGGTCAGGGACTCCGGAGCCCTCCAGCAGCAAACGGCGAATGTGAACTGTTCCTCCACTCTAATGCCTGTCTTCCCGGGCTCATTAAATGTGAGACCTCAGTTGGAAACACCAGAAGCACACAGAGAGCCTTGGGGCCTGCAGGCTACCTTCCTTCTGTTAACACGGTGTTTTCTCCATCAGCTTAGGAGGTCAAGTGTTACGAGTCCAAGAAGCAATGCCACTTGTAAACAAGAGTCTAAGTATTTTTTTAGTCCAGAGCTTTCAATATTGTTTCAAACAGGGCAAAACCTAATTTTTTAAAAAATATATGCACCGTCATAAGTATTCATTGCTCTGCAGCTAGAACAATTTGGATGAAAGATAAAACCAGATTGCAACCATCACATGTGCAGCTAAAAAAGACCAAGGGCAGGAGACAGCCTGCGGGGGTGGCCAAGCCTGGTCACCGGGCAGGCATGAAAGGGTTTACAGCCGGTGTTTGGTGGCGGATTCTCTGTGTCCTGTGGCAGCTGGGCCACTCAGCCAGAGGGGGCCCCAGCAGACTTTGAAGCCCACCAAAAGCCTGATAAAAACAGCATGGCCCACGGAATTTGGCAAAATGAATTTTTTTGTCAAATAAATTTGGTTTCTATTCAGAAGGTCAAGGAAAATAAAAAAGAACTCAGTAATGTGAAGGAAGGAAAGGGCTAACGTGCTACTGTTAGGAATAAAGAGACAGCAAACCTTGCTCCGAGGAGGGGAAAAGGGCCGGGACTCTGCTGTTCTCAGCCCAGGGCTCTGCCTGCCACATGGTGTGTGTGGGAACAGAGAGTGCTGGGCCTGGTACCCTGGGTAGAGCTCCTGCATGGCAGGGAGGGGCAAGGAGGTCACACTTGTCCCCAGAACATCAGACAGAAGCAGCCAGTGCTGGGAGGAGGACCAGCAGAAGCCAGTTCGGTAACAGTGGAGGCTAGGCTGACCTGGCAGAATCAGATGTCAATGCAGCTCAACTGTCAGAGGCTTGTGGCTTCACACTGGTCCTGCCTGACCTCATGGTTGTACATAGGATTTTTATTTTCACTTCACAAGTGTGTAAAACCATTGCACGTTCAGTAGAAACTGCGCAGATGGGAATCACGAGGCGAGCCAAAGCTCCCAGGCAGGCCCACAGCCACAGAGAGAAGCCAGCCGCATCATCAGCACCATCCTAGCAGCCAGGGTGTCCTGTGAGCCTGATACACCCAGCACATTTTTTACTTCCTCCAGCAAAGGTTAAGGAGCATCTGCACCCAATGCCCATGTGCTGCCTGTAGATCACAGGACGAGTTCTGGAGAAAGTCTGTGCTTTGGTGCTTGTAACAGAGGACCAACTTGGAGAGTAGAACAGGGGAAAAAGAGAGTCTCCAAAGGATCCGAGAAGCTGAGATTTAAATAGATAATAAGAACTCAGGTGAAGAGGCCTTGCATTCAAGGCACAGAATGAAAGAAACAGAATTGGCTGGCTCTGTCTTTACTAAGCGGCAACCCAAACACAAACCCCACATTTGAAACTCCACCATAGCCCTGGGGTGACCCAACTCAGCCAACCACGGGCAGCCAGGGGCCTCGGGGCTGATGCCATAGAACGCTTTTCCTACTGCCGAGCCACCAACAGGGTCAGACTGACTGTGCTGAGGGTCAGATGCAAAAGAAGAGGACAGAGCTTCCCTGCCAGGGGCTGCGGAGGCAGACGGACAGGGGGCTGCGGAGGTGAGATTGTGAGCTCACGCGGGCACCTCTGCCTGGCACATGGGCTCGTTGGTCTCTGCATCATGCAATGAGCTATGGAGAGATTCTCCAGGTAACTCCTCAGGTTATTCAAAGCGCATGTTTCAATTGTGTGTGTGCATGTGTGTGATACTCAGGTGTGTGCTAACTGCTGAGCGAGACTCCTGGCCTCTTTTCTGTCTTTTTACTTTTGAAACAGGGTCTTGCTAAATTGCCCAGGCAAGACTAGAACTTGAAGTCCTATTGCTTCAGCTTCCCAAAGTGCTGGGATTATGGACATGTAGCACCCCAACTGGCTCATATTTTAATAGTGTGTCTTCTTAATTTCTTTCCCTATTTGCTATTTCACACATGTGTGGTAGAACCCAGCGCTCTGAAATTGTAGAGCAATTCTCTCCCAGTAAAAAATACTCCATGGTCATTGTCTACAAATACATCCTTCAAAATGCATCCAGGAGCATGGAGTACCCTAAGCCCTGCTGGCTGTGAGTGAGAGTTGTGTACTCCCATAACGGCCACCCTGGAGGTACTGACCCATCTGGGTGACAAGTTCTCACTTCCCACCATCAGGGCCGGGTCAGGCCCATGGCTGGACCTTTGTAAAACAGCTAAAAGCTGTCCTTGGTATAAGGCAAACTGCAGATAACATTGCCAGATATTTGTCGCTTCCCTGGTTTATCTGTGTAATGTGGGTTTCCTAAGTGCTTTTTTAAAAAGTAGATATTTTCACCTTGATTGTCATCTTCTCAGTCTACTCTGGATGAAACCACTGCTTGAGATTTGATCTTTGCTCCTTTTCTCTGTCCCCTGGGTCCTTGCGAGTCCCTTCCGCACAGGTTCATGGGTGTTGGAATTTGGAAGGTCACGGGGTCACCTCCTGTCCCAGTTCCTGCCTTCCTGTAGCTATGCCCGACATGGACCAGGTTCTGCAGACACCCAGGTATGTGATGCAAAGGTGGCGCCTCTGTGCTTGCAGTGGGGGACAGACATTCACAAAGTGAGAACAGCTACCTGTTACTCCAACAGCCCAGGGGCTGCAGTGGTGCACGCCTGTCATCCCAGCACTCTGAGCAGCTGAGGCAAGAGGACCACAAATTTAAACTCAGCTTGTGCAATTCGATGACGTAGTGAGAACTTATCTCAAAATAAAAAAGGAGGGGGAGCACTCGGCAGGCTGAGGCAAGAGGATCGTTGCAAGTTCGAGACCAGCCTCAGCTACAAAGTGAGCTCAAGGCCAGCCTGAACTGCACAGTGAGACCCTGTCTCAAAAAAGATGAAGAAAAAGAAAAAAACCGAAGTGGGAATGTGGCTTAAAGAGAAGGTACTAGGTTTACAGTACCACAGAGAAAGAAAGGAAAGAAGGAAAAAAGGAAGGGAGGGAGGGAGGGTGGGCGACCTGCTCTTCTCCTGTCCCCTTACCCACATGGGAACTCCTAGAGCCCCCACTAGAGGGAGGAAGCCAGGCCTCCCCACAGAGCACAGCCTTACGTGCACCTCCGTGTGGAAAGGAGCTCCCGTAACCAGTTCCAGTTCCAGGGGCTCTGGGAGGGACTCCACATGGCAGGCTGCAGAGTCCACCAGAGTTTTCATCTATTGCTGCACCCTGAGGCCTTTGACCTCAACCTACACCTTCTACCTATGACTGCGTGTGACCCCACGTCCCCCCTGGCTTCCTTTCCAGGGTCCCTCTCTTGGTGTCACTCAAGTCCATCTTTTCAGATGCTGCACAAGCCACGTCCCTTCCCAAAGATGCCCCACTGCTCACCTCAGCCTGAAACCTTGGTTCTCCTTCCCTGTGCCTGGCTCAGTGTGGGGGCTCAGAGGGGGTGAATATTAGCTCCCCCGAAGCCTTTTAAAGGAGCCTCCTGACAATGCTGCAAGGGGCTGAGAGGAGCGCTGGGCAGTGATGTTTATCAGATCTTTCCCCTCTGACCCTCTTCCTCTGGGTCTTCCTCTGACCCTCTCCCCCTAAGTGAGTCCATCCGGGGGTGACCAGAGTTCCTCAGGGGCATCTCCATCCCCCTAGCATGGCTGTCAGACCTCCCAGTGTCTGAGCACTTTCCGTCTGCCTTAGCACTGCCCGCCGGCCTTCCTCCCCACTTCTCCCCTCCTTCTGTTACTGCTAGACTTTCCAGGCATTGCGCTGGGCTCTCTTGTGCGGAGACATCAGCTACAGAGAGAAACAGGACTCGTCACTGTAACTATTGTGGTTCACTTTTGCGTTGTGGCCTCCTGGCAGATCCAGGGCTGGTTTTACCACGCAACCCCAGCCCTGAAGGAGAAGCAGCATGTGTGACGCGTCCACCCTGGGGCTGGCCCGCCTGCACCCAGGCTCAGGGCTGGCCCCTGCTCCCTTCAGGTTAGCACCTCGCTTTCCTCACCATTAAACCGCTATCGATCTTGTGCGTCTGGGTGTGACTTCCTCTGCATTTGGGCCTGGGCTTTATTAACCTTCCTGGAGGAAGTAAATATTTGTCATCACATTTGGGGAATTTTCAGTCACCGTTTCACCCAGTGCACTTTGCTTTCTCCTCCTGAGATTCTAACTATGTATATGCATAACTCAGGCCATTCCACACTGGCTCACAAACCCCAGAAACGTGTCTGTGGGAAGGGCTAGGAGGTGGGTAAATAGTCAACGTGTGCAGAGCATCTCTTGGGGGGTTGTGCGAGAATGACAAATGGATAGGAAGCTGGTGGCTGATGCCTGTCACTGTGGGACCAGGGGAAGCTTCCATGCCTTCTGGGAACCCGCAAGGTGTCAGAGACTGCTGGAGAAGGCAGAGGCCACGGGTTCTCTGCAAGCGGGACAGGAAAGTGGAGCAGAGAACTGGAAGTTCACCAGAGATCTTTATTTTCAGGCAAGTGCTAAAGCATCCAAGTGTGTAAAACAGTGCTGTAGCTTCCAGGCTCCCGGGCAAGATGAGGAGGAACAGCCCTGCTGCGGAGGGGAAAGGGCATCAAACAGCCCTCAGGAAGAAAGTCAGCGCGAAATGCACAAATCAGCTTGGGCAACAGCTGAGATAGAAGTCGGAGGCCAGCCGGTAGAGCACTGGTCCTGGTCCACCTGGTGCCTAGCTGGGAAGCTTTGCATATTTCTGCGCCACATGTTATTCATTGATTGGTTCTTTATAAATATAAAGCAGGGCAAAGGGTAGCTATTTTTAAATCTGTCTTCTGAGAGGAAACAGGTACTTTTAAAGAGGCTTTTCATAAAACAGGTCCGAATAATGATATTGGACTCTGTGACACCAACTTTTCTCTCCGGATATTAGTTCCGTCATCTTCCCTCTCTGTGCAGGACAAGTGTGTCTGCTTTCTGTGCTGGACACCCCGAGCCCCTAAATCTAGGAGAGAGAGTTTTGCAGTAGCCCAATCTTTTCTTAATACTAAACTGAACTGGAGAGTTTATAGAACTCACAGTGAGGATCTTTTAGTTGTCAACGGTCTTCGCACACAAGTGTCATTTGACTTACACAAAAGATGTCATCTTTGTCATCGTTACTCTTATTTTATTCAGTTAGGTGCTGGTGCTGTGGCTAATTGCTTAAGAGCTGTGGAAAACAGTGTGGGTGCTATTTCAGACTTCTTAAAAATTACTTTTTTGTATGTGATACTAAGGATTCAACCCAGAACCACAACCACATTAGCCAAGTGCTCTAACGCTGAGTTACATCTCCGTTTTTATTATATTTATATTTTGACACAAGAATCTTGCTAAGTTGCTCAGGCTGGCCTGGAACTTGTGATCCAGGTCCTGCCTCAGCCTTCAGGGTAGCTGGAATTCCAGATGTACACTACCACATCTGGATCTCTTCCTTCTTTCTTCCCTCCCTCTCTTTTTTTTTTTCTTTTCTCTTCTTTCCTCCCTTTCTTCTTTCTTTCTGCACTCCAAAGTCTGCAGAGTAATATAATCCTTCCATTTGTAAGGAAGTATGGAGACTTTGCATATTTATACAATTTTATGAGAAATATAGAAAACTCCCTTTTAAAGAGAACGAATGTTTTTTTCTGAAGCCATTAAAGCTGCTAGTTGCTACCCTTCCCTGAGCTACCGTGTAAAGCCACCACCCCAGTGTGCATCCTCCTGCACACTCAACTTTGTAAAGGTGACTGTGGGACAGCTCCAGAGATGAGACGGTGGTCTGTGAGTCCTGCGATCCATCACCCCCAGGAACAGTAACCTCCTGCGTCCTGGCTTGGCTGAATTCAAGAAAGGGATGTGATTGTCATCATTTTCCAGGCAGAAAAGTAAAACCAGGCAGTGACAAGTCAGTTCTCAAAGCTTACTTTTCTATTCATGAGAGTGAAAGAAAAATAGCCCTAGAATTGCCATCACTCGCCTTGAATGTGCCAACCCATCTCTAAGCCTAGGGGCCTTTGAAGCCGCTTGCAGACCACTTGTCACATGAAAACAGGATGACTTTGCCACTGGGGACGTGAGCCCTGGGGACCAGCAGGTGGTGGGACCGAGCCTGGAGTCCAGCGGGAGCCCCAAGCAGCTCTGTTGGAACAGCCTGGCCGTCAACCGGAAACGGAAGGCTTTCATGACTCAGCTTCCCTTGAGCCCTTGTTTTAGTTCTCTGGTCCCAAGAGAATCACGCCCTTGTTTCCATCTAAATCTTCTAGAGAAGAGGAGAAAGTCAGGGTATAACTGTGACTCAGGAGTGCTGGGACAGGCTGCCAGAGACTGAGGACAGTGCCACCCCTGGGCAGGCAGCATGGGCTGTGGTTAAGTGCTCACGTTCACAGTCAGACACCCCTCATCCTTATACCCCAGGGTGAGGTACTAAGGGCTTCCGAGCTCAATTCCCTCCTCTATTTCCCTGCCTGGTACTTAGTATGACATGAGATGATCGCACATTGGATGTAATCCTTGGCACCTACTAAACACATATGAATCACAGTATGTAAAACGTTCAGTTATTTTATCTTCTCAGGGTTTTGTTGATATAAAATAACAACTCTTCAAACTATGAGTAATTGAGACCCAAGAACACAGATTCAACTTACCCAGGAGGATGGACTCTGGAGTGGATGGCCCAGAGGTAGTTAGGAAATTTTTATAGCCAGAGAAAGGAGAAAGTCACAAATCAATACATTCACCAAGGCATAGGTAATGGCATTTGGCAGGCAGCATGCCAGAGGGCAAAGTCTCTCCTAGTGGAAGCAGGTGTTACCCTGCCGCATTCTTAGCTTCCAGTTTGTGGGGCCACTTCGTAGCTCAAGACCATTTGGGCTGTAGACAGGCAGCGTTCCACCCCTCCACAGTCAAGATGTTCTGTCCAGTGAAGGTCTAGCCATCTATAGGACCTTCGAGATGCAGCTTCTTTAGAGTTCTTGGGCTTCATGGTTCTGACAGTTTGCAGAGTGAATATAGAGGAATGTGGTGTGTGTGGAGTGCAAGGACAAGGCAGAGGTGTCACTCTTTATTGACCACTGCCTAGCCAGCTAGTGACCTCAGTGTCACTGCTGGAGAATCTTGATGGAGAGAGATGTCTCTACTGCCTGTACACAGACTTACTCTCCCAGCTCCAACCACACTGGACCTACAAGGGCTATAGGCTCCCAGGTCCTCAAAGATCCAGGACCATGAAATGGATTCAATCAAATTTACCAGCACTCAGAGCCCCCACCCCCACCCCATGCAAATGACCACAGTTTTCTCTTCCAACCCTGCTGCCAAATTCTGTGTTATCCCATGCAGTCGAGTGTTGGTATGCAGCTACAAAACCGGGCAGAAGTTGGCAGAAAACTGTGTTCCCTCAGCCCGTGCTCTCCTGATGCTTCTGGAGAGAGATCTCAGTGCAGGAACTGAGGTAGTGTGACAGCTTCCCGGGCTCACTGAAGCTAGGATGACACAGGATTCCGCAGTGCCGGCAACAGCGGCACTGACACGCGTGCTACTCCTGTGACATTCCTAGAGTGTGATCCAGAAGTCAGCCCAAACCCTGTTCCCCAGTACATTCCTCCTTCTTGGGGGCCATTGTTTCAGAAGCATCAAGGATTATTACAAACCTACCATGTGTCGGATGCTGACAGTATGAAGACAGAAAACACACATCCCATCCCCAGAAAGCGCTAGAGTCAGGCAAAGGACAGATCTGTAAGCAGTAAAGTGTGGTCAGGGATCTCCCCCCCAGCTAGGTGGCCCACGCCTATAATCCCAGGACGGTGGGAGACTGAGACAGGAGGATCAGAAGTTCAAGGCCAGTTGTGAACTTATGAGACCCTGTGTCAAATTTTTCAAAAATTAGAAAAGACTGGGGATACAGAGGTCAAGGGTTCAATCCCCAGTGCCATGAGAAAAAATTTCCGTATTCAGTGTGTGGGTTGGGGGGTAAAGGGGACTCATTTGGGCTCGCAGTCAGTGGCTCACTTCCCAGGACAGGTCCCCAGCATCAACCCACACAATGCATAAAGGAAGAGGCAGAAGGGACAGCCCTGGCTTCAGGGCAGCTGCTGGCCACTCAGCCGCAGGTGGGCTTCGGCCCATGTGCGCGTTGGGGGAGGGGCACTGCTCTCAGCCTCCCTCTCTCCCTTCTTCCTCCACCCCCAGCCAGGGCTCTTGGTTACCTGAGCCCCTGGTGGGCCCAAGAGGATTCTGGGTATACAGGATAGACTGGAAACCCGACTTTACCTGGGCTTCCTAGAGGGACTGTACTAGAGGCACAGAAGGACACCAAGGCTTTGGGGTTTTGCTTCTTTTTAAAGTGTAAACTTAAGGAAAATGAGAAAGAGACAAGACACAACCTTTGAAACCTGTAGAAAATACTTCACTGGTGTGTAATTCAGGTGGTCAAACAGCACAGAAGTCTTTCTACAAAGACAGAATAAAGAATCAGCGCCACCATTTGGCTGGGCCCAGAAGGCTCCCAAAGGCTCCAGGCTTGATGGTAATGGGAGATTCCCAAGCAGAGCACAGAGGGAGCCTGGATGAGAGACAGGTGGCTGATGGGTGGTCACCTGAGACCTGGGGCTTGAGTCCCAAGTCCTGCACCTGCGGGACAGAGCTCCCTGGGTGGCAGCTGCCTCTCTCTGCCACCTGGCAGCAGACTGAGTGTTTGTTCTTCAGAGAAGGTGAAACAGGCTCGGGGTAGGGTGGGCAATCACACTGCTGGTGAGTGCGGAATGAAGGTTTATGCACTCATCACTGGTCAGCTCAGCCCCGCACCGCAGTCCAGCTCAGTTCTGCCAGAGAGATGCCACCCTTTGTGCTCCAAGATCATAGAGCGTGAGACCCTGCTAAAAGAACCGCACCGGTCCTGCCTGATCCTCCTCTCTAACCTGCTGGAGATGTGCGCACACGCCTGTATGTGCTCCCTTAGTGGTTCTCTGCCACCGTACACTGCAGCCCTTACCAGGACCAACCCAGACATGCGCCATGCCCTTGAGCTGCCAGATAAGTAAACCTTTTATCTTCGTAAAGTTAGCTGCCTGTGGTGTTTCATTACAGTGACAATAAACTGCTACCACTGGGGCATGGATTGGCCACACTTGTTTCTTTGGGCTCTTAGAGGCGGAACGGTTCTTTCGTGTAGCTTCCAAGTTGAAAGATAAGGGGAGAGTTTGGTGGGGTGAGGGAGGTGAAATGTGGGGTGAGATCTGGCCAGTAGGTAATGTAGGTCAATGTGCATTAGTAGCCCCTGGCAGGAGTGGGATGGAGCTCAGAGGCAGAGCGCTCGCCCATTATGCACAAAGCCTTTGGTTCAGTCCCAGCAGCACATAAACAAAACCATCATAGGAGCAGCAGGTTGAGGCAGGACTGCAAGTTTAAGCCCACCCTGGACAACTGAGAGACTCAGCAAGAACCTGTCCAAAAAAATTCCAAGGATACAACAGCTGGTATCACCAAAAAGAGTGACTAAATATGTTCTCGAGCCCTACAGCATTTGCTTGGAGGAGGACAGTGGTAGCTGGGGTCAGGAGGAGGGAGGCTTGCTGGGACAGCGATCGCCCACTGCCAGCCTGGGTTCAGCTGTGACAGCGGCAAAGTGAGTGTGTCACCTGGGCCCTCCACTGTCCCAGAGTTCTGGGAACTGGATTCATGTCATTACACTGCCTTTTTTAAGAAGCAGTTACAGCCAATCACAGAAAAGCCGAATTTACAGCGTGCTCTCACGCACCCAAGCCCAAGCCTCCCATTAGCTGTCCACTGGTCCTTTGAAAGTCAGTCAGGCTGACCTCCCCTCCGACAGGGCGCATTGCTGCGAGAACAAGTCATCAGTCAGGAAATTCACAAATAGCCTTTGCCAGGGCAGCCCCAGGCCCATGGGCATTTGGGGTCTTCTTTGTCATGAGGCTGGTGGGAGCTGCACTGGATTTGGCGGTGGGGCCAGGCCCATTGGAAATCCCAGATTCTGGCACCTTCAAGTCCAGTTCCTGCAAAGACAGCCAGGAGTGGTCCACTTTCCAGCCCGGACTCACTCCTCATCCACCCAGTGACCCAGGCCTCTGATTCTTTCCTGCATGCAAAATCAACCAGGAAAGCAACGACCCTGACCTCCACAAGCTGCCAAGTTTGTTCACAGCGGCACCATGGTGTGAATCACCCACGATTTCCCTGCTGTCATTGCATAGAGTGAGTTCTGGCCATCTAGACCCGATGAATCCATGGATTAGAATGGCCAGAGATTCCTATGGAAGAACAAACCACTTCCAAGTTGATAGGACTCTGAGACACAATTAGCATTTCTCTACACAGCTAAGCGGAGATTTGGTAGGTCAGGTAGAACCTCAAATCCATAATCACAGGTCTGCAAAAGGCTTAGCTGAAGTTTCACTCTGTGACCTCTAAATTTAAGATAGGCACAGTTAGTCTCCGGACTGCCTGCTCAGCGCTGGGCCTGCAGCCAGGCAGCCAGAGGACTCTGTATAGCCGATCCTTGCACCCTAACTTCCTCCTGTCCTTTCCTACCAGTGTGCACCACCCTGGTTTCAGGTGAGCAGAGGAGAGAAGCTTCTAAAGACTAGGCAGCCTCCCAAAGCCAGGTGTCGGCTGCACAGGGCTGTGGGAAGGGCCCACCTCCCGTCACTCTCCCTCAGTCATTATCGTCTCTCTCTCCAGTCAAGCACAGGTCCATTGCCCTCGGGTTACAAGAGCTCAGGAAGCCAGCTTCAAGTGCCGAAAATCAGACTCCGCCAAGTCCACCTCTGCCCTGGAGCTGTCTTCTTTTATTTCACGATCATTTAATTCTCTCATTCTTTGATATTGTCTCCTAGACACAAAATTCTTTTAGGGAACCAAACTGCCCAGTAGACTGGATTACACAAGTGTTACTGTAGATTATTCATTACCATAACCTTGGCAGTGAACCAAGTGAGCTAGCAGGAAGCCATTAAAAATCAATTCTTAAATACAAACCCAGCCATCGATAAGAAACCTCCATAGTTAGGGTGCAAAATTGCTGTTGTGATCCAGCAGTTTAATACTTTGTTTTTTATTTCTATATAACAATATTATCACAAACTTTGCAGCTTAGTAGGATGCGTATTTGTAATCTTACAGATTCTGTGGGTCAGGAATTGGGAGAAGTCTGGTAGGGTGCCTGCTCTAGGCCCCATGAGAAGCTGCAGCCCACAGCTGGGCCGTGGAGTGGGCCTGGGGTCCCCGTCACACTGCATGAAGATGCGTCTGCTTCTAAACCACACAGCCGTTCTGGTGGACCATCGTCTGAGGCCCGCAGCTCCTGCTGGCTGTTCAGCAGGGGTCCTGTCCATTCCATCCTTTCTGAACTGTGGCAGGAAGAGAACAGGAGGAGTGAAGAGAGTCTACTAGTGACATCATCACGGAGGTGACATTCCGTCATCTCAGCCAGGATTTATTTTTGGCCATGAGTCACGAGTTGCTCAGACCCCCTGAGAAGCAGCTGCACACAGGCAGGGGTACCAGAGGGGGAGAGGCTAACTGGGCTGCTGTCTTACAGCCTATGCACAGGGAAAACAGAGCAAGGACTGCGGCAGGAAAACCCTTCTTGAAAATCAGGATCTAAACCAGAAGAGAAAAAAAGAGCATATTAATTGCAGTAGCTCAAAATACAGTTTTGCTGCAAGGGTAAGAAAATACATGACTAGAGAGAAGAGGGAAGAAATTAGTTATTCCATGTAAAGAAGTGAAGACATTCCGTCCAGTACACATTCGTACTCTGGTTGTACTGAGGGGAATGAGGAGATTATGGAGGAATAAAGAAAGATAAAAATAAATAATATATGTTATCTTTTCCCCTCCATACAAGTTGATTTATATTAATTTTATCCTATTTCAGACATATATGTGGCCAACTTTTAGGCATAAAATGATCCAACTTTAAATGTACTAGCTTATTTAACTTTCAAAATGACCTGAACTCCTGTTTTAGTTCTCTGGCCATAAAGCTGGTGTGAGCCCCTAAAATTTAGAAATACAAAGTAACAAAGGTCAAGGTTAGAGGTAAAATGTCATATTCAACAGTTTCAGAGAAAAAAATCAGTTCAGATAAAGGTTTGTATTTCCTGTAGTCATGACTACATAACTCTAATATTATTGTGTTCATGCAATAAAGTAGTGAAATGTCTTAATTAGACATCTTGAATTTAAAAAAGTACGTTTCACCGCTGAACTTCGAAACTCATACGTCACCTACATTTTGACCACAGAGCCAGGATCTTTGCAGTCACTTGTTCATGGTGACAGCCAGGGGCAGTGTTGTCATTGTCTTATGCCTGATCCCAGTTTGCATATAGACATAATCACCCTCTGTGGGAACTCCTTAGAAATGCAGCTCACTTCTCTGACAGTAACATATCACACTGAGATAGAGCTGAAAACCAAAAGTTTAATGAAGCAAAGCAATGCCCAGCCCCCTTTCCTTGGAGCTTTGAAAAGAGGGGCGCAGTGTAGCCATGTGGCACAGACTCGCCATATCCAGGGATGGACTGGCTGCCGGATCTCCAAGATTTCCCTTGATGGCCATAGCTGTGGAGTTTCGAGGCTCGCAGAATCGTTATTGCATGATGTCCGCCTTTTCAACCTATTCTGTTCTCATTTTCTAGTTTTAACTTTGCTTTTGGCACAGTGGAGATAAGTTAAGGGGCTGCAGGAAGTGGAGGTCAATTGCAGTCAACTGAGGTTAAATATGTCTGAAGCAGAGCCCTGTTTTCCAGAAGAAGAAAAAAAAATCTCTTCATCAGTACATCTGCTGCCCGCAGGCACTTTGAAGAGGATCCCTAACTCACCGCATGCCTGCGCTTGGTCTCAGCCCCACTCCATTCTACCTACGGCCATGGGCTTTTATTCCTGAATTATAATTCCATTTCCAAAGAGAAACTCAGTTTTGGCCTCAGAACTGCAGGTATTGTTTCAGACAAGCCAAGTGTCGGTTGAATTATTGTGTAAGCGCTGTGATCTCACTTGCTTTTTCATTCCCTGGGATTTCTGTCCATTTCACTTTAAAATGAGGAAGGATAAGCTTTACCCAGAAGGGCTGAGTTTAATTCCCATTAGACTTTTGTTCCACCAGAAAGAGACGGAGCCAGGAACCAGGAGAGCGACTGACCAGCCCGCCCAGCAGAACACTTCAATTTTTTACTAAGAAATGAGATATTAATGGTCTGGAGAAAGTGTTAAATACAGAGCTTGTCTGCTAGAAACATAGGCTGGGTTTCCTACATTTGCATTTATTTCTCTGTTCCACAGGAAAGCCTATCTTTGATCTGAAAGGAACTTCCCCAACTGAGAAAGGTATTGGGAGCTGTCTAGAAGATCTGGAATGATTCCTTTGCAACCATGTGGTTGCAAAGAAAATCAAATCTCCTACGTGGCTGCTCAGGACTCCCAGGCAGAGTACTGTTTAGCCTCACAGTGCTGCCCCAGCTGGTAGAAGTCCGGTTTTGCAAACAATAAAACAAAAGTATGACATTTTCTATTTATCTGCCAGAATTTATTCAAATACAAAGAATTTTAGTTGCTTTAGTTTATCTACCAAAAAATTAGATAGTAATGTACTATGTAGTAGATAATCTATTTTAAAATATTGCCCTCCACGCACCCCTTTCTGCAGGTGTCTCCTTGAGGGAGGGCCTCCCATCTCTGCCCCATCTATGCCCTGGCTCTCTGTTCTGCTGATGGAATCGAAGCAGAGATGACGTGGACTTCTCCTGAATAGAGCTGCAAAAGCATTTCCTGGTGACAGAGTGCTTGCCTTCCTTCTGCAAAGATGCAGAGGCAGCTGACTCCCAGAAGACATGGCATATAGGCAGAAGCGAGCCTGTACTGCTGTCAGCTAAGGCTGTTCTGAGGCTGTTTGTTACTGCTGCATATGGAGCCTGAGCTGACTGACACACATTACTGGGTAGTTCTGCATTTCTAACAGGTCCAACAGGAGGCAAAAGCATTTGTCTTGCTCTCATCCTCTTACACGCTCTGCTAAGTACTGTCTCTTCTTCCCCATCTACATATCGGTCACGCACCAAGCATTTCTTGTGTCTTGTGTTGGACACATTCCTTGCAGACTGCGAAGACAAATGAACGAAGCATAAACACTCAGGCGCAGTGCGTGTTTTCGCAGCACGCGATTTAGGGGTGAGACGTTAAACAATTGTACAAATAAATACTGAATTAGTACTTGTGGTATCACCGTACAGGAAAAAGAAAGCACACAGCTGTGATTACAGTAGGGGCATTGAAGGCAGATTGTGCAGTCAAGGAAGCTTGTTCTGCAGATCCAAATCTGACCCCGAAGGATGAGGAGAAGGTGACTGGGTCAGGGCCTGAGAGCTGCAGACATAACAGTACCCACGGACGCTCCGCAGTGAGAGAGAAGGCACTGAACTCTGGAGGAAAAGAGCAAGGTCTATGGAAGGATCACCAGGAAAGGAGGGAAAGCCAAAGGTGAACATGGAAGAGAACCCAAAGACAGGTGAAAGGTTTGGACTGATGCCAGGTGGGGAGTGAGCCAAGCAGATCCAAGTTTTCAAAGCACACCTCCTCTCCCTCCTGTTCTCCTCCGTTTCCTTCCTACCTCTCTTCTGCACTTTCCTTTCCTTTTTGAGAAAACCAGATGGACACAGGCAATGCTTTGCTGATGGAAGGTGCCTTTAAAGCTCCTTTTAAAAAATAATTGACATACAATGGTAATGGGTGGTGGAACTTCAAGTAGTCATTAGGTGACCAGGAAGAGCCCTATGGACGAGTTTATTGTCTAACAAAGGGGACTTTGGTTGAGGGATGGTGTGGTTTCCAGTGATTCAAGGCCCTTGTCCTGTCCAAAGATTAGACAGACACAGCTCATGAACGTGACTGTTTAACATTTACTGGAGAAAAGGAGAGGAAGCCAGGTGTGGAGGAGCACCCTTGTAATCCCAGCACCCGGGAGGCTGAGGAAGGAGGATCACCACCAGTTCAAGACCAGCCTGGGTTACCTAATGAGTTCAAGGAAAGCCCAAACTGCACAGTGGACCCGAGAGAAGAGGAAGAAAGAAGAAAGGAACAGAAGAAGAAACAGAAATGATAGGACGGCTGCCACCCTTTCTAGCCTCTCTTCTTGATGCCTCAACTGAGCTATCCCACACAGGACCTGGACGTGATTCTGTGCCTGCATCTTGGCCATTACTGGACAGCTCTCTGTGATTGGTGGGTCACACCCAGCTGCTCCGCCACAGCCTCATCTCCTGCCTCTCTGGGAGAGTGTGTTCTTTTCTCCCCACCCCACAGAGAACAGAGAACGCAATCAGTAGGCTTCTGCCAGATCCCCACACTTTGCTCTTGGACTCCCCAAACTTCAGAACTGTAAGAAGTAAATGACTGCTCTTTATAGGTTACCTAGGCTCAGGGTTCTGCCACAGCAGCACAAAATGGATTAAGACAAATACGTGTTTATGATTATAGAATGTCACCATGTGGATAATAACATCAACAGTGATACTTTCATGTTACTTCATTCATAGCTTGATAAGAAGTATTAATAAAGAATAAGTATAAATGCTTCAAATGCATGGATTATTGCAGTAGTTTTCCTTAGCAAATGATGTGAAGTGAGGTCTCATGAGGCCTGAGAGAGGCAGGGAAAAGTGACCCTCTATACATAGGAGGACGCCTCTCTGTCTTCAGCTTCTCCACCTGTAAGAAGATGAGCCTTCATGGATCATCTGTAAGGAACATCTAATTGTATTAGTCTGTGATGCTGTTCTAATAAATTAATCTGAAGGTTACCACAAAATATTCTGGAAGTAATTGAGCTCAAACACCCAACCTTAAAGATTCTGGTTATTCAACTGACTCCAAAATGTGTCTGTTTTTACATAACTGTTTATGATTAGTGGGGGGGGGGGGCATGTCTGGCAAAGACAAGATAACCAAGTAGGAATAAAATATTCCTGTCCTTCAAATTCAAGACAGAAGACTGCATTGGCAGGTGTCCCAAGCCTGGAACGAGGACGCCTAGAGCCAATTTCAAGTGCATCACAGCAACCAGTGATGACTCACTTCAATAATTACCCTTATCAAAATCAACCAATCAGTGTCAGCCTTGCATATCTGAAAAGCAACAAATCAGCAGGGCTCTGATTCTAGTGGTAGTCTGGCATCCACACAGTGATCAGTTAATCCCCATAGTTCCTGCTAGGAAAGTCCAGCAGCCCTGAACACCACCCTTCTCCACACTCTGTTTAAGATCAGGCTTTTTTGTTTTTTGTTTTTTAATATAGAGACTGTGCCTTGCAGTATAGAGATTCTTATTTAGCCAGATATTGACTGATGGGCTTTTCCTTCTAGACATGGACTTTCTGGACTGCCTCCAGCAATTGTATGAAATTTCTTTAAAACTGCATGTAATTTAGAAAGAAAAAACTTTTAACACAGAAGCAATTTGTCCAGTGTGGCTTGTTCCAGGTTTTAACCCAGATAATACAGAAGCCTCATAGTTGAGAGCACAGACCACTTCTAAGGGTTTAGAAATTTGGACAGGCAGCATGATGTGGCTCTGAGCAGGGAACATAGGTCTTTGCAAAGGTGTTGAAGCAGTCAGTTTCCATAGGACCAGAAACAGAGAGAGCCTGGGAGGGAAAGAATCCAGCGAGACAGGATGCAAATCTTTGGAGAGTTCTTTGCTGACCTTCTGGATCCCTGAATTCCTCAGCTGAGTCTCTCGATGCATGTGCTGCTTAATTTTCTGTAATTATTCCCTTTTGTTTCCACTTCATGCTGCTGTAATGCCCTTCAGGAAGCTGTCAGCTTGCCCTGGCTCTGCTACAGAAGGAAGAGGGGGCAGAGTGACAGGCTGGTGCTCGGGGAGCTCCCAGGAGGACCACCCTCTGGGGGACAGCAAGGGCAATGTTAAGGTAACAGGACTGTAAACTACAGGAAATCACTTCCACTTGTCAAACCAGCCAGTTAAATATAGTAGTCCCTGTAATCAGATGTGTAAGGAAGTGGTCACTTGTGTTACTCTGATGTAAATATAAAATAATTGGTTTTCTGGGGGACAATTCATTATATTTATCAAAAAGGCCTAGAACATGCCTAGCATTTGGGGTGGTGAAATCCCCTGGAGGACGAGTCCTGAGGAGTAATAATAGATCCGTACAAAGCATAGGAGGGGAAGTTCTCACCCACGAGAGGACTCAGGGCACGCATCGCAGTGTCCAATGTGTTTGTGTCTGATTGGGGGCATTGATGCGATTTTTTGTGTCTTCTTAAAAAATCTGTTTTTAAATTGTTGAATTTGCTTTGTTTCTGTGATAAAGAGGTAAAAAGAAAGTGGTTCCTCTGTACCCAGAAAAACTGCTTCCAGGGCCGCTGTCAGCACCAGAATCTGAAGACGATTAGGTACCTTAGGCAACATGCCTTAGTATTTGCATATAAGCCACACAGCTCATTTCTAGATGGCTCATAAGGCCTGACACAATATAAATGCTAGGTAAAGAGTTATTTCACTGTATTGTATAGGGAATAATTACAAGAAAAAAGTCTGACCCAATTATTTGCTACTTTGTCCCTCATATATATTTTTATTAGTGCATATTAATTTTTATAAAATATTGAGTCTATGGTGTTTTCATAGACATGTAACATATTTTGGTCATATCCATCCCACTCACTAGCCTCCGTCCCTCCCTCCCTCACCCTCCTCCCCTTCCTCCATGTCTGCCTCCTCCTCCTTTCCTTTCCCTCCCCCACCCTCTCCTTCCCCTCCCCCATATTTTCCATCTGTGTTGGGTGGATCTTCATGTACAGAAGTCATGAACTGGAGGTGAAGGGGTGACCATACTTAGGAAGAAACAGGCAAGTTTGGGGTGCATTTACATGCCTTTTAGTCTCTTTTTCCTCACAGGTAACACTTTCCTTCTGCTGACTATGGTGTCTCCAACTGACTGATGTGGGAGGTCAACCTTAGCCCAGGGACTTTGAGATCCCATGATGGGAGGGGGGCATTACCATGGAAGCTTCAGATAAAGGAGCACAGCGTGAGTTCCCAGCCTACAGGGATTCTCCACAAATTCGAGGCCAGTCCTTGCACGCCCACCGCCTGCTTTCCGTTGGGCTGCGGCTGAGGTCTCTCAGCCGGGCTCTGTGCCCCAGGCCATGTCCACGGCAGCGTGAACTCCATCTGCAGTCTCGGGTTTCTCTTTGCTGCTGCTTTCCTGGCTCTGTCTTGTCCCGAGGACTCATTAAGCCAGACTGAAGGGCCGTGCAGCTGCAGAAGGCCCATTGATATTTAGCAGTGAACAAATCCCCACATTTTAAAAACTCAGCTGTTTGAAACACGCTGAATGAAAAAACTCTTTGGTGTGTTAAATGGTTCTGATGAAAAGCTTCTGTATTATGACACTGTTCATGATATTCCATCGCAAAAAATTCTAGCAGAGGCACCTAGCGTTAGGAACACTTTCTCTGCATTGCTTTCCAACGCACCGAGGAAGAGCAGCTCAAAAGCACCTGTGAAGACCATTGTGTCAAAGAAAGAGCCTCGCTCTGCGAGTTCCTTCCCCCTCTTTGTAATCGTTAGCAAATGATTTCTGTTCCACGTCGCACACCATCTTCATGAATTTAATCTGGTAGACAGACGAGGGAGCAAATTACTTTCAAACAGATTTCCAGCAGATGATGGTTTTTAGATCACTGTTGGGCTCTTGTTTTTCTAATTTGGGCTTTTATTTTAAATACAAAGCAGTTGCAAAAACAAGACATGAAATGCTAAACTCTCATGAGTTCAGCCCAAAATTCTCAGCTTGGGCAAAGAGCTTTCGGATCCATTCCTAGGGGTGCAATTGAACTTTCTGAATTAGTAGAACTCTGGGAATTCCCCAAATCTCTTATTAGTACTTTGCTTTTTCTATCTAGAAACCTACACTAGAAACCACTGGGCTTGGCCTGGTTCCCACAAAACCTCTGTGCTGGAGGACAAGTTCAAGATCATCTCCACAAACTGGTGAGTGACCTTGTCGACTTACTCTTAAGCACAAATCATGAGATCAGTATTTGTACTTACAGTATTGCATTAAAGACTAATTTGTCAGCCAGGTTCCACAAGGTTTTTAGTGCCATCATTCGGAATGCTGGTAGGTATTCTCTGTGGTCCAGGCTTTGCGGGTGATAAATATGCTGGATCCCAATCCTGTTGGTGTCATGGGTATTCTGAGCAAATCATTTTACCTCTCAAACAAAAAGTGGGGCCCAGTGAGCCAAAATTGTCTTCCAGATTACAGAAAAAAAAACATAATTATTGTAAAATGGTTTTAAAACATAAGACTGATAACGCTTGCTACACTCTCAACTTGATATTCCATTTTAATTACAGAGTCAAAAACTTCTGTCCTGATTGAGAAAACTGTTCCGTATCTTGCCCAAGGTCTTGGTTCTTCAGCTAGCTTTCGTGCAGACATTTAAGACGTATAGTTGCGCAGGCTTCTCCCTGAATCAGGGTATCTGGGAGAGGTTCGAGGTACCTACCTCCTTATGGGGTTTTTTTCTCTTCTTTCAAGGACTCAGGCCCACCGTG
The DNA here is from genome assembly GCF_034190915.1 of Cavia porcellus. Classification (NCBI taxonomy): domain Eukaryota; kingdom Metazoa; phylum Chordata; class Mammalia; order Rodentia; family Caviidae; genus Cavia; species Cavia porcellus. The sequence goes on along the minus strand of NW_026947503.1, from coordinate 63,781,568 downwards.
ATCTTGCCTGAAGTGTACCCAATAGTGCTTTGCTGTGTTTCTTCATTTCCTTCTATTTTCATAACACTGTTAGCCTTCTTTTACAGGGGAAGAAACCGAGAATTGGGATGCAGATGTTTCATGCATGTCCAGGCCACGGTTTCTAAATGCAAAGGCAGAGTAGAACCAGATTTTTCCCTCTGTTATTCCACCTCCGGAAGTGATGTTTGCAAATCTGATAAAGAACAGGAAATTGGCAAAGTGTTTTGGGGAGGCCAGGGGCATCTTGATACCAAGGATGGTCCAGCTACCCCTTCTCACCTGAGTCTGCAGGTCCTGCAAGCGACCAGGAGCTTCCCAGGAAGATGGACCTCTCGATTGACAGTGGATGAGTTCGTTCCCATGGCTCTTATCTTCCCTGCCTTCTGGAGCTCTGTGTAGAGAAGTTCAGGGTTCATAATGCTGTTGTGTAAACCTAGTGTTCTGTTTAAGTAAGATATTTCTGTGTGGGGCCAACGATAGCATTGATTAGCAGATCTGGTTTCAGAAAGCTCTACTAAAATGAAACTCCCCGAGAACAGATGGACTCCCAAGTCTCTATCTATAATGTGGTAAATATTTATAATAAAAATGCTTGTTTTGATGCTTAAATTTGTGCTGTGATTGCACTTGAAGGCAGTGAGAGATTTTTCCAAAAGCTTTTTATTTAGTTTTGCAAATTTAATGGAGACTCTTGTTTAATGGCAACTCTTCCCAGACAGGAGGACAACTGACCACAGGGGCCCAGCATTTGTGACCCAGAATTGAAGGACAGCACCAGACACTGTAAAGCTATGTAATTAGAAAATCTGGGTTCAAATCCTAACTGTGCTTTGTGCAGGAAAAAAAATGAGTTCTAATCCTGAGCCAGATACTGAATTAGGCAGTCAGGATACAGAGATAAGTAAGCAGTAGTCCCTGTTCTGGGTGAATTCTGTCTCCTTCTTCTCAAGCTTATAATACTTATCTTGCTAGGTCGTCGTAAGTATGTAAGCTGTATACAAAGTCTACCGTGTCACTGGGTACGTCATAGAATTTCTGTCCATGGGTTTGGTGCTAATAGCCACGACTGAGGTAGCAAAGGTGACACTGGCAGTAAGGTTGTGTCCCCCAGAGGGTGGCATCATGGAGGAGATGGGGAGACCCCACAGCTGCAGGTGTGGGTGTAGGCGGCAAGCTACCCCAGTGCTCACCTTGTGCTGCCCCTGTGCACCACTGGGCCCCAGGATTTAGCAATGAGCTTTAAGGTCATCAGCACGACCCGTCCTATACACCTTTGTGTCCCCAGGATTGGCTTCTAGGTTACCACACCAGAGCTTTATGGTGGGCAGGAAGTAGATGAGAAAGAAAAGATGGAGAAGAATCCAGTGACCTGAAGGAAGAGGCCAGGTGAAATCACTGTTTGGAGACACAGCGTTTGGGGGCTTCCTCACTCCATTTCCACGTGTGGCAGATGCCAAGTCACCGTTGGCATTTGCACCGCCTCTGAGCCTCCCCTGACACCTGCACCATGGCCACCCTGCCTAGCTTTTGTCTTCCTCTCCTCTCTTCCCAGAGGCCTGAAATTCCAGCCACTCCATTGAGCTGTGTGGTCTAGTATACAACGGAGTGTACAAACAGAGATGATAAATCCAGTTTAACATGGAAGACTGAGCTGTACTTTTAGTCCATTCCTTAAAATTTTACTATAACTACAGCGAACACTTTGTTTTAAAAGAAGAAAAGACAAAGAGAAAATTCCTTTCAAAAGTCTTCCCAGTAAAATGCCTACTGGTTTAGTATCTGCTTGTTTGTTGAAGTCTTGGGGGTTGAACCAAGGGCTTTCACACTTAGGCTATAACTTTGGCCTGTTTGAGTTTATTTTAATTTTAATTTTAATTTTTGAGAGAGGTTTTATGAAGTCATCCAGGGTGGGCTCCAATTTGCAATGCAGTAGAGCTCCTGCCTCAGCCTCACCGCATCAGGCGCCATGCCTGGCTAAAAAATTCTGAAAGTTAGAACTCGCCCGGAGCAGACACAACAGGCTCAGTCCTCAGGACGCAAGAGAGGAAACCAATGACACAGGGACTGCTTCTCGGTGCCAGCTTGTGGGCACACTCAACAACTACAGGACCTTTCTAAAGGCGAGGGTATGGGCAACACCTAACATTTATATTTCAGTAGTGAGTTTGTAGAAAGTCTTTATAGAAAGCAAATCTTCAGATTCCTTCCCTGCTCTTTGCAGCCAGACAGCTGTTCCCTCCCTGAGAACTTGAACTAAAGACATTGGGATTGGAACTCCAAGTCCAGCCAAGCTAAAGCTAGAAGGAGTGGATAGGAGCCAGGATACTAGGGTGTGACCGTCCCTATCACCATCCTTCCTTCCCCAGGGCCAGGCATATGGCCTTGACAAAACAGCTTAAGACAAAATGGCCCCTGGCAGAACTGTGCAGGCCTCCCCTGGCATGGGCATCTTGCAGGAGCCATCTTTCCCTGTGTGTGTTTCTGGTCATGCTGGGCCCATTGTCCACCCTCCAGTGGAGGGACAGCACAGAAAACAAGACCTGCAGCTTGTAGTTGTCACCAGAGTTAGGAAGTAAGCACACGCATGTCCCTGGTATAAGGAAGCAAAGTGCTAGCTTGGCCTTGAGACAGGTGCAGTGGCCTTCTGGGTCTGTCTCCTAGGGAAGGGTGGCACTGGCAGCGTCCTCTCCCTGGGCATAGCTGTGAGGTGGTTGTGCTCCCGAGTTCCCCCCACTGTAACTGACTCATTTTCTCTGTTGCAGCCCCAACTGCAGACCACAGGGAGCAGCAGGGGAGGGGTCCACCTCGCTGGACCTGACCCGGGGACCACCTCGTGCCCTAGGACTTGGTGCTCCCTCTCTGGCCTTCATCTCCTTGCTTGAAACAAGACAAGTGTGCTGTGGGGACTCCCTGTGACAGTGGAGAGGGCGCATCCTCTGTGCTGGCCTGGACTGTGTCCCCCACTTCAGATCTTAAAGGCCTGCAAGTACAGAGGTGTGGCCCCCTCGGCCTGCCAGGCAGCCCTAGGAGCTGGCCCAGGGTGAGGCTGAGCAGCCTGGGAAAAATTCTGTGCCCAGAAGGACAGTAACAGTGACGGGACCCCAAGTTCTATGCAGCCAGAGGACTGAGGAGGGGGGCTGCTCTCGGAACCTGGGAGGCAGGAGGTGCTGGACACAGCACAGATCTGTAGCTCCACCCCCGCAGTCCCGCCAGCCTGGGGCTGCTCACATGCACGCCCTGATACACTTGTAATTCCCACACCTGTGCCTGCACAGACTCACATTCACATGCATTCAAATGCCCTGCACATTGCACTCTCTCCCATGCACACACATGCTGTAGTATATGCATACACACATGCTCACATGTGTACATGCCCTGGCTCATGCACACTCACTGTATTTCTTGGCATATACACACTCACACCTGCACACACATACACACGTGACCCTGTGTTCTTATACCAGTGCTCACACCCACAAGCTCACCCACACATATGCCCTCTCACACACATTCCCTCAAACACACTCAAATGCTTGCTCGAGCACTCACATGTCCTCTTGCACACACATACAAGCTTCTATGCTCTCACACATGCACACGCATGAGCTCACACTGATGCAGAGGGACTCGCAGGCCTTCAGGCCCTGGTGGGGTACTGCCATGGCTCACAAGTCCTGCACCCTCATCAGTATCGGAGCCGCTCTACAGTGCACAGAGTTCTGCTGTACAACAGAAGCCTGGTGCATAAAAGGCCATTCCTGTGCCTGGGGACGGGCTGTGTGGACACTGCCTCGGAGCGCTCAACATGGTTCGCATTGCTGAAAATGGTGCCCTTTAGAGCCCAGGCCGTGAGCCCAGCTTCCCTGGAGGGTGAGGCTCCACTCAGAAAGAGCCAGCTGCATGAGGCTGCAGTTTCTCTCTTTTAAAAGAGCACCTGGAGTGGGCAGGAATGGCCAGCACTAAAGGCTTCCTGGCGCTGGAACATGGGACCCAGTCCAAGATGTGGTTGTGATCCCCTCCTCCACTCCTCTGCACTGGCCACTGTGCTGCGGCTCTGAGCCCCGGGAGCTGGGCGGCCCAGTTCTAATGCCCAGCACCAGCCAATCTCACCCCACAGCTGTCTCAGCCCAGGCTGCTCCCGATTCATCTGCTGCTCGGGATTCATCTATGCACAAGGGGGATGACGGGTCAGTTAACCTGCTTCTCTCCCCTATTGTTTGGTGGAAAACATGGTGAATATTTTTACAGTGTACCGGCTGATCGATTCATGGACTAACCATAGTCAGTATCCTGGCTTTGTCAGCAGAAGGAACCATCCAGAAGGGATGGAGGGGCCAAAAGCCCAGGCAGTGTACATGGCTGCTCAGGCTGCATGGTTTTGGGGGTGACGCCAAGCCTCAGTCAACCAAACAAGCATCCGTTTCTGCTGGCTGATTCCTGAAATCCCACCCTGAGAATTCCTACCCCTGGACTTGTTTATCCACACTGTGGAATTTGATGGGCCCCTGGTCTAAGCTGGGGGTACAGGAGGCAAGAAGAGCGTTCACCTCCTGTCCTGGGGACAAACAGGCAAGCACTGGGAGCCGAATCACAGAAGGGAGCCAGAGGAGACAGAGAGGGTGGGCATGCACCAGGGGGCAGGAGACAGCACCACCCAGCCCAGGTGCCTGAAACTGGGCTCAGAAAAGGAATTGGGGTGGCCCTCGACTGCTGGCGCAGATTTAACCTCTTTTTTTTTTTTTTTTTTTTGAGGCAGAAGGAGTTACAGGAGGGAATGGTATCCTACTTGCATGTGAAAATGCAAATCAGGATGAAAAGCAGAGATGTCTGTGGAATGCATCACATCATTCCAGTTCCAATGGGATGAAGGCCCCGAGCGGGGATGATCATTTTTAAACAAGTTACGTGGTTTTTGGACAGGACCCTGGATCCAAAGACTCATTTTACAACCAGAGAGGAAGAATAGCAAAGCAGATGCGAGTGCCGGAGGACAGGGTCGTGGGAAGGTGCTTAGGCAGGAAAGAGGCCAAACAGGACAGAGACACAAATGTGGGTCAGTGTCCCGCTCCCAGTCACCAGCTCTGTCCCTCTGTACCCCCTGCCCTATTGGTTTTATCTCTTGGACAATTCTATCCCAGTTTTATCAGCCACAGACTAATCATAGCCCCTTTTACCCTACATGAAAGATACAATTTGAAAGAAGTTTTATTACCTTTGGTTTACATTCACAGCCGCTTCAAAAACTATTAAGGTCAAACCTACTCATTCAAAAGTGGTTTTGCAAAGGGCAATGTAGATCAGAGAAATGATTGTGGGCTAACCTCTCACTGGCTTCTGGACAGGGTCCCGAAGGTGCTGGTTTGTCTATTGCAGGACAGCCTAAAGTTGGTAGAGGGAAGATAAAAGCATCTGAGTATTTGCCAAGCATCTTCCAGGCCCTGGGCACCATGCCTGGCTCTGAGGATAGAACCGTGAGTGAGAGAAGCATATTTTGAGAGATGGTGGTTCTCAGCCTCATGTTACAGCCCTAGACAAACTCAGTGGTGTAAAAACATTTGCAGAAGAGCGTAAAAACAGGTGATGAGATAACAGAGTGCACTGCACTCATGCCGTAAGAGAGGGACAGGAAGGCTGTAGAGACAAGAGGTGCTTCCCTGAGAACCGGGATTAGAGACAGTGTGCTAGCGAGCCACTGGGGCAGAGCAAACGCTGGTGACAAGGGGTGCGGTAATTGCTAAGTGTGACAAATGCAGTACGTGCACAGGCAGGAAACCAGCAACTGTTCAGGAGTCCATGTCCCCAGTCCCTTGGGTGGCCATGCCAGCTGTCCCCGAGACCTTTTCTCCCTGGCCATTGTGTCAAGATGGTTACAGGATGGCATATATCTGAAAAGTCATGCAGTAATGCAAAAGGCCATTCCTCATGGCAGACTATACCGTAACGCTGGCTTTTGTGATTTGGCACAAACAAATGAGAAATGCTGAGAATTCATTCCTAGGGAACCAATCAATATCCCATTATGATTATGCACCAAAAACTATTCGGGGGAAAAAGCATGAGTGGAAAATTTGGATGAAATGACAGATCTGTCTTTTTATTTTTCCCTGTACTGATGACGCTGCACCAGAATTTAATTTTGCCTTCTGTGTCTTATTTATTTTCCTAAAATAAGGGAAGAACTCCTCCACTCTTTGGTTACAGATTGCACAGCCCTGGGGAAATGCTCCTGCCCTGCCAGGAGGTGGGAGTGCCCAGAGAAAGAACTAGAGCGGAAACTGCTCCTGAGCTACAGACATCTTTCCACCTCCGAGACTCAGAGAGGAGGGCTTGGCTTGTGTGTGGCAACAGAAATACATCTCTACTGTCAGGCTGGAGTTGAGCAGAGAAAAGAACAAACTCTTACATTGTGCAACTTCACTCTACATTTCCCCCATTCTGTGAAGTCAAGACAGCTATCAAAGATCCATCTGGACTTCTTAATTGACTGGAGAGTGGCTGGTTTTAGGAAGCTGATTATTCCCCATTTGGGGTCTGAGTTGTGGTTTCCCAAGGCCCAATTAAATCTCACAACCAGGTTGTAGTGGACACTGTCATCTTAAGACTTCTTGTAGATGACACAGCCTTAAAAGGAAGTTTCCTTTTCATTCTGACATAGCCATAGAACTGATGAAACTAACAAATGGTGGAAAGCATAAAATTAGCATAGCTTCCACACTGCACTGAGTTTCAGGGACTTGCATGGAGCACTGTACACATCTGGAAGAGGTCCATCCATCCATCTGTCTCTCCGTCCATCCATCCACCCATCCATATTTCTTTCCTAAGAGCCTACAGTGTACATACATAGTCCCAAAAGGAAGTTTCATTTTTACTCTGACATAGCCAAAACTTTGGAAACCAAGTAGCACCACATGTAAGTTATTAAAACTCACATAAAGAAAAAATGTATTAACTTTCTTCCAAAATATTGTCTTTGATCTTTCAATATTTGCTGAATTTTTTTCCTCACTATGTAAGGTTAGGACAGACAACTGTCCATCACTTCCAAAAAGCTAAGGTTCCAGAAAGTTGTTCTGAGTGATTGCAAAGTCACTCCTGTAGATCTCTTAGCAAGGAAGTGGTTTGGGTTGAGAGGATCAGACCTCTCAGAGTCTGCTCCAAAATGAATATCCCATGTCCCACCTGTAAAGCATTTGGAGGTGCTGACAGTTGCCCCCTCTCACAGCCTCATGTCAGGATAATGAAAAGTCCCATGCTTCCTGTTGGAACACTGGCATTCTGTCCTTCATGGGTAACTTACTTGCCATAGAAGGAAATGAAGAAATAATTTTCAGCGTTGCTATTGATCCACCTTGCATTAACTGTCTGCCGAGCCAAGCTATTTATTGACTAGATGCTAACTGACCACTTCTAATTAGCTCAGCATTCTCCAGCAGATTTTAGGATGAGGGGAGAAGACACCAGGAGAAGGTTCTGGAAACTATTGCTGAGTTATTTTACCCTTGAAAGTCTTATTTTCCAATCACATTTGCACTGAGAGACATCACTGGGCTCTGGTTCTCAGTCACTTGCAGAGAAGACAAGAAAGGGTTCTCAGAAAGAGATTACTGACCCAAAGCTACAGCCTTTCTTTCTCAGGGGTTTAGGTCTCCGTCAATATGGACATTTCACACTCGAGGTGTACCTTGCACCCACATGAGTAACAGCCTCTTGGAAGCCTCGCCTGTCTGCCCAGACTCACTCTTTGAAACATTTAACTCTGTATAAAATCTGAGTTATATACAGAAATATGTCCAAATCATACATGTAAAGCTTGGTGCATTTTTGCAAACAGCACTGTCAGAACTCAGAAAAGTGTCCTTGACACTTCTCCCGTAAGAGTGACTGTGATAGGAAGGTCTAACACTTTATATTAATTTTGTCTATTTTTGAACCTTATATAAGTGGAGTAGCAGTTTGTCAGCTTTCAATTCCAGGATCCTTTACTCAGTGTCTTCAACCAAAATAGGCTTCAACCAAAATAAAGAGAATTTTGAGTTTAAATTATATGAGATAATATCTGAGATATTACATATAGATACTTTTATATTATATAATGCATCTATAGCCTGATTTTCACAGGCATTTATGTAAAGCAAAGATCAAAATTCTGAACCTCTTACACAGGAGTTTAGCAAACACACCAAACTAGTGCAGATAATCGTGAATAGCATATTTCAAGTAAGTAGACCCTGCCATGAAAGATTGCTCCAGAAATATTCAAAAAGCTGTGTGAGCACCAGTTCAACAGAATAATAGCAAGCACTCACCCAATTTCAAGTTTGACATGCATGTATTTCTGTCGGTGGTATTATAGTGACTCCCTGCTTAAAAATTTTGCAAAATTCTTCTAAGCTTCTTAAATTCCCTGCAGCTTAGAGCTACTATATAAATATTCACAGGATTTTTCAAGGCAAAAATTGCTTCTTTTCTTGGCTTCCAACAAGCAAACCAACAAGAGACTTCACTGGAACAAGATGCAGAGCACAATTGTACTGAATTTGAACATCAATTTTAAAAGCAACTCTTCATAATTTCTGGTGCTAGTAATCAGAAGAGCAGAATATTAATGAAAGAACATCAGATAGCTTAGCTTTTATAGACACAATTTGGCTCAGCTTTTAAAAATGAAAATAACCTGTATAAAAATTTTGTTTATATTGAGCCATTAAAGTCAAAATTGCATTTATGACAATTAAATCATACTTCCTTATTTCACTAGAAGGAATGATTTTTCTATTGCCTGAGAAAAGATCTCTTTATAGGTAAAGAGAACTATAGAAAAGCTCCACACTTTGAGCTGCTGTGGGAGAGATTTACAGGAACCAAAAGTGGATCTAAGAAGAGATAAAAATGCAAAATTTTTAGATTTAATACTCAATTGAGTCTCAATGACTAGTATGAACTGCACACATCCAGAAGAGATCCACCCACCCATCCACCCACCCATCTACCCACCAATCCACCCATCCATCCACCCATCCATCCATCCACTCACCCACCCATAAATCCATCCATCCATCCACCCACACACCCATCCACCCATCCATTCATCCATCCTTCCATTCATCTATCTATTCATCCATATATCCATCAGTCCATCCATCCATTCATCCATTCAATCATCCATCCATCCATTCATCCATTCATCTGCTTTCTTTTACAAAGTTGTATTCTGTATTTACCACATATCAAGCACCAGCTGCTAATAATTTATCAGAATAAAGGTTTTTTTCCTAGTGTAACAAAAACCATATTTGAAACAAATTGAATGCAAATAATTAAGAGCTTAGGGGAAAAATTGTTGTTTTGGTGTTGGGCAAGTTCTCTGATATAAGTACTCTCCATGACTGGTTTTAGGATGTCATTATAAAATCCTGTCATTGAGATGAAATGTACTGCTTTGGTTTGGTGAATTGGGAGGAGACATCTCTGCTTTGGATAAGTAGTGGGAAATTCATACTTGAAACAAGATAAAGGCAACATGAATCATACTGGGCCTTTTATCTGTCCACTAAAGTAAACAGAGTCCTAGTGTGCCTTCCAGGACTTAGAAAGCCAACATCTATGGTGTTTGTCATGTCTAACAGACATGAAAACCTAGTAATGGTTTCCCAATGGGGAAGGCAACACAAGTGAAATAATCACCCCAAGGTGATGATTTGGAAGAGTGCCTAAAGTCCTGACAGTTCCAAATATCTCCCTCTGTAGTTTCACTGTGATGCCCACAATTCCTGTCTTTAACAGTACTCAAGTATGTTAAATCACTGTGCTTTAGAAAGGGCTTGTTAAAACAACACTGTCCCTAAGACAGGTGCAAGTTGAGCCCCTGATAAACAGACTGTAACACAAATAGCTCTGGCCAAGAGGTCAAGGGTGGTTCCAATCCTGATTTGCAAGTAAATGTGTGATGGGTAAATAATCCTGTTTTATTTCTGAGCTTTCATCTTACTGTGGGTACTTTCTTTCATTCCCACCTGACATACTGTCAGCCACAGACACATCAAATATCTCACAGTCTGCACCAAGAACAGGAGATCTGTTGGGTGTGCCATGCTAGAAGCCTCAGCACCTGGGCAATCTTGTTCATTTTGTTAGGAATGGGAGACTCAGGATGGCAATGGTGACAGATGTCCATAACTCACAGTAAACCTCGATAAAATGGAATACTTTTCTGAGGCATTTTCATGAAAAGCTGAAATTCCCAGAAAAGGTACCATGTAACTATCAACCCCAAACTTTCTGAAATCTAAGGACACGTGAAAATTGTGAGATAGTCTTTCCTTATGAGTACAATTAAATAGAAACATATGAGAAATGCACAGAATTTTTGAGTAAGACAAATCAGGGGAAATAGTTAATTAGATGAAAATATTTTACTTTATATCATGGGCATGGATTTTTAAGGGTCGTTTTCCTGCCCCCCTTACAACCCATTCTCCAGATGCACGGAGTGTATCTAAATGTGCATTTTCATCATTCCCCTAAGCATCTTAAAATTTACAGCCTTGTTATCGCAGACCAGAATTCATTTTGGTCAGCAGTAATTGGCAGCAAGGGCTGTGCTAATTTCCTATCACCCATCATAACTGAGCCTCAATTCACGACAGACTCAGGCATCACATAAAACTGAGTCCAAGCGGGCATTATTGAGTGTGCCAGCACCCCTCGGAAATCAGGTCCAAGAGGATCCTTGCCATCTACTTACCATGACCCTGTTTCCTAACACTTCCCTGAACAGGTCTGAGTCTTCAAATCCTTTTGAGTAAAGTTTTAAAAAGAACCCTCTTCATCTGTGTTCCCCAGGCATCTTAAGGCAAAGAAATGGGGTTTTGCAAAATATTTGCTTATTCCTAGTGAGGGGGCACTCTTCTGTCAAAGGAAACCCCAGTGTGCTTTAACTATTTAGCAGACTCAATGTGCACATGGATGTCGTGCAGGAGTGGACCTTCCCGTGGCCCTGAGAGCCAGCTGGAATCAGAGCCCAGGATAAGAAGTAGCTGTAATGCAAGAAAATCATCAGGGCAACTGCCCTTGGCAGCCTCACAGCACCGCCTGTGTCAGTTTCCCCGGAGATGGATAAGACGTCTGCTGACTGACAGTGAAGGAGAAGTCTTCCCATCCTTACTGCTCTGGTTTCTTTTCCTTTTTCTGATAAGTAAGGAGATGCATGCTTGTGAAACTGCAAATGGCAAAAAAATAGAAGAAATAAAGTAAATGTTCCTCATAATCACACATCTAACAGAAATAACCATGGTTATTATATTACGTAGACGTTTCTGAGACATTGCATGTGTGCGTATGAATGCAGGCACCCTTTGGTATTCATGGGGTCTCTGTAGGTAATGAAACCGGCTGACTGGCAGCTTCTGATGGTGAGGAAAAAATTCCTGATTACAACTTAAAGGAGAAGACATTTGTTTGGCTCATAGCTTCAGAGAGTTCAGTCTGTGGGTATCTAGTTCCAAGTCATGGACATCAAGGCAAGAGGATGAGGCAAAGCTGCTTGCTCGTACCAGCCAGCAAACAGAGCAGAACAGGAAGCAAAACTTTTGTCCGTGGACGACTGAGTGGACGTGGACGACCATTCCAGTTTCCATGCTTTGATTCTTATCCATAAACCCTGGCTGTGAGAGAAGCGGTTTTGTCTATTTGACGCTGATTCTGATCATACAGAGTCAGCTTCAGAATTTCCCCCCAAGTCTGCAAAGTATCGCCGCCCAGCTGGTGCTGCAACTTCCTGCTCAAAAGACCAGTTTCCTTTGGATGAAATGGAACATGATAAACCGTGAACTCAGCTCATCGCCACATTCCTTGGACTGTGAAATGCATTCCTTGGTTGTTATCACCTCTCTGTATGTAGCAGAGGCAAATGGACATCTGGAGAAAGTGTCTGCTCCAGTAAAGACAAAGCACTGCTTCTTCTACTATTATGGATTGTTACCATTTCTCTATGAGAGGCGCGTGCAAGCAGGCAGCATCCTCTGTTCCAGATGAGTAAGTAGAGGTGGAGAGAGAGTGGCTGCCCTTCAGACCCCAGACTCCAGGGGTGCCCTGAGGCCAGCACACTTTCTGCTTTGAGGGGAGCTTCCCTGCTGGGCACCGATCCACAGTTGCCCTCTCTGGAACTATAAGTCCCAGTGATTGCTTTTGAACCGGCTAAGTTGTGCTAACCTCAGGTTGATTTCACAGGCTGCAGCCTAAAGGAGCCTCAGATAAACATGAAACCACATAGGATGGTTGCTGATCCCCACAAGGCTAAAGATAAACCCGTGGGGTGTCTCTGTCCCGCCTTCCAACAGAAGCATAAAGATAACCAATGACACATTTGCATGAAAATGCTTCCACATGCTCTTTATGAAAAACAATTTTGGGAATCAGGTTACTTAGGCTCCCTGTTCTAAGCCCTAATTCCCTGTGGACTGCGCTCTCCTTTCAGGCAAGATGGGAGTCTTAGCAAGCCAGGGAGGGTAGAGCTGCTCCCTGCCCCACCCAGGGGTGGGCTGGAGTGGCTTCTGGCTGCCCAGGCCTCATGGGACCCCAGTCCCAATCCCAGTCTGTCGGCCCTCTTTGCACACTTGACCTCTCTCCTTCCTCTTCCTCTGCCCCTCCTCCTTTTCTCCACCTTCTTCCTCCTTTCTCAGCCTCTCCCAAGCTCCATGCCTCCCTAATTTCTGGGTCCTTTCTGCTACAGCCCCACCCAGCTCTGCCTGGCTTATCCATCCTGAGCCAGCCAGGCCTGCAGCAGCTCCCCATCTTTGTCCTTTCTCCTTCCCTGGCTGTCTCCCTCACACACCTGCTCCTTCCAATCACTTGACCATTGGTCTTGGAGCTGTGCAGGCTCCTCTGACTTCCCCAGCGCTCCAAGTCCTGCACCCTCCTGCCTCGGCCCTGCCTAGAGCTGTATGCCTGTGTGACCTCCAGTAAGCATGAAGCTTGGCTCCCATTTTCTCTCTCTCGGACTGAATTCAGGCTCTTTGCCTTGAGTTACATTCCGTGACCTATTTTCATTTGTTTTTGTTTGAGTTAGGGACCTAGTAAGTCACCCGGGCTGGGCTCAAATTTGGCATCCTCCTGCCTCAGCCTCCCAGTCCCTTCTTTCCTTGAGCATGGCAGCAGTGAGCTGGAAGGCATGGGTCTAGGTGTCAGGTAGGGCTGAACTGAGAGCTTGGAAGGAATGAACCACCCCTCATGCCCTCCAGCAGGCACCCAGACTCTCCCAGCAGGAAAGGGAAGGGAATGCATGGTGGTCAGGGCGGGGCAGGATGGGACAGGAGACTGGTGCTGGTGTTGAGGGGGCCCAACCCAGGCCAGGGTCAGGGAGTCAGATCACAGAGGCAGGAGAGGGCGGGGATGCAGCCATGTGACAGGGGATCCCCCAACCCTGCCCGGTGACCCTCTTGCCGGGCTCTCCTCTAGCGCTGCTGAGCTCCCACAGAGAGCCCTCTGCTGCAGTGTCCCCAGCCTTCCATGTCTCTTCCTTTGCCCTCCTTTGGTTCTCTCTACCCCCACACTGTTACAGCCCAACCGGGGCAACAAGCAGAGGCCTGCAGCAGACCTGTCTCCAGGGACCCACGCTGTGCACCCTCCCTGCACACATGCTGGTAACCTCTGCTCCACACTCAGGTGCATTTCTAAACATCCATCTGCGGGACAGGACTCAGGGCATTAGCTTGTGTCTGGCTTGGTCCCACTGTGGCCTCCAGTTCCACCTATTTTGTTGCAAATGACAGAGTTCCAGTCTTCCAGTGCTGTGCTCCATGGTGATTAGACACATTTTCCTTAAGCACCATCTCTGGGTGTGCACCCGGGCTGATCCCCTCCCCTAGGTACTAGAGACAGTGTCTCAGCAAACTCAGGTGCGCCGGGTCTCTGGTGTGCTGACTGGCTTCCTCTGGATGCATGCCCAGGGCCGGGTGCTGGCCCACACTTTCTAGTCTTTCAAGGAGGCTGCTCCTCTCCACAGTGCCACAGTAGCCACATTCCCAGCAGCAGTCCCGAAAGCTCCCTTTCCCGCACCCTCCCCAGTAATTATTTATCTCCTGCTGCTGACCACCATTGCCATTCTGGGGGGGGGGGGAATGCCCCGTTTTAGCTTTGATTTCTTTGCATTTCCTCAGTGGTAAACAATAGAGAACGTTTTCCGTAATTTGGGCTATTTGTATGTCTTCTTTGGAGCAGTGCCGCCTCATCTACCCATTTTTAAGTGGATCACTTGATCTCTTTGTTTAGTTTGTAGGATTCCTTCTGTATTTTTTTCCTCTGGAAGAGCTGGCAGAAACTGTGTCCTGTTCCATAGCTTGTCCCTTCACTCTGTTCACTTTCTTCCCTTTTTTTGTTCCAATCTAGGCACTTTTTAAAAAAATTTTGTTGTTGCTGTTGGTAGAAGTTTGTAGCACATAATGTTTACCTTGCTTGTGGGGAGTCATGGATGCCCCTCCAGTTCATTTTGTTACATGAAATAAATCAGACATGGAGGCCACAGTAGTACGTGATCCATTTCCTTTGCTATGCCTTTCGGCCGGGTGTCATCCCATCTATCCACTTTTGGCTTTGTCTCCTACGCTGTCCGGGTCACTGCATAGCAGGCAGAAGGAACCACTGTACCCCCAGCTCAGACTCCCTCCCTCCCACGGCTTAACCGTAGGTGTGTGTTGGCCAGCAACCAGGGCTGCCCGGGGCACCCCCTGGACAGGCTCCTGGCCTCCCGGGAAATGGAGCCCCCGGTTCCCGGAGGGAGTCTGCCTTCCTGGGCGATCTCTGCATCTGCCTGTGCGCCCTGGCAGTTCTGACAGTCAGTGCTGGTCTCACGGGCATCGGTCACCACCTAATTCAATCTGTTCCTTTTATTACTAAGCTGGAGCTGCGGTGATTTATCTCAGGATCTCAAATCACTTGGAGCCTCCTCTGTACTAAATTACAAGCCATGTCAGGAAGACAGCTCAGTTTCCATAAGTGGTAATAGGAAGACTTAAAAGTTACTGGACGATATTTTATGGAAATGGTTGTTGAATCTCTGTCATTTCTTTCCTAAGCTGGTTATAAGGAAAACAAACACAATAGAGGTTTTTTCCCAGTGATTTAAACAACATTTAAATAACAACAGTTTCCTTTTTCCTTCAATATAGCGATTTAAATTCCACAGACTTTAGGAGATATTTTTTAAAGTTTTTTCCTTGATTTTTGGTTGTGGATCACTGACAAGCCGATACTTAAATCATAGGAATTAATACAGAAATACCAATCATCTTTCTCCTGGATTCTGTCTTAGCTTGCCAAAATTTCAATGAGCCTTATATATAGGACCCTACATGTAAATAAATTAATAATAATTTCACCGACAATCTTATGTACAGAAGATTTGACATGCAGCGAGCTATGAAAAACATTTATGTTCCATAGAAAGATGGATAGATGAATAGACAGATAAATCAAGTTGAAATAAAAGCAAAAAGCCTAATAGTTACCAGCTGGCTGTCAGTTGTGCTCCTGTATCTTTTTCCTCAGTAATAAAATGCTTCTAACTCAGCTTCAGGAACTGCTGAAAACCAGTAAAGGCAGGAGTGCCGAGAGCTACACTTTGCACTTTTACAGCTCTTACCTGGAGCAGGAAATCTGCAGCTTTAAGAAAGCAGAGTTGCTCCAGGACAGACATCTGTTCCTTACTTATGCAGTGATTGAGGGGGGAAAAATAACAAAACTTGTTTTCTTCCTCAAAAACCATTTTGATGTCAGTTTTCCTTCGTTTCCTTCCTTCGGTCAGAGTCATTTCAACTGCGGAGCATTAAAACTCATTTCTAGAAAAAAGAGTCCCCCATGTTGATGACAAAATGAAAATCATATTTGTTTGCAGCGTATTTGTGTGCTTAGAGTTATCACCACATTCATAGCTTGAGAGCTGGATTTTCTTTTCCAGACCTCCGCAACTCAGGAACAGTATTTTCTGTGATCTGGGCTCACGCACGGCCACAGGATGGTTCTCTTTGCTTTAAAACACAGCCAGGCCACTGAACCAGATTGGTAGCGCAAAGCAAGGTTAATTAGATTGAAAACATGGCAAGATCCAAGCGGCTGCATATTTTAGCATCACATTTACCGGAAGTTTGAGTGCATTCTTCATTACCTGCCTCGTTCTGAGTAGAGCTATCAATCCCGAAGTTTACTGTGGTTTAACCTTGTAGGTCTGACCTCTCCCCTTCAGCATTTAACCGGCCACCACAGCACTGGCCGGTGACTAATTCAGATGGGACAGCCAGCCAATCTCATTACGTTTTACAAGCAGGGAGGAGAGAGGGGATTTTCTGTAGGGCCGCGCACTGATCTGTTTGCCCATCACAGTAGCAGCTCTGTTCTTTCTGTGCCCAGGGAAAGGGAAGGTTTATTGCTGGGCTGACAGCACAGCCAGTGTGTAACAGGCACATGTGCCTCAGGTACCCCCTGGGCATGGCTGCTGTCAGAAGATGGCAGCCCGCTGCTGTCAGGATCTGCTATTCCAGCCTCTGGTTTAGGTTTGTGCATGGAACAGGATGGCTTACGGCCTCAGTCTGGCTCCGAAGCCCACAGCCACATCCAGCCTCTTCACCCACTGGCCCTGAGTGTGGCCAGGCAGCTGCAGGCACAGGGCCAGGTGAGGAGGCACATCCGCTAGGCCTCCATCAGCCCCCACCGATAGTGGGGCTTCTAGCTGCTGAATTCTGAGGATGCAAAATGGAGCAAGACTCAGCACCCCCTTCTAGCACTGCACAGCACTGTGGTCACGGGGACCACTTCAGGTTCACACAGCCAGCTTCCAGCCTGCACTTGGTGTTGCTGCTCCTGTCCTAACCATGATACAGCACCACCGAGGAGTGCCCACCTTGGACTCCTTCACTCAGAGGATCCACCCACGTAGGGGTTCCTGGACCACGTGGTCCAGGCAGCCCCAGTGTCTGTAGCTGGCTTTCTGTTCTCCCAGATGGGCAGATGTGACCAGGTTGCTAGGCCATCTGCTCCACCAGCCCTATCAAGCCGAGGAGATTCTCTCCTCCTCCCCCACCAGCCTGTGAGTTTCCCCTGCTCCTCCTCCCCACTCTTCTGGCCCGGTGCCCTTTCCCTCCCACACCCTTCCTGGGTGCTGCGGGTTCCCTCCTGGACTCTCCTGGCCTGGGCTTTAAAGAGCACCCTCCTGTCAGTTCTACATCTAAAGGCCACTGATAGGTCAAGTTTGGGAGCAAACAGATCACAGCTCTTCTGCTCACCGGCCAGGTGACCTTGGAAATGCCCATCATGAAGCACAGTAGCAAACACCCAGCGAACTTTTTCAAAAAGCACAGAGTAACACTTGATACACAAGCCACCACCTTGCACACCTTGAAGCCAGCATGGTAAAAGCACCCATAGTGTTGTGGAGGAGTTGAGTAATACACAAACATAACACTGTGTGTAACAGCTGTGCAATGCACAAACATAACATTGTGTTAGCAGCTTTGCCCAGGATTCAGGTGACCTGCAACTGTTCCTCTTCCTTTTCTTCTTGCTAGTAATTCCTTTGTGAGCAGATGCAATAGCCTGGAAGTGTCCATGTGGGGTCAGGAGAACAGCTAGTGTCCACAGCAGATTGCTAAAATGAAAAGCCTTGAAAGAAAAGAACAGCACTGTCCACTTGTTCACAGAGAGGCCTTAGGAAAGTGGTCATGTGGAAGAGCAGGTGACCAGGAGCTCTGTTGGTATATTTTGGAAGTCCACAGGGACATGAGCAGCGCCTGGAGGCAGGCATTGATTCCCCCATCAGTGCCTTCAGCCCAAGGATGCCTGTCACAGCTGTGCAGCCATGGCCGCTTCTGGGGCCATGTTCTCCTCCTGTCTGACTGGATGGGCGCGAAGGCCTTCTCTACTGAACAGACATCTGTCAATAAACACGCACTTTGTAGGAAGCCCCTCTGGGTTTACTGTGAAGCCAGACAACTTTCTATGTGACTGACAAAGTCTCTAAGAAGATGCCAACAGAGTGACCACCAGCCAAAGCGCTTTAAGGTCCCAGTTTCTCATCGCTATTTCTCCAGCCCATAGCCTGATCGTGCCTCCTTCCCTGACCTCTGACCTGAACATGGTGCTCCCAGCTCCTGTCTTACCTTTCTCTCAGAGTCAGTCTCCACCACACAGTCCACGCCCACCTGTCCATCATGGCTGTGCCCAGTGCCATGCCCTTGGGGATGTGGCCTTCCGCACTGACTGACTTTCAAAAGACCTTTCCTCCCCCCTAGCTTGGTGTCTTTCCAGAGTCCCCATTTTCCCCTTAGAGGTCACCAGTGACTTCTGAAGAAATCCACTGAGGAAGGAGAGACAACCAGAAGACCTGAGAATCTGGACAGAAGGAAACAGTGCTTTACCTTGACTTCCCACTTTCGACTTTTATCCCAAAAGAGTGATTAGACCTCAGCATAAAAGCAACATCTAGAAATGCCTAAGAGAAAAACTTCACGACTCTAAAATAGGCCAAGACTTCTCAGACAGGATCCAAGAAGCATCATTATTAAGGAAAAAGTGTTAAAGGGGACTTTATCAAAACTGAAAACATCTCTGTGCAAACATCACAAGGCATAGAAATTGGCAGCCCAAAATGGTGAGAAAATATTCCCCAAAGACATTTCTGACAGAAGACACATAAACACCTACAACCTCAAAACAGAAAGCAAAAGGAATGATAATAACATGACAGAAACCCAATCTGAACAGCAGTGACCAACAAACACATGGAAAGTCACTCCGTGTCACTGGTTGTGAGGAGAATGGAGCTAGGAGGACAAACCGTACCAACTGGGCATGAGGAGGAGTCGCTGGAGGCCAGGAAAGCTCATGGCGAGCGGGGCTCTGGAGGGAGGCGAGACTGTTCTCATCACCTGAACCCTGACCCTAACAGCAACAGTGGACCCCACGACTCTGCCCTGTGTGTTTCCCAGTAGAAACAGAATCACAAGTCCCCCACCAGGAAACTGCTACGAGAGTACGATGGATACCTGACCACCAAAATAGTAGCCAGAACTGGAGGAAAAATAAAACCTCAAGCCAGAAACAAATGACCATCACAAGAAGAATGTGGCCATCAAAAGAACACAGGGGATAAAACTCTGAATAAACCCAGTAATACATTTAGTCACACAGGTGATGCTCAAAACCAAGCTTCAAAGGCAGATACTGAAGCTCAAAAGTAGACAAAACTGAGCTGTGGTGACAGAAATCAGGACAGTGGTGGCCCCTGAGGCAAGGAAGGATTTGGGACAGGCAGTCACCTAGCTGGGAACCCAGGGGACTTTCTGGAGTGATGAAAATATTCTCTACCTTGACAGCAATGTGAATTACATTTGAGCATATTTATTTCTCAAAACTCATTGAGTTAAACACGTTAAGATTTGTGGATTTCACTGAACATTGTAATTTGATAAAAATGACGTTTTTCCAAAAAGCAAAATTTGCTTTTTCTACAAATTTTTTTTTAAGACAGGATCTCATTATGTAGCCCACTGTGGGCTAAAACTCGCAGCAATCCTCCTGCTTCTGCCTCCTGAGTGTCAGGACTACAGGCATGCACCACCACACCTGGCTTCCCACACTTTTTACTGCCTGGTATAGTGATGCACACCTGTAATCCCAGCACTCAGGAGGCCGAGGCAGGAGAATGCCATAAGTTCAAGGCCAGCCTTCATACATAGTGAGACCCTGTTTAAAAAAAAAAAAAAAGGAAAGAAAGAAAATCTCTCTCCTAACTCAATAACCTTGACTTCAAGGTCTCCCCCCCCTTCCCTCTCCTTCCTCCTCTTCCACTGGACTACCACTCAGCCACCCCTTTTTCCTTGGTCTCCCCACTCTGCTAGAAATGTGCAGTTTTTAGATGCATTCCCAGCTGGGTGGGAGGACTTTCCTTCTGCAACCTGAGGACCTGAACGCAGCCTTACAAAGTGCTGAGCTGGAGACACCATGAGCCCCATGCTTGTCAGAGCTGGCTTGGCCCATGGAGCTGTCAGGGGGCCCTAGATGGTGTCGCCCTTGCTTTCTGGAAATAGATTCTCCTCCGACGCCCAAGTCCTGTCACAGCCAGAGGTTGAATTCACCAGAGAGAGATCGCAGCTAATTCTGGCTCCCCTGTGGCATCTAAGTGCATGGCTGATGCTCAGGAATATTAATAAATAATAACAACCATGCTTGGCTAAGGGAATCAGCTCCCAGCACAGTGAGATGAGAAAAGCCCAATCTTCATGGTCATTCATTAAGACCAGAAGCCTAACTAGCTCTGTAAAAAAATGAAGCAATCTTTCATACTCCAGCCTGGAAACACCAGGGATGATTTAATTTCACTGGGTTCTCTGTGTTTCCTTTCTTTTCTTTGTGTTTCAGAGAAGAACACTAACTCAGACAGCGATAAAGGAAGTTATTAGAAACCACAACTGAGAAACATTACGGCTGCTGTTTCCTTCATGGAGCTTTGTCACTCGGCTGACTGTTCAGAGACAGACGAGAGGGTCCAGGTTTACAAAACCCTCACCAGGGGCTGGACCGAAAAGTTTCGAAAAAGAATCATCCAGACCAAGTAGTTTTATTATCCCATTTCTAAGCATCAAAGACATGGAGGAGCTTCTTTCAATTTCTAGAAATCTTAGAGCCTGATCTGCTGAAGCTTTTCAGTGTGACTTTAGTGCAGCTGTATAAGACGTCACTGCTGTTTTTACACCCGCCCCTAAAGACACGCCCAGTGCTTGAGTGTCTGTAATAATGTGCATCTTGTTTCTTACAACTGAAATCACAGTGTCCCTGGGCAGTGGTTGCTTTGTTTTTGTTTTTGTTTTTTCTCTTTCTTTCTCTCTTTTTGTTTTTTAGGTAAATAGAAAAATAAACCTCCAGATAAGACAAATTACCCTCTGAGATTAGAGGTACAAAAAACTGCTTTTAACAAGAAATAATGCGAAGACAAAGATGAAAAAAGGTCTCCAGGAGAAGGCGAGTTGGAGCCAGATGATGAGGGCGCTGAGGTGTGCCTGCATGGGTGTGAAGGCACTGCCCCGCACAGAGCAGACACACCATCCCTTCAACTTCTGATGGTCTTACTTTACCCATTTTTTCAGATACACGGTCTTCCTATGTTACCCAGCTTGGGTTCCAGTTCCCGGACGCCAGTGGCCCTCCTGCCTCGGTCTTCACAGCACCCGAGACTACAGGCCTGCACCACCGTGCCTCACCTAAACGTCCTCCTTTCTCAAAGTGACCGGTCCCTGCACCCCTCTCCTCTCCACTGTGCTTATTCCAGCCTTCCTTTCTCCTCCTTCATAAGTGGCTTCCCTGCCTTTGGGTCATTGTCAGCCTTTCCCAGCTTCCCGGCAGCCTTGCTTAGCCATGAGCTGTCCTAGGGCCATGAGGAGTCTCCTCTGTAGCAGGCATCGCTAACACAAACCACCTTTCCTATGTTTATTAGGACTCATTTGCAGTACAGAATGATGGCATTCACTGTGGGGAGTTGATGCATGCACCTAACGCATCCGAATTCTTTCATTCCCTCCCCTCTACCCTTCCCTCTGTCCTATGGTCCCCTTCCCACCTGCAAAGGTTCTATCTTTCTGTTTCCTGTTATCTGTCTTTTATTTGGCTCTCTCGTTTATTTATACTTTACATTTCTCATGAAGAGAAACTATGTGATATTTAAACTTCTGTATCTGATATATTTCACTTAATGTTATACTCTCAAGATGCATCGTTTTCCTTATCTTTCTTTATGGCAGAGTAGTGCTTCATTGTATGTAGAATCCATGTATATTCATCTACTGATTGGCCTATAGGCCATTCCCAAGACTTAGCTGTATAAACGTGGGTGTGCATGGGCACTGTAACACTGTTTTTATGTCTTTCGGCATGAAACCTAGAAGGGGACTAGCTGGATTGGATGGAATTTCTATATTTCACTTTTTGAGAAATTTCCATACTTATGTCCAAGTAGTTGTGATAGTTTCTATTCCCAAATTAAAACACTGAGACTCAGAATGACTGGCTCTCATTACAAAAACAAATAATAACAAATTCTTGAGAGGAAGTTGAGAGGGAAAGGTACTGTCTACACTGTTGGCAGGAAGGGCTTTGCCATTTTATCACACAATTCTTGCAGGTTCCATGAGAACTGAGAACTGTCTTTCTTTTCACTTCTGTGTTGTCAATGCTTAGAAAAATGTCTGCTAATGGATGAATGGATGAATGGATGGATGAATGAATGGATGGATGAAGATATGTAAGCAGCGAAGGAGAACTAGAATAGCTCACACTGGGCACAGGTTACTCTGGAAGCAGGAACACTGTGGGTGCTGAAGTTGGAAAGTTATACTGAACCTGACCCTGTGAGCCATAAGCTCATGTCAATGACCTGGGAGCAAATCCAGCTGGGCATACAACAGATGTTGCACGTCAACCTCTGGGAGCCCATGCATGCTCTGACTTCAGAACAATGCTGAAGGAAGAGTCAGTACAGGGATTGGATCCAAGGGCAGAATGTCAAGAGAAGGTAAGACTCCTGGTGATAAGAACAGCAACTGCAGCCAGGCCCCTGCTAGGGCATTCTCTGCACTTACTCATTAGCAAACTCATAGTGGTAGTGCTATGATTTGTACCTAGATGTCCCCCCACAGGCTCATGAGCTCATAGCTGGGCCTTTTGGGAGGTGGCTAGATCATGGCTGTAGAATGCTGGATCATGGTGTGTGATATCAAGGATTAAAGGCACATGATACCTACACTGGTTCTGCACATATCTGGGTGTGAATAATGGGAAGGCCCACCCTGGGAGTGGGTGCTACCACCCAAAGTGCTGGTAGCCTGGATGAGATGGAAGGGTGAGAATTTGTGCTTGCCGCTTTGCTTCGCTGCGTTCTGCTTACCCTGCCATGGACTGTTCCTCCCGTGTGATGCCCCTCTGCCATGACACCTTGCTCTGCAGGCAGCCCATTATGGGCTGACATCTCTGCCAACTGGGAGCTAGGATAAACCTTTCCTCTTTTACCTTTGGGGATTGAGCATTGTGAGCAGCTAGAAAAGTAACTAAGGCAGTATTTAATAAAAGGCCCATTTAATAGAAGAGAAAGCAGAAGCACGAAGCTACACTAAGCAACCTGTTCATGACACGGAGGACTGGGAAAAGTGTGTGAGGAGGACGGTCTAAAGAGTAGCAGGGGGTCATCAGTAGCTTTGTCTGCCTGCAGTCTTTCCAGATGTCCTCAAAATGGGGTTGGCCATGGGGCTTGCCCTGGCCAGTTGAATACAAGTGAAAGTGACAGGCATCATTCTGTGCAGGAGACCTGAAAACCAATGTACCATTCATCTAAATTGCAATGTGCAGTTTCTTCTGCCACAGAGACCAGTAACATCCACAGGCCTGGGTCCTGGAGGACTGCTGTGAGACAGAGACCAGCAGCCTATGATGGAAAGAGCGCATGAGTTGTTTGAAACCACCAAGACTTGACTGTTCTTCTTTTACGTACAGCACACCCTAGCATACCTAGTCCTACCCAAATACAGTTGTCACAGTCCTTCTGGGACAAAAACAGAGCATCTCCAGTCACCCCTCAATGACATTGAGTGAAAAGTGCTACAGCTTGGCCACCGTTTTCTGTGCCCAGTCTTTCCCATAGCAACCTCATCTTTGAAATTTAGGAATTTAGAAGCAAGCCTCACCTCTCAGCCATGACACTGCACAGTCTTGTCAACACCGGTCCATGCAAGGTTCTGCTTTTGTTTTCCCTCTCATTCTTGTTATGGTTTGTGTCTGGATGTCCCCTGCCGCAAGCCTCATGGCATACGGGAGATGGGCATTTTGGAAGTGGCTGGATCTAGAGTGTGTGCTGCTGGGATTAAGGGTGCTGAGATTAAGTTGGGTGATTGCTGGATCAGTCTACTGACTGGATTGGCACCACCCTAATCCCAGCAGTTTGGAGAAGATAAAAGGGCAGAAAGAGACTTGTCTCCCTCCCTTACTGCTTTGCTACTTTCTTCCTCTCATGAACTCTTTCTCCTCTATGAAGCCACCTTGCCTTGGAGCCAGCCAGCTATGGAGTGAAACATCTACAAACTGTGAACTAAATAAACCTTATTTCTTTTAACCTGCAATGTTGAATATTTTGTGCCAGCAACTAGAGGAAAGTAACTAAGACAGTCTGATCCTCCAGCACATATAGCCTTATAAACGCATGTGTCCACAAAAGACTTGTGTGTTTTATGTAATTGGCTTAGTGCTTTAATTCTTGCTGTGCTTCACAGGTTCTTTTGTTGCTGCATTTTCTCCACACTGTTCTCTCCATGTGGCCATTGGCACACTTGGTTCACTGCTCCTTGTGACATCACAGCATTCCAGAACAGGCACCTCCCCACACCTGCCAACTAGCCACGACCCCAGTGGTGGGCCCAAGGTCATCTTTCTCTTTCGTTTCCTACATAGCATACATCTTGGTGCACAAATCTGCTCAAATTGCTCTGGGATTCACAGGCCAGAGTGAATGCACTTTCTTAAAAGTCCAGACACACTTAATTCTACCAGACTACTACACATTTCACCGTGGTTGAATAGCTTTACTTCCTGCCACTGGTAGCAAGAGTCAAGCTCCCTGCGTGCCACCTAACACTTTCTTGTATCTGTATTTGCAAAGTAATTGTGCCCCATTCTTTGTGTGCCACTGCCTTACTCACATCCTTGAATAGGATCCTGTGTGGTGGCTCTGTGCGCTGCTACCTGCCATGGACTTGCTCTTGGGGATGCAGTCTCTACAGTGTCAACTCTTCAAACTAGAAGACTGTCCCAGCAGGTGTCACTGTGCAGTTGCTTGGGTCACCTGGAGGTCAGGCCTCTGAGTTGCTGTCCATGTGATCCGAAGAGTGTCCCACAATAGCATTCCACAGAGCCACCGAACCTGAGCATAGTGGGCACTTGAAGAATCTTCATGACTTTGCTGAACTTGCCACAAGAGATTCAGGAACTCACTGTTTCAGGACCCATTAAACTATTCAGGGTAGCCTGAAAGATAAGATGAAATGTCCCAGGATGCCTGGGTTCCAGGGTAAATCCTCCATAGCAAGTACAGTGACACATACGGTTCCATTACTGCAAGGTCAGTCTGTCCGCCTGTGGCGCTTTGCAGGACGCACTGCCCCAGCCCGGACTCCTGAACTCATGCTCGCTTTCTGTGTATGAGATTGCCCAGCCCCCATTTCCTTTTCTTCTCTTTCCTGAGAGGACTTGAACTGTAACAGCCTCCTCCCTTGACAGACTAACAAGGAGCAAATATAGGAGTTTAGGTTGTTATGCAAAAAGCAACAAGAAAAACCACAAAGCCAACATCTTGAGAACACAACTTCAGACGCTGGACTCCCCGGAGGATAAGCCTTCACCGGTCAGCCAGCCTAACCCTCTTCTGTGACAAGAGGCACTCCAGCACTCAGTGTGAGAGCACGCATTTCACCAGATTAGACTCAATGAGCGCAAACGCCAGGTAAATTATTCCGATCAGCTAATTAGTGCTACACTGAGCAGCCTCATAGCCTGAGCCATAAAGCCCGGGTTCCCTGAGGTGCTCAGTTTGCAATCTGCCCCCCACATTTCAGTGTCAGCTTAAAAATAAAACAGGAAGTGTACAAGTGTAGGAAAATTGACTGAGAGCAATGTGTGGCAACAATGTTCTAGGTCACTGAGAGTAGAAAGAAATCCTGTCCACTCTGAAATGTACGATTGAAAATATTTCTAAAGTAAACTACTGCCTCCTCCAGCCGCAATTCACCCGGCAGAGTCAGCTCCGTGGACGCGCTCCAGTGAGGGAATATTCCAGTCTTCTCGGCCACCACTCCAGTGTCACAAGAAAGCTTATTCGTCTAGATTTTGAAGTAGGAGTTGAGCTGGATGTGTGCAAAGTACATGCCAGAACTGAGATTCAGAAAAAAACCTTTCCATCTCTTTTTTGTAATTTGCTATTAAGTGCATAAAGGGCGTCTTGTTCATTGAAAGTCTTGATTAGATGGATTCTAGGCCACTGAAGTTTTGGTTTCTAGTTCAATTCCTAGTTAATTTCTGACTCAACAACTGCAATTTTCTAGGATCTTGAGTCCATGGACTCATTTTCTATTGTAGATGGAAATGGCTCATAAAAATCATGAACACTGTCCAAATAATATAAAGTATAATTTAGGGGAAATGCTGATGATTTAATTTGCAATTCTTGTTATTGGTACATGTTTGCACTACATATACTACATTTACTGTGTTGATATATGTACGTAACATACCTTAATTCTTTTTTTTTCTTTTTGGGCCCCTACCCTCTTCCTCCTTTCCTGCTCCTTTCAACTTTTGGGCCCCTTTCTATTTGCAAAAACTATATTTTCACTTTTTCTTTTAAAAAGCCAATCATCTTAATTTAGCTAAATGTGTAACTAACAATTCTATGTCAGAAACAGTGTAGTGTAACGGACTCAGCTGTGGCTTTAAAATCAGGCAAATGGGGTGGAACAGCCGCTGTCTTGTGACTATGGCAAAGCTAGTTTCTGTTGTTAGGACTCACAGTGCTGCCTGAGGCCCACAAGTCAGAAGCCTGGTCCACAGCCTAGGGCACTATTAGGCGGTATTGGAACCTTAAGAAGGCAGCATCTGGGGGGAGGAAGTGAGGTCCGGGGGGGGGGTCTTGAAGCAGAAATGGAGACTTGGCATTTCTTCCCTGTGGCATTCTAACCATCACGTGGAGACCAGGCCTCCCCTGACACATGCACTCTCTGTGAGATACTGAGCTACCATGAGCCCAAAGCAATGGGCCTAAATGACGATGGAATTAAACTCTGAAACCACGAGCCAAATTAAACCACTTTTCCTCTTAAATTAATGATTGCAGGTGTTTTGTCAGAGTAATAGAAAGTTAACTAACACTTTAGTTTAACTGCGAGCCTCAACTTCCTCACCGTAAAAATAAAAATCCCTGCTGAGAAGGCCACGCTGGAGATGAAATAAACAAGTATGTCTAAGAACTCTGCTTACCAGTTCATGAAGAAAAGTCAGATACTCTTCTATAATTTAAAAATGAATTTTATTGTATACTGTCCAAAACCAAACCATCTTTCTGTGTCTGCTCAGGCCATACCTGCCACAGACCTCATTTTAGGACAGAAGTCTCTACTAACCCACCTGAGAAGAGACATTGATTTAGAAAACGTGTGGTCTTCCCGGCACGCTTGTTCACACCGCTCACCCTGGTGCTCACAACAGAACTGAGAACCCCTGCAGCACGATCACCAGCTTGTGAATTTCTTAAAGTATTTTATGCAAAAATTATCTTACTTTTTAAAAGTTATCACCCATAGCTGCTGCTATGGCTTGTGTGTGGACATCCCCCCTTGAGTCTCATCCACTCACAGACATGGCTTTTCAGAGGTGGATGGATCTAGAGTGTGTGATGCTGGGATTAAGTGTGTGATCCAAGGGTGTGTGGTTACTAACTTAGTAACTGATTGGCTTGGTCAAGCTCTAGGAGTGAAGACTGGGAAGGCCTTCTCTGGCTGTGTAGCGTGGGCAGACCATAAGGGCAGAGAGAGGGCTGCCAGGGTTGCTTGTTGCTTGCTGTTTTCTGCTGCTTCTCTAATTTGCTGCTTTGCTGCCTACTGCCTGCCATGCCATGGACTGTTTCTCCTCTGCTATGCCATTGCAAAAAAACTAAAATCAAACTGAACAGAAGGCTGTTTACACCAAGGAGCCTGGGAGGCAACTTTATTTTTAACCAATTTAAATACACTTTGCAAACAGGAAGTACCAGGCTGATAGCAGATTATTACATGATTGGTTACATGAATTGAGTCATATGTTGTCAAGCAGAAGGCAGGAGGATTCTGGAAAGGAGGGAAGGGGGTTTGAGTAGAGCAGGTAGAGTTAAATGTTTCCTTGGCTGGGCCAATCTATCCCAGACTCCTTGAAGCAGGTAGGGAAAGCCACATGTATTATTAGGTGGGAAACACAGACATTGCTGCTGAATACAGTCAGGCTGAACTAGCCCGTTATCTGGGAGAAGTAGGTGGATGCAGATGATCAAAGCTCACTGAACTTAGCAGGCAAACTTGTGACGGGCAGCAGGAGCACAGCCACAGGCCACTAACTGATTTCAACTTTTGCCAAAAAACACCTATAAGTTTGCTGTCCTATAATTTTGCCATTGCAATGCTACCCTTCCTTGAAGGCAGCCAGCTATGGACTGAAACCTCTATAAACTGTTAGCCACAAAAACTTTACCTCCTTTAACTTTGAGTGCTAGGAATTTTATCTCAGCCATAAGAGAAGAGTAACTAAGACAGAGGCAAAACCAATGTTAGTGTGATGTTAGAAATCAAACTGTATAGTCAAGTTGACTAAAAATAATAATAAGCAATACAAACAATGGTACTTTTCTTACAGGTTTTTGAATGAGCCTTGATAATTGGGCTCATTTTCAATCTAACTGCAGAAAGATAGACTGCCAAATCTTGCTCAATGCACAGGCTTTAAACTGGTGGCCATCACACAAGTCCTCATGTCCTGGTCCCTGCCCGGGAGCAGGGTGTGTGGCTCCCACCTACACCAAGAACACAGCCCCTGAATCCTGGTGGATGCCATCTTGGCTGGGGGAAGTTATTTAGCTTTGTCCATCTGTAAAAAGAAAACACAAATACTTGTTTTGCAGGATCCTGTGACATTTAAAGTAAATAACATTTAATAGGAGGCTATCCAGAAATAGCAGACATTTTCCCCATGTATAGGAAGGCAACATAAGAAACAAACCACTGATTGACCTTTAGAAAAGCTGAACTTGAATTTGCACAAATGTGGACTATGCAGGATTTTTGTACACTGCTGCTGGGGTATAACATCATAGTACCATAGTAAAACTATTCAACAGTTTCCCACAAAGCTAATCATATATTGACCTCACAATGTTACTCCTAGATACAACCCAAGAACAAGGAGTGTGTACATTATCTGAAAAGGCTGTTATGTAAATGTTCATGCCAATTTTCTTTAGCATATTTAAAAATTTAAAATGGATCAGATGTTCATCAATTGGTGAGTGGTCGAATGCGGTATCTCCATGCAATGAAATATTACTCAGCTATTAAAAAAGAAGAAACTACTGTACTGATAGATCAGTGAGAGGAGTCAATCTCAAAAGTGTATCAAACAGAGGAAATGAGATCAAAGCTGTGCATTATATAATTCCACAGCTCAGGGTCTTGGGGATAGGTGACAGCATAGTAGTTACCTGGGAAGATAAGAAAGGAGACTAAGAGAGATCTTGAGTCACAGGGTATAGCCTAAATATTGAACCTTGCCATGAATACAAATTCATCAAGTTGCCTCTGAACCTAAATGTTGTAGAATTAATGCAGTTTGTCCCTCAAAGGCTCAAGGGCCAGGAGTTTAGCCCCAGTGCGGTGGTGCTGAGGTGGCCAGGATTGAAATGATGGCTGGACCACGGCAGCACCGTCCTCAAAAGGAATTCGCACGGGTTCCTCAAGGCCACCTCACAAGCCTGACGCTTCTGTACACGTCTGCCATGAGGCGCTCACAGGCCCCAGAGCACCAGCAGCAAGTTCTTGAATCTCCAGAATGGTGAACAAAACAACACCTCTCCTTTACAGGTGAGACCACTCCAGGTGTTCTGTTGTAGCAACAGAAATTGGGTGAACTTCACGTCCGTGAATCGTAAGTTCAACCAGGACTTGAGATTTCCCTTGAGAGTGAGCATACTAATACTACGCAGGGCACTGTGATGAGACCGGGAGGTGGCAAAGATGGCACTTCCTCTGACTGCAGCATGGCGACAGGGAGTTTGTGCTCCGAGTTAGGATAGATTAGACAGTGTGCGTTTTGCAGGTGCATATTGCAGTCCAGCTGGTATCTTGCCTAAGAACAGGGGAAACATATCTTGAAGCACTTTGGCAGCAAGCGCCTACACCCACAGGAGAGGCCAGGTCCAGGCCCAGACTGCCCAGAGGGCTGGGCCCGACCCTGCAGGCCCAGGCTGGGACTTGGCCTCTTTTCCTACTGCACCATCTCACCCGTTCTTCAGGCTTCAGAGCACTTGAAAACATGTTTATGAATTACTTATTTTTGTGGAACCTATTAAATTAGAAGACTCTTCTCTTAATATAACAAGTAGATTAAAATTTGAGTAATTTCATGGTCTACAAAGAGAGCAAAATGTTTATTTAATTCAGTAAGGCGTGCTGTGGTGTGTGTGCATAAGGTAAGCTCGTGTTTATTATGAGTAAGGATTTACTCTTTTTGGACAGGGCGGTGGCAGTCAAGAAGGTCTTGCTGACAACCAACAATTACATGGCCACCAGGACGGAAGCCAGCCTGACTCAGCCTGATGCGGAGGAGCTGGGTGCGAGCAGGATCAGAATCATCCTGTGCTGAATGCGGTACAACCTGCGGGCAAAGCAGGACCTGGAGGAAACTGTCCACTTCCCTGCAGTGGCTATGGGAGGGCACGGTGAGAGGCTGAGCAACACCCCCTGGTGATTCTGTTTTCAGGCAGCCTCTTGCTAAACTGCCCAGGCTGGACTTAAGCTTGTGAACCTCTGCCTCAGCCTCCCAAGTAGCTCGGGTTACAGGTGTGAGCTGCCAGGCCGGCTGTGTCTGCACATTCTCTTGCTGAAACCTTAGGCAGCTCTGTGAAGTGGGATTATTATTGGGGGGCTAATGCTATTTCGCAGATACTTCGGAAATGCAAGGCAGGCCTTGCAATGACTTCACAAAGGGGAACAATTCTCCCCACTTCCTGATGAGAAATCTGACCTTTATGAGGCTCACAGAGTGGTGAGCTGCAGGGTCGAGATCCACACTGGATTCAGCCGAACACCAGAGCCCGAGCTCCTCACCCCACCCCGACCTCACAGACTGGACTCCTATCACTCACAGACTGGACTCCTGGACTCCTGTCACTCCAGGGATCTGGAAGAGGAGTGAGCAGGGGCTGGGCAGAATCCAGCCCTGGGGATGGGTGGAGAGGACAGAGCTGAGGAGTCCAACCCAGTGCAGAGATCAGGATCAGGGAGGAAGAAAAGGAAGGAGAACGACAGGCTCAGAGGCTGTGTGTGCGCAGAGTGTGTCTGTGCAAGTGAGTGTGTCTGCATGTGAGTGTGTCTGTGCATGTGAGTGTGTCTGCATGTGAGTGTGCCTGCGCATGTGAGTGTGCCTACATGTGTGTCTGCGCATGTGTGTCTGCATATGTGTCTGTGCATGAGTGTGCCTACATGTGAGTGTGTCTGTGCATGTGTGTCTGCATGTGTCTGCATGTGAGTGTGCCTGCACATGTGAGTGTGCCTGCATGTGTGTCTGCGCATTGAATGTGTCTGCATATGTGTGTCTGTGCATGAATGTGCCTGCATGTGAGTGTGTCTGTGCATGTGAGTGTGTCTACAAGTGTGTCTGTGCATGTGAGTGTGTCTGCATGTGAGTGTGCCTGCAGGGTATGTCCCTGCCTGTTTGTGTATCTGTGCATGAGTGTATCTGCCTGAGTCTTCCTACATGCATGTGTGTGTGTGTGTGGCAGTGGTGGTGGTAGGGGACATGATCAAGCAGCGGCCTATACCCATGGGTGAGGGCGGCTCCTCATTTTCTGTCCACAGTGGCTAGCTTCTCCCAGAAGAACATGGAGCCTAAGCAAAGTATGTAAAGTACTTAGGCATACATAGGAAATTTTTTAAAGACCTATAAATGTTTGAATTTATTTTGAAATGTTAATATTTTCTACCTGTAATTATTAAAGATTTCTGTAACATTCATTTCCCTCCAAAAAAGCAAAAGCTCCCAAAAGGCTCAAGTGGCAGTCAGGGTCAATGTCTCCACAAAGTGTCCCCAGTAGGGTGACTCAGGATGCTCAGACACCCAAGACCTCGCCTGTGGGATCCTCTGAGGGCTCAGCCCCAACCAAGAGATTCGGGAACCCTCCTTCCCCACATCACCCCACCCAGTGTCCACCAGTGCAAGCAGCGTCCTCCTCCCACTGTCCGGCTGCCTGTTCCCCAGACGGGGTTCCTTTGGTAGGGGTTACCCTCGTAGGGGTTCTCCTTACCAGGATCTTTGCAAACAGCCTCTGATGAAAACAGAGAAGCCATGCTGGAGCCTGCCCAGCACAGCATCCTGGCCCATTCAGGGCTTTGTTGCACGTGGACACCAGTCAGTAACAGGGCGCCCTGGATACACATGCACAGGCCTACTCAGACCAACTACATCAAAATGGTTGGAGTGGGGCTCAGGCCAGTGGGGATCCGCTCACCCCCAGACTCTCATGCCTGGAGGAGGTGGAGACAGGAGACAGAGCATGCAGGACAAGGAAGACACCTGGCCCCAAGGGACTCTCCCGTGCACCCAAGGTCCTGAGAGAGGCTGGCACTGCCGCCCTGGGTGACTGCTCTGACCCTGGTGTCCCTTCTGTGCTGTTTCATTTAAGGAGCTTCCATCTCTGCCAAGGATTAAGTAGCTGGAAGCCACAGCCAGTGCTAGTTCCTAATTATCTTCGGGGATTTACAGTTCCCTTTCCGAGGTTCAGAGATGGTCGGTCCTCCGTTCCAGATAGCAAGGAACACGTGTTGGTGAGCCGCGCGACTGCTGCTGGACGTGAGCCTTGACACTGAGCTGCTGTGTGTGGCAATGCAGCAGGGAGAGTGTCCCACAGCCTAGGGGAACAGGGCAAGGGTGTGTAGAATCTACAGGCAGCTCAGAAGCACCCCCCCCCACCCCAGC
The DNA here is from genome assembly GCF_034190915.1 of Cavia porcellus. Classification (NCBI taxonomy): domain Eukaryota; kingdom Metazoa; phylum Chordata; class Mammalia; order Rodentia; family Caviidae; genus Cavia; species Cavia porcellus. The sequence goes on along the minus strand of NW_026947503.1, from coordinate 63,748,751 downwards.
TTGAGAAGGCCACTGAGCTGTCCATAGAGGTGAGAATCCCTGTCCAAAATGCTTGGGGACTCTGGACTTTTTCAGGTGTTGAATATTTGTGTACACATAATAAGATTCCTTGCCACAGGACCTGCTTCTAAATCCAGGGTCCATTAATGTTTTGTATGCGTGTTACACACACAGCCTACTGGGACATTTCATATACTTTTTTCCTGCACCTGCATTTTTATGGTGACCGGTCACCTAAGGTCAGGCGTGGTGTTTTCCACCTGTAGCATCATGTCTGTGCTCAGAAAGTTATGGATTTTGGAGTATTTTGGATTCAGGGATTAAAGATGCTCAACCTGTTGTAGTAAAGCCCCCAACCCTGGGATTTGTTGCCCATTTAACCCTCACCAGGTGGGGAGCCCCTCTCTTTCAGGGCACTGTTGAAGGGGAAAAATCAGTGGGCTCCGCAGGAAGTTCCCAACCTGCGGCGTCCTCAGCCTTCACCCCTCAGAGTGCAGCATCTGCAGGATGGATTGCCGAGACCCTCAAGACCTTGCTCCCAGACGTGCAGCACCAGACGGGTCACCATTCAGCCTGGGCGTCAGGGGCAGTGCCGGCCCTCCCCAGCACTTCCTTTCAGACCTGCGATTCTTCACATCCACTGATTCCCTGTGCCGTGGGCCCTGGTCCAGCAGCAGGACATGGGAATCAAGGCCGGCGGCCCTGAGTGAACGTGAGAATCCTGCGATTGGCAGCAGCCCCCTCTCTTTGCATTGCTGCTTTGCTCTTTAGTCTCCAGTGGCTTTGGACCACACTGCAGAGGCCAGCAGGCTGGGTGACCTCTGCTCTTGGGTCTCTGGTGTCTCATACATTTCAGGATGTTCAGTGACACAATCTCTCTGGAGACTGCCACTTGCCCAAATGTCCCTCCCGCTGGGACCAAGAGATCGATCAATGGGCAGGCTGACAAGCAGACCCTCCCTGGGGGCTAATGGGCTCACAGAAGGGAGCCTTTGGCCTTGGGCCTCCTGCCGCCAGGGGCACAGCTGTCAGCCAGCTGTCAGTGACACTAATACTAAGCCGAGCAGGGGAGAAGAGCTGCCAGGCACAGAGGGTGGCAGCAGCAGCCTGAGCTCCACTCCATTGCCAGGAAAGCAGGCTCTCACAGACAAGGGGTGATCTGTAAACATGGCTGATGTTCAAAGTTCACACGTTCGTTACCATGAAGAGCCCTGGGAACCTCCCCTCGCTCTGAACTCACTGCGCCTGCCACTTCTTGCCCCTTCAGGAAGCAGCTCTGGAGTTCCTCTTTCATGAAGGACTTCAGTTGCACTGTCGTGACTGCCTTGATGTCCTGAATGGATTCTGAAGTTTCCCCTGCATGGTCATTTTGACTTTGGGGAAGGGCTGGAAGTTACATGGTGCCGGATCCGGTGAGGCTGATGAGGACACGGCGTTGGGTTTTTACAAGGCTGCTTTTCCATTGGGGGTACTTGGCAGCCACATTCACCTTACTCCTGATTGGACCTCATAAAGGCACTCAGGGAAGAGGACTCCAGAACTGCTTCAGAAACTAGGAGGAGTGTACTCACAGGAAGGGAGGATTTGGGTCGGGTTAAGGGCAGTGCGTCTTTTACCCTATTAATTACTGTAATGTGCATTCACCGTAGTTGGTGGTCAGACTTTTTCAGGAGGCAGCTGGTGAGAGGCCTGGGTCAGGAATGAGAGTCCTGGTCCTGCCCTGCACAGAAGCTGGCTGTGCACCGGGCTCTGGTCAAGATGACCCCCTGAATCTGCAGAGACTGCCTGTGCAGGTTTCCGGGCCCTCCTTAAAGGAATTGTGTCACTCCAAGCTGTGACCTGAAGGAGGAAGCCACTCTGGACGCCATGGGCCTCCGCTGGTCTGCATTTGCCTGAGGATGCGTCTGCTGCTTCCCTTCCAAGCTGATTCCAAATGACACTGCAGGCGCCTGCGTTTTTATTTCAAATGACAACTTTGGCCACACAAACTGTCACCAACTCTCATTATTGTTTTCTTTGAAAGGATTCTAAGTTCCGAGGCACACTCGGATCCTGGGATTCCTCATTGGACCTGGTTACTATAGCTACGAATGTGTCTTTCAGATGTGCCGTTTAGAAAATCATTTGGCATACAGCTGCGTGCAGGTGACAGTGCTGTCCTGGGGTGGGGCACTCGCTGAGCTGCGCAGGAAGTATCTTGCTGTCATTGCCCTCAGTCATCCCTTCTCCGTCCCAAGAAATTTTCTTGTGACGAGTTGTAAGTGAGAGTCTAGCAACTGTCCTGGGTCGCAGTGGAGTACTGGCTACGGAGCTAGGCTGGTAGTTTAAACTGTGTCCCGCTGAGTGGGTCAAGCTGCTCCTTCCTCCTGCACATCAGCTAAAAGTGAGTTTAAATTTATTGTATTTAGCTGGGGGAATAGCTCAGTAGCATAAGTGCCTGCATGGCAAACACAAAGTCCTGAGTTCAATTCCCCATGACCCCCCCCCAAAGAAAATTCTGCAATCAAATTTACTGTATTTAGGACACAGTAGGCTGAGAGTTTTGAGTTATTGGTAGGGAAATCATGCCAAATAAAAATGGTGCCAGAGGCTGGATGTGGTAGTGCACACCTGTAATCCCAGTGCTCTGGAGGTTGAGGGAGGGGGATTGCTGAGAGCTCAAGGCCAGCCTGGGCTACAAAGTGAGTTCAAGACCAGCCTGAACTACATAACAAGATCTTGTCTCAAAAAGACAAAAAAAAAAAAAAAAAAAAAAGAAAAGAAAAAGAAATAAAGGTGCCAGAATAATACTATCTAGGTTAAAATATTGTTAGGTGTCAAATGTAAAGAAAGAGAATGAAAGGAAAAATCAGTTAAAAATTGAAATATAAAATATTTTGGAACACAAATATAAAGGAAACACTGTAACTATGTAAAAGTTAACTTCATTAAAAAACAAAATTTAGGGCTGGAGATTTAACTTAATTGGTATAAGTGCCAGGTAAGTGTAAGGTCGTGAGTTTGATCCACAGTACAAAAAAAAAAAAAAGAAAAGAAAAGAAAAAGAAATTTCAAGTAAATGATAAATAGGAATAAGTATATTTTTAATATAAATGTGTAATACATGGTTGCTGTCCTTATAGAAAAGAGTTATAGAATCAGTAAGAAAAAATGAACGTTCCAAGAGAAAAAAGATACATGGATAGAAAATTTTCAATAGAAGTACTGTTATTTGGCCTGTAACTAATATTGCATACATCACATAGCATCCCATAAATATACAGAAGAATGATTTGTCAATCAAAATCAGTTTTAATAATATTTTAAAGAAAATAAAAGCACCTCACCTGTGATAGTCACCTGCAACAAGAATCAAAAATGCAAACCAAACATAAAATTGAGGTATTTTGTACCTAATTTGAAGCATTTACAAAGAATAATAATGACCTCCATTAGCAAAGGCTCACGAAAGCAGGCATTTGCAGACATAGCTTACAGATTGGATATTCATAAAGAAAAGCCTCAGTTTTAGTACAGTGTCACCAAGAATTCAGAGAACGCGCGAAGCAAGTTCTGTACCAGACCTGGAAATGCAGCTGCCAAGACTTCAGGATCCTGCACTTTAGGAGCTGCAAGGGATCAGAGGGAGGAAGAAAAATTACACAGAGGATGATTAGACCATAACCAGGCTACGCCAGAATGGATGGTACTGAAACGCAGGTGCTTCCCACTACCGTGGCTGCAGGCCCCTCTGGTACCACCCCTACACTGCTCCTCTCAGCCCTAAGACAGGTCCAGGAAAACGTGGTTCTGTACCGCTCTTCCCTCCCCAAGAGAGTCAGGCCCCCATCTATAAAGAAATACCGACCATCCGATTTCTGTGCATATAAAACATCTGATGTTGGCTTTCTTCCCAGAACTAACCCTGGAGAAATTACAGAAGCTAGGGGAAAGCTTGAATCCCAGGCACTTTTTAAAAGTGAGAACCCTGGTTGTGTTGGACTCATGCGTGTGGGAGGCAGGTGAGGGCGACGGTGGAAGAGAGAAGGTAAAGAGGGGTGGGCTCCCGTGGACCCCTTCCCAGAGTTCCCCTGAGGCAGTTCGTGCCCACTCTTTCTTCAACAAGGCAGCAGCAACAGAAAATAAATAAAAAATAAATGAGAGAAAGAAAAAACAAGGGGAAAAGCAGAATATGCATTATAACCCCAGTTAAAATTCTAGAAAACAATAACTTGATGGGAAAGGATCCAAAATTATGTAACTCACTTTTTAAAAAAAATCTTACTAGTTAATGAAAAAATAAAAATATTCTCAAAATTTTTAAATCAATGGGAGTTTATTATCATGAGTAATTAATTTGAGGCTAAGAATCCACCACAGAGGGAAAGAAAGATTCAATCTAAAGAACAATGCAAAAGGAGATGAACAGAAAAACAAAATAGAATACATGTATACTTGATTGTACCTGAAAGGCCAAGAAGTGGTAAAGTGCATGTAAATGAACCCAAAACAGAATGATAAAAGCGATTCCTAATAGAATAGTAATCAATAAATGTAAATGGGTTAAACTCACAGATTAAAAGATAGAAGCTTTCAAATTGGCCTTGACAGAAGTTAGCAATATATTCTCTGCAAGAGAATGCTTAAAACAAACAAATGATATAGAGAAAGAGTGAAAAAAGTTAAAATGGGCAAATTCAGGGCAAAAGTATCTTAATATTTGACAGAATAGAGATAAAAAATCTAAAGATAAATGTGGATCTGGGAAATAGAACCATAGTCAGGAAGACAGAGCCACTGATACATCCACAGATATCCAGATGCAGCTTTAAACTATGTCAGCAGCAATGACAGAACATCAGGAAGAAATAAAATAAGAATTTTAGCTTTCAATGAGTACAGAAAGACTGTGCAAAAAATACTTGCTAAAATATCCCCTAACAGGAAAAACATCAAGCTACAGCTTCAAGAAGTTCTAAGACAATCCTCAGAATAAATACAAACATCTATCTCAATTATAGTGGGGGAAAACCTAGATCAAAAGCAAACTCTTCAAATCATATAAAGAAAAAAGGCAAATTACATTCAAGAGAACAGCAGTTAAAGCAACATCTCCCTTCTTAATGGAAGCGGAAGGAAGAGCAGTGTCAACACAAGGTGCTGAAATAAAGACTGCTGCCCCTCCAGAATCCTTTACTTGGAGAAAATATCTACCCACTTAGAAAGTAAAATTAACAGTTTAACAGGCTTCACAACAGATGAAACAGAAACAGCCGGCGAGTACATGAAAACAGCCATGAAGAAAATGAAGCCATAATGCGATACCACTGCCAGGATGGACAATTATATTTTTTTAAGCCAAAATGAATGTGTTGAGGCTGTAGAGCAACTGGAACTCTTGTAATTTTTGGTGAAAATACAAAATGATATGACCATTCAGGGAAAAGCCCTGGCAGTTTATTTCTTTTATAGAACTAAGCATGCATTCAAGTCCCAGCCATTTAATTTCTAGATATTCACTGAAAAGAAATGAAAACGTATGTTCACCAAAAGACTCAAACCAGAATATTCATAGCAGACTTTTTTGTAAAAGCCAAAAACTGAAAACAACCCGAGTCCACCAATAAAAGGCTGAGAAACAGAACTGATAAACTCATTCCCTGTAATACTGTTGGACAATAAATAGTAGTTTCTGTTGATACTTGCAACACCAAGGATAACTTTGCTAAAACTTAGGTTGCATAGACGAAGCTTTTCACAAGAGTTCACACTGTATAATTTCTTTATGAATTGTCTCACTGTGATAAGCTTTGTCCATTTGGAACTTAATATAAATGACATCAGCAACAGAAAAACTGTAGAACTTCACTTAAAGATAGGCACGCTCAGGTAGTGAGGAAGTATACTGATATCTCTACAAATTCCTCTGTGCATCTAAAATGAGGTAACCAATGTACAGATGGAGAGATAGATACAGACACACTGCAAAAGTAGAGTGAAGTGTTAATGGCAGAAATTTAGTGGTGCATAGAGGCATTCAGTACAAACAGTTCAAAACTTTTCTGTATGTATGAAAATGTGTATAATTTGTAATATTGGAAAAGTAAAACTGGAGATTATTAAAATTTACTAAAAGCCATACAAGATTTTATTATTCAGTGGAATGACATTAAATGCTTTCTTGTGGGATGATATAATAGAAAGATGAATTCTTCCCAAGTTAACCTACAAATTAAATGCAATTGTGATTAAAATTCCTGGTACATTTTTAACTCAATAAGCTTAAATTCAGTTTTGTATGGAAGAGTACATAGCCAAGAGTAACTGACTCAACATTGTAAAGGAAGAGCATAAAAAAGAAACTTTAGCAGATTTCTTGCAATGTCATAAGGACAGAATGATCCAGTAGTATCTCCTACCCCTGAGGGCACACTCTGAGATTCCCCAAGGACTCCTAAGACCTAGAGAGCGTGTGCCTTGGTTACTTTTCTCATTGCTGAGGCAAAATACCCAATACTCACAAGTTAAAGCAGGAAAGGTTTATGTAGCTCACAGTGTGTAGGGTTTTCTGTCCATAATCATCTGCCTCCAGGGCAGGGTGGCAGACGGCAGAGGGAACAGTTCACAGCTGGGGAAAAAGCAAAGGTAACAAGAGAGAGAGAAGAAGAGGAGAGGTTAGAGGAGGAGAAAGGAGAGAGGTCAGCCTCTTTCTGTCCCTTTTATTTTATCCAGAGTTCTGGGATTAGGGTGGTATCAATCCAATCAGCGGACTGATCCAGTAATCACTCAGGGGGAGCTAATCCCAGGACTTTTAATTCCAGCATCCAAAAAGCCAGTCTCCATGACACATGAGGCTCTGGCAGGGATATTCAGACACAAATCACAACATGGAACCCCACATGGAGGATTTTTTTTCTTGTATGAACATTTATGATACAGTTTAACTTACACATTAGACACACTGCAAGGTTAACAGTAACAATAATAAAATAGGACAATTATAGCATTATCCTTGAACAAATGTTATGTGAATGTGTTCTCTCTCTTAAAACAGTCAAGACAAATATAAATATTTCAAACTATAAAGGATCTTGGGTAATAAAAACCACAGATAAAGAAAGAACTATGCTAACAATATGAAATATCTGTGCAAGAATAAACAAGCTGGCCAAGCCAAAGAGCTTAAAGATAGAGTCACACACGTATATGAGACCATCATCTATGGCTGACATAGCCTTAAAAATCTGCTAAGGAAGGCTCAGTTGTTTGGTGGGTGGTGCTTGGGTTGCTGGCTCACTAACTGAGGGAAAAAGAGATTGAATCGGTCCCTAGTAACATCCAACAGGAACAGCAGATGGGGTAGATGTGAATTTAGAAACTATACTGCTCTCACAAGCCCATGCGGGAGTGTCTTCCCTACCCAAGGGCGGGAGGGACTTACACAGCTTCAGAGTCCAGGCAGCACACCCAGCCCTCTCTGCTTCCCACTTCCCACCTCGGCCCGATACCTGTGACACTACCTTCTCTCTGTCCCACCAGCGCAGGGGTGCAGGTACTTGGAGGTCACATTTCCATCATTCCAAGAACCAGCCCCACAGAACCCATTTACAGTGAAGTCGCGCACTCTGATATTTCGGATGTTAAAAAACAGAATATCAACATTGTATATAAAATTCATAAATGACCCTGTGCATTGTCAGTTGACACAGCTATTGACAGAGGATAAATTCCAGTACCCTATAAATACTGAAAATGGGAGACCCCCACATCCCTCATATAAAATAGCATGCTTAGGGGCCAGGAATATAGTTCAGGGGCACTGCACCTGCCTGGCCTTTGAGGGGTCTTGAGTCTAATCCCCAGTATCAAAACAAACAAACAAACAAAATAGCATGTAGTTGAATCATAGCATACACAGAGGTGGTAACTTGAACACCTCTAAATTACCTGCAATACTGAATACATGAAGTTTACAGGGAACACTGATGGGGGGAATTTGTATGGGCAGAGGCAGTCTTTTAAGAAGTATTTTTTACTTGCCATTTATTGAACCCAGACGTGGAACCTGTAGACAGGGAGGGCTGACTGTATTTCAAAACTTTGAGAACTAACATCAACATGCAAACCACAGATCTGCCTTGGTGTTAGTGTTATATATGGTGAGTTGTTTGCCTGTGTGCCTTTATGTATCTAACAAAGTTCAGCTTTGAGCAGATAGGATCTTTGTATTTAGGAGGAAAAATATTTTTCCTTCAATGGACTGGGTGAAATGAGGCATTGTTTTGAGTGAGTGCATAACAATATCATCCCAAAGGACTGGAGGAGGTGATGGCAGGCTGCAGGGAAGAAGCTTTGGCTTCAGCTTCTTTTGTATGCACTGAGCTCCCGAACCCCTCACTGTGATCACTAATGAAAGAAAACAGACTTAGCTTGTTGACCCTGAAATCAGGTCTGCTAGAATCTCACAGGACTGTAGGTGAATGAACTTACCTGGAAGTGTGCCTTCTTATTTTTCCAAAGTCCAGCAAATACACATGCTCGTGTGCGCAAGCACACACATACACACGCAAATACAAACGCATGCACACACCTCCACCCCTGGACTGCGGGATGCCTAGAATCTGTGCTGATGATTGTGGACCACGAGCATTGTGGAGGCTTCTACCCACAGGCCTCTCGTTCCACTACTTTGTGCATCCCTGGGAGCAGAACAGCACTGATTCACTGAATTAAAACCTTTCTCTACATAGGTGAGCTCTATCCTTACACAATACATGAATGCGCTTCAATCTAAAAGATGAGGGTCAGTTACTGACATCTAACTCTGAGCTCTCATGTTTTGGAAGGGCCTTACTATCCGATTTGAAACCTGATAGGTAACTTCTTAATCAATGATTAAGCACTGGAGCACTGCCAATCATGATTGGCACTGGAGTCAGCAGCCGAAGGCTGAGGTGCCTTGGCTCTGGTGTTGGGTGAATGACTATCAATCCGTACACTAATGATGTTCTTCTTTAAATGAAGATTTTGTTTTCAGTTTGGATCACTTTCCTTATAAATCTGTGTTTTGGAAGTAGAGCCTGAACAGATGCTTTATGTATGTGGAGAGGTGGCAAGAACTAGGGTTTGCAACTTGAGGACACTTTTCACAAGATTGGGTAGCTCGCTATATTAAGTAAGCATGTATTTAGCACCTGTTTTAAAACAGGCCCTTGAGGCTGGGGGTGTAGCTCAGTGGTAGAGCACTTGCCTACCAGCACAAAACCCTGGGTTCAATCCTCAGCACTGCAGACTGGAGAGAGAGAGGGAAAGACACAGAGAGAGACATACACACAGAGAGAAAGAGAGAAGAAGAATAGATAGGTAGATGGACGACAGAGTTGGTTTTCAGCAACAATGATGTTCTCTCTTCCCCTGACTTCCTTTTTTCTTTTCCTTCCTTCCTTCCTTTATTTCTATCCTTTTGCAATCATTTAAGATACTTCCGCGTGCATAACAATTTGCCCTGTTTTAAGTATATGGAGAAGGATTCTTTTCCTTGCTTCCCAGAACATGGAATTTAATTAAACTCTGCATGCTCACATACAGCCAAAGTTAAAACCCAATATGAATGCACCATAGACACATGAGGGCATTAAATTACAAAACAGGAGAGACGTTACAAGCACAACTGAGCAGCTCTGATCCAAAAAATCAAACTCCAAAATCCCAAACTTTTTGAGCATCCATGTGACTCCACAAGGAGAAAATTCCACACCATGAAACTTTGCTTCATGCACAAAATTATTTAATAGAAAGTATAAAATTGCCTTCAGGCTATGCGTATAAATTGTACCTGAAACATAAAAGACTTGCATGTCTCGCCTTGGGTTCTGTCCCTTTGACAGGTCATTACATATGTGCAAATATTCCAATCAAAAAAAAATCTGAAATTCAAAACAATTCTGCTCCCACATATTTTGGATAAGGAATACTCAACCTATAGTTTTAAATGAACAGAAATGAAATGGATGATCTTTTAACTGCTGGCTGAGAAGGTTTTTCCGCTAATGAGCATCACGGAGCACGGCACAGGAGGGAGAATTTGTGTTGCCTGAAATGATCGCACTGAAGGCACAGGCAGGGTCAGGCCTTGAGTGTGGTGGGAGGGTGATTATGGATGCAGCGGCTGGGAGCAGGCAGGACCCGGGCAATCAGTCAGGGTGGGAAAGCAGCGTGCGAGGCTCACAGGGAAACAATTTCCTCCTGGAAGCACTGGGCCTGGGCAGGTTTGCCACATGCCTCCTCTGTTGCTGCCGAGACTGGGAATTCAGATGGGTCAGGACAGGGGCCCAGGGCACCGTGCAGGACCACCCCTTTGGCTCATGGCTGCTTCTTCCCTGAACCCAGCTAACCCGGCCATCAGTGAACAAGAGCAAGTAAGCCCCAGTCACTGGGTATCTGAAAGCAAGACTACTTCCCTGGGCATCCGTGGGACTTGGGACTCAGACAGATCCAACCATGGAATCCGTGTTTTAACCTAATCATCCTTGTAGCATTTTTCTATAGCGATACAAATTAAAAACAGTGATCAGGTAACAGGAAGAGACAATGTGTTTCTCCAATCTTTAGTCACTTATTGTAGGAAGCCTCAGGGTGACTTCAAGAAGCTAGTAGGTTGGGCAGGGCATATGGATCGGGGCACAGTGCCTGTCTGGCAAGCAGGAGGTCATGAGTTCAATTACTGATACCATAAAAAAAGAGAGAGAGAGAAGAAGCTATTAAGCAACCATGACTGCCTAAAGAAGATTACTAATTTTTAAAAGTTTCCCTGTTGTCCTATCTGGCCCATCTTAATAATATAGAGCAGTCTTGTATTAAATATCTAATTGAGTAAATCTTAGTCAGTCATACAAAAAGTTTCTCGAAATTTACTCAGAATATTTTATGCTTCTTAGGTGAACTGGAAAATCAACAAGCACAAGGGCACTCCTGGAAATTTTCAAGTAAGCTACAGAAAACACACTGAATACCAATAAACAGCCTTGCGATGTCTGTGTGAGAAAGTACTCGAACTTGGAAGTAGAAGGGAAACTGAGATTTGGCCTCGATCCCTGGCAGATTTCTCACACGCGATGAAATTCCTCAGAGCAGGAGCGGCAAATGCCTCCTCCCACGGAGGGCATGGCTGCTAATCGATCACAGTACACTTCCTGCTGAATCTGAAGCACGCTCAGAATCCTCCGCAACACAGTGCTGCAGCAGGCAGGTCCCCTCTATGAGAGCTGTCAGTAGGCAGTATCTATATGTCATTTACAACACTTATGTAAACTCCATGTACACACATAGTGCACCTCCAAACAAGACCAAATAGATTAATTAAATCCCCTGGAGCTGGAAAACCCAGCTCAGGGTTATTTCTTTATTTACACACCATCTGACAAGTAACTGCAAAGCACCTGTAGGTTCTGGGGCTACAAAACTAAAGATGAAAGACGGAGCACCTACCTCCCAAAGCTTACATCCTAACGTAAGAATTCTGATAGCCTCAGCATATATGTGTTATCGCAAGAGAGATACTGTCAAAATCTAACACTAAACAGTGTTAGACAGTGTTAGAAAGCATAGTGATAGAGATGACAGAGTGGTGGGAGCACATAATGTATTTGTAGGTCGTGTTTGGTCAGGGATGGCTGCATAATGGTGATCTCATACTGTTTGAGCCATCGTTTAACAAAGCAGTCAGTTTACCTCGAGGGAGGGCAACATTCCAAGCAATAAGAAGACCTGGAACAGATTGCTCTAGGCAAAACACAAGGGCAAAGTCACTGCTGCAGGCACACACAGGGCTGGAACTGCAGCCTGTGCAGAGAAGCCAAAGGAGGGACAGGAAGTAAGAGGCTGAGATGGGTCGAGCAGAGTCCTCCACAGGCTCAGGTGAGGAGTATGGGCTGCCTGCGGGATGCAGTGGAGGTTTTATTCTGGGAGTCACATGATTAAAAGCTGCTTGTGTGTAGTGCAGGGAATAAATAAGCAAACATGGCGGCAGGAAGATGATCCAGTGGAATCCTGTAATTTTTTGGACCTCCCCACTCCACAAAAGGCCCACATGTTCAAGCCTTGGTCACTGGCTTGTGGTGCTCCTGGGAGGCAGGAGGACTTGTCAGAAGTGAATCAGGCTGGGAGGAAGTTAGGTTACTGGTTGCCCTGGAGGTGGATGCTGAGATATTGGTCCCTTTCTCTCTCACTCTGACTCTGGGCCACCACAAGGTGAGCACCTCCCTTACCACGCACTCCCACTACAACGTTCTGCATCACCAAGCACCCAAAGGCAATGACGACAATCAGCCATGGACTGAATTCCCTGAACCAGGAGTCAAAATAAGTCTTCACCTTTATGAGTAGTTTCTCTTTAGTATTTGTCACAGCAACAGAAAGCTGACTGACACAGTTTCTGAAATATAGTTGTCTCCCCTTCTCCATGGAGGAGCCATTTCAGGATCCTCAAAGGATGATGAATAATACCAAGTCCTATATATACATTTTTCCTACATAAGCACACCTATAATAAAGTTTGGCTTTTAAATTAGGTAGAGTAACATATTAACACAATAAGAAAATAGTACAATTATAACAAAATGTCATAATAAAAGTTATATGAACCTAATCTTTCAAAATATCTCGTCCTATCTTTGCTCATCTTATTTTAATTTTTATTTTTATTAATATATGTTTGTAGCATATAATGATTGCATTCCTTGTGGAAAGTCTGTGCACAGATGTAAACATCTGAATTGACTTCTCATCCCCTTGGTCAACTTCCCTCTTGCAAAGTATATCTCCCTGCTTCCTATTACCTATCTCTTTTTTTGCTCCTTACTTATATGTTGAGTTTCTCATATGAGAGAAATCATGCATATGATGTGAAATGGCCCAGATTTGCTGATGAGACAAAATAAGGTGAAGGAAGCCAGGGCTGTGTTGTAACTTTAGGTTCCTACCTAGTGGTTCTTTGGACACAAGCACTGTGATACTCAAGGTTGGCCTGGTAACCGTGGCAACCACTAAATGACTAGCAGGTAGTATACACAGTGTGGATCCACTGGACACAAAGGGATAAGTCATATCCCTGCTGGGTCAGAGGGGAATGGTGTGAGTTTCCCCGAGCTACTTGGTATAGTGTACAATTTAAAGCTGACTGAATGTTTATTTCTGGGATTTTTCATTGACTTTTATCAGACCATAGGTCATCACAGGTAACTGAACCATGGAAATCCAAACCATAAGTAAAACTACCACAGTGCAGGCCAGGGTAACTGGACTGGAATGGCGGTGACAGGCAGTGAGGCTGGCTGGATTTGGCTTGCATTTGGGGCATAGCTGGTAGCCTCCTGATAGAAAGGATAACCACTGCAGAGGTGATCTGAAGCACAGCCCACAAGCAGTTCTTGTTGGTTGGATACTTGCTTTGTACCAGGTCCGTTGCTAGGCAGTTTTGCATACATTGTTTATTTTGATTCCCAGAAGAAGACTCTAAAGTGGATAACTATTATTATCCATCCTCTGCAGAAGAGAAAACAACTCAGAAAAGTTAAACAGTTTGAACATATGGCCACTAAGTGGTGAAGCAGAAATTCAACGCAAATGTGTGTGATTCCAAAGACAGGGGTTCTGGACTATTCTAAATTCTGCACATGAGACCCAGAATGTACAGAGCGGTGACCATGTGCAAGGGACACAGGGCCGGGCACAATGGAGAAATGACCTGTAGATTGCATTCCGGAAGTGGAGGAGGGCTGGAGAAAAGGCCAGTGGATCTGGGAAATAAAAGAAATCAAGAGCATCAGCAGATTCGTTCAGCCACTGGACAACAAGAATGGAGCCAGCACGGGTGCATGGAGTTTAAAGTCTCCGATCTTCTAGTTCCTAGATCAGTTACAGCTGAGCAGGCACCAAACAGTTCTTTTCTTCACTGACCCTCCCCCACTCCATAGACACGCCAATCAAACAAGCATACCCTCATCTGCTATGCCCTCCTGCCCTGCCTTCTACTGGGCCCATTTGCTGCAAGGCTTGAATATGCCCACACGTGACATTTAGTCTCTTCCCTGGTTTCATGAAGTTTGCTGAAAGCCACACTAGATTTTCAATGAAGACACAATCACCAACAATGATACTCAGGAATGCAGCCCATTGCTAGGTCTTGTGTCCCTTTTTATCCCTATGGAGTCACAGTGGGTCGGACTTAGGCTTATGCTGGATGTGTCCATTCCTTCCTTTGATGAGAGAAACCAGGAGTTTAAGTGAGTTGCATCAGGAGGTCTAAACAATAAAAAAGGGCCCTGGAAACAGGAAGTGCAGATGCAAAGGTTACGTAGCCTGGCAATGACAGAGGTCCTGCAGATGGTGACAGCTGACCCCTGCTGACAGCATGGGGACACCTGGAAGGGCCCTCTCCTGGCATCCTCTTTGGTCTTTTCCTCTTGGAATTCAGGGGCACTCCATGATATGCTTTTCTTAGTAAGTGCATGGTTCATCTCCTCTGTGAGTGCCTACTGTCACCTGCTCAGCAATGTCAGGAGCTGACAGTAGGACCTGCCCAGGGGCAGAAGCCAAGGGGACCTCGTGCGAGCTTTGAGGAGGTGCTTGCAGCTGAATCCCAGTTAAACAGTGATGCTTCAGGATAGCTCTGAGTAATCATGTCTTTGACCTTCAACAGGAATGACACTCAAGGGTTCATTTGCATATTACTAAATATAACAGCCCTTCTCTTTACATTTGTTTGCAACTTTAGTGCCTCTCTGCTGGGACCAGAGAGAACTGCTTGAAGCTGCTTCCCTGTAGGTATCCTAAGAAAGCGTACTTAACAGGAAAAGTAATGTGACCATCACACAGCGTCTTCCTATAGGGACTGCGGGCTCCGTATATTATGTGTTCACATCCAATGGCAACGTTGATTAACTCACAGCATGCAGAGGCCTTGGAACTTGATGAGCCAAGGGTCATAGAGAACCAAGAAAACCTTGATTATAATGAAATATTAACAGCTAATTACACATCTAAACAGGAGAGATCAATATGGCACGGCAGAACTCACCCCTAATTGCCTAGAGGAGCAGCAAAATGACAGGAGTGTGATACTGGGAAAGTGTCTTCGAAAAGCCACCAGAATGCCCAGGGCAGTGGACGCTGTTGGAGCAGGTGGAGTTTCACCTGTGTTCAGCAGACAGAGGGACTCAGGGAGAGGCACCTGTCCACTCAGCACCACCCTCACCCAGTAGCAGAGCTCATGTGACTCTGTGTGGGGTACACAAGTTTCAATGCACTGCACCAGGACTTCTACCCTTATCTCCTGGTCATAGGAGCCTGTGATTAAGGTGGCTTCTTTGTCAGTATTTCTGTTTGTTATACATCCAAAACAGCACTGCAAGTCTGAACCCACAGAAGGATGTGCCTTGCCTTGTACAGAGATGCATGTGGACCATGGGGTTAGTCCCCATGAAAACCTCTCCACACACGTGGAACCAGTGTACCCTGCATCTCCGTGATGCCTGGGGAGGGCACTGCCAAGATACCAACAAGGGAACCAACTCTGAGGGGCAGCTGTGCAGTGCGGGGAGCAGCTAACGTGGTCAGCACCTGCTGCCTCTCACAGAAAGACATCATTTCAAAGCCATGCTCAGCTCATTTCAAACTCTGAGCAAGACAGACCATTTCAACAAAGCTGTGGGGGGCACCGCACCACAGCTCCCACAGCCTGCCTGGGACTCAGACGCCCAGCCAGGAGAAGCTGACTGCAGGAGCAATCATCAATCCTGGTGTCCTCATCCACAAACTTTTTCTTGCTCCTTTCCCAGACTGATTTATGCCAGCTGCTGGGTTTTGGGGTGCTCCATGAAAGGACCCGGACTTCTTCACCTAACAACCCCATCATTCCCTAGGACAGGACCTCTCATCTGCACCAATGTTGACATTTGGGCTGGGTGGTTCTTTGCGTGGAGCACTGTCTTGTGCATCGTAGGCTGTTGAGCTGTATCCCTGGCTCCTGTCTCCCAGATGCTGGGTGCACGTCTCAGCTAGGACACTCGGAAATGTCTCCAGACATTGGCAAATGTCACCTGGAAGACAAAACCACCTCTTGCACCCCAGAACCAGAACGCGCACTGTTGCCCTTAAGGTTGGAAATCTCCCACTCAATCATCTGGGTTTGGCCAGTAAATGGAGAAAGAGAGGGGGAGGGGTGGGGAAGAGGGGGAGACAGAGACAGACAGAGAGACATGCATGTCTACTGCTAGACACCTCGCAGGGCAGTGAGATCCCCAGAGGCCCCCGGCTTCCCTGATAAGATGCAGCCCCAAGTCCCCACCTGGGGTCCTAGAGGCCCAGTGCTCAAAAAGAGGATGGACCTCTGACCTCACACTGGCGGGGGAGCTTTACTATGGCCAGGTCTCCAGGCCTCTCTGTGCAGGGTCCTCAGTCCCTAGGTTCCTTCCTTCCTTGTCCTCTTCTATATTATTTTCCAAATAAACATCTTCCTGCACAGTTAAGGTGTACAACAGGCTGTCACGTGATGCGCAACGAGATGGTGAGAACCGTACTGTAATGAAGCCAATTAATGTAATCCATTATCTCAGGGTTATCGCTTTAGCGGTTGTTTCTCCGGCGGAAGCAGCTAAGGATGCTCACGCAGCACCAGTGTGGAGGTATCCGCTTGGCCACCAGCCCTCTCACTCTGGGCGTCAATGTGTGCTCGCCCCTCCAAGCTGCCTGCCGCTCTGCATGCGGTACCCCACGTCTCCCCGCCTCCTGCCCCCGCCTTCCCCTGCCCCTCTGGTTCTTCTGCTCTGTGTGTTTAGTTTATTTTGCATTTCCACATAGCCGTAAAACCATGCAATATTTTCCTTTCCACATCTGGTCTTTTTAGCATAACGTCCTCTAGTTCCACCCCTGTTGTGGCAAATGGCAAGCTCGGGCTCCTTCTGATGGCCAATTAATATTCTTTGATACATCTCACACTTTCTCCCGGTTTTGGTCCTTTTCTTTTCTTCCAGGTGTTAGAAATCAAGCCGGAACCTTATGCACACTGGGCTAGCGCGCAGCTCCCGAGCTGCACGCCCTACCCTTCCTGCCTCCGCAGGGCTGCAGGTGAAGGCTGAGGGTCTCCAGGCCTTAGCAGCCCCGAGCGGGGCGGTGTTCACATCTTCACAGGGCTCCGCTTCATCTCTGCCGGTTATATTCCCTGCCCAGTGCTTGCTAGCTCAGAGGATGGCTCTAATTTTGTTTCTTCAGTAGCTTCCTAATTAGTATCAAAGTAAATACCCCCCCCCATCATCTTTTTTTGATGTTATGGTAAAAAAGGTAAAACAAAATTTCATAACAAAATGATAGGAGAACAACAATAGTTAATCCTTTACATTCATTTATCTTTACAGTCGTGCTCAGGGTACACGATAGGGGCGTAAGAATTTCACCGATGGATCTTAGCACAGAGCCTCCTTTGTAAGGAACTGAGAGACGCTGCTAGGATAACCGACTTGGGCGCTCTCTCTTCTCCCCACTGCCCTTTCCTCTTTCACTCGTCCTAGTTCCTTTTTCCTTTTGAACACTTTCTTCCCATTTCACAAAATCTGGCATATATTTTAGAACTTAGTGACTCTTTCAGTTTCTCACACCAGGGAGACAATATCGTGTTTACAATGGGAGTCTGATTGATTTCACTTATGTGTATTGTCTCAAGTTGCACCCACTTACCTGTAAAAGTCTCAAATTTATCCTTCCTTATGGCTGATCAGTACTCCATTTTATAAAAAGACCACATCTTTTTTATCCATTCCTCGGTTGATGGACATCTGAGTTGTTTCCAAGGTATCACCTTTTTAAAGAAAGGGTCCATCTCAACTATGTAGAATCTCAAAGACAAGAAGGGGAGAAAGGCAGCGGAGGCCAGGGAGAGAAATGTCAGGTGAGCTGTGAAGAGATTTCCAGAAGCATGAAGGAGAGAAGGTAGGAAGGGCAGTGCTTATGAAGAAAGGGGACGTGAGCTACAGAAAGAGTTTGGAAGGGGCTCACTTCTAGATAGTTGAGAAGTACAAATATAGCTCCTTTCGAAGTTACTCTTTAGCTGTGGGGCTCTGGTTCCCTGACGTGAGCCCTCAGGGGTACGCTTCCCTAAGAAGGTGCTTCTATACAAATCCCTGTGACTCAGCTGTGTGGAGGCAGTGAAAGAGTCCTGTCAGTGAGAAGAGAATTAAAAAGGGGAGGCTTAGCCAAGGACTAGGACATTGTGCTTTTCTCCTCAGTGCCGGGTTCAGGGGAACCCAGGTATGCAATCGCCAGTGCACGAATCTACATCAGAGAGTGCTGGTGTCCGGACAGGTCATGCTCAGAATCCAGGAGGTCAGCAAGGCTAATGCCTCACAGACTTAAAATGCGCACAGAATACGAGTCACCAAAGGACCTCATTGGAGCACGGGTTCTGGCTGAACTTGTCTGAAGGGGTCTACATTTCTAAGGAGATCCTGGGCAGTACCACCATATGCAGGTCAATGGGCCGTGGTTGGATAGTGTCCATCTGTTGCTTTGACCAACTGCATAGACTAAGTGATTTACGAAAACAGGAGATGTATTCTGGATCACAGTCTGGAGGCTGGGAAGCCTGTGCTGGCATCTGCTTGGCTTCAATGAGATTGCATGCTGCAGTAGGGTCTAATTTCAGTCTGTGTTATAGCATTTGTCCCAAGCTTTTGAACATTTGCACTTCAAGGGACTCAAAGGTGGAGGAGAAATGGGACCTGGCACAGAGTCTCCAGGTAGACTGTGGAATGGTACAAAGCAACGGAGGGCATTTTTATGAGGGAAAAAAAAGGCTGAAAGGAACTGCTCCCATACAACCTCTTTCTCAGCAGCGAGAGGTCAGTCTTTTATAAAAAGATGGTGTTGGTGGTGTACAAGTCAAGTTGCTTCCAAGCTTGTTACACTGGACCACTCCCTAAGCCAAGCCAGACTTGGGCTTGATTTTGCTCAGTCTTCACCCTGAACTCTTCCATCCCTGTGACCTGAACATTTAGAAATTTGTCACTGCAGAAAATAAATCTGCCTTCCATTTCTAATACTTTCAGACACTAAAAAAAGATCTCAAGTGATTAAGTTGTCTAATTAACAACTGTAGCTGCTTAACCCTTCCTTTATTAACAAAAACACTGGCACCAAATCCCATTCAGCTCCAAAGCGATGATAAGACAGTTAAGCACTGCTGCCCCAGGGATATTTTCCTAACTGTGCTCTGAAATGGTCCATACTCACAACTACTAAGAGAATTTCAATCATAAATATTGTGCTTTCTAATAGACTAGCAATTTGTTTGCCTTTCAACATTAGGGGTGATGATTCCTCATCCTTCATCCTATGCTAATAATTGATTCATTTGCAGTGATGAAAAATTGCAATTATTTTTACTCATATAGCCTTATTACCATGTAAATTTCCCTCTTGTTTATTTTCAGGCAGTCACAATTACTTGGGCAACCCAGATGACACATCATTGGCAGTTACTAGTATTAAATAATGACAAAAGTATGTCTTGCAAAATCAACATAATAATGAAAAGAAGTCTTAGAAAACCCCCATGGCAAAAAGTAGCAATTCAGTACAAAAGTACTTCATTTAAAAGTGAAATGCAAATGCAATATAAATTATTTGAAACGATGGGAGCCAGGAAGGCTCTGTTATACTTCAAGAATGTCCGCCTCATTCTATGAAGAGGGGGACCCCAAGATTCAAATAACTCCAGAAGGGGCACTGACATACAGCACTTTATAGTAAATTATTTGGCTTCTCCTCACTTCCCCTTTGAGAGTCTCAAAATGCCTATTTGAAGTGATTCCAGGTTTGGGGTACAGAGATGTTCTCCATCTGGGGAGCACAGGAAGATCACAAGTTTTTGTTGACTTAAACTGGCATTCAGAAACTTGGATCTGTGGCCACGTGACAGATGTTTTGACCATCTGGAGTTTGATCTATCAATTTACAATTTTTTGCTAACTTCTTTTATGTTACTATTTAATAACATATTTATGATAATACTAATGACTATATAATGATTTAATTTTAGAATAAAGATATTTGGATCTCAAATGATTGTTAAAAGAACTTCTCAAATTTATTTTTAAAAAATGTAGCACTGTCATACAGAAATAACTGGAATTTGTCTTTACATTTAAAAAAAAATAATCCTCTAAGCTATTTAGAGCCTCAGTAAAAAAAACCAATCCTTGGATTCTGAGATAGTTTAGGTTTTGTACATATAAACACAATTTTAAAACACAATATCATCAATTTATTTGCAATTTGTACAAAAAAGGAGACAGTGACACTGACATTACTAGAAGAAAACAAGTCTTTGGTGAATGTAAAGAAAGGTATAAGCTGTCTGGCTTTGTGCAAATTCCCTTTTACAAGTAGCTAAAACCCAGAGCTTATGTGCTACCAGAGGTTCCTAACAAACTGACAGTGCAACTCCACATCTCTTCAGGAAATGTAGGATTTGACCAGCAACGCTTTTCCCAGATAGATAAATTAGGTAGGCAGCACCTAGATAGAGTGATACATATAATACGAATTTCTTAATTTTAGCAAGCTTGAGAAAGACCTCAGGGAAGTGGGTAGTCATTTCCATTAAACTGGCTTGATGAGCCTTTTGTGATTACATTTTAATAGCGGTTCCTTCTAGCAAGTTCCATTTACTCCAATCTGCGGTCCTTCCCTTCCTATTTCAGAAAGCATCTAACGCCAACCATAAATGCAGCCTCTCTACAGTTAATGTGAACATCCCTTACTCTTCTCATTGAAGGCCTCACCGTCTTCATTAAGAAGTTGAGTTCAAATGATCTCAAGGGTTCTGAGTCTCCAGCATTATCTAGGCTTGAAGCTATGGTAGGGGAAAAGAAGACAGAAACACGATTTGCTTCCTGGGAATGCACATGGTTCCCTGGCATCGAGTCACCCGGCCTCTTGGGGTCTGGGTGGGCGCATTGTGCAGGGTGGGTTCTCGGATCTTCCGCCACCTGTGACTCCAAAACTTAGGCTCAGGCAAGGGGACAAGCTGTTTGCAAGGACTGGCAACTCAACCCAGAACATTCTGAAATATTTATTGCATTTTATGGTTCTGTTCCATGTGGTGAGGAACTCACCTCAAAGTATACACTGTGCGAGGAAAGAAACATAAAATATTTAACTTTTGTTAAAAACAACTACTGCTAAGATTTTAATCATAAAGAAGAAAACAAACAGTGGAAACTTTTGTCAAGTGCTCAAGTGCTGATCTCTGGTTCTTTCTAGCTGAGTCTGGGTTCCATCCGGTCTGTACTAGGTTCACGGCTCCGCAGGGCTCTGGCAGTCTGGGAGCTCTGCTGAGTGAGATTTCCTCCTGGGGTTGGCAGGACCTCCCCAGAGCTCCAGCCCAAGAAATCTAAACTGTGCTATTGGCCGGGCACTGAAAGAAAGTCTGGATAACACTCCTCCTCTTCCCTGACCTACAGCAAGCATCCTGAACTCAGTGCTCCAAACACAAGCTGCCTGTGCTCAGTCTAGAGTCCTTCTACCCAGAAACTCCACCCTCCCCAGTGCCCCGGTCACATTCCCATGATGCATCTGCAGGACAACCCCTTCCAATGCTATCCCATCACCAGGGCTGTCCCTGGTATCCCTCCTGCTCACCTAACTCCAGGCAGCCCTTGGTGCCCCAAGGCAAATGGTCTTTTTGCATTCCTGTCTCCTTCTAGCCAGATACGCTCTGAGAGACCTGGCTCACTACACCTTAGCTGGCCAGCCCACACTCCTTGCCCAGGGCAGGCGCTCTGTAAATGCAGCTGGGTGTAAGGAGGAGTCCATGGGTCTTGCACATCTGTCCCCAGGGCAGCAGGCAAGGGAGCAAGGTCTGTGGTCAGGAGACTGAACTTGAGCTCATTCCGTGGTCCCCCACCTCCAGCTCATTCTTTAACACTCACATGGAAGCAGGAATATACAGTGCTGAGAGTTCAGAAAATCTGTAAGAGACTGTAGGTACCTGAGTTCCTCAGATGAGAACCCTGTGGACCAAAAGCTGCATTCATGATGCTAAGGTCAACATCACCCAGAGAGCTGTGTTTGATGCAGAGTGTTGCTAGGGAAAGACAAGGTCTTTATCCCTCTAAGTTCTCTCATGGCATATATAAAAATCAGAGGAAACAGAGCTGTGGCTTATCTACAAAGAATAATCCAGTCTGGAGGACAAACAGTGGGACAGGGGTCTACCTTTACCTGTCCCCAAATCTGCCGGATCGCAAGGAGCCCTGGAGCCAGGAGCTGTTGAGAGTTCACTGTAGACAGAAGTCCTACTGCTTCTTCAATCAACAAGCACACTGAAGAGGCTCGGAACCCTCTTCTGTTCTCGATCAGAAGTGGAAGAGGAATGTGACTTGGAGGGAGAGTTGGTTTTCCTGGAGCGGGTTTTGCAGTCTAAATTCAGGCATCAGGCTGCACTGCTTAGGGGGAAACAGTGAATCCTCACCTACACACAGGAATAACAAGGACAAGTGAGAATTAATCTCACTTTGGACTAAAATTGGAGGAAACGGCATTCTACTTTCTGCTGCTCTGGGTGAGTTTCAGTCTCTGGCTGTTATGCTTTGGAGGCTAGAGCTGATGTCTTTGTCTGCAAAGCACATCAGGTGATTTGTGAACTAAATCTGCTTGCTGTTACTACCCTTTTGGGTCTTCCCAGGGCTTGTTCGGTCCCCGTGGGGAAGGAGAGAGGACTCCTACTGCATCAGTGTCCTCAGTGCATTATAACTGGGTCCTCAATTCCCTGGGGTTCCTGGTACCCCTGTGCAGGGTAGGAGGAATAAAGTGCATTCTCAAGCAGCCTGGACTTTCTCCCTGGACTGCAGGGTGTTCATTCCACACGTGCACAGACAGTCTCACCTCCACACACATATGTGCGTACCTTCATTAGCTCCTCCTCACACACATTCTCAAGCAGCCTGTCTTATCCAAATTTCCAGGGTCCAGTGACCTGGGTGACCACGAACCCCCACGTCAAGTGGAGTGGCTCCAGAAGCATCCACTCACCAAAGCTTGCTAGTGAAAAATCCTTCCCTTCTGGTTGATCAAAAAGCTCTCATTTATTCATTCATTCATGCAACTCTGTCAGGAAAGGTCATCAATGTCACTGTCTACCTTTATCTTACTCCAGGAGCTTTCTGTGTTCTTATTTTGTGATTAAATCATCACACAATCCTTATTGTCAAATACAACACTGCTTCTTTCCTTTCAAATGGGGGCTGTGTGAGTTCTGATATCCTCCCTCACACCCATTTCTAGTTTGCTCAGGGCTGAGCAGCCTGAAACCTGGCCTGAGGGAGATGCCAGAGTGGCAGTGGGCGAGGCCTCATGGCACACTGCCCAGGGGGCTCGAACTCATGCTCCTGCAAAAGCCCAGCAGCTCCACTGAGCAGGGCATCTTCTGCTTAGGAGCTCAGCTCTGCACCTCTGCCTCCATGACCTCCAGCTGTAACCCAGGGAGAACAGTCAGGACCTCTGTGCTGAGGAGTTTGGATCCTGCCCAAACCAGAGGCCAGCTCAGCACTTCAAGTTATATAAGCCAAGATTGTGGAAGAGAGAAAGTAGGAGACACTCTCTCTTTCGCTTTCTTTTCCTCTTTTCTTTTTTAATTTCCTCTGACCCTTTCTCCTTTCCTTCTACTTCTTCTTTTTTGCTGATTCTTCTTTCTTCCCTCATTAAGGGTGTCAGAGCCCTAATTCAAACAAAATTATGTATTTAAAATGAATAGGCAGGATGATTAAATGTAATTGCTTTGATTAATTCAGTGCATGGTTAGCTCCCTCCCCACTGTTTCTCCCTGGACTGCAGGGTGTTCATTCCACACGTGCACAGACAGTCTCACCTCCACACACATATGTGCGTATCTTCATTAGCTCCTCCTCACACACCTGCTTATACACACATATACATACTGCATATACACACTTACGTGCATACATGCTTGTACACCTGCACACCTGCACTCACAAACACACCCTCATACTCATGCAAACACATGAGCATACTGTGCAGGTCTTCACTTTGAAGGTCCTTGTTGCCAAGACTCAAAACCATCATTTTAGGACATTCAGAAAACATTACCCAAGTTCATGTCTGCTAGGATCTGGGACTATAAAACTGAATGAACTTGTTTTAGCATGGATCACCTGCTCTCCATACATGGACCCACTTTCCCCCAACCAGAGAGGGAGAAACCGCAGGCATCCATGTGGAACAGGTGGAGAGGCAGGTGCAAGGCAGGGGTATTACCCACGAGCACACAGCTGCATGATCCCAGGGAAGGGCTCTCTTGGTGATGGTCTTCAGGGACAAACAGGCAAGGCTGGGAGTACCCAAGGAGCCATATAAAGTTGGCCTTGGCCATTGTCTTTCTACCTTCATGGCTTCCCCCTTGTGGTTCTGAGCTGGGCAAGACATTTGGCCACGACAGCAGTTCCCAGCAGTTTACCCAGGCTGGGACTCGAGGAGTCAAGAGTACTGCCGGCCTCCAGGACCAGCTTGTGCAGAGAAATTGGGTCTCCCTTTCTGCGTTTAAGAGCGCCAGCTCCAGCTCGTAAGGCAGTTAATTTAGCATTAAAAATGCTGCATAAAACATACTATTAAGCTGGGTTCCCTGGACAAGCTCATAGAGATGCACTGCAGTGTGTTTTTTCTTTTTTTCCCATCCTCTGCAGCACAGGACTGCAGTGGGCATCTTCCACACTCCACCCCAGACCCTGGAGGAGGGCTGGCCTCACCGAGGGAGAGTGAGCCCTGAATTGGTCCATTACAT
The DNA here is from genome assembly GCF_034190915.1 of Cavia porcellus. NCBI lineage: Eukaryota > Metazoa > Chordata > Mammalia > Rodentia > Caviidae > Cavia > Cavia porcellus. The sequence continues at coordinate 63,723,922 of NW_026947503.1, read as the reverse complement.
TGTGTTTAAAAAAAAAAAAAAAAAAAAAAAAAAAAAACAATGTGCAGGCTTTGCAGAAAACTTCAGGTGTTTTTTTTGTACCATAAGAATATGTGGGTTCTGAATCCGCCCCTCAGGAAGCACAGACTGCAGGGCAGTGCAGATGAAATACAGGGTGAGGACCAGACAGAGGCACATAACCAGTGACCCCAAAGGTATGCGGCATGAGGAGCACCAGGCAGGCCAGACCTCCACACTTCTCAAAAGCGGCAGTGACCAAGCCCTGCCCCCGCCTCCTCCCACCCTGGGCAGGGGTTGTGGACCTGTTGTCCCCATCTGTGACCCACTGGCTTCCACCCAGTGTGTGCTTCTTGCTCTCTTCCTTCTCAGGTGTGCTCTACTCTCCAAGAAGCACAGCCTGCCCCTCTCCAGCTCAGACTCCCAAGCAGTGAGGAATTTGGTGGGGGGCTGACTGCCTGGGGTCCTGGGGTCCCTGAGACCTCCTGACGGGCCTACAGGGGTGTTCTCCCATTTCTGTTTCTATTCTGCAGAGGAAAAGGAAGGCCTTGGAAGAGGGCAGGGAGGTGGGACCATAGAGATAAACCATTGTCTGTGAGTGTTTTTCCCACCTCCTGATGGCAGAGCTGACATTTCACAGATAAGAAGCAAGCTGGGAACTCAGATCAGCCCTGGTGACCGTTTTTGGAAAACATGTATCTCAGTTCATGTTCTGCAACTCTAATAAAATGCTACAGAATCAGAAAAGATGAATTAGTGACTTAGTGAGGCCCTGTTTCAAAAAAAAAAAAATTTTTTTTTTAAAGTCTGGGGATAGAGCTCAGCGCAAAGGCCCTGGGTTCAATCCCCAGTACTACACAGAAGACAGAGAAGAAGGAGGGGGAAGAAGAGGAAAGGAGGGGAGGGAAGGGGAAGGGAGAGAGGGGAAGGGTCCTGTGTCCCTCTTCAGGGTCCTAGAAACTAAGACATCAGAGGTCAAGGAGCAGCAGCATGCAGCAAGGATCTTGCACTGCATGGCCCCTTGGGAGAGGGACAGGCAGGTACAGAGGATGGTGGAGTCCTCAGGAGGAGCCCATCAGTTCTCCAGCTGTGATGATGAATCCCTTCCCATGGTAACAGCTCTGATGCATTGGGGAGGACCCAACTGGCAGGCCCTAACCACACCTTCAATGTGCCACCTCTGTTTCTAGGGTGGCGGTTAAATTTCAACCTGAGTTTGGCAGAGGACAGTCAAAACAGGGCAGCCTGTGAGGCCCAATGCTGTACAGACAATGTTTAAGTGTCTGGCAACCCTGGGCAGGTGACAGTGGCAGCACTGAGTTGTACGTGCCTGATGCACAGAGCTCTGTGGTTGGCTGAGACATGAAGGGTGGGGCTGGGCAGGCCGAGCACGAAAGGGCCAGGAAGGAATCCCCTTGGGAAGGTGGGAACGGGGTATTTGGGGATGATACAAGTGGAAGGAAACCAGCTGCAAAGGAAAGACTGTGCAATCAGGGTCAGGCATTTGAAACCTGCAGATAAAATGGGTCTAATAGCCAGTCTGTTTTGGAATGTAACTTGGGTAATGGTTTCATATGCTCAAGAGTGGGGAGCACCAGCAGGGAGGCCAGCAGTGGAGGCCAATCGAGGAGTCACTCATCCGTGGGGAGCGGTCCCCACCAAAGGCAGTGTGGGGTACATGGGAAGCAGCAAGAGGCGGCAGAAAGGGGGAGTCGGGGTAGACCAGGCGTCCTGCTGGATCCACCCCTGGAATCCATCTTTGGAGGTGCAAGATACCCAAGAGCACCCCTTCTTCCTTTTGCGATCTTGAGAAAGGTGAGGGAAACTCATCTCCCCTTCCTCACCATTTGAGAAAGACAGAGAGGCTTTTCTGAATGCTCAGAGAAGGGATTCATTAGCTTATTCACTCACTATACTGTTCTCACTTAGGGAGCAGGTCGTGCCTAGGGAATTGGCTTTAGAGGTAACAGATGAGAACAGGACGACCCAGCGGAGGATCTATTACTGGCTCGGTCTTCTTCAATCTGCCATGTCATTTATGAGAGGGGAGAAAATGGACCAGAATCTTTTCGGCTTGAAATAGATGCTTGCTCTTCTCTTGGAAATCACTAATCAATAAACATTTAGATGGAGACCCGGTTCCCATCAGCGCTCCACACCATCTGGAGGGCTGGCACTTGGAGGAAGCCGAGTCCTTTCTTCTCTTCAGGGTTTGGGAGCTAAAGGATTTCCAGTAATGCAGCCCGGGGAGTTGAATTGTCCCTTCTTGTTTTAATCATATTCTGGAATGGTCCTGGCTCATCACCAATTACTAATGGACATTCTTGCGGCTGTGAGCCCTTTCTTGGCCCGATAGGCTGGTTCAGGTTGGATGGGATTGTTCAAGTCTGACTTGTAAACAGGTAAAGAGGAATGCTTGACGTTGGGCCATGGACCCAATTAAACATCATGAGCTATTTTTGCAACGCCAAACTGCTAGCAAGACACCTGCTCAGGTGCTGTTGGAAGTCTTTTAAATCACAGGTTTGTGAAAAAGCTGTTTGTCCTTCAACTGTTCTATTTGCAAAACCCTTTACTAAAACCATCTCCTCCACTGAAAAATTATTTTATTCTTCTCCTGGTTCACTGGGTAATTCCCAGCTAATAGAACAGAAACATCTATCCTAAGCAGTCACTTTGTCAGCAAGCCCATACAGGTAGATTTCTACAAAAATAAAAGGAAAGAAAATCGAGTGCCATTCTAAGCCTGCTACCTAATTTTTATCGCACAGAATTACTCTGGATAATTTGTAGTGCTGGTGGCATATTTGTTTATATCCATCCCCCTGAGATTGTTAGCTATTAAAAGAGAAAGCCATCATTTTTAAATTCACACAGAAATCTCGCCTGTTAGTTTTGTGTCTTGAACTATAATTCAAATAAGCATACATGTTGGGAGATTCTTTGAGAAAATAAATCTTATCTTCAGTGTCCTGATGTTTTGAAACTGAACAGACCTACAATGTTTTTTCAAATAACCTACTTAGGGTCACCATATTTAGCAAATTAAAATATGGCATGTCTAGTTAAATTTGAATTTTAAATAAGTGACAATTATTTTAGTATAAATTGTCGGCATTTGGGACATACTTGAGCATGTCCGGTATTTGGGACATACTTATACTAAAAAAAAAGATTGCTATTTATCTGTTTTCAAACTGGATGTCTTTCGCTGTATCTGCTAAGTCTATGCCTTCCATAATTTGAGGATTAATATGCAAGACAAGTAACTCTCACTCCCTCAATATCTTTGCAGAAGACAATTTTAACTGCAGGGCTATTCTCTTTTGAAGGAGAGCCCTTTCTGTAGCCAGAGAGTGCTTTTGACAAGGTTCTGTCACCCTAGACTCTTGGTAAATGAGCACATAGACCATCCCTCAAAGGATTAATGCTAAAGAAAGTGGTAAGAAAAACAATGAATTTCTGCAGACACGGGAAAGACGAATCTTGCTCCATTTCACTCTGGCATGCAAAACAGATTAGGGATCCAATATTCTGGGACACAAGACAAGGCAAATTTAGATTTCACAGTCATTCAAACACTGTGGCATTATCTAAATCTTAGGTTATGAAGATCTTAGCGAGGACTGTAATATGCTCTAAATTTGGGTCTTTTGGAGCCATTTCTCTAAATTGCATTTGACAGAGACAAAAGAGTCCACTTACATTTCAATGAAAATTGCTTTGCTGTTAGTAGACCCTTTAAACCTGTGCCACTTCGCCAGGGGAAGCTGAGGAGAGCGCTGGCATTCTTTTCATGGGTTCCCGTGTAGAAAAGAGCTCCGATTTTTTCTCTTCTAAATTCCTCTGGAAAGTTGCTGACCTTCATTGCTTCTTCTTTCCCAGGATGAGAGGATTAAGGGAGGGGGGAACCGCGCCTCTACATGAAGTCATTTAAAGATCTGAGAGTCCAACTAATAAAGACATTATATGGCATCCATGTTAATCCAAGCCTTAATACGTCACAATCCCAGGAGTATTGGTGCCCTTTCCCGAGGGGTATGAGAACCATGTGTGATTCCTGGAGACAGAGCTCCCCCAGGGAAGGAAACTGGCACCCAAAGTGGATGACCAAAGTCACATCAAATACAAGACACAGTGAGGCTCCCACTCAGGCCCCTGAATTTCCCCCATGATTAATTGCTTGTGTGTTACTAATTCACTCAAATTGGAAGTCATCCATGCATTTTGCATAGCAACAAGAGCGAGTGCACCCATAGGCATAACATCACTGCTTGACTCCAGCCCAGGGATCCACTGGAGAGTGAATAGGTGAACCAAACACAATGTGGACATAGGACAGAATACCGCCGGGTCTCAACATGAAGGAAATGCTGGCACACGCTAGCAGAGGGAGCTTGAGGACGGTGTGTTAAGTCAGATAAAATGTATGCAAATGGGCCAGTAGTGTAAGCTTTTATTTATGTGCCTTAACTAAAGTAGTTTGATTCACAGGGCCAGAGAAGAGGCCATAGGCACCAGGCCTAGGGACATAAACAAGAAGGAGGTCACCCTGAATGGACATCAAGCTGCAGTTCTGCAAGACGAAAAGTCCTGGACATGAGTCCACAGCAAAGTGATGCACTGAACACAGCAAAGTGATGCACTGAGCTGCACACCTCAAACAGGATAGAGCGGTCAGTTCTACGCGGCACATATTTCACCACAGTTTGAAATCAGCCTTCCAGGTTAGACCTGGACTGTCCCCACAATGCCCCGTGCATTCGGAGCTGGGACTGCATGACTGGATTATGGACAGGCAAGGCGGTCACTGGAGGGATGACCAGCAAGGCTCCTCTCCTCGCCTGGCTCCTCCCTCCTCTCTCTGCTTCCTGGCCATCACAAGGTGAGCAGCCATCCTCTGCCCTCGCTTCTCCATCACTTTTTTCCTGCCTTGGCCCCAGCTGACCACAGATGCCTTGTCCTGCTTGTGCTGACAGGCAAACCTGGTGTCCGGTATTGTGTCACTGCAGTGAGTAAGGAACTGACAGGATCCTTCCTCTGACAAGAGGAAGAGCTCTGATCCAGAGGTCAGGAATGGGTCTGCGGTGTTCAACCACACGAAGCATTAAAAATGGCTGAGAAATGTGTTCACAGAGCCAGACTGCACCCACTGCGTGCTGCTCCGCATATTTGCACAGGACTTTTAGGTAGTGCCTGGTGTGAAGAGCCAGGAAAGGTGACTAGAAAGGTAAGTGAGGATAGAGAGCCCTTGCCTACCATGCCCAGGCCCTGGATTTGACCCACAGTACTACAAAAAATAAAAATTAAAAGAAGAAGAGAGCCAGAAAAGTGTTCCTCACATTCGACCTCAGGCTCCCTCTTCTGGGACTCTTTCCGGAAGAAAAAGTGACATGAATGGTGGGTACTGCCTGTGCTGACAGGTAAATGTGAGGCTCCTCATTACCGAAAATGTTAATAGATCAGGGCCCTCCACTCAGCAGAAAAGAGCGACCTTCAATAACTGGGCAGCAGTACAGACAAGCACGCAACGATGTGGACACAAAATTATATACATGTTATGATTCTAGTAGGCAACTTTTCAATGTAAGTATAACTAAAAAAAAAAAAAAAAAAACTGTTCCAGCATAAAATATGATTTTCTTCTGTTTTCTAATCTGCCTTTTATGATATATTCTTTCAATAAACTCTTAAAGTCTAAAAAATTGGCTTCTAAAACAACTATGTCTTTTTCATGTGTTTGTTTTGTTTGTTTACTTGGTTGGTATCAGAATCAAACTAACAAACTTGACTGCCTAGGAAACAACAAGGCAGGCGCTTATGCTCTGAGCCAGAATACAGGCCCAACAACGATGTCTTTTAAGAAAGGCAGTGCAGTGTCTTTTGGCAGCTTGGAGTGAGGTGGAGAAGGGAGCTATAGATAAAAACACCAAGAAGGGCACTCCCTAAGCCCCCAGCCCCGTCATTTTATTCAGGAGGTTCCATTTGGTCCAGCCACTTCATTTTCAACTCTGGAAAAGTTACAATTCACTCAGCTCATGGAGCCCTCCCAACTGGCCTTCCCTATGGCCACCTCCCTGGTCTGTCCTCAGCTCCCTGTTTGTGATACCCATGCACCCTGCGCCCCGTGGAAGCGCCTTGGGAAGGCTGAGATGCCTTTGCTGCAGTGATTTGCGCAGTAGCTGTCTCCACTCCCCAACTCTCCATCTTAGTCAGAAGTAAAGCACCACAAACTTCTCCTACTGGATGTTTTTGAAAGCGTGAGCACTTTCTTATACAAAACAGAAGCAACTACACCTTCTTTCTGGTGTTTTAGCACAATGTAATCACCTGGCAGGCATTCACAATATTTCCTAAATAACTTATACCTTCATTCTAAATTTATTAGTCCTAGATTTAATTATTAAACTTATTAAAGTTAATTCTAAATTTGTTTTTTTATACTTGTGAAGTATTATGTCAAATAATAACCCTTTATGAAATTGTGTTTTGTGAGTGCTTAGTGCCTGTAGATTTTTCTCCGTAGGAAGATACCTAAAAGGAAAGAAGAGAGGCGGTTGGGCTGTCTGCATGTTCTGTGGATGAGTTTTCAAATTCTGTACCAACACTGTAAGTTATAACAGAATTCCAGACCTGGGAACCCTCCTAAAGTTAGACCAGGCTCACACTGCAATGTATCCACTCCTTTTTCCTCCATTGAAATACAAACTAAAGTAATGGTTTGTTGTATTACAAATGATTTCAACTGAAACAGTCCATCTTGTCATTTTTCTGCTATGAGAAAACCAATTCTAAAGGGCTTTGTCTCAGGTCAAAGAGTTCAGTGTCACTTGAAAAGCCTTGTCTTGGCTGTTGAAAATTGAGAGGTTTCAAAAAAACTTCAACATAAACCAGGAAATTCTCTAGTTCCTTTTCTCACTGAACAAAATACTCAAAAGTTAAGAGGAACCTAAAATTCCCCTCTAGGCATAGGAAACAATTGCTGGGGAGGAAACTATCCAGTCCCCTTTCTCTGGCATGCAGTGTGTACCCTAAACGCCCTGGGGCAGTGTCACACAAAATGCGGATGGGGGGAAATGACTGGCTATTTTGCTGTTGTTATCAGTTTGTTCAGCCTTGAAGGATGTTTGAGGTTTTCCCAATAATTCCAAAATTAATTTCCCCCTGTAGACTGCCTTTCCTTCTTTTCCCTGATGCTGACTGGGGGACTTGGAATCAAGGGTCCTGAAACACCAAGTGAGCCCATTTGGACCATCGTCTTCACGAGACCCCAGGGGAGATGCTTCCACAGTGAGAAATAAACTGGGCAGAACGAAACCGGGCAGTTCTTGCCTGTGGTAGCACAAGGTGTAGGACTCTCCAGGCTGATGTTTTAGGAAAGAGAGCCAACATCTGCACTCCCTGGGGTCTAAGCTAATTACTCTCTACTCAGCAAAACCACCTTCTCACTCCTCCCTGCACAGCTAGTTTTATAACTGACAGGAATACACATGGCAATATTTGTAAAGCAACGATTCCTTGATTGATGCTAATGATTTCCAGCTGTCCTAATCTCTCCTCCTTCCTGGTCTAGCATTTTAACATCTCTTCAGCATATTTCACATTTAGCAACCAAAGTCCTTCTCTGGAGAAATGCTTGCAGGGTTGGCACCTAGGCTGAAAATGACTCGGGATGTAATTATATAACCATGTGAGACTCAGAGTAAAATAACAAGGGTGATTTTTATGAGGAAAAGTCTTCCTTCAAAAATAGTATGGTGGTTCCTCACAAAATGTGAGGAAATAATTACTACACGATTTGACAATTTTGCTCCTGCATGTAAACCTAAAATAATTCAAAGTAGGGTCTAGAAAGGATATTTGTGTACGAAAAGTCATCGCAGCATTATCCACAATAGCTTAAAGGAGAAGCAGTCCAAGGGTCTATCTTAGACAAAGGGACGAAATGGCAGTGCAATACTCATCAGCCTTAAAGGGGGGGGGGGAGGACTCTGACGTGTTACAAGGGGACCTTGAAGACATTATGCTAAGCGAAATAAGCCAGGCACAAAAGCACAGGCAGCGTGCGGTTCCATGTGCGTGAAGTACCTGGTACGGTTCTGCTCCCAGGGACAGGAGGCAGAATGAGGTCACGGGGGCTGGGGGCACCAGGAAGGTGAGCCGCTGTTCCGGGTGGGTGCGCTTGAGTTTACAAGACGCAAGGCATCCTAGTGTGGGAGAGTGGAGGCGGCACCCCCACGCGCCGGCTCACCTTGGTTGAGACCGCAAGCTGTACTTCCGGTGTATTTTACCACTACTGAAAAAAAAGCCCTCTCATCACCTTACCTTCGGGGATGAACGGTGCAGGCCCCGCTGGGAAGGAAGCAGAAGGCTGATCAGCCATCTGTGAGTCCCTGTCTCCAAGTGCAGACACAGGCACGGGAACCTGGGGTCCAGCACAAGGAGCATGGGGAGGGGAGGCTGCACGCAGCACAGCAGGCTGCACCCCAGGAGCAGGCCTCTTCCAGGGGGCGGTGGCAGCAGACTGCGTTCAGCTCCCCATCACCAGCTGGTGGGTGCAGGATTAGCAGAGCCCCCTGCAGGCGAGCTGGAACCAGAAGAGAGCGTTGGCCTCCCCAGAGGAGCTCCCTGGAAATAGGAAGCCAAGAAAGAAGCTCACCGGCTGCTGCTTCTGAGCCTCCAGGGTCTGCTTTATGATCATTACTTCACGGGAGCCTGAGAGCCGCGCTCAGCCTGCGCCAGGCACCGCAGCAGTGTTCACAGCGGGGACTCTTTTGATCCTGCCACACCCTGTGAGCGCAGCACACATCTTACAGATGGGGAAACTAAGGCCCAGGAAGTGCATGACTCTGCAGGATGAGGAATAGGGGCTATTAAATCCCCATTCCAGGAAGAAAAAAACGGATGGCGAAGAGTTCATTCATTTCCCAGGCCCCACGGTACAGAGTCCAGTTGAACCTGGAGGCTGAGATTCCTATTTCAGAGCCTGGAGCACAATCACGGCGCTCTGCCAACTCCGGGACCGCTCCCAGGAGACCTAGAAAATGCCACAGCCCAGCACGCACATGGAGCCACCCCCAGGGCTGTCCAGACCCTGCGGAGATTGGGCGGAGAACCCCAGAACACATTCACGACTCACCCCCAGCCTCTCCAGGCTGCGGCCCTTAGAGATCACCGTGGGGGCCCTGTGACCAGTTCAGGCTCAGGATCTCAATGGGCTGAGGGGGGGGACTCTTCTGGGCGGAGCCCTGGAGGGGAGGTTCACACCTTGAAGAAACACTCTCTCCCACAGATAACAGCATTAACTCGCTCTTGCATCAACATCAGCTACCGATTTCGCTCTGCTTTGCTTCCCGTTTCCAAGTACAAACCACGCCCCTGTCTAGAAGTTCTCCTTCCAGAACGAGGCTGCCGAGAGACCCAAAAGCTTTAAGTTTTACTCTGTTCATGAACTGTCTGGCTTTGACATCAATGTGTGCAACTTACTTCCAAACATGAGGCAGTAAAGCATATGCTAACCCTTGCAGTGACATCATTTCTATGTCAGATCTTCTTGAGCCCAGATAAAATGACTCAATTAAGATTTTTGGCCAGTCCCATAAGGAGGAAGCCTCAGATCACTGACTAGAGTTTAATGTCAAGGTAAAGAATTAAAGAATTTAATACCACGGCTGTGATGGTGTGAAGTTTCTACCACCATAACAGATGTTTAAATTGCAAATGAGAAAAGTTTCTTTTGGCGCACAGTTTGGGAGATGCCAATCCAGGAGGAACGGGTCTTGTTTCTTGAAGCAGCATCATGGCAGGAATCAAAAGCTGCTCACCTATGGCCTGGAAGTGAAAAGAGAAAGAGGAAGGGGTGGGACCCTAGGATCCCCTACAGGGACAGCCCAGTGACCTCAGGAGCTCTTACCAGGTCAGCCCTTGCAAGGGCTCCACCCCTCACAACTGTACCTCCCTGGAGACCCAGTTTTTACCACACAGGATTTTGAACTTTCACGGTTCAAATGACAGCACTGTTGCGTAAAAACAACAGAGGCGGTCTCCTCCCTGAACAACCCCCCTAAGACACCACGATCAACTTTTGCACACTAAGTCACTGATGACTAAACCTTTCATTGTTGTGCTTGAAATTTCATTTACAAAAACATGAGCTCACTAAGGCTGTGGCTGTGGTTCACATTCTGCAAGAATCTCTATTTAGTGCACAACATATCACAGTTACGAGTAGTTTCATTTGCTTCCCTTGTGTGTTTAGGCATTGATTTAAAATTAAAAGTTGCCTGCGCTAAGACCACAGTAATACTGCTAGTGCTGCTTGATTATGAGGGATAACAGTAGCTTACACTTTTTCATCTATGTTGTCTATCATGTGGCATTTTCTATGCAAAATAGGGAAGTAATAACCACGTGCAATTATAATCAGGCCTATGACCTGAATAAAATTAATTCTACCTTGTAAAATTTCTCAGCATTAGAACTCTTTTCTCTGGTAAAAAAATTTCCATATACTCTTAACAGTAGAAAGTGTAAGATCATTGGAAAATAGTTACAGGCTGAGAAAAAAATATATATATATATGGTAGGGTTTTCTAATAGTATGAAATAAATTAATGCTATGTCATTCCATTTATTTCTGAAAATTACTTGTGTTTCTAGCATTTTCAGTAATCTTAACTTTGGAAGGTTTTCCCAGAGCTTTATCTTGAGAACTTCGTTCACTAGTTTTTCAAGTGTTGCGGGTTATAAAACCAAAGAGCTGTCGCTGATGCCGCTGTGGGAAGAGTTTTTCCAGGCAGGATCATTTATGTTAATGGCTTTGTTATGGTACCCTATAACCAGAGTAATAGGAATTTAAAATTTAGAAAATGACGGCATCGTTACCTCTCCAGGAACATTACCCTCCTTTTCACTATTTCCAAATTCATGCTTGACTGTCAACAAAGGAAATAGTCCGGACCCTGGTCGTGGGGGAGGTCAGTGGTACAAAGCTTGCCCAGTATACGCAAGGCCTTGGCTTCCATGTGCAGAACCACAAAGAGAAAGGAAGGTAAAGACATTTCAGGCAGAAATGAGTACATGGAACCGAGACCAGGATTTGACTCCAGAGGTGGAAAGTGCACAGCCAATGGAGCACGTGTTGATGTTTGTCTTCATTGTCTGCAGGGTCCTTTCTACTTCTGGGCTTTCCTGTGACTATGAACTCGCTCTTGAGGAATCTATTTTAACACCCACAATCATGGAAAGAACTCTTTCAAAAGGCAGAGCAGAAACAGTTACAATGGTTGCATGATTTCTAGCAAAAACTCGGTTTGCCTCGAGAGGCAGCAAGCAGCTCTGTGCATGTTAAATTCCCCCGTGTGGCTGGGATCTGCCTGCCTTTTACTGGGTCTGGAAGAGGGAAAAAAAATGCAGATTTGGATTTTTAGGCCCTTTATCTGTCATCAGAGGAATATTTAATGGATTTATGTAATTCCTCACAAGATGACACCAAGCATAACCTAAAAGCGAACACTCTTGGATTTGCTTAACTTCATCCAGCTGTAGTGTTATAAACACACCTGCATCTGTTTTTGCTGTCCTGACACAGCCCAAGTTTGACTTGAGTGAAACAACAAGCATTGTCCTTTCTGATGTGTGCTTATGTTTGAGTAACTGTTTGTTACAGTTTCCTGTGGGTGAGCCCTTCTCCTAGGAGTGCCTACAGGGTGTTTGCAGAATCTTCTCCAGAGCTTTTAAAAATACCAGGGCTCCATTTCCTGTCTGATTTCTACTAACTGCACAACTTGGGGAGTGGGGACCAGGCCTGCAGGACCCCTGGCGATTCCACTGACCACCCTGATGGAAATCATTAGCATTATAAACGTGTGTTAAGCATATTGTGTGTAGCAATGAAATATTTCTAAAACCTTCAACATGGGTATTACATGATAGGGAAATAAGTAGATTAGTCTTTGCCCTTTTTCGCACACATGTGAGAAACAAGTAACTGTGGAAATTTACTTCTATCATTTATCAGCTTTCTTAATCTGCTAGTTTGAGGGATGATGCCACTTTTCAAGGACCAATATTGCTTTCTTGTACACCTATGAATGAACCCTTTCAGGCTCTATTCCCAATGTCTGTTTTCCAATTTCTGATTCTGTTTGCAATTTGGACATACAATATATTCCTAAAATACCTTTAAAAGCTGCTTCCAGACCCTCTGAACAGGACTCTGGAGAAATGCTACAAAGTGTGCATTGCAAGTTCCAAGCCATATAGATTTTCTTTTTAATTCTGTATTACATCATTGGGGCTTGAAGTGGCTTCCTTAAAAGAGAGTCTTTTTCTCTCTCCCACCTCTAGTAAGTAATGAATGCTTAGAAGCTGTTTAAGATGCTGAGATCTGGGGGAATAAAACCCACAGAAGATTAAAGCTTCTCCAAAGTGCAGACCTTCTCGAAAGCAGTATAAGTAATTCAATTTTTAGAGAAGTTTATGTGTTTTAAAGAAACTCACTCACCTCCCACTCTGCCCCTCCACATGCATAAAATAGAACATTAGTTTTGAGTAACACAGTCAAGATGAAACAAAAAAAAAAAAAAAAGAGCTTTGGATATAAGCATGACAATGGGAGCCTGCAGAGCAAATAATATCTACCTGTGTCCTCCTAAAGGATTAGTAAGCTAAAAAATATTTCCCAGAATTCTCACTCCTTATAGCAGGGAGATAAATTGAAATGGACCATCCTAATGCTAAGAAAATTCTTTATTAAATTCATTGCTTTTTTAGATACTGGGCTACAGCACTTTCTGATAGCAACATAGCTTAATAAGACCGGCTTCCCCAAGATAACAATGTCTGCACAAGTAGGAAACTAACAATTACTTTGAGTATTTGAAGTGACTGAGAGCAGTCAGACCTTTGAAAAAATCAAGCAGAGGACAAGTGTGTGATTTTTTTTTTACAAGTCTGTAACATTCCCAAATCTACATGCATTTAAGCAGCAAAAATTGGCAATGTTCCTGGTTCCACCAACCAACTGACAGAGCTTACAACTCACAGAGAATTCTACAAGTTATGAGGAAAATTCTAGAAGGGAGAGAGTCTTAGAAGTGAGCATGAAAGTCTATGTTTAAAAATATGATTATATTCTTGACACACTTTTAACTAAAGACATAAGGGAGAGGGGTTCACACAAAAAATTAAGGGCTAGAATCTGACAGAACAGCAGGAGCTACAGTGGTCACCACAGGGGAAAATACCTGGACTGTCCAACCAGCCACTGTTCAGAAGAATGTCACAGAATCAAGGGTCTTTACAGTGTGTATTCCTAGTGGCCATTATCCAATCAAAAGTCATCAGACCTGAAACAAAACAAGAAAATGTGATATGGTTCATTTTAAAAGTAGCCGGTATAAGCAGACCCAAGGATGACCTAGTCACTGCAGTTAATGGGCAAGAGTTTCAGTGCTTCCCAAAGAAGCAGTGTGGACTATCACAACTTTCCAAGTCACTTCTGGCCCCACTGAGAAATGCCAGCTTTCGTATGACAATGAAATCAATAAATAGTCACAATTCACTAAACCCCCACATATATGGTTTAATGATGTTCAATAGGTGTGCCAAGGGCATTCTACAAGTAAGAAATATTTTCAATAATAAAATTCAAAAAGTGGATATCAAATGTAAAAGAATAAAATTTACATTATACCACATAAAAATCAACACATATCAAAAGCACTAAGAACTAAGACCATGGAATGCTTAGAAGAAAATCTAAGTGGAAAGCCTCATGATATGGAATTTGGCAATGATTTCTTATGATACGATGCCAAAAGCACAGGCAACAAAAGTAAAGAAATCTGGGAACATCAAACTATGAAACTTCTACACATCCAAAGACAATAAAATGAGAAGCCAACCCATGCAATGGGAGAGAAATACTTGCAAATTACATATATGATAAGGGATTACTATTCAGACTATATAAAGAACACCAGCAACAATGTAAAACCCAATATTCCAATTAAAGAATGGGCAAAGGATTTGAACAGATATTTAGCCAAAGATAATACACAACTGGCCTACAAGCCTATGAAAAGATGTTCAGTCATTTTGAGAAAAGACAACTCAAATCCACAGTGAGATATCACCTCCTGAATATTAGAATGGTGTTACGGTTACCTAAAGTGTCTTCCAAACGCTCGCTGTGTTGAAGGCTTCATTGTCATTGGGTTTGGGGAAAGCGTCTGGATCACAAGGACTGGAACTTCACCAGCAGAAACCCTCACTGATGGAGTCACAGTTGGATGGTACTTTTGGGAAGTGATAGAAACAGGAGGTCAGGCTCTTCAAAGAAGTAGATCCTGAGAACATAGCCTTGGGACGACGTCTAGTCCTCAGCCCCTTCTGCTCCTGTTCCTTCCCCCTCCCCTTTCTATTCGCCATGAGGGACACAACCTTGCTCCGCCATGCCCTTCTCACATGATGCTTTACTGTCCTGAGCCCACAGCAATGAGACCAGCACACTATGGACGCCATGACACCTTGGAAATCATAAATCAAGACCAATCTTTCCTCCTCTAAGTTTATCTTCTCAGGCATTTGGTTACAGAAGTAAAATTTAATGCAAATGACTACTACCTGCAAAAACAACCAAATAAACAAAAATAACAAATGTGGGCAAGGATTAGAGACTTTGGAATCCTTATACATTGTTGGTGAAAATATAAAACGTTGCAATCACCATAGGAAACAATATGGTCATTCCTCAAAAAAAAAAAAACACCTAAATATGCAATTATAATATGGCACCAAAATTTCACTTCTGAATATATACATATATAAAAGAATTGAAAGCTGGTTCTCAAAGCGACATCTATATGCTCCTGTTCATAGCAGCATTCTTCATAACTAAAAAGTGGAAGCAACCCTCTTGCTCATCAGTGAATGAGTGAGTAAATAAAATATAATACATTCAAGCAGTGGGATATTATTCCTCCTTAAACAGTGGGCGAGTCTGGCATTGCAGCAATACGGATCAGTAAACCAGTCATGAAAAGATGAGCTCCCAGTATTCACTCTCAGAGAGGCCTGGCAGGGCCGAGGGTGGAACAGTGGCGGCCAGGGAACGGGAATGGGGTGAGAAGAGCTAAAGTTTAGTTAGGCATAGAGTTTCAACTGAGAAAGATGAAAACACTCTGCAACTGGTTACATAGCAATGTGATTTTAATTATCACGATTGAGTTGTATACTTAAAATGATCATTGAAGATAAATTTTATATATGTGTATTTTACTGTACCTAATATTTTACTTTTTCATTTTGCCACCATACAGAAATGACAAATGTTTGAGGAGACAGATGAGTTTACCCTGATTTGAACACTACACAATGTACACATGTATCAACACATCACATGACATCCCCTAGAGCTACCCAATTTTTGTGTAATCCTAGCACTCAGGAGGATGAAGGGTAATAGTTAGCAGACCAAGCCCAGCCTGGGCTACACATGAATTCAGTGAGAGCCTGGATGTTGTAGTAATATTTTTTTTCTCAAAAAACCATAAATAAACATGTAAATAACAGTTGTGAAGAATGTGTCTATAGCATAAGCTTGAACTTGCACATAAAATCTCCACACTGAGATACATTTTACATTTGATCCAGTTATGTGAGTTAGACCCAAGCCAACAGGAACCACTGTAGTTAAATTTCATGACTCCACACTCCATGACACAGGATGCAAGCAGCTGACCACTTCTCAGCTCAGCTGGCCAGGAAAAGCACCAAGATTCCATGCCAGTGGAGAACACAGCTTCCTTGTGCCTCTCAGATGTGGAAGAAAACAAACATTTCTGACCTTTTCTGCTTTCCCATGTATAGACAGCGCAACAAAGCTAGCGCCAAGGCAGTGAAACGGGCCTCATGCCTTCCCACACCACCACTGCCACCAGGATCCCTCCAGATGACAGAATGAGGGTGTTCATGGCAAAGCAGGAACCCAAACCCCATCTATACCGAGAAAGGAAAACTTGGGACTGTTTCTTACTACAGTGTGAGAGTGATCCTGGCACCTGACTAGCCGCTGCTGGTGGAGTCCAGCAATGTATGCTTGAAGGACTCAGTCCAGGCGGAAGCTTCAGGACTAACTCGAACCTTGGAGTTCATCGCCACCACAGATCCAGGGCTGTGAAGAGGGGCAGGGAGCAGGGAAAGAAGAGTGAAAGTACATGTATATCTTAGAAGCCACCCAATGGGAAGGACGAACGAACAATAGAAAACTAGATCAACAGTGAAATTTTATGTAAGTATGGTGTTATGGGAAACACAGTGAATGTTAACTATTGTTTAAAGAATCTATTACCCTAAAAGGCACATTGTCATTTAACAAGCCCCACCCCACAACTCCTCCCCGCACTTGTAGCACACTTATTCGAGGGTTCTTGGCACTCTCTGGAGTAGATCTAGAGTCCTCTGGCCTGACTGTCTTTAGTTGCACTGTCAGGGCTGCTTGATGTCCTGACTTAATTGAAATATTTATCTCTCAAGGTCATTTTGAGGAAATCGGATCGAGATACAGTGTCCTGTTTTTACAAGCCTGCCTTTCTGTTGGATGGTGCTCGGCAGTAGCCTTCACTGTAGGTTTGATCAGATCTCATGAAGACACTCAAGAAAGAAGATATCCAGAGCTGCTTCCAGAAATGGCAAGAGCGATGGGATGTATGAACATAAAGTGAGGGGGAGCGTCTGGAGGGGGTTAATGTGGCTTTTGCTGCAATCATTTTCTTAATATAAGCTTTATCCTACATATATTTTGGTCAGACCATGTACATGATCCCATTCACTCCTCACAGTAACCTTGTGAAGTAGACATTGCTATGATCTCTACTTTAGGGGTGAGAAAACAGGTTTCCAGAACTTACCTGTACACAGCCAGCCGGAATCAGCCATGAATCTCGAATCCGGAGCCTGGCTTGCTCAGGAGACAGTGTCCTGAGTGAGGGGCTGCTCTTGGACAACGAAACGGAGGACAGCCTGAGCCTCTAGCCCAGAATCGTCTGCAACTCACCTCGGCCCTTTACCACTTGAATGCTCCACAGTCTACACCTACTTTCTGCCTGTCATGTGTACGGAGTCCCTACCTCACATCTTTTTCTTCCTCTAGGTTTCGTTCTGCAGGCAGGAGTTTACACATGAATTCCAACCTTCAGAGCCCATCTAAAATTCCTGCATATTAGTGATCATCATGCTTTCCTTCGCATCCTCTGCCTGCAGTGTCGTCCCGCAAGGACAGAGGTGAATGTCCTTACTCGGGCCCCTCTGACAACTGGCCTTGCTCTGTGTCCCAGCTGGTCAGTCTCCTCCCTGTCTCAGGAACCTCCATGGTCACCTAATGTCCTTTCATGTCCCACGTTGCCTCTGGCCTGCCAAATCCTCCCTACTCTCTTCCACCCATGTGAATTCCACCTCTCCTTGCCTCTGGCTTTGGCCTCCATGGACACCTTCTTCCTCCAGGCCCTGCAGCCCTCCCTGCCTGCTGCAGTGGTCTCTCAGCTCATGGAATAGGAGCCCCATGGGTGAAGTACTCATGCCTGTAAACTACAGAAATGCAGGACCAGATGGACATTGTAAATGGACGCTTGAAAGCATTGTAAAAGTGGAAATTCACAGTTGATGAGAGATGAACATTGATAGTTTTGCTAGTTTTCTACATGCACCTTAAAAGATTATCCTGAAGACCCTGGGGGTGCAGGCCCTGGATGCTTAGGATACTGCCTGGGTTCTCCTTGCTCACTGTATCACATGGACCAAGCTTTTTTGTTTATTTTTAGTTTTTGAGACAGAGTCTCCCCATGAAGCTCAGGTCTCCCTGTATGACTCATTATATAGCCCAGGCTGGCCTCAAACACTGAGGTAATTTTTGAAGTACATATATTGTATGTCCTTATGGGAAATAGACATTGTCTTAGGTCACTGTGGTAGTCAGGGGTTACGTGGAGGACAATTAGAATCAGGACATGGAGTTTATAATATTATTTTTATAATGGTCACTGGGAGTTAACACAAGAAAATGCAGGAAATCTATCCATAATACCAAAGACACAGAATATTTAGTCAAGGGCCTAAATCCCACAGCAATGTCCCACATGAGTTCAGATGAAAACCCAGAGCTCATGACAGTGCTTCCCACCAGTCCAACTGGAGGTCCAGAGCCCACAAGAAACTCATACCATTATCCTTTATGGATCTGTGCCAGGAAGGCCCAAAGGTCAGCAATGGAAGCCAGAAAGTCCAGTCCAGAGTGGCGAAGGAGCTGTGTTGGGGGATGGGTTCTATGCTGGAGCCGAGAAGTACACTCACAATAAAGATCAGGGCTGTCCTGAAAGGCACCACAGCCATCCTCAGCAACATGGAGGCCCCAAGTTCCTCTGATGACAAGCACAGTCGGGTACATGCCAAGAAACCAGTGCGAGGAGTTCATCCTGGAGATCACGCGGCACACGTCTTCCTCTCCAGAGCCAGGAAGCAATGCTCAATGTGAGGACCAGAGCTTCTGCAGCAGAACCAACAGCTCAAACAGCAACTTGTAGGAGAACCCACAATGCCTCCACGCAGCAATGCATTAACGCCTCAATGCCTTCTCCTTCTCTATGTCTCTATTTATGCTGGCAACTTTCCTCAGGTGGAGTATCTACGCTCAGCGCCATGCTGATATAATCCAGCTGGCATTAAGGTGACCACCAGTTCTTAGTCCATAACAGTCACTACAATGAAGTATGCACTGAAGGTGCCTAAACCGTTCCGAGTGTACCACCATTGATGGCCCCTGCACTCCAGTGACAGGTTAAGCCTTCAAGGCTACTGTCGGGTCACAGCTTCCGGCCCTCTTGTGAGGTTTAGTTTGTTCTAACTGCAAAGGACCTCTGGGCAGTTAATGTGTCCCCATTGGCAGCCCTGGTGAAGCTGGGAGTTTCCAGAATCCTCTGTCTTGCAGCCCAGGAGAGAATCAATGGTCCCACTATGTCCTGGTGAATGAAGAAAGGGGTGACTGTCACCCCCTACCCCCTTCCCGTGCCTCTCTTCACTCCAATGAGCCCCCACCCCTCGGGTACTTGGAAATCCAGGAGTATATGTAGAAAAATAAAGGGTAACAATATACACCCTGGCCAATTCTACCAAAAAATGTAATGCTTACAAGTCACTCTTTTCCTCTAAACATTTTAGTCCTTCATTCTTCAGAATAATCACCTTGGCGGGTGAGCACAGAGAATCCCATTACTAAGCTTTGTCCTCCTTTATCTTAGATGTCATTTTCGCACCTTCAAATGCACTCTTATGTTATCATAAACTTCTGAAACACTTCTCATTTTTTTTCTGTCCTCCCCCTTGTGTTTTACACCCTGGTTAATGATTAGAAGGTAGAGGAAATAACACCTAAGTGAAATTTGCCAGTGGTGACAAAACAGATATCTGGGGAAAGTTCAAAGAACAGAAGAGAAGATGGCTGGGAAGGAAGAAGTCACACGTTCTGAATAAATAAGTCAGGGATTGTCTAGGCACTGCTGCGGCTGGGAGTGACTCATGGGAAACGTTAGCCCACGAGCTTCAGTACGCAACAAGCCTGCAAGGGAGGTGAAACCCGCCTGGAAGGCCTGCTTTCTGCAGCTCTTGGTGCACAGTGCTGGGGATAGGCAGCCCTGTTCCACTGTGAGTGGAAGGCGAGATGCTTGTAGTGACTACTTGGTGAGGGAGGATGCTACAGCACCACGCATCAGGCTTGTGTATCTTTCAGGAAAGGAGGCCCACCAGGACCCCTCTGATGCTGCGTTGTGATGTCTGTGCAGGCCTCTGCAAGAACCTGCGGGCCAGGGGGTCCTCTTGGTGACCAAGGCTAAGTTGAGGGTCCAGTGTTGGAATTTCCCCAACTCTTAGACTTCTGGACATCAGTGAGGAGCAGTGTCCTTGTCACTATGTGACTTCGCTGCTATCACCTGTTAAGCAACTACCATGCCCGAGAAATCATATCTCTATTCTTTGCACTCACCAGCAAAGCAGGTACAGTACTAGAATACGGTTCCCAAATACTGGATGTTCCAAGGCTGGGACAAGCGGGCCAGATTTACACAGGGAGGAGCAGAAGTCACAGCCACCGAACTTCTCCACTCTGCCCCCGCCCCTGCCCTGAGCTTCTTCTTACCTATACCGCTGATGGCCACTCCCTGTTATGCACCCACTGTGTCTGAGTACGGATCCGTGCATTTCTATCCCCGTGAGCCATCCTTGCTGCTGCTGTTGTTGATGATGTTGTGTGGCTGTTGTGGTTGCTGTCAGTCCCTCCTCTGTCTCCACGGCTTTGCTCTGAGGTCTCCAGCATCTCCCATGGCATTCTCCTGAGACTCTCTCAACACCCCTCTCCCTGTGTCCCCTGCAAAATGACTAAGGGACAAACGTTTTCTCTTATTTTTGTTCCATGTCATTGGGCTCAAATATCCACACAGCCCATTAACCAAACCTCTACACAATGCCAGAAAAAGCAGAGACAGCCTCACGTACTCTCTGATCTGCTATTTCTATACCACCTTCCACCACAACTGAAGACTCCCGTCTTGACAGAATACTAACTTCGTGAGACGTAGGAGGGAGGAAAAAATAGACACCGAGACTCTGAGAAAAGTATCTTTGTGGGGAAAAACTTCCTTTTCTAAGCACCTTTCCCACCTACACATCAAGTGGAGCAGAATGTTACTAAATATTTTTCCTCACATGTGTCCTTTGGATTCCATGCAGTAGTAATGTTTTTTAAAGCACAAATGTGGTTCTTCTTAGCACTGCCCTTCTCATTGTCATGTTTGACAAACATCAACTTATTTTTGTGGTGCATTTTATTATTGGATTGAACAACAATTTCACTTATTTTAAATGTTGCATTAGCCCATGATTGCAGTACAACATGGCTCCGTTTATCATCAGGAGTTAGTACACAGATGGAACACCGCGGGTCCTTTGTGTCCCCTGCCCTTTGCAAAAGTCCTGTTTCCATTTTTTCCTTCAATTCCTTTTTTACCCATCTCTCCTCTGCTTATATCTCTTATTCCCTTTCTGATTTGAAAAATATTTCCCTACTTCCTATTGTCTATCTTTTATTTGCTCTTTATTTATATTTTATTTCTCATCTAAGAGAAACCATATGATAGTAAGCCTGCATGTCTGATTTATTTCACTTCATGTATTTAATATTACGGTCTCAGGTATGTGAGTTTACCTATGAATGCCTCAAATGTATCATTCTTTATGGCAGAGTAGTGCTCTTTTGTGTATAGAAATCAAATAATAACAAATGCTGGTGAGGCTTTAGGAGACAGGAACATTTCTACACTGTTGGTGGGAAGATAAACTTGTTAAATCACTATGGAAACCACTTTACAGATTCCTCAAAAAATAAACAAAGAATAGCGATTCCACAGGACCCAGCTATTCCGCTTCTAGGCATCTTCCTGAAAGAGTTGAAGGCAGCTTATCACAGTGACCCACGCATAGCCATGTTTACAGCAGCACAATGCATAGCAGATAAACCTGGGGGATATTCATCAACAGATGAGTGAATAATAATATTTTAAAGAGTATAAAGGGTATTAGTGAGTGGTTTTCAAAGTGTAACCCTGGGAATGTGGGACAGAGGTGAGACCCAATCAGCGGATCTATAAAGATAAAACTATTCTCCACCATGCAATTAAGGCAGGATTATCTTTTGCATTCACATTTCCTTGTGACTACACAATGATATTCCCCAAAGCCAGATGACATCTTTGCTTGAACAGTTTGTATTTTGATATTTTTATTTTTTCTTTTTCATTCTCTAGTGTGATATGGGCTGATATAATACCATATACAGAAGCTCTTGAAATCCCTCCACATTTTTTCATTGGGAAATTGTTATTAGTAACAATATGCAAATGTATTAACACAAACAAGGTTAAGTACAGAGTCCCTGACTTACAATGGTGTGACTAAGGATTTTTCAACTTTTAACACAGTATGAAATGACTTAGGCTCGGTAAAAAACCATGCTTTGAGCTCAGATTTTTTTCCTGGGCCAACAGTCCAGGTCCCATGTGCCCAGGCCAGGTCTCAAGGGATGAAGGTGGTGCTCGGTGTGCTGTGTGGCCAAGTTAGGCTGTCCCTCCATCCCCCCACATTTTTAAGAGTATGTCTCCATAACTATTTAACACATACAAAGAGGGTTATAAACAACCAATACGTGCTCCTCCAAGTTCTGGAGGCAAAACATCCAAGATCCAGGTACCGGCAGACTCAGTATCTGCTGAGGACCAGTTTTTCATAGGTGGCATCTTGTCTGTGTTACCAAGCGTCCAATGGCACCAGGAAGCTCCCTCAGGGGTCTTTTAGAAGGGCACTAATCACATTTATAAGGGCTCTACTCCCTGTCACCTAGTGACCACTCAAATGCCACCCTTCCTCCTATCACCACCTGAGTCCAACCTAGACGAGGAAGGAGGGGGAAATACTCGGGTCATAGCATAATGTTCAAAGATCAGGAAAACAAATTCTCTCAGGGATGTTACTACAAGTCCTACTCACTAATTTGGAATTAGGACCTCATGAACTACTCAGCAGGGAGGCACCACAGGTGGAGTGCTGAGCATGGCGAGAGCTCCAGTGTTCCCATAGGTGGTTCCAAATGAATCAGGTTGGACACACGTCCCACAGGTCCTCTGCACGCATTAAAGAGAAAGAGATGGAGACAGTCAGCAAAGTCCATTCATGATCTGAACACTCACGGAGAGCCAACACACAGCAGAGTGAAGGGTCGGCCTGAGGAACCCAGGCCTGAGGAACCCAAGCCAGATGACGTTTGAACTGCTGGCTTTCCCAGCTGGTCACCTCTGGCCACACAAAAGTGCAAGGAGATTCCCTGGTCCTCTTGCTCCCAGTGACAGATGTGATGTTCAATGGCTTCACACAGAGTCCATGGCTCATGCTAGCTCTGGATGCTCTGGGAATAGTTACAAGTTCAGTCTCAGCTGCTTCACGGTGTGCCTTGCAAAGCACTCACCTGGCAGATTATCTGAGGACACACATGACAATACTCTTGTCTCAGTGGCTATGTTTACAACTAGAGTTGCAGTTATCTGACACCGTAAGAAGCAGCCTCCATATCCTCCACTGCTTGGGGCTCTGGGGACTTTAAGAGAGAAATGAACTGTCTACCTGGAAAGTCTGGAATGTCTACCTGGAATGTTTACCTGGAAAGGTCACATTCTGTGAAGACTTACCTGGTCTCCATCAATGTTTTTAATACTGGCAGTTTCCCACACAGCTCTACGTTTCTTAGTAACAGCCAACCATATCAAAATTGCCTTATCCATAACCCCAGATGATATCAGAAAGTGACTTATGCAGAATGAAATTTCAAGACTTTCCCACTGCTTCTGTCTGTATATTATTGTCACTTCCTGCTGGACAGAGAAGGCACCCACCAAAAGAAGCTCTCAGTAGAGCTTACCTTCCTGATCATGCAAAAAGCCCCAAACACATTGTCATGGATCTACCTCGGGCCATACAGCTGTACACCTCCAGGGATTAAGAAAGTAAACTTGATGTTATGAGTATTATGCCACAATACAAATGTACCTGCTTAAACACACTGTCTGTGATGCCTCAGTGAAACAGTGCAAGCCACACAGAAAAAGCACATCGACCTTGCTCTGAGCTGCCTGAATCAAGGTCACTCCCAGAGCCAGGCAGGTAGAATGCGCTGAGTCTGGGCTGAGCCCTCATCCCAGCAGGCGACACAGCTCACTCGGGCAGTGAAGTGGACACAGACCTGTACTTTTAGTGCAAAGATTGTTTTAATCACTGCATCTGTGGTTGCTGTACAAACAATCAAATGATAAACGGAAGACTTCCCCATCCTACAGTACCCTCATTTTACTGGGCAGTTACTTATATAGCCTAAAAGTCCATGACTGCTACTCGTCTCTCTTATTTAATGGGAAATCACTATGGCTGCCTGGGCTTCTAGCTGAATATCAGCTTGTGGAAACGGGACTCTAGACCTTGAGCCTTGGAGAAATACACTGTCTAAGAACCAGGAGTGGGTTTTTGTTGGTTAGTTGGTTGGTTTATTTTAGATTTTCTTTTTTAGGTAAAACTTGTATTTTTAGAATGGCAAGATTTCCACAATACTTAATATGTGAAAACAATACACATATATGTACAAGTGTGAAAATGTTAAAAATTAAAAGCAGTTAATTAAATTTATCACCAGTGTGATAAGCTGGATGTGAGATTGGAAAGACATGAAAAGATATATAGGCTAATTTTAAATTCTAAAAAATGGAACTTAGTGAATAAAATTGCCTTTGATACAAAATGCTTCCATACACCTAAATTTAGTCTGCCAAGGGTAAATCAGCCAACAACTTAGGACATTAATTATGTTCCAGTCTTTATACTAAAATAGGTGTGGGTTTGATTCACTAAATTAAGGTATAATTTTATGTACAAAAGCCTTTTCAAAACCCAGTAAAGCAGGCAACTAACTCCTGCCCTGAGACAAATTGGAAACTTGGCACGATAAGGCATAGGTCATTTTTCTTAAATGCTCAGAGTGGAGCTCAAGTACCTGGGTGTATACCTCTTATAAACTAGCAAACAAATGAAAAGCCAGAACTATCCAGAACAGAACCTCACAACTATCTAATGCCATTAGAAAATTTCTCAATTGTTGTGCCCGGGTCCAAAGTAAATAATTATACATCCAACTTAGTCACAGGGTCGTATTAGAGAAGCCACCCAGCAGGACTGGCTGTCTTTCCATAGAGGTCTCAGTGATTTTTCCAAAACTCGTGAACTATGTAATGGTAAAAGTATTTTAATGGATGAGGAGCTAGTTATAGAAAATACCCATGGAGACATGACCGCAGCCACGAGTGGGAAGCTCTGAGGAGAAACCACACTCCCACACTCCGCCTCACTGTTCCCTGCATTCACGCAGGGAATTCATTCACTTAAAGAAAAAAGAGATAAAAAATATAGGTCCCAACATTACTTTAGCTAATTTTTCCCAACTCCCTTAAAACAAACCGGCGACCCTCTCACTGGTTTTCTCCATGACAATGATTCTAACAAATACATTTTGATGATAGGAAAAAAGATAAGAAAATAGTTCTTGTCTCTGTTAATAGGGATCTTCTACACCTTGTTCTCCTTCCTCCTTTTTTATTAACAAAATATGAAATCTGGAGTGGGATTGAGCCAGGATTGTGACAAAAAGGCAGAGAAAGCATCAAAAAAAATGTCACATAATCAACCACCCCAACCCTGGGTTGATATTATTGTCCATTTGGTAGTCTTTGGTGTCATATCTTTCCTGATGAAGGGATAGTTTTAATTCTTTACTAATTTGGTTAACTGGAAGTTTTCTCTCTATCAATATTATAGAGTTTAAATCAAGGAAGAAGTATGCAAAATGTGAAAGGAATCTGTGAACAAAGCAACATTTATTTATTCTTTCAATCAAAAAATTTATTGATTGAGAGAACGTCTGCTAAAATAAGAGAGAGCATTGTACAGGTGTGTGCAGCCCTTTCCCGAGCCTCTGACATTTTAACTAAGTGAAACCTCACAGTTTCCCATGTGGAGGGGGACAGATGTGTCACCGCCTGATAGCAGAGGAAACCCAGTGGTGACGACACTTCAGTGACCCCTCTTTGCTGACAAGGAAGTTGTCAGACACCAATGTTAGGTCACCTGCCCTAGGTCACAAGGACAGAGGTGGAATTTAACCCAGGTGGTGGGCCACAGTGCTGGTGCCATAAACCATAACCTGCCCCTGTCTCTCTAGGGTCAGCGCCACCTGTGTGTTCTAGACCAAGGGGACAAACGCTGATTGTCCATGTCAGAAATGTTGTAAACCAACAAATACACAACCATCAGCGCTGGGCTGCGAGAGAGGGCATACACAGGAGGCACGTCAGGATTCTCTGAAATTGAGAGGTGCCAGAAAGTACACAGGGCCTCCTGAGAAAGCCAGGCTTCATCTGGGCCTTGAGAGCTGCATCCGGGCACAGGAAGGTGCAGAGGTGAGGCAAGAGCGTGGGAGAAGCTTCGGGTAGAAGAGAGCACCTTGAATCCACAACGCCAAGTGAGACAAATCAGACACACAAGCTTAAATGTCACTCTGTTTTCCCTATATGAGAAATCCTAAGTATAAAATAAAAAGCAAAATAAGAGACAGGTAAAGTTCAAGGCCAATCTGCGCTTCATAGTGAGACCCTGCCTCAAACAAAGAAACAAACAAATAATAGGCATAGGGAAGTAGATCTTTTGCAGAAGGAAAGGGGAGAGAAGGAGGGAGGGAGAGGGAAAGGGAATGCAAAAAGTACTAAGATTGGAACTAAGATTTGTCCTGTAAATGCACGGACTCCTCATGATGAATGTATTCATTATGTACCTCAAACATGCACAAATTAAAATAAATAAATAAAAGGAAAGATTAGATAACTATCAGAAATTTAAACTGTAAGCTAAATAAACCTTTCCTTTCTTCATTTTAGGTGCTGCATATTTTGTCCCAGAAATGGGAGACAAGTAACCGAGACCCTTGGGTTGCCAGGTTCTGATGGGCCCTGGCCCCATGGATGGTCTCGCTGTCTGCAGTGCACCCCTCAGTGAGAAATGAGCAGAGAAGAGATCAGACCAGAGACAGAGACTGGCGAGGTCAAGGTAGCAAGCAGTCAACATCAGAGATTCTGTCACCCGGGACAGTGGCCAGGCACTCGCCTTGACCCAAGCCACCCTGCGGGGTCTCCTGAGGGCACTTCGCAGATGTGTCAGGAGGCCACGCCCTGCAGAGTGACCATTTTAGATCCGCAAAGTATCAACTCTACTGAAAAAGTCCTATTCAGGAGCTTCATCGGTTTTGAGGAACTCTTCCTTCCTGTCGTCATGAAACATAATACCAGTCAAAAGGAACTCACCATTGGCTGCTGTAAATACATGTAGGAGCCACTAGCCAGGAAGGATTCCTGAGAGCGGTCAAAGCTGCCCCCTGGCCATGCATGATCAGCGCTGTTAGATCAGGTGGCACCCGAGGAATAAGTCCAGGGTTCTGAAGGATCTGATGTGTGCTGGGACCTTACACCCCTGCTATCCACCTGTATGAGTGTCTTCTTCTGGAAGGGCTGGCTTGTCCTTATCTCCAGTAAAGACAGCCCTTCAGCCCTGAGAACAACAGAACCTGTGGTCATCATCCATCACTTCACCAAAAATAGATGAGGTTTATGCCCAGAGAGCCCACATTAATTGAAGAAAGTGTTTTCCTGCTTTAGAAGAGAAGAGGACAAACAGCTGCCTCTTCTGGTAAAAATAAAATGAAACTATCATGAAAATCGATGTCACTAACCAGCTATCCTACTTGGGTCTCATGGACTGCAGTTTTGAAAGAAAAGAAAGCTCAGATTAGTAAGACTTGAGACCAGTTATCAGCCCTGGAGGAGGTATACAGATGCCATCAGCTGCCAGCATTGGACTCATCCTATCTTATATCTGGAAAACTTGCTTTGTAGAATTTGGCACCAAAATTGCTTTTGGAGGACTGAGCTCAGCTTACTGCTGAGTCTGCATGTGCTGCTGCCTGGGAAAGCCCCTCCCCCTAACCGTTCTCCTGGGCCCTCTGGAGAGGCAGGTGCCCCACAAAGGACAAGGAGACCAGGAGCACTCGGTCTCCCACTGACTTTATCAGCTGCAGTTAAGGGCAAGGTTTATCGATCAGCTGCTGCTGCAAAGGGCAAGGCTGACTCTGGAACTCTCCACGATCAGCAACTTGATAAGATTTTTTTTAATTAAAATTTGAAGACTTAAAAAAATTCTAGAGCTATTCAGGCCTTGCCAAACCCAACAGCTTCTAGAGGTGAAGGGAATCACTATGGATTCAAACTTTAAGTGTGAAGGTAAGACTTTGCTTAGTGGGGAAGCAGGGTAGGATCATCTGGTTGTAAGGAAGCAGGAGGAAGAGGAGGAGGAAGCGGGAAAGGCACAGGTTTTATACCAACAGGATTTCAAAAAGTCTGCCCTTAAACAGCATAAGTGGCCTCCAGAGCAGGAAGACAGGAAACCACACAGTCTCCAAGAATCTGTCAGGGCATTGTTTCCTTTACACTTGCCTATGCTCATAGTTTAATAAGGGAATCAAAATTTGGAGAGGTCCAGCTGAGAGCACATGGCTAGCAAAAGGACAGTACCAGAAAAGAACCTATGAGGCATTTCCTAAACCGTAACTTTGACTTTTGGCTTAACATTTTGAAGTTTTCATCAGCGGAGCAGCAGCTGGGGGAAGAGATTTATGCTGCAAAGACAGGTCTCCGGTTATGCAGGGATGGGCACAGGGACCAGCAATGAGCTCCACCAGCCACTGACTTAGCCACGATGGCTCCTTTGAGAAAACACGGAAAAGTCTTCCTTTCAAGAGATGCTTAATGCGTAAACCACACAGATATTTTCGCAGAATCCAAAATTCATCTTGAAGGCTGTGCTTATTTAAGAGAGATAATCCGCTGCCCAATCATCTCATCATCCCATTAAGGAAGTGCTGGAAACCTTGAAAAGATAGGGATAGAGAAAACTTCTATCGAATGTCCTTTTACCTGAATCACCAGGTTTTGTTGAAATATATCTCTGTGTAAGGTGATGTATAGAAAATAAAAGCAGTGACCATTGCAATTCTAAATACAAATTGCTGTCTTAAGAACTGTCACCGAGGACCGGCCTTAAATAACAGTAGGGTCGGTGTCAGGGAAACCTGCTTCCCAAACAGCCCTCCAGTGTGTGCTCAGGGCTCTCTAAAGTATGCAGAATAAGGGACATTAAAATCCGGTGACCAATCATTGCTCAAAATTTGCCCAATGTGTATGCCTTTCCACTTCCTCTTGTGCAAATGTTTTCTAAGAGCTTTTAGCTGCTAAAGGACCAAGTCATACACTTTTAGCTGCTAAAGGACCAAGTCATACATTTTAATAATATGACAAGGAGTTTTATTTCCCTTATGGGCTGAATGGCACCCTAAAAGACAGAAAAAGAAGCACAAAATTTGAAATATATTTGAAATGAGTTTACTCCAGGAGACTTCTGTTTTCGTACGAGAAAAATACATCCAAAATCTTTTAGTGGAATACATGCTATTAGAGACCATGTCTGAAAACATGTTTAGGACTTTTAATTTTAATGCCTGCGGATATAAGCATCCTTAGTCAGTATGGATCGGCACTCTGTGGCTTTAGTTCACAGTCACAAACACATGGTCTTTTCTGTGTCCTCACATTTCTGTGGCCTCTTAGCACACTCTGTCTTAGACATGCACAGGATGCCTCTCTCTATGCACTACGTCAGATTAACATCATTCGGTTTCAAGTCCCTCAGTCACCCCAGCTACCCCAGCACGTAAGTATCCCTGCAGTCATCTACAGGTGAGCTTCTGCAGTTTCAGCCATTCCCTTGACCGATATTTATTGAGAGTCTGTTGTCTACTGAGCTCAGCTATGCGCTAAGCACCGGGGATTTATCAATCAACAATGCAGGCTAAGATCTCCGCTGCTTTCTTGGGTTTAAATAAAAAAGGGAGAGGAAGGAAGGCTGCAAGTAGAGATGGGTAAAAACAACACAGTGCTTTGGATTGTAACTCACACCTTAGAGTGAGGGGAAAAGGCAGGGTGCAGGGGGCAGGGCGATACTCAGCGTGGTGTCCACAGAAGCGCTATGGAAGACATGCAGGTGAAGTCCTGAAGGCCATGAGGGCACCGCTAGAAGGCTGAGCATGAAGGCCAGTGTGTCTGGAGGGCCCCCGAGCTACAGAAGGCAAGGTCAAGCAGGCACTGACCACAGGGATCAGCGCTGTGAGGGCCGGGCTTTCGTCAGAAGGGGGTGGAAGCCACAGGGCGAGGAAGTGGAACGGCAAGTTATGTTTCATACATTGTCTCATTTCCAGTGTCCGGCTGCCAACCGTGTCCAGGACAGTGAGGAAGGAAGGTGGGCCCAGGGCTGTCTGCAGGAGGTGACTGCGGTAGTTGGGACAGGAAGTCATGTTCTGCTAAACCAGACAGGTGGGGGTGGTGGGAAGGAGTTGAGCTTGGGACCCACGTGACAGTACAGCAGACAGATCTGGCTGCAGAGCGGGCAGCAAGGATGGGTATGGGATTGTGATCTGAACAACTCCAAGGACAGAAAAGTCCTTCCATCAACAAGGGGTGGGCAGGAGCTGAGGGGGCGGCAGCAGAACCAGGACGAGAAGAGGGCTGAAGTTGTGATGGGTTCCAGGTGGGCAGGGGATGAGAGGGCCAAGGAGCATCAGCCTGTGCAAGAAAAAGGAAGTGGCTGACCGGGTCAGAAGACTGCTCCACCAGCCAGATGGAGCGCGGAAGTGAATGCACTGAGGCTCATGGGAGTCAGGGTTGTCTCTAGAGACAGGATTTACAAATAAAGACATGCGGGAAGGTGGGGAGAACCCTGATGTCCTAGTGTAGAATCAGAGGAATTGGTGTCAGCTCACCATACAGAGGTAGGCATATACTCATAAATGGATAGTGATGTGCACACATATAGAAATAAATGTGAATGTGTACACAAGGCTGCGTGAACATGAACCTTATTCCCCGCTCTGTCCACCAAGAAGGCCAAGAGGTGATGACAGTGTGGTAGCAGTGATTACAGCACACTCCAGGTGTCCTGTGTCAATGCCAACCTCCCCAGAAGGGTCCTTGGTTCCTTGAAGAGAGGGCTTATCCCAGACTGGGGTGAAGGAAGTACACAGTGAGCCTGGAACATGCTGGGGGCCAGAATATAGAGCATGCTCAAGGAATGATGCAGGCGTGTCAGAGTAACCCAAGCACCCGAGAGGCACCCACTGACAAAATCTGGGGTGATTTGGACATCAAAGTAAGTAATGAAAGTAACAGAACGCAACTTATTGAATGAAATGGGAATCTGTATTGGAACAAGAAAATAAATGTGGGGAGAGGGAAAATCTTTACAGGAAACAGACAACTAACAAATGCCTAAGTCATACAAGCAGACAGCTGCCATGTGGCACCGTCACAGTGGTGGCTGGTTCAGGCAGAGTCACGGTGGGGCCCTAAAAATGGCTGGGTGAAGACCAAAGAAGGACCCGCTACTTGTGACTTTTCAATGTATCCTACAAATACTTCGTGACAATGGGGGGAAATGGTTCCTTTAATTCTACAACAGAGGATGCCCTCACCTACCACACCAGACGATCAAGGTTACGGTCACAAGAATGGGAGTGAAGAACATCAGGAACCTCAGAATGCCATGCACTCTTTGGTATTTCTGACAGATGGACATCCCAGGTCAGCCAGGAGGACATCATCTGGGCTTACACTGAAGGAGAAGGACAGATGTCAAGGTCACGAAGGACGGTGAGAGACTGAACCGAAGTTACAGATTGAAAGAGAATAAAGGGGCATGTCAACTAAATCTAATCCATGAGCCAACAATAGATTGTGGACCAGAAAGGAAGAAAACACATTTTGGAGAAACAGCAAAATCTGAATCAATCCTACTGGCTGGTTGTTGGTGTTATCTCAGTGTTCTATTCTTCTTGTCAGGAGTACAATTTGGGGAAAATGTATATTCTGGAGCAGATAAGGGGGATGTTTACATTTGTTCTTAAATGGTCCAGAAAGAGGATGTTGATCATCAATATCTATCTACTTACCTCTATCTAGCTGTCTACCTCTCTCTACCTATATCTGTATCTACTGAGATATCAGAGGCAAAATAATAATAGTTGATTAAAGTAGGACATAGAATTTCTTTATATCGTGTCTCTTATTTTTGTAAGTTTGAAATTGCTTCAAAATACATTGTTTAAAAAGGACTTCATTAGTCCTTTAGTCTCTATTTCTTTTACAGGTAACAAAACACTGAAAAATAAAACAAGAACCACAAAGTTAGGGACACGGGGCCTTAGGCACTTCAGAGGAGGTTACTCAGAGCTGAGGGACAGCATGCCGTGTTGCCCCTATCTGCTTAGATGGTGTGTGTCACTACAGGATGTATGCACAGTGGGGTGTGCCAGAGAGGCGCTACGCTGTGTGGCTGGGGGCTGAGAGTCCATGTGCACATTCTAAGGAGGTCAAAGGTCAGAGTCAGGAGATGACAGGGGCTGTGCAAGCCTGTCACATGAGGAGAGGCCCTGAGGGCAAGACACTGTACCTTTAACAGCAACAGAGAGCCCACCCCCCACCCAGGCTGTCTGTTGTCTCCAACAATCCGCCAGGGTCTCCTTCCCATGATGTGACCTTCGTAGGTCTGGGTGATCCCCAAGCATAGAGCCAAAGCCAAAAGGTAAGAAAGGTCTTGACACAGTTTTCCCCTTCTACTAGAGACCCCTATTGTACCCCTCGGGGTAGTGAGGTCTTCATCGCAAGAACCTACTGTCGGGGTGGGCACTGGATGGGCTCTACCGGTGACACAAAGCAGAAGTCACAGGGGACTTTGGGGGCCCTTTTAAACTCTATTTATAATATGGCTACCATCTCTTGCATGCTGTTTACAGAGCACTGCAAGTGCACCAAAATGAATCCTCACCAAAGCACTGTCCGCACTTACCCTGAACCCCTTTCCATAAATCAAATAAAACTTAGTGATGTGTCCCCCATGCAAATCTAGCAAATTGTGCCCAAAGGTGAGCATGGTTGGAGTGAAGGCTCAGTACCTTCTCTGGGGCTCCACAAGCCACCCCAAGCCCCCCATTCTACACTTCCTGTGATTCCAAAATACTCCCTTTGTCTCCTTCTCAGCTTCAGGAGTCACAAAGCTCTAGGGTCTGTAACCTCTGCACTGCCAACAGATGCTCTGCTTTCTCTTCTCTTCCTCCTCCTCCTCCTCGTCTTCTTTCCTACAGCATCCTGTCTCTTTTATATTGGTCTTTAATGTCCCTCTGTAATATGAAGAACAGTGTTTTCATGGCTTCTATGGTAAGATCAGTATTCTAGATAACACATCTTATCACCTCACACCCCATCGGCTGTCAACACCTGAGACACATATCTGCTTCAAGGGTCACTGCTGTGCTAGCTTCCTGCCCACTCCATGTTTTACCAGGTATTCATTCAGTCAACCTGGACTCCAACTTGAGTCAGCCACACCTATCTTCTACTCCACTTCACCAATTCAGGTCAAAGTGCAACTCACTCAGCAAGCCCTTGCCCTGGAGGCCTGAAACACTCCTCTCTGGTTCCCTCAAAATGCAGGGAACTGACCCGTGCTGGAAAGCAGCTCTCCAAGTGACTTAGCAATATCCACAGGAAGTGGCTGCCTGTCTTTAAAATGCCCTTATCAGGAGCACTCTGGAGTTCCCTTCCCAAAGCCCTTCCCTGAGCCTCACTCCACAGAGCACAGCCCACCTGCATGAGTGTGTACACATTTGAGACACACTTAACAGTGCCACACTGCACTCTCAAAACAGACATTTTCCTCATGGGCTGTAAAATGTGCTATTCCGACAGTTAATTTTGAAACCTTACTAAACTGACAGGCCTTTGGCAAGGTACCACTTTCACATAGCTGTACTCAGGGGCCAGGTGTTGCTGGCTGATCAAACGGCTCTCCAGCCTCAGGTTTGGGAGATTTTCACAGCTCTTCCCCCAAGGCTTGACCAAATCTTTTTTCCAGAAATCCCACCAGCTGCTGAGAGAATGCCCCTTGATTCCCCTCTGGAGCTTGCACAGGTCTTTGGGGTAGAGATGAATGGCAAAAATGAGTTTTCCCTCCTTTCCTTAGGAAGCCCAAGAGCTGGGCCAAGCATAGCACGTTTACCAGGCCCATTTATGTGAACAGTGCAGGGCCTGGAACCCGGCAGCCCAAGGTTGACCCGCTGGGCCATCCAGCTGGAAAGGTAGGAGGGGGGATAGCTTTGCAGGTGCAGGGACCTGAGGATCCCCTGCTGTAGCAGCACAGGCTGGAGCAGAGGGGCAGGCCACTCGGGGCTACCTGGCTTTTGGAGCCTCAAGGGAAGTTGGGTGAAACTCACAAGAGCCCACCCCCACCCCAAGGCGGTTTCGGGGCCACCTGCTGACCACTTTGCTGCGATGACCCTGACATTAACGTTAACTCTTTTCAGTAGCTGCAACAAGGTGAGAGCAGCCAAAAAAAAAGACAAGACAGAAGACAGATCCCTTCAGGAAACAAAGTCCTTTCTCATGGCCTGCCTCTGTCCTTCTTCCAGGTCCTCCCTCCTCGTGTGTGTGTGTGTGTGTGTGTGTGTGTGTGTGTGTGTGTGTGTGTGCATCTATTCTCCCTGACACGCAGAGCCTGCAGGCTATAAAACTCAGGCCTGGCCTGGGCTGAGACTCGCACTCCGGCCAGCGTGGTGAAGGCAGAGTCGGGGCGGGACCGAGCGCAAGGACCGCCCGGGCGCGGGGCGCAGCCAACGAGCGCACCCGAAGGCGGGCCGGGGCGGGCCGGCGCGGGCCGCGCGGCGCGGGCTGTGACAGGCGCCCGACGCGCGCTGCAGGTGGCAACTTGGAGATACCGCTGCGGGAGGAGAGTCCGGGTCTGGCGGCCCCTCGCCTCCTCCGGGAGCCCTTTCCTGCCGCCCACTGCGCGCCCGGGCCCGGGAGAATCTGAGGGAACGAGCCGCCGCGCGGGGACTTCGGCGCAACGCTGCCTGACTGTCCTTGCGCTACTTTTTATTTTTTCTTCTCGGAGGAGGGTTGTGCCTGGGATCGGGGAACAGGCTCCGGGAGGCGCCGGCGAGGGAGGCTCCTGAGACCCAGGTGAGCGAGCGAGCGAGCGCCTTTCTTCCCGGGGCGCATCCTCTTCCTCGGCCGCGGGACTCAGGCCGCGGCTCTGGGGACGCCCGTGGGCAGAGACCGGGCGCGGGCGCCTGTCCTTGGCTCGAGGTCGAGCGAGGAAGGGGCGAGGCTGATATCGGCGAGGTCTCCTGGGCGGGCGCCCCGAGGCGAGGGGCTGGAGGAGAGGCGGCTCCAGGCAGCCGAGGAGAGCTGGCGCTCCGGCTGGACCTGGTCGGATGACCCCAGCGCGCCGGGCTGGGGCCGCGGCGGGAGCCGGCGGCGCGCTGATATTCCCACCCCAGCGAAAGGCGCGCCGGGCCGGGCGAGCGTGCGGATCTCCGGTCCCGTGGAGCGGGGGGCCCTGGAGGACGTCATCCCTCTCCGCTCCCGCAACTCCTCCTCCACCCCTCTCGCCGCCACCCTGCGCGCCCGCGGCTCAGCCTAATCGGAGACTCCGTGCGAGGGCCAACGCGCGCAGTGGTGGCTGCTGTCACTGCCTTCCCCGCCCTCGCCGAGCTGGGGCGCCCCTGGATCCGCTCCTGGCCCTGGCAGCCGAGTTGTGCACAGGAGGCGAGGCGGGCAGGGTCCAAGCGCGGACTCGCTCTTTAGTGCTCCCTGGCTTCCACCCCCTCCTGCAGCACTGAGCAGAATCTCGGAAGCCAGACCTTGCTCGCCCTGGGGCAGCGGGGTGGTCTAGGGTGGAAGTCCAAGGAAGGCGCGAGCCTGGAGATGGGGCAGGACCTGGGCCTGCGTCTCGGCTTTTGGGCCCCTGCCTTCTGGTATTCGGTGGCCCCGACCTCTAAGCTCAGGCTCTCGGCGGGGGAGGGGTAGGAGCGCGCGGTGTGAGCCTGTGCAGTCCTCCCTCGGGAGGCCGCGGCGCGGAACCCGCTTCTGCCCCGCCGAGCCGCAGGGCCGCGCCCCCTCGCCGCCTGCGCGAGGCTGCTCGAGTGCCCGCCCTCAGCCTAGCGCGCCTGGGGTGGGCACCGCTGGCCGGAGGAAGCGGGCTGCAGTTCGGAATCTTGGGGAAGGGGCCCGGCTCCCCGTGGCTCGGCTATCAGGACTTCGGCTGGAGGTGGACAGGGACGGGAACTCGTCCCCTGGAAGCCAACAAGGCGTCCCGATTCCCTGCTCGGGGTCCAGGCGGCAGAGCTACGCGGGGCTCTGGGAGGTGCGGTGGAACGGCGGCTGCTGGGCGCCCCCGAGGTTGCGGTGACCGGGACCCCGGAGTTGCGCTTCAAGTTAGGACCCGGCGCCCAGCTGCGGCTCAGAAACTGGACCACTCCGCGGGGTCGGACGCGCGCTCCTCCGCGGAGGCCGGGGTTTCGCTTTCCCTCTGCGGAGGAGCCGCGCAGGAAAGCTGGGTGCGAGGGCTGCACCCACAGAAGGAGAGCGCCGGGGTCTGGTCGCGGCGAGGCGACACCCCTGACCCGTTCCGCAGGGCTGCGCACTGAGCCTGCCCTCCACCACCCGAGACACGCGCGGTTCCCTCTGAAGTGCATTGGCAGAAACGCTGTCCCAGAGAGTCAAGCACTGTAACCCACGGAACGCGTGGAAGTATAAACCACTGTAAAGCCCAGATCTAATCGTGGTTTATATCTGAGTCCCTTTGCCTAGGAACCGACTCTAATCTGGTCTAGCAGAGTCTGCGGGGCCGTGGGAGTGGGGGACCCGTGGGTGGGTTTCTTGTGACAATCACTGGGGGCCCCTAGAAGGCTTTGCACACCCCAAGCTGAAAGCTTGCAGGCCACGAGACGGGTAGGGGTGGGAGCACGGTGCACGTGGCTTCACTCCGTGGAAGGAGTCATTTGAGTTCTGGTTGGTTTTGAACCGGCCGTGGTACCCGTGCTCCCTGATGGTACCAGGCGTTTCTCATGAGGTCAGTCTCGGTTCCGCGCTGGAACACCAGTTTCCAAATCCAACAGGCTTTTAGCCCGGGTGACCCCAGGGGAAACACGTTGTGTACTGAGAGGACAGATAACCACCAAACCACGCACCCGGCCGCTGACCCTGATTCCTGACCTTGGGGTCATCGCGGCCTTTTTCAAGATGCCTTGGGCAGCGCGGTCTGCCTCACTCTGTTATTCCTGGCCTGGCACTTAGTAAGTGCCCGCCATTGAGGGGCTGGTGCTTGTTAAAACAGGGGCCTGCGAGATCACTTGGTAGGTTCTAGGATGGGTCGTTATTAACAATCAGAATATCCATCTAACGGTACCAGTGGTTTTGAATGCTGATGCACACAGCTAGCTGACGTATCTATCTGAATTTTTTCTGATTGGTGAAATTACTTCAAAGGAGGAGGCACTTAGGCCACTAGGACATTCAAGAATAACAGAGTGACACAGTTGCCTGTTAAAGTCTTTCCAGGAAGGCCTTTAAAAATAGGCCTCTCACCACTTTCGAGAGAGCAGGACTGGATTTCATTTTAGATGATCTAGAACACAGGGCTGTGTCCAGCGGGTCTGTGCCCCTGGGAGGCTGCTCTTGTGATCTGTGGGCCCCAGAGAAGAAAGCACCAAAGTTTGCGGGTGGTTGCCTGGGCGGACAAGAAAGTTAAAGTAACCCCAGCAGTGAGCCCACCTCGAGGGCAACTGTGCAAAGGATGTCCTGTGGTCGAGGCTCCAAGGAGGAGAACGAGGCCTCCAGGGTGGGCTGGACAAACAGACCAAGGAGAGGTCTGCATGCCACCTCCTTGCCCCGTATGCCACCCCCCACCCTGCCAGTGCCAACCACTGTCTTAGCCTTTGACCCCCGAGCACCCGCAGTAGCTGCCAAACCTCGCTTTTCTCCTTTTCTGCAAACCAAAGAGCTACAGCCTCTTTTCTCTACCTGGGACCCCAAACTGCTTGCTGCCACAGGATGCTTGGAACCTTGGCAGGCTTTGCCTGGAAGAAAAAGAAACTAGAAAGTCACAAGAAGGGACACAGGGCAAGGTGTGTGTGGGATGAGAAGTGCAGGCAGGTCCACTGTGACTGGTTCATTAAAAAGAACCAGGGAGTGGGGTGAGGGCGGGGTGCTCTTCTGTAAGGAGAATCATGATCTTTGCCTCCTGCTCTGTGAGAATTAATTTATGGCTTCAGAGTTATCTGAAACACTTGGAAGGGAGGCTCGTGGCCGAGCACAGGCAGAATGCAGAGTCAGTCTGCCAGCTTAGAGGTAGTTAATCCTGAACAGCAAAAAATAAATGGGAAAGAAGAAACAACTTTCACCGGTATTGCATGTTCTCTCATTTGTGGAAGCTAACAAAGTTGATTTCATAAATGGAGAGAGCACTTGGGTACTTCGGGAAGCTGAGGCAGGAGGATCACTAAGTTTGAGCCCAACCTGGGGCAACTTACTTAGTGAGATCCTATTTCAAATTTTTTTTAAATATTAGAAAAATAAGAATCTAGTTCCTAGTGCTGGGTTTAGTCCTGAGAATGGTTAGCAGAAGCTGGGGAGAGCCTGAGAGGGAGAGAAGACAGAGAGGGGTTAATTAATGTGTCCAAAAGTACAATTAGATAGACAGTTAAGGTCTGGTATCCAGGCACCACAATAAATGAGACCATAAAGTGAAGTGCTAGTGTTCCTTAGCCCAGCAAGAGGACTGTAGTATATGTCAAGATGCTTAGAAGAGAGGAGTCTGAATGTTTCTAATTCCAGGAATGATTACCGTGTGAGGCAGGAGGCATGCTGACTCTGACTTGGTCTCTGCCTGTTGCGTGCATGTGTCGAAATACCACACTGCACTCTGTGCATCCGTGTGACTATTGTGTGCCAATTTTAAAATAAGTAAGCAAATAAAATAAATGCTTGCAAATCTGACTTTTCCTTCAGGCAGTTTCAGAAGGTTTTGCTACAGGCAGTGCTAGCAATGGCTTGTGACTTGTTACTTGACCAGGAGCCAGAAGGCACTGTAATGGAGACCTCCAGCCGGCCACCTCACTCTCTCTGCCTTGGAGAAGGAACTATTGTGTTGTACTTAATGCTGGTTGAGTAGCATGGGAGGATTTAGTGTTATGAGGATGGTGGGTGAGACAGCCGGGCTGCTGGACCGACTGCCTGCATGTGTTCTGACCTGCTCGGGGTCTCAGGGGCTGAAGCCTCTGCCAGGGACAATATTCTTTGAAAAGGAGTGAAGTCACAGTAGCTTAAGGGACGCTGTGTCAGAATCCTGTGCAATGTGAGAGTGAGCCTCTCTGCAGGATAAAAGCAGAGACAGTGGCATTGGATGTGATGCAGGGGGTATTAGCAGAGGTTTCTGTTATAAAGAAGGAACCACAATGGGGACTGGAGGAAAGATATCCATGGGCAGATAGATGTGTGGTAACTCGTGGTTGGAGAGTTGCAGGAGAGAGCTACCATTTCTAGTGTGGCAGGAAGCAGGTGGACCAGAACCTGACCCCTCCCTCCTGGTGTGAGTTCTCTCTGTGGCCTCCAGGTCCGCAGACAGAGTCCTCGCCATGAACGCAGGTGACGCTGGCCACAGACCATGCCCCCCACCCCACACACACAGGGCGTCTGGCCTGGCTCTTAGGTTAAGGCTGCTCCTGGCACCCAGTGACTGGTTCTGTCCTGACTGAACCCCTGAACCTTCCCGTGTGCCCAGCTGCTGGAGGATGGGGCACCCAGCTTGAAAACAGAGCCATGAGCAGAACCCGTCTGAAGTTCTCCTCCGTCCATTCCATCCACCCAGCATCGCCCCAGAAGCCTCGCTCCAGGGCTTGGTTTCCACACCTTCCTTTTCTTGTGGTGTAACAACAGCATAGACACAGCATGGAAATGCCACTGGCCGTACCATGGGGGCTCCCGTGATCACTTCTTTCCCATCATATTGCCATCTGCCCTACCCTGGGCCCTGTCACCTCTCGTGTAGACCATTACGCTAATATCCTTTCCCAGTGCTGCTTTGATTATACCACTCCCTGGGCCAAACCACATGCTGCCCTGCTTCCTGAGGGATGAGCTCTGCCTCCTTTAGATTTGTGTCTGGAGCCCGGGGTACCCTCGCACGTCTGCAGGTTCAGGTTACCTCCTGTTGCACTCTCGCCAGTACCTGCCTCTATTAACCTTCTGCTCTTTCTGCTCCTGACATTTACTGTCCACTGGGATGGAGGTGCTCTGGGATAGAACACAGAGCTTTGGCAGTAAGCTGTTTTCTATGCATCATTTTTATTTTGAGACATAGTGTCCCCCTCAATTGCCCAGGCCAGCCTTGAACTTGTGTCTTGGCCTCCCAAAGGGCTGCAATTACAAGTATGCGCCACACGGCCTGCTCCACACATGGAGTCTCTCCTGTGTCTCACCGATTGAGAGCTGGGGCTCCATTTTATTCATCTTTAGGTTTGCCAGAGTGGCACGCAAAGTGGAGACCCTGTGGTGTTTTACTGAGTGGCCTATCTGCAGACGTTTGTA
The DNA here is from genome assembly GCF_034190915.1 of Cavia porcellus. Classification (NCBI taxonomy): domain Eukaryota; kingdom Metazoa; phylum Chordata; class Mammalia; order Rodentia; family Caviidae; genus Cavia; species Cavia porcellus. The sequence continues at coordinate 63,683,711 of NW_026947503.1, read as the reverse complement.
GAGGTCCTGACAGAGAAGAGTATTTTACAAACTTGGGCAAACTCGCTGCAAGGAGGGAGTGGCCCGCGGGGAGCAGGTCCTTACAGGCAGAGTGATCACAGACCATTATTGAGAAACTTCAAAAGCCACCCTCTCCAGCATTTGGCTAATTACACAGATAATTTAGGACTGGAAGAATCTGTAAAATTATCAGCATTCTTCATTGCAGAGACGAGAATGCAGTCATGTGAGCTCCGCAGAGCTTGCAAAAGCAGAACAGGATGTGGGGAGCCAAGCTGATAGTGACAGTGACAGAGTTGAAAGAGAAAGGAGGCAGGCTTGGCAGGAGGCCTGTACAGTGCTGAAAACACCCAGAAATAGGGAGTGAGTTCTTCGTTTGGGGCTTTGGGGTTTGTCTGATCTAGAATCACTTTTGCGGAGCTTTTGATCTGGTTGCTATCAGGGCCCCTTAATTTACAAAAGAAAATCATGCATGCATTGAAATACTTCTGATGTAGATAAAACTCTTAATTCAGATTTTCAGAAGGCAAGACTTATGTAATTCCATACTGGTTTTTTTTTTCAGAGAATGAAAAGATGAAGCCATATCTCATGCATACTAAATGTTTGAGGTCAGGTGGAGGAAAAAATGTTATCAGCAAATCACCAGTTTCCATATGGAAGCAGCAAACCCAAACAGCCTTAGACATCAAGCCTGCAAACTGCAGGTGATAAATACTCCCTCATCAAACAGTTGTAAATAGCCCATTGCTCATGAGGAAGGAGCACATAAAAAACAACGATAACAACAGTAAAATCCATGGTGCGTGATCAAGTACTGAGGTTCTGAGTGGAAAGGAATTGGGTAATTTATTACAGAACTGTGTAGTCAAGTCTCTTCTGGAACATGAGGCTCTAAGTAATCACAGCCTTTGTGTCCAGGGTATACACTTGGTGCCTGTTAGTGATAAAACTGATGTAACTCACAAAACGAGGAAGATGTTGGCTGTCTGCAGTGTGCAAATATTTGGCCACGTATATGTGAGTCACAGGAGAAGATCGTCCCACACCCAGCCCCTATATAGTCTCCCTCTTTCCCCAACTCCGCTTCTTCACTGACAAATGTAACGGAGTTCCCTAGATCATGACAAAATAAGAGAGGAAAGGAAGAAGGGAAAAGATTACATATGTGTGTGTGTATAGATACACAAGATAGCTAGCTAGACTACTAATCTCCGTAAATTCAACAAAAAGAGCGGTGTGTGCTGTCATTGTTAGATTGTTTGATCATTTATTTTCATGCCTGAATCTTATGACTGAACAACTACTTCTAAGACAACAATATGCAATATATTAACTAGTGTTAATTTCCTACTTTTTTTGACATTCTGTATTGTTTCTATTTTTTTGTTTTTTAAAAAAACGGAAACAACCTCACAATTGTGGCTACTCTTTATGAATGGCAAAGTGAGAGCTTCACAATATTTTAATTACGAGTCTAGTGATATTTTAAAAGATCAGCATTGTGCCATCTTTGTAACCCCATCATAAGAATACTATATAGAACACTCGCAAGGACTATTCAAATGTAAACAAGTAACTAATCGATGGCTCTTCAATAAAGCACTCATTTCTTTCCCCTTTAATTGTCACTGAATTCCGCAGAGCTGACTAGTGAGATTATGAAGGCGTTTGTGTGTGGGCAGAACTCATCCTGATAAGCTGATAGTCTGGACGCCTGATTCATAGACCCCCTCCTCACCCAGAGTCCCGTGGGGCTGCATTCTACCCAGCCCTTTGTGGGCTGCCCTGCAGGGGAGAAGGGTGAACAGGTGGGTGCTCCCCGACTTGCTTTGGCTTCCATCCTGGGGCACACACTGTGAGCTGACCATGCCTTTTAGCACTGAGTATTGGAGCTCATCTACAGTGCAGGCTACAGTTGACAGGGAGGGGCAACCTGAGACAGGATCATCCCTCTTACCACGAGGAAAGGTCACAGTTCCAAGTTCGAAGAGCAGTTCCTATAGCACCCATACTGCTTGTGCCACGATGTGAAGTCGTTCTTAAGTTGGAATTGTCTGCAGCAGCCTGCAGCTCTTCAGCGGCAGAATCCACAGGGAGAGACATGGAGAATGAGATCTATGACTTTATTATGCCTAGTACACGAGGGACATGATATCACTACTGCGGGACACACCCAGTACCATAGCTAGGAGCTGAGTCTCTGGGGGTAAATCATCGAAGTTTTCTGAGCCTTAGTTTCTTGTGCAAAGCTAATCTAGGAATGCCTACCTAACAAAGTTCTTGTAAGATGTAGAAAAAATACTCAGTGCATGACTAGCACATTGTGAGTGCTCACAAAGTAACCTAGTCCTTTGGTGACAGGTGATATGTATTAATATTTAATGTAGTTTGAAAAGTCATATTTATCAAATCAGTTTTTAATTTCAAGATTTGCAGTTTAAAGCTTTTTTATCCTATGTTTATTTGCTTGGTAACCATTTTTAGATATAAACTTTACCCCTGAGTGTGTGTAATGTAATTTTCTTTTTGCTATTTTGCAAACCTTGAAACTCATTGCCAAAGCAAGATACCATGGAGAAGAAAAGCCTGCTAATCTACAGGAAAACAATTCTGCATTTTAAAAAAACTATTATTTTGTTGCTCTACCCCCTCTGTATCTGCGTAATCATTCAGGGCAGAACAGTGAAGAATGTCACAGGTACCCTGTTCCACCTGTGGATATTTTCTGCTTCCCAGTGCTCTACACAGATCATTTAATTACCAATATAATTAGGTAACGCTGCCGTTCTTTTGTATTTGCAAATGGGCAGTTTGCCTGGTTATTTATAGCAGGTACCAATAAGACCCGTGATTGAGGCTGCCGCGGTTTCATTACTGTAACGCGGCTGCATTTCTTGCATTTCATCACTTCTTGCAATGATAGTCATTGTAATCAGAGCCAGACATTGCTCCCTCTTCTCACTGTGACTACAAATCCCTGAGGACCTCTGGCCTGGCCAAACCAAAGCCTCTGTGTGCCACATGCACCACGCCATTGTCACTTGCTCCTGTCTGGCCACTATAGTGACCCTCACCATCAGAGCCCAAAGATACAGGTACCACTGTGTCACACAACCCAGCACCCAGCAGAACCTCCAGCCCTTCTTGGAGGTGGTGTGGTCCCTGCCACCCTGAGATCTGGTTGCAGTGGAGGTTGGGGGTCACTGGTCCCCATGATCTTGTGAATTCCAGCTGACCTTTGTCAATGCCTGAACAAGTCTCCCCAAATTGGAAGCTCAACGAATTTTGAAATTCATGGTCTAGGCAGTGGGGGCTATGGGGAGAATGCCAAGTAGAGGAGGCTTCTGGGAGGATGGCTGTGGCAAGGGCACCATGACTGTGTGGGCAGATTTGTTGGCCCAAGAGGACAGTGAGTGCCAGTGGGGAAGCATCTGCTGGAGTTCTGCTGCCCACACAGTCCCAAAGCCTTGATTCTTGCTCCTTTTGACCTGGATTCTCTTCTGTAAGACATTTTTTTCCCTCTCTCTAAAAGGTTAGATATGGGAATAACCAAAGCTAAAAATGTACAGGTCTTGTTTTTTAAAAGTTGGATGGTTTAGATCCTGCTGTGAATCCCAGTACACATTAGCACATTTCTGCCTCATCTGCATTGTATTTATGAAGGCTGAAAACTTTGTGCTATTCTTAGCTGTTAGAAAAACATATGATAGATTGGAATGAATTAGGTAATTCAGCGGTGAGTAATGCGGTTCCCGTGCACACATGACCCAGTTGCCAGACTGTCTCACCAAGTGGAAAAGTATCCGATGCATTGTTTTTGCGGAGTGTGTGCAGCGTGCTCGAGTCCCCTCCTGTCAGGTGAAACTCCTCCTCTATGTATCTGAAAAGCAGCTCAAGGGTCACTGAGGCTTTTCAGGAGAAATAAGCAGTGATTCTTTTTCCAGATTATGGGTTCGGCAGGACTTAATTTCCCTGGATTATAGTTTATCCATTTTCATGATGCTTCCAGCTTTCAAATCTGCAATCCTAAAGCATCATCGTAGATTAAAAACCTTTTGTTTTTTAAATCTCATCACATCGCATAAAATCATGATGGTTTTAACAGCTCAGTGTTGTCCAGTTGTGATGTTGACATGAGGAAAACTCAAAAGTTTCACTTTGTGCATGTTCTGCTACATAAAAGCACCAAAGAATCATCCTCATGTTGTTATGAGCACAAGTAAGATAGTTTTTATCCACACTGTAATTGGTTGCATTGACCTAAATGCTGATCCCAAATCTTGTTTTTCTGATTTCACTGGCACTTTCACTGCTTATTACATTACTTAGGATTGTGTTTTATTATTTTTCTTGCCTTTAACTTCTCTTCCTGGCTATGGAGGAATTCACAGAGGTTTAGGGCATTGTTTTCAAGCCCTAGCAAGAAGATCTATCTAGTTGGTGCTAAAGATTCCCGTTGTTGGGAACACTTTCTCCTGGTCTCCTTGGGGCCCAAGGAAGGGAGTGTTTGCTATATCGGATAACCTGCAAAGATTAAAGTCCTGCAGGCCCCGCCCACCTGCCCCAGGTGGAGAGTGGCTTATGTAACACTCAGGGGCAGGCTGAGCTGACCAGCTGTGGCTTTCCCTGGACAGCCACCTAACTCGCTGCCTGGAAATGAGTTGATGTCAGGGAAAGTGTCTGACCCATAAAATTCTTACTGTCCTCAAAAGTGTAATTTCAGCCCTGCAAGGAGACAAGTTGCGAACAGAAAAAACCTGAAAAGTATTTTCCTACGTGAGACTTCACCGGGCTGAATTTAGATGGAAGGGAATGTAATGCATCAGAGACCAGCAGTGTTCTCAGCAAATCAGTGGTGAGCCAGACACTTGCTTTCTCTTTCCTGCCCGTGGCTCTGAATGTCAGCCTTGCTCACACCCCACCTCTGGGGGCAGATTTCCTTTTACCTGTAGCACACAGGAGGTGCAAATCATCCTAGCAACTTGGTTTCACACAGGTTTGCAAGACAGAAATGAGAGCATGTGATCATTTTTCTATTTTCAAAAAAGCCTGATGGGCTGAGTTGATCAGCGTACCCGTCAAACGTCTTCATCTTTGCTGACGGCTCCCTGTACTGAGCCTGCAGTTGCATTCCGGTTGGAGCACTGAACAGGGGGTCTGTGGGCACTGGTGCTAAAAACACCGAACTCTACTCAAAGCAAATTATTTTCTTCGTGGCTGGGTGGCTTTGTTGTTATAGAGACTAGCTGAGTTTGCCTGTACAGAGCCGCATGTTCAAGGTTTGTGGTAGAGTTTTTAACCTTACTTTGTTGACTTTTTGCAGATTTTACACAGATAGGCACTGTATTTAGGAATTTGGTGTTTTGTCATTGACCTATGAAAGTTATCTGTTTGCACAAGATGTGACAGCCAACCTCAAAGACCTGGGGAAGACAAGGCTGGTGACCTCCATCCCAGTCTCGGGAAGGCTTTTATTTTCCCTCTGTGTTTATGTAAGGAGAGGAACTTGGTTTCCACTGAGGGTGCTCTTGGATCGCAGGTTGGGCGGTGCTGCTGACCTGTCTTCCCTTCCTAGTCTTTGGTCTTCTCTCCTGCTTTGCCTGTCCTCCCAAAGGCATGCATAGCCCACATTTTGGAAACCTTGGCATTCCTTTCCTGAGTACTTTTTAAAGCAGAAGACAACATGATCCAACAGTAGTTTAATGGATCGCATGCATTTTGTTTTCGATAGCACAGAAATGCCTCTTTTCTTCATCCTTGGCTTTTTTAGCCTTTGGAGGCAAAAAGCCTAGAGTGATAAAAGTCAGGGACCTACTTTCTGAATATATGTCTTCCCCTTTGTATAGAGGAGTCATTTTCCTGAAAGTTCCTTTGCAGATAGTGGTTCAGAATTTTGAATCTTTTGCTGTAAAATCATTGTTAAGAATTCCAGGTTGGCCCAGTCAACTCTTCAGTTTCTGTTAGGGACACATTTTGGAGCTGTCGGTATCAGTGAGGGGATCTGGGACAGGAAGTAGCATGGCGTCTTCCCAAGTGGGTAGCCCAAGGCAGGATGAGTCTGCAGGGCCCAGCTGTGCTTCCTCCTCCCGAGGACCCCATCTGTCTTCCAGGTGCACCCTGCAGGCCTCGGGCTGCGCTCTGGCGCTCACAGCAGGCTTTCTTCTCTCCGCCTACTTCCCTGGCCCCAGTCTTCTTAGCTCCACTGACCTAAGTTATAGGTAGAAGCAATCTGATCCAATTAATTATATTCACAACAAGGATTAATAACCCCATAATCCTTGCATGTATGGTATAAAAGCATGATGTAACCGATTACCCAAAACCAACACAGGTTGCAGTATTTCTTTTGATTTGATATTTGCTTATCATCTTTGACAAGCAAGGTGCCAGCACAGGTATGGGAATGTCCAAGAGAGGAAAATAAGCTGCTTAACACTCTACAGGGGATTCCAGTTTTCAGAGAGCAGCCACTACAGTAAACTCTGTGATGATGCTAAATTTCAAGAGAGAATTTTATGAAAATATTAAAATCAACACTATGGGAAAATAATTAGGCATTGTCTCGTGAAGTTAATGCATATTGCCCAACATAGGAATTTTACATCGCCTTATATATTTTAGATTAACTCTTGCATGTCTACAGCAAGGCATGTTTTAAAAATATCCACAGGTCAGCTTTCTGTTGCCATAACAAAATACCCAAGATAATAAAAGTGTTAGAAGGAAAGTTTTCTGTCTGCTCACAGTAGAGAAGCAGCAGTGCTTGACTGATGGGACCTTTTGTTTAGGCAGCACATCGTGGTGGAGAGCCTGGTAGAGCTCAGCTCATGATTAGGAAGCAGAAAGGAGCATTGAGGGATTCAGGGTCCCCTTCAAGGTTATGCCCCCAGTGACCTCCACTGGGTGCCACAGCTTGAAGTCCCACTCTTCCTAGCAGCCCCACATGGGGGACTGATTTTTTGTTTGTTTTTTAAGACAGGATCTGCTGAGCGGGCCTTGAACTCACTGTGTAGCTTAGGGTGGCCTTGAACTGAAGGTGATCCCACTGCCTCAGCCTCCCAAGAGCAGGTACTACAGGAGTGTGCCTGGCTGGGGCTGATATTTTTAACAGTGGACCTTCAAGGGCCATTGATTGATTTATTTTATTTATTTATTATTTTTTTGGTACCTGGAATCGAACTCAACCACACTCTTGCAAGGTAGGTGTTTATACTGCTGAGCTAAATCCCCGATCGCCCATGATCCATTGATTTTAAAGAGAAAAAAGATACAAAATTTCAAAGCAAGATGAAAGGAAATTAACAATGGTTAATACGTTGCATATTGTTATCTTCAAAGTAGTTGTTCAGATTACAAGATATAGGCATGCCTAACTGATCAAACAATCTAAGCACAAACCACTTTTTTTGAATGAACTAAAAGAAATAAGCAGTATAACTATCATATATATAGTTATATATAGACAGAGAAAGATAGAGAAGGGAAAAGGAAAAATCTATGTATTTTTCTTTGTCCTTCCTTTTATCACCTTTCCTCCATCCCAGTTGTTCTTTGTCTTTGAGCAGTTTCTTGCCTTTTCACAATGTCTATGGTAGATTTGGGGTCTTATTTATTTTTCGTTTTTTTGCAGTAGGGAGACAATATGATGTTTCCACATGTGAGTTTGATTTGTCTCACTTATGAGGACAGTCTCCAGGTTCATCCATTTGCCTTCAGGGGCCGTTTAACATCCAACCTGGGTGGAAGGTTCTAGTATCGTCTCAGTGCCTCCTTTCAGGTGCAGCCCATCCCCTCGGTCAGTCACGTGCTAACCTGGGCTTCTGGGGATGCGCTTTGATAAAAACTTGGGCTGCAGCTAGCTGTGTCTGTGGGAAACCCATACCCTCTCTTCACACACAAGCCCAACCATGACATGGGTTTGATAAGACGGGAAAAGACAGGGCTTTGTCCTCTCTTGCTGACTTTATGAACATGCAAACATTTTCTTGTTACTAAAATTGTCATCACACTTTCAGGTACTATTTATTCCAGGAAATTGAATCTTAAAATAATTTATTTTTATCCTGCCAACGTTAAAGTTACAAGTCATAATTTTGTAATCATTGTGCATTAATAGTAACTCCACAATTTCTTGCTTCTAGCTTCTCAGTGAAGCTGAAAGTGAGGGTCCCCCCCGCCCAGAATAGGAGAAATATGTGCACACCGGAGCTTGAGGCTGGATCAAGTGTGTGAGGGTTTCTGAGGGAAGAGGCACAAAAAGAGCTGACGGGGAAGAGCAAGGAGGATTCCAGGGGTCAGAGTGGGACTTTCTCAGGTCAGAAGTGGCCATCAGCTTAGTTCCATTTCTTCCTGTTCCAAGCAGAATCCCCAGAGCAGGGGCCAAGACCTTAATTCTGGTTCCACCTGAATGAGAGACTTATCACGAAACAAAACAGAGCTCTCTACAAAGGCTCCCCAAAACTGACCCCACAATGGGCTTCTTAAAGTCAGCATAATTCAGATATGCATCTCATCCTACAGAGGAGGTTTTCTTTCTGAAAGCCATCTTGAGGTTCAATGTGGGGTGCTGGAGACTTACAAAGGAAAGTGCTGTAACACAGTGATGAACACCAAATTCTGCACAACTCTCACATATACAGAGAAGGACCGGAAGTTCTGATCCTGCTCCTAGATAGAGACCAGAATGTTCCGTGTGACCCTTGGTGTCTGTGACCTCCTCGTGATTGCTTGTCTAAGTATGACCTTGTAGCCTCCCTGAAAAGGGTTTTAGGAACTTGCCAGCCTCTGGACCCCACATTAGAAACCACTGTCAAATGAGGACCACAGGCCTCTGCTAGGGCGGAAACTAGTCAGTAAGGTGCTGGACAGAAATCGGGTTTGTAGGTGTCTGTTTCTTGTCATTATAGCAAAATATCAGAAGTTAGGTGACTTTGTGCAGAAAAGAAGCTTATTTAGCTTAGGGCTCATGGACCTCCATCTGGTCTCAGCCTCCCACTGAGGAAGGTTCAAATCCCAGGAAACCGTGAGGGTGCATCCCCAGACAGCACAGGGCAGCAGGTGACCAGCGCCCCGAATGAATTTATCTAGTCCTCATTCTTTCCCGGAGACCATTGTCAGAAGAAATCTGTGTTTCTGTACCTGACTGTGGGGATTAGACGTCAGCTGAGCTGTCCTCAAAGACACACGCACGTCACTCCTGGCCCCGTCCAAGGTTGGAACGCCCCGCCAAAGCTGCAGCGTGTCCTGTCAGCAGCACCCCCCTCATCCCCGGGAAGGAACTGAGCATTCCCACGATGCTGGCCACAGTGAGGACACATCCAAGGCCACCTTGTACTTTGGAGGTGGTGTGTTTCTGGAAGGTCTTCTTGAGAGAGGCATCATTTCCACTTGCTGTCTACCAGGAAGCCAGGACATCTGCCATCCTCCTGTGCAGCCCGGGATACGGTGTGTAGTGAAGTACTCAGGATCTTGATGCTCCTGAAAGTTCGCCTGCAGCCAGTCTCACTGGGCTCAGCTCCGTGTGAAAGAGGCTGAGGCTCTTGGAACGCAGATATCTAAGTCCATTCGATTGTAGGCATGCGCGTTCCCTGTGTGTTCCCTTTTCTGATTTTCAGCAAGCAGGAAGGGTGAATGTGCGAGAGAGAATCCCCCATGCTCCTTGTGGGGGTTCTTGGCCAGTGCGGTTAACATTTGCCTGGCTACGATGAGAAGCAAATTCCCCGTTCATGGCCAGAGCTAAGGAGAGTGGATGAGGACGTTAAACCCACCTGAAACACAAGTGTTAAACTTCGCAGATCTCCAGTGGACATCAGAAGCCCTCGCGTTGGTCAGCACTGTGGGAATTGGAGGATTTGGAGGGGGCTCTCAAGATAGAGCAATTGTCATAGCTCAGTATATGCAAAAGCAGTACATCACAGACATTTAGACACGTGTTCATGTTTTTCTGGGCTTCTCTGAAAGAAAATGATAATAGTACCATTTTATTTCTTGGGTCCTTTTTTTGAACAATTCAGATTTTGTTCTATGGCTCTGACCTGCAGCACAGGGAGACTCAGGTATAATTTATCTTCCTTGAGAGTGTGTAATTAGAACCGTTTTAGTCAAACACTCAGAATATGTAAATCGTTGTACCAGGTCTGCTGATTAGGGTACGGAGGAGCCTGCAACTTTACCTCGTAGCAGCTCCACTCACAATTCTAGTCCAAAGTTGTGTTCATTCTTCTGGTTTCTGAAAGAACTGTGGAGGGGAAGGTAGAGGAGGAGGATGACCGGCGGCGGCTGGAAAGATAAGTATAAAATATAAGTAACCTTTATTTTGGGAATGTGGGGAGAGACACCCCCGGCCCCCTGGGGCATGGCATCTCCACCCCGGGCCTTCGATCTCTCCGTGGAACATGTGGAGTGAGGCACATAAGTAGCCTTGGCCTGGGGTGGAACCTAAGGGGCATTAGGGATGCACAGGTAGCCCATTGGTCTTAGTTTGGCGCCAGAGGCAATTCCTAACGGTGGGGGAGGTAGGAGCTCCTTGGCTTTACCGGCTACAGTGTCCGGCCTGGGCCAAAACCCTTTCAGTTTCCTTGTATATTAACTTTTCCGTTCTTTTTCTGAGGGTGTCCACTGCACATCCAAACATCGTGTTATGTGTGTTTTCAGTGAAAATACTAATGCACAATCCCTTTGCCTCACTTGTGAATTATCTACTTCTCTTATTTTTTTTCATAGACCATGATGCCTGGGCTGTGGGTCATTGCTAGACAGGGGGACCGTCACGCTCATGCTCAGTGTGTAGGGAATTGCCACCAATTGTCACAGTTGTCCTAAATTATTTTTCTTCTCTGTTTTGCTTGCCCATCTCACCACCTCTTGGAACATGGAATGTGAATCCACTCCTCATCTGGAAAAACCCTCTTCTTGGACATCTGGATGTGGAAAACGTGGGTGAGTCCTGAAATTAATGTCTAAAATGTTTTTCTCTCTCTCTCTTTGCTTGTGGAAGAAAAAAATCACCAACCAAAATTGTTTGATGGGAAAATGTCTCCAGCATGAGCAGCTGTGTGTACCTGGGCCACATTGATCTTTGCTTAGAGATGAGCACCCCAAGAGGTGCACTGTCACTGTCACAATTACAACCCCATGTGCAACGGAGAGGAGTCAGATTCATTGGTCCAAGTTGCTGTTTAGACTTTTCTCTGGCTTTTATCTCCCTCTCCTTTTGGGTTTATACCATGACTAATATTAGTTCCTTATGACAAAGCAATATAAAAAATATCCCAATGGTTTGACCCTGAATTTTCTAAGACTGTTGTTCAGTTCTTTCTATAAATCACATAACCCAAATTTTTATACATATTTACCTTTTATGGAAACTGTAGATACAAATGTATTTATTTTTGTGATGCTTTGTGGTATATTTTTCCAATATAAACCCAAGGAAAATGGTACATTGTTGATGTACTTGCATTAAATTTGTTGTGCATCTCACATGACCCCCTCACTCAATTTGTTCTTAATAAATGGTGTCAAAACTCACAGTAGCAAAACGAATAAATGTCAAACTCTGACTTGTTCTTCCAAAACCAGGTGATTACAATGTACCAACCCTGTGGAGTTCTGCAGGAGAATCAGAACTGGTAAAGAGGTCTGAGGTGCTGGTGTGTTTCTTGCTATATGATGTAGACTAGAAGGTAGACAGGTTTTGAATATGCCTAATTTTAAATCCACTTTCGAGTTCTCAAAGATGCAGGAAGAAAGATGCCGGGGAAAGTTTTTGATTGCTGTGATATTATGGAAGTTGGCGCAATTTCTTCGGTATTTTTAAAAGGTCTTAGCACAGTTGGTCAGGAAAGAAACCAGCTGAGACAGACCTCCATGGAGAAGTCACCACTTTGTCACTTTGGGTGTGCCTCTGTCGATAGATTTCAAGCTGCCGCATCATGGTCTTGGCTGATCAAGGTGCCAGGATTCCACTTGCTGGCAGCAAACAGTGTTTGTGGTTGCAATCTGTTATTTCTGAAACTTTTAAAATTGCATTCAAGGTTGGTATGAAATTGGCATTGATGTTTGTAAGACTTTCTATTCTGGTGTAAGTAATTTGGGAATCTTTATCTCATGTGATTTACTTGCCCATAAATATCCTTAGGAGTATGTATGGTTATTCTCTGGTGCTGTGAGGAGCTGATTTGACACAATTACCACCTAATCAGCTTTTTCGCCTGTTGGGTTACATGCCGATTTTCAGCTCCATGTCTAGAAGTCTCTTGCTGGGATTTACACTGTGTGTTCCTTCCAGTCTTTTCGTCTCTCTCCATCGTGGGAAATGATAACCAACTGAAGAGTCAGGCTAAAGTCTCATTTTCTCTCCTGGTAATAATTGGTAGCCAGAGCGTCATCTTTCAAATTGTTCATGAGCCAGGTCTTGTGAAATCCTCATCTGTCTAGCCCTTGAGAGCTTTTGACTGTGACACTTTCTTTGTGAAATACTCAGAAAATTCTCAGAAGCCTGTAATTCTAAAAACAGCAAAGCACAAGCAAAGGTGTTTTACTCTATTATTTTCCCCAAACTCTGTGGCCATGTGTATGAATCCTCAGCTCCCCTTTCTTTCCCTGCCAGGGAGCAAATTGAGAGTCTAGTTTTAATCAGGGCAGATGGGTTGGGATCATATTTATAAAATAAAATGTGTTCACTAAACACACTTCCTTTCAGCCTACATTTGAATCCCCTGTACCTCCAACTGTAGACATCAGACCGTATTTTGTAATGTGCATCTATTGTCATGCTGTTTCTGGCATTTCTATAAAGCTCTTTTACAGGGTAAAAGTGGCAATCTTATGAGTATGTGGAGAACAGGAACAATTTTCATCAAAGCATTTTAGTAGGATGACTTGCCCTATAGAGTTTGTTCTGTTCCTTGGTACATTGACATCTTGGCATCTGACAGTGTAACCCTATTTTAATAAAACTAATAGCAGATTAGGAAGAAGAAAATCATACAGAACTGAACTTGGTTTTTCTAGGTTCAGAAACCCTTATACCTGCAAATTTCATCTGGAGTTTTGATTCTTATTATTGAGTGTTCAGGCCCCTACCTCTGACCCCACATCTCTCTCTAACGGCTAATTTTCTGCTTTATTAGCCAGGGAATAAGGCTCTTCTCAAACTCAGAGAGTCATGGAAAGTAGGAAGTAATCTTGGCCAGCTGCCTGGCATGGGGCCTTCAGGAAACTCGACTGCCCTGCATGGGGATGAGTGGGGCCAGGCTTGGGCAGTGTGCGGGGTCTCCGGGCAGCTACTGTCTGTGGGAAAGCCCTCCTTGTAGCTTACCCGAGTTTTGGACAGCTTGCTGCAGCTTTCCTCTCGCCTTTGTTCCATCTTCCACCTGACTTCAGAGAGACACCCACACTGTGATTCTCCGCAGGCTCTCTCGCTTCCAGCATCCATCCCTGTGGCTGCCTGCCATGCCCAGTGTCTTTTCCCACCATCGGGGCAACGGCTTGAACATCGAGGTGGGTGTTAATAAGCTGTATGCTGAGGTGGAAAGCTGGTCAGCAGAATTCACTATGTTCAGACTTCTCATCATAGCAGTGTTGTGGACTTCACTTTGCCCCCGTGTTATCTCTTGTGTAGGGACAGAGAAAGAAAGGCTTGGGACATGGTGCCAGCTCTACTATTGGTCCCATTGCAACGGCAGCCGTTGATTATTCAAGTCATCCAGCATTTCTGTAATGCTCTCATGTGGTAATTTCAGTGTTTTTAAGTCTGTATAGTTCTAAATTTTTATTTCTGTGTAATTTCTAGAAAGAAGGCCAGGATGCACGGGTAGAGTTTAAATACTGATACTGCACATAGTGGGGTCAGCGACATTCTTCCCTATGATAGCAGAGACTGTGATCAGCAGATAAGTAGCAAGAGATGACAAGAGCAGAACACACTCACAGCTAAGTCACACGGATGAAAGTTCCAATCTACATTCCCTTTGTTTCAGGGTCAATAATAACTTTCTTTATCAGGAACAAGTTTACCACTTTATATTACCTATGTAATAGAGGTATGGAAAAAATAGGTTTTTGTCTTTATTTTTTCAAAATAAAATAAGATGTTTTGAACATGTAACAACCTTGCTTCTAAAACAAATGGTTTCAGGTTTAATAGAAGATGTCACCATTCCCATGTTTATATAAAGCTGTCATCAGTACTATGCCTTCTCAAAATGTCTATGATGAGGCTCTTGGCTTTGTTCTCCCAAATAATTTGGGTGGAGGTAAAGAATTGGAAAATTCTAGAAATATATACTGTATGGGAAAGTCATCTGTATTGTGTGTCAGTCTTTAAAAAAAAAAAAAAAAAAAAAAAAAAAAACCAAAGCAGAAGACCAAGCTCCTTAGGATGAAATTCAAGTTTTTCCAGATTTCATCTCAACCATGCAGGTCCTTCTACCATTTCACTTTGGGACTTCTAGTGTCCAGGATTTCTCACATCTTTCTCAACTCCAGCCCCTTTTCTTGTCTTCTCCAGTAAACTGCTGCCTATACATCACACAGGGCTCCTGCGAGCCCCCAGGGCTCCTGACTTTCTCCCCTCTACCCTTCCTGGGACCAGTAATCTGCCATACCCTTACTGCAACCTTGAATGTATGCCTGTCTCACCAGACTCCGCAGGTTGCGGGGGAGTGATGGGTGTACCCGTATATCACCTCATTGTTTTCTAGAATCCCAAAGAACCATTAGTAGGTAAGGACATTATTTAATAAATCACCATAGTACAAAGCTGAATGAAATAACAATGCCAAGATTGCATCTTTTAATGGTTTCTATAAGATTGGAGCGTGGAGTTCCGAAGACTTTCCCAACTGTGTTCTTGAGAAGCAGGCTATGAATAGACATTGTGACCAAAATATCTATGAGCAAAATTTCTATGCTGGGACCAAAAGCAAGCAGGAAAGCAGACCTGGGGAGAGGGAGAAGTTGGGCTTGGGTGCAGTCCCAAGGGACGTCTCAGCCTATCATGAGAGCAGCTCTCGTGGTTTCTGATCGGCTGGACTTGAGGTTTCTGCTGCCATACATAGTGATCATTTTGGGTGGTGGCTGCCTCCAGAAGGAGGTGTGACCTGGAGATGTCTTCTGTTGGGGCAGTTTCCATGGTGCAGGGAAAATTATGAATTCCCCATTTCTGTAAGGGCATCTGGTCAGTATATCACAGTGTCCAACACACACACAGGCACTGCATTTTGTGAAATTAACTAAAGAGCTAAATGCTGTGGATTTGGGACCCGGGGGGGGGGGGGTCAGTAAGAAAAATGAAACACTCAGATAATTTCAATTTTAATAAAAGTGGTTTTAATAAAATGGATTTCTTTCAGAATAAGAAGATATGGTTCTCAAACACTCCTTCAGATTTAATTAAGCCTATCAACTCTAAAAGTAGTAAATGCATAGTTTTAAAAAAATTATCCCAGACATCAAAAATGTTACTACTCATTCTGTAAACAGTTATTGCTATCCAAAATGTTATGGGACTGTTAAAAGAAGAAGGAAGTCAAGCACCAAGAGATCAGAAGGTTTTGAACAAGGGGGAGAGACATTATTTAACAGAATAGAGCACCAATTTTAAGACTACTACAAGCAGAAGAGAGTGGAACAGAGATGTACTAAACTGGATTTGCCAGAAGAATTTGTGTGTATGTACATGTATGTATCACTGTGTGTATACACATGTTGCGTGCATCACTGTGTATACATGTGTGTAGTATCACTGTGTGCCTGTGTGTGCATGCATGTGTGTTGTATGTATCACTGTGTACGTGTGTGTGTGTGTGTGTGTGTGTGTGCGCGCGCGCACCTCTAGAGTAGATGTAACATGAGATAAGCTTTGAACCTTCAGAGACTGGAGTTTGGCCCTTCCAGGAAATGTTAGTTTTTACTTTTTCTGCCCCAAATCATACCTCATCCAACTTGTGTAGCTTCTGCAGCTCCTGGCTCTGTGTGTTGGAGGGAACCACACTCCTGGTAGAGCCTACAATTGTCAGTGAAATCAGAATCACCCTTTTTCCTCTTCATTCTGTCCTCAGACTCTAAATATAAAATGACTTTTGTGACATCAGATTTGATTTATGTAGGGGAACAAGTTCCCAAATGTGTCTTGCCCTACGTGGCTGGGCCCAGATCGGGAGTGTCAGGCCTGCCTTCTGACGCTGTCCCCGGAACCCACCACAGCCCTCTGCCCCAGCTCAGTTCTGTGTGTCTGGGAGAAGGTGCCTTTGTTCACTCACCTCCTTTTCTCTGGCAGGCTCCCCTTCCCCTCAGTGAGTCCTATGTAGATGTGTTCTCTTGTTTTTCCTCTTTATCTTTAATTATTGCTCAGATAATGACAGTACTGATGAATTGGCATTATGTCTCTCAAATGTGAGGGGGAATGAAAGATCCTGATTTACAATGGCAAAGTTCTAAATTATGCTTAGGAGGCAGTGTTGGTGATAAGGAAGTGGTTAAACATTGCTTTGCTTAGAAAGAAGTTGTTCTCAGGACCAATACTGAATATCTGCAAAATGAAAAAAAAAAATCAAAAAACAACCAATTGATTCATCAAGTTCTGTTCTTTCCGGCAATTGGAGAGTGAGCTTATTAGCTAGAGAAATTTATTCTGAAATCTATTTTAGCAGTAGCTTTCTTTATCAACCCTTTTCCGGTTGGGCCTGAAGTTGAAGTTTAAAACTGTAGGACATCAGGGACTCATCTTCTCTTTTCTGAAGCCATTGCCCTGGGGATGAAGCAGGAAGGCAGACGGACAGAAAGAACATAGATTCGTGGAGTCTGGGTTGATCCTTCTTGGTGTCACCTACCTTGTAGGCTGCTAGGTGCAGGTGAGGGTACCAACTCACGTTTACCTGGTAGGGAAGCAGTTTGGGTATTATTTCTTGTAAGAATGTGTTACCGCTGTGTTGACAATGGCTGCAGTTCTAGCAGGAGGCATACAGCAAAAGCGAATTCGGGGCAAAGGCGTGCATGTTCTGTGCCTTTGGAAGTGCTGGACCCCTATCCCATTTGAAACCTAAGGGAAACTCCGTTATATCGGAGGTCAAATTGCTTTGCGTCAGTACAACAAATGACAGACGACATCCGTATCTTAACGATGAGTTGGGAGTGAGTGTTCCTGTTGAGTTTAAAGGTATTTTTATGAAAGGCTACCCTTTCTGGATAACAGATCCAAGCCCATCAGCCTTTATTTAGCCAATGCCTGGCTTTAGAGCCTAACACCACAGGCCTTTTCTAGGCATGACTTTTATGTTTTTTAAAATTACCGCCTCCTCGAATAAAGGTTAGCCATTGCAAAGTGCTATTCTTCTTTACTCCGGTTAGTTTTACTTCTCTAAATCATTTATGGTTGTAGACTTATCCTTTGATTTAGAAACAGACTAGTTTGCAAAGGAAACAAATCCGTTTGCTTGTGGAAAATATCAGGCAAACACCCATGGAAATTGGTCTTTATGTCAGTGTTTTGGTTCGATAAGTATCAATTCCTGGTCATGTAGGGAAGTGGATTTTTAGGAGACTGTCACTGCCGTTTGCTTGTTTGACCCCTGATCCAACTAGTTTCCTGGACTTTCTGGAAGGAATTTACATGAGGTCAGGAATTCGTGCTTGTCCAAAGGTTACTGCACCACATAATTCAGCGGTCAGCAGAACGGTGTCTGGCCTGGCCTGAGATTTTGTAGAAATGTGAAGAGAAAAAAAATGACTCCATGACATTTTATTATCTGTAAACTGACAGATCTGTGTGGGCCTTGTCAGCAGAAGCCTCAGGAACTGGGCAAGGGTCCTTCTTTGGGGCTGGACTTTGCCTTTTGAGCACCTGCATGGTGTTGGGAGGCCAGGCCAAGATAGCAGGGCAGGAGTCCACAGTGGCTCTATCCTCAGCACTGAGGATCTCTAAGTTTGGCAGCTTTATCTCCGAAGTCTTATCTGAGCCCATTGCAGGGTTCCAGAGTGCAGTCAGAGCCTATTTTTAACTAGTTAAAGCAAAAATTGAGCCTGTTCTTGTCAGGGACCTAGAGCCCCTCCCTGGGCAGCCAACTGTCTGGAGCAAGGGCTTGCAGTATTTCTGCATCCTAGAAAGCCCAGCGGTTTGAATAGATTTTGCATGTTTTGCCTTTTGTCAGTACGCTGGTGTGGTTTTTTTTTAGGCTTTTTGTGGTTTTGGTAACAGTGTACCTCCAACTGGGAGCAAGCAGTTACCTAAGTGCCTTGTCTACCTTGGATTGGTGAGCATTAGGGGTGTTAAAATGTTTTTGCAAGCATCCAGATAAGATTTTACCCCAGGATCCTTCTATTCCTCCTCCCCAAGTGTATTGTAATGTTTGTGCTGGAGTCTAGAACCTTCCTGCCTTTTGGCTCTACCAGAGCAGCTTTGCAATAATACATTTCTGTAGTTAACATTAATAGTACTCTTCACTTTAGTGGCTTCAATGAGAAAGTAAGTTGTTTTTCTGGTACTAGTATAGATTTTAGAGCTACATTTTAAAAATGGAAGAATGAGTTTGCTTTTCTTTTTGTTTGTTTCCTTCTCTTTGCTTTTTTTCCCCCACTACAAATCTTGGACAAGGGGCTCCACCTAGTGTACGTTTTAGGTTAAAAAAATAATAGCGATTTTTTTTTTTTTTTTTTTTTTTTTTTTTTTGTGAAGGCAACAATTAGCTGAATGCAATTCTTTCTAAGAATGCAAAACAAAAGACACTGATATTTCATAAAGTGCTTTTATGGCTGAGCTCGCTCATGTAACTGGGGACATAGAAACATTCTTAGGCATCTCTCATCCCTCCACAGATTCTTACTCTTACACATATTTTTAAAAGGCAATATTACATCACGTACACGTCTAGATTCAATTTTAGGTTGTAATTATTATGTTTGCCTGTGGCGAATGGATTTAGATCCAATTTTCTGGTTGAATAACAAGAAAAGAGGCTTAAATGGAGCAGGTTGGAAAATTTTAACGGTTAATAAACTTAGAGCTATGGTCTGAAATTTTATTTATTTATTTACTTTTGTAAACAGAGCCTTGAACTTTAGACTGACAGTTTTATTTCATGTTTTCAATAATGTCATCCAATTATATTTTGAAAATTTTTGCATCAGACCCAGCTTTTAAGAGTCAGGTTTGTTTACTTAGCAACTGCTAAGTGGAGTTGCACTGCTGTTGATAGCGTAATGTTTATAGCTTTGAAAACATCGCTGCTCTGTGGTGTTCAGTTTTCATGTTTTTCCCCTCGTAGAGGGGAAGTTTCCGGTGCTCACATCAACCAGCAGTGAGTTCTGAGAAGAGCAAACAAATATAATTCGGTGTCACTCAATGATACAAGTGCATTCTGAGGACTCTGTTATCAGGGGTTTTCGTCATTGTGTGAACATTACAGAGTTCTTTGCACAAAGTGACAGGGCTGTGATGTCACTAGGTGATGAAATCTTGTGGGCCACCGTCACTGGCATGAAAATCATGGATCTAAATGTCAAAGATGGTCTTCAACTTGCATTTTTACATTGAATGTGAAATTCATTGTTAAACAAATAATGAATAATTTTATTTTTCTAAAATAAACAAATATAAAGTAGATATCATAGAAAAAATGTTTTTAAAACCCAAAAGTTCTGGCAGGGCTTTGGAAATACTTTTTGTTGTCTTAATGTCCTGAGATGTAAGTACCTTCCCTCCAGCTCATCTGGTGCGCACATTTTCAGCAGCACATTGAAGACACCCTTGGGAACCTAACATGTGACATTAAGGTGACATACACAGGGTGAAGCATGACCCTGGAGACCACTCCTGAAGGAAAAGCTGCATGCCAAGTCCTACTGCAAGCAGATGAGTGTGAATGCTCTGAGTTTTGAGGCTATTCGTCAGGTCTGGAATCAGTGAACTAAGACCAAGGCAGGACAATTAAAGGGGGCTTGCGCAGATCTGATAGCTCAGGGCCAATGTTAGGAACAAAAAGCAGACTGACCGGGATCCCCAACAGACTGGCATGGCCAAGGCAGGGGTGTGAAAGGATTTGGTCTAAGCAAACTCTGCCAGTTATGCTTCTTTGTATGATCTTGATTAGTGGTGGGAGAGAAGAGACTTCAAAATGCTGGAAAATGTTCTCCTTAAATACAGTTTTTACTAATATATTCAAAAGGGTGATGGAAAAATACCTTATTGTTAAAATGTTATGTAAGAAACTCAATAAAAATAATTTTCTTATTGCATTTTCAGAGGGATGACATAATGTTTTCATTTTAAAAGAACATTTTAGCCACAGCAATAAAGTTGTCAGAAGAGATTTATCATTGTGGGGGAAAAAAATAACTTTCCAAAATCGGTTCTTGGGATGAGCAGGAATAAGGAATTACTTTCTCTGTGCACTCTCAGGGGTGTCAGATGAAGCCAGCACTGTCAACAAAATTGAACATCTCTGGCTGAGACACATTTTCGTGTATGTGGTTGTCATCTAAAAATTTCAGAACTTCATTTGCAGTCTACCTAAGGGGACACTTCTCTTCAGAGAAACTTCGGGCCTCTCATGTAGCTGCGTTACTTTATATAGGTCACTTTTGCTACTGATGGTCTCAGTCTATTCATTTGTAATACAGGAAATAGTGTTTTCGATTGTGATCCATGATCTAATACGTCAGAATCACCTGGATCTTGTCAGAAACACATCCCCTAACTCCTGCCCCAGACTTACTGAAACATAGATAAGGTGTGGGTTGCAGCAAGGAGTGTTCTGCCATTGTCCTTCAGATGGTTCTGTGCATGCTACAGTTTGAGAAGTATTGGAGTAGGTGATCTCTAAGTTTTCATTTAGCTTTAGTGACCTCTGATTCTAAGAATTCATGTAACCATTCTAGTCTTCAGTGTGCATGACTCGATCAAGCAGAAGAGAGAATTGTTCTTTTGAAATAGAGACTCTTGGATATTTCACTGCCTCATTTAATCAGCTCATGAAACGCTTATATTCTGTTTATGAAAAAAATGCAGTTGAAGCAGTGATTTTAAATTGTTTTTGGATTATAGTTATCCAAAAGATTTAAAAAGAGCTGTAAAGTTCTTCAGAGAGCAAGGAAAGGGTGAGGAGAAAGAGGAACATGATAGAATATGCATTAAATTTATACAGTTATCCCTTGATATCCATGGGTGATTGGTTCCAGACTCTCTCAGATACTAAAATTCATGGACGCTCATCATCATAGCTGGTATGCAAACCAGCTATGTTTGCATACAATCTATTCAGTCCTGCTGTACACTTTAAACCATCACTACTGTGTTGGTTACCTTTTTTCTCATTGCTGGAACAAAATACCTGACACCAAAAATTAAATGAGGAAAGGTTTATTTAGCTTATAGTTTATGGAGGTTTCAGTTTGTAATCTGCTGGCTCCGAGGCAGGATGGTGTGACAGATAGTATAGTTCATGGTAGTGGCAGGTACAAAAAGCAGCAAGAACAAAAAGGGCCAAAGGAAGGAGCAAGCCTCTTTCCCGCCCTTTTATTCCATGAAAGCTACCTGTCGGAGGGCAGGGACAGTACTCACTGCCAGTCCCAGCGCTGGTCAATGCACCAATCACAAACTCTAGATTCACCCACTTTCAAAATCCCCACCCCCTGCCGTGACTGCCTGAGGCTTGGGGGGACATCCAGACCCAAACCATAACAACTACATGCTTTTAATATCAAATACAATGTGAATGCTATGTAAATAGTTGCTATACTATATCACTTAAGGAATAATAACAAAGAAGGTTGTCTGTGTGTTTGCAGTACAGACGCAATCCCCCCCCCCAAATATTTTCAATCCACATTTAGTTGAACTTGTAGCTGTAAAACCCAAGGATACATAAGACTGACTATATACTATTTTTGGAGGTTTATAGACTCACAGTGCCTACGATAGTTGCCATGGCCCTGGTTAAGAAACACTGACTTAAAAAAATTTCCTGATGAAAGATTAAGTAAACATTCTCCCAGAAATTTTGAAACAGCATCTCTTCTATATATTGTCTCTACTTTCCATTTGTTTATTAAATATATATCTCTTACTTATTAGGAGGTTGCCGTTTTAGATCCTGGCTTGTCTCGAGAGATATACCATTATGAGAAAGGAAAAACACATCAAAATACAACAAAAATCTCTTTCCAAACTCTTTTTTTGGGATAGACTGGAATAAGTCTTTCCTTTCTCTATGCACTGTCAATGGTGTCAAGTGAAATTAGCACTGCTGATAAGATTGACTGTCTCTGGTTGAGACATTTTTGTATTTGTGATTGTCATCTAAAAGTTTCAGAAATCAATAGGTGACCTGCCTAACAGGATTTCAGTAATCAGAGGGTGGGTAGACCTCAGTTCTCTTTTTTTTTAGCTGTGTTATAATTTGTGAACTTTCACTCTATTGTTAGAAAAGTGGGCAGAGCAGATATCAAATAGATTCCTCCTGTCAGGAAACATTGCTGGAAATTTCGAAAAGAGATGGGTCACCATGAGTTGACTTTCAGAGTTGGCCTCCAGGATTTCAAGGAGGTGAAGGACCCTTTGCATGCAGAAAGAACAACTTGAGCAAAGGATGGAAAATGGAAGGCTGTTGAGGAGATGGGCTGCTCCTGGCTTTTGGGGAGAGTGTATACAGCCCCAATCAGTGAAGGAGCTGTCATTCAGGAACCCAAGCATCCTGGCAAGCTTTCTTCAGGAGTTACATGTGCAACCCTAGCAGGAGACAGAGCCCTGCATGCCTACACTTACAGCAGTGCTCAGTTTTCAATTCCCTGCTTTAACTCCAAGGATTCTCTTGAAAACCAAGTTTCTTCCCAAATATGGGAGTTAGATCTTAGAGAATTGGGCTGGCTCTCTTTAAAAAGTAAATTTTAGTCATTTTCCCAAAAGACACTGCCCAAAATTTTAAGTTTAATTTTTACTTCAACTTCAAAGAAGCTAAAAGATGGGTCATTTTAGAGAGCTTCATAACTGGTAAGCTGCCTGGTGAGTACCATTAATTTTACATGCTTAATAGGTACTTATAAGGCATTGTCTTATAGTCTTTTAACAAGATTTTAATTAATTCTTGCAAGAAAGATAATTTTCTCTTTATTTCCTAGGCATTTCCAATTATAATTACAGTGCTTTGGTCTCCGTGACCTCACGTTGCTCAACATCATTTCTTGGTTGTTAATTCCAGCAGAAACAGGAAAGGATGCAGGAAAATGTTTTCTGATTTGATCAAATCTTTGTCCTTAGTATTCTTGGCTAGACTGTATTAAGCCTTGGGTACTGATGGGGGCTGTTTAAAGCCACATGAGGGAAACAAACAATTTAAAGAGCTTCTTCTTAAGGCTGTCTTCTAAACAACTGGGTACTGTCTAGACTGAAGCTGGAAAATGTATAATACTATAGCAGAATTCAGGATGGCATAATTAAATCACTTGTGCCAAAATGACAAATTGAATAAGTAAAAACAATGCAAGGTATTTTGTACTTTGAATACAAGGCAAGACCTTTAAATAAAAGCATTTTCCCATCTCCCATGAACCTTAGACCCCATGGAGTAAGAGTTCTTATACTCTCAGTCGCTTTTCCATTCCTGGGCACAATACCCAACACATACAACTTATGGGTGGTTCATTAGGGCTCGTGGTTTCCATCTATGGGCAGCTGGTTCTATGGCAGACACAGAATGGCAAACGGATGTGACAGAGGAGAAGGTACACGACCCATGGCAGCCAGGAAGCAGCGTGAAGGGTCACTCAGTGACCCACCTCTCTTGTCGTGGTCCCACTTCCTAACAACATATGCAGCTGCGGATTCACTGGTGTGTAATCCAGTGATGAGGACAGTGCCTCCAGATCTGATCCTTTTCCAAAAGCCCATGTATGGATACACAAGCCTTTGGCTTAGACCGTTGTGCTACTGTTGTGCCTTGAATGTGAAGGTTGAAGGACCTGACATAATGAAGAATTGCCAGTGGTGGGTGGCAGAGATTTAGAATATGGTGAGCCAGTATATATGCTGGAACACAGTGCTAAAGCATCACTGCTCAGACAGTGAAAGGCCTCTGGTTTCTCTAGTAGGGATGCTGGCCGTCTCCTTCAGCTGGGCCCACTGATGGAGCCTGTATCTCTAGGGGTTGGGCCCTGATGTGGGTTTTAGACGCCTGTGATGCTTGCATGTTCGATATGCTTGGGTAGTGTGATGTGATTGGTGGAAAGATGCCAAGAGATGCAAAGTGGTTCTTTAATGCAGTTGATTTAAAAATGCCCAGACCTGCGGACTTAGCTCAGTGACATAAGCACCTGCCTGGCAAGCCAGGGTTATGAGTTCAATCCCCAGTACCAAAAAAAAAAAAAAAAAGAAAAAGAAAAAAAATGCCCAGAGACTGTTACATGAAGGAGGAGATGACACAGCGTGTCCTGGAGGTCTAACTTTCCAAGCATCCACTGTCCCTGCAAGGACGCACAGCTGTGATTTGTAGGACACATGCAGACTGAGAACCTCCCGATGCAGGTAGCATCCCTGTCCCTCTGACAGAGCTGTGTCCATGCCCATCTCCTCACCTTCCTTCCCATCTCTCTGCCACTGATCTGGGACAGCAGGTGCAATGTTTCAGGATGGCTGCTCATGTGGCACAGTGGCCAGCGGGCCCTTCACCGCTGGCACCACATTCCTAAGTGTGCCCTGTGAGAGCGGGTGAGTTGAGGGCTTGGGGTTGGGGGTGTTGCTCCCCGATTCCCTGTTATGTTCCATTCCTTCGTAGCCACTTAGCACTTCCTCTGACTTCTCTTTTAAAGAGCTGAATGATTCTTGCTTTTTTCCCGCCAAGGTTGCAACTGCATTTACAGCCCAACCTTGTGATGCTATATACAGCACCTCGCTGAAATATACTTTGCAGAGTTTGTGCAGTTGGTACCATGCACTTGTGCATTTCCAATACAGTAGGCATAGGTTTTCTGACATTAGTTGTTGTGACAAAATCTGATTGCTTGTAAAATAAAATGTGGCTTTCATTTTTAACACCATGGAAGACCAGTACCCCCAGAAACGTTCCACCAAGACCTAATGGTTCTTAACAGACTGAATGATTTTTCTAAGAAGAGTACATTTGTAGCATGACTTTTTAGGTACATTATTGATCATAATAGTAGGTTAGTTGATTGTGTAACGCATTTGTGTAACTCCAAAGCATGCTTAATTTAATGGCCCTTCATAGGGAATAAATTTAGAATGTTCATCAGACAATGGCTAGCCTGGCAGTTGTTAGGTAATTGCTCCCTTTTTCTGGGAAGAGAATATAGGATGACGTCATACATGTATTTTGGGGTATTTTCCCTTTCCTGAAAAATCTAAATTAAAATATTTTGAATTTTTTAATTTGATTTCACTTGTCTTTTACTCCTGACATTTTACTCTTTCCTTAGGATGCAAAATAAAGCGGGATTTCCATATAACTTTACAAAAAAAGGGAGCCTATTCAAAATTTCAGCAATTGTTGGTGTCATTTGAAATGTTACTCTTCTAATGTTTCATCCACTTGTTTATAACCATAAGTAACATCCTCTTGTGTGGCCTGGATGTTTGTCCCTATTTCCGATAGCCTCAAAGTTCGTGTTGAAATCCTAAACCCCAAGCAATGGTATCTGATGGTGAGACATTTGAGGAGATGGTTAGGTTGACTATCTCTCTGTCTCTGTCTCTATCTCTGTCTTTCTCTCTCTGTGTCTGTCTCCATCTCTCTCTTGTGTCTCTGTCTCTCTCTCTTTCTGCCTGTCTCCAAACCGTCCTTTTCTTTTTAATTTTATTTTTAAAAATTGTCCTGCAGTAATTCGACCTTCCTGCATTTGCTTCTCTCTTTTACGTATGCACGCATGTAACTCCTCTAAATACTTCCTCCTGCTGCCGCTGTGATCACATTGAGCCTCCGGGACTGCTGGCATCTTTTCTGCTAGGTTTGTGTTTTCCCTGTAGCACACGGATGGCGCCATGTGCGTGGCGTGATGTGTAATCCCATCAGAGGGGCTTCTTTCTCTCAGCCCTGTGACATTGTTGTCACGTGTATCAATTATGTGTTTCTTTTGGTTCCTGAGTCATTATTTCAGTGTACTCACATACCGGAGTGATTTTGTGCACTCTCATCCAGGGGGATATTCTGATTATCCCCAGCTTTTGGTAGTTATGAATGCCTACCACAAATAGTCATATATAGTTGTGTGTGTGTGTGAATTGAAGTTTCTAATTCTCTAGGGTCCATGCCCAAGAGTACAGTCCCACTGGGTCACATGGTAAGAACTTGAAAAGAGTTTTCCAGATGTCCAGGGGCCTCTCCCATTTGCGTTCTCACCAGTAATTCAGGAGTGGTCCAGTAGCTACGTGTCCTCCTCAGGACTAATGGTGCTAGTGCCATTACTATTCACTGACCCTGTTCTGATAGAGATTGTGGCCCTAGGGTTTTAAAGAAGGAAAGGAAGAGACCCTCAACACCGTTGCTCGCTGATGACTCTGTGGAATTGAGGTGTTTTGGAAGACATACTTGAGAGCCACTCTCCCCAAAACACCCATCCTGGCAGCTCCAGGGTCCCACCCACTGTCCCCTCCTGGCCATGCTTCAAAAGCCCGAAGAGAAAAGGATCCAGAAGGAAGTGGACAGAATCAGAAGCATCTGTGAGAGAATAGAGCAGTTTGCATTCTTCCTCTTCTTGCTCCTTTTAATTCAAATTTGAAAGTTTCTCCTTTTAATTCAAATTACTGTCTGCCCCAAGAAGAACAAACCACTTTTCCCGCCACTGTACATGACGGGAGGAAAAATAAGTTTTGGCAAAAACCAGTGGCGATAATCAAAAGATCTCTGTGTTTGTCTAGGTCACTGTGCTTCCAGCAGAGAATCTGATTCGTGTCCTTGCAGGGTTCAGAGTTGCTCCCATGGCAGGAGCCCTCATTAGCTCAACAGTGACCCCCCAAACATGTGTGCGCCATTCTGAAGACGAGTAGACCTTTCTCTTCTTTCAAATCATAGAACATAATGAGAAAATTTAGGATTTGGGAAATTAAGTATTGAAACACAAACCTGAGGCGTGTGTGCATATCGAAAGCTTTCCGTTGTTCATCTGCATTTGCTTTTTATTACAAGTGTATACCAAGTGTAATGAGAGTTCACACAACTAAAGCATCGTGCAAACATAATTCAGTGTGCTTAATGGGGCTGCAAATCTTTATGTATTTTGTGGCTACATGATCAAAAAAGATAAATTACTTGCTTGATTACTGTATTTCTACATTGTCATGCCCTGGTTACGTTAAGATATAAATAACTATGTATTATGATAACCCCAATACCATTTTTACTAATCTTTGACAAGTCATTTTAGTAGTTTTTTGTGGAGGGCAGGGAGAGTCGACAAGCAGAGCAATCTGATATAGTTTGCTGAGTATTTCACCAGTTTCCTGGAATCATTAGCATTTATAAGACTGTACTGCGTAATGAGTTGACATCATAAAATTAACCTTGAGTTCCCAGTGAAAAGAGGAAATTACGATAGATTATTTTACGTTTTTAGATGTCATAAATCCCTGGTATCATAGGCTTCATCATTTAATTATGTATGGGGATGTAGTGTGTCTACATTCTGCTAAGTGTAGTGTGGCACAAATACCAAAATATCCATCTCTCAAATGGATTCACTTTCCCATCGACGCAGCCATCATTTTTTATTGAACTAAGTCATAAATACGTAGATATTTGAAAACATATCTGGCAATAGATGGAGCTAGCCTTTATTTTCTTCCAAAAATAAAATCATCATATTTATTAATGAATGCCATTTGGCAAGTCTCAGGATCTTACTTAGATGGGTTGCTTTTTTCAGCTTGCCACAGACTTAGAGAAAACTCAGCGTGGACAGCTGGGCTTCGGCACCAGGAGACGCAGGTTTGCCCACCACTCCCTCTGCACCCCTGGCAATAACCTTGACCACCCCATGCTTAAGTTTTATTATTTGAAGTATGAAAACGGGCATAGTACTTAAATCAAGCAATGGCGTTTTTATCCTTTAGCCTTCCCCATTGATGCATCTAGACTCACCAGCATGTATGTAGGTCTATATTCTCATTTGATTTTTAAAAAATGTTACGGTCATAACAAACTAGCCTCAGCCAACACATGTATAATTGGGGAAAGGCCATTTCCACACCCTTAAGGGCGTGTTTTTAAAAATGTGGCTCATAAAACCTTTTTTTCCTTTGCAGTTGTGCCGTAAGGGCACTGATTCTAAAGTTGAAATTACTACATCTGGGGCTGCAGTCATGTTTGTGACTCTTACTTACCGCCACACGGCAGGTCTGTGTGCACTGCACCGGTTTGCAGGGATATCCACAACTCCTTGCTCTTCCTGCCAACATCAAATTTATTACTTTAATCTGTGCTTCCTTCTGCAGTGGGTATGAGATGGCACCTTGTATTTGTTTCAATTTGTGTTGTGTTTGCTGTCTGTGAAGCTGAGTATTGTTTTACAGTGCGCAATGTAAGTATTCTTTGCTGTGAACTAAATTTTCCTCTTGTCGAATAGAGTTTAGGCATTACCTGAAGGAATTTAAGCAATTACGTCTCATAGGCTTTCCATTCACAATATGGGGAGCGCTATTGTGATAGTCATATCTGTTTTTATTCTCCTCTTCATTCTCAGTGCTGCGCAGAATTGCTTCATTTCCTTGAATTAATGGCAAGTGAGAGATTATGAGTTACGCAGACAAGAACTCCTCTCTAGTATTAAAACTGCATCTCGCTCTGAAGCTTTTCCTGATTGCTTTTACCCCATTTGGAAATTATGGTAAATGACAGCTGAGGAGCAGAAGGAGGAAAGAAGGGAGGGATTTTGGCTGTCCGTGGCTCCGGCAGCCTGTGGACCACCCTGCTTCCTCACACCCTGCATACAATTGTTCCCCGTACCCACTGACTTCCCACACAGATGGTGTCTTACATGAGCGAGTTTTCATGTTCGAGATAAATACATAGAAAAATCTATGCTAGGGAATTTTATAGATGTTACAAACCAAATATAGAGTTTACTCACCGAGAATGACTTGAGATATTTTAGTATGCTGTGGCCTTGCTGTTTAGTCTTGCACAGGTACAGGGTTAACGAATTGTGTGGTTTCTGAACAGATTGAAAACTGGTAATTCTAATTATCTGGGACATTGAGGATTCAAAGACTAAGTCTGTTTTCCAACACCTGCCTGAAAATGTGTCATGTTGTCAGGCTTCATGGAGTAGACTGAATGACCGAGCTTGCCAAATAATTATCTCCAGAAATGACTTACATTATCGTATGTGAGGTTCTACTTATTTTAAACAATACCACCCATAATCACGATATAATAAAATGCATGGTTTTATAAAAAATCATTTAAATCGCTTGTAGTATGTGCCTTGCACCTTTCAGTTTCTCTGTCTAGTATGCTTGGTCAAATACATGTCCTTTTAAAATAACCTATTTTTTATTAGTACGTGTTTGGCATCCATAATGGTCATATCCATCGCGGGGAATTTGTGCTCGTGCACGATATAACTTAATTCTTTTTTTCCCATTCCTCTCCCCTCCCTTCAACTCTTTTCCTTCTCTATTTGTAAAATCTCTGTTTCCATTTTCCTCTCAATTGTGTTTTTTAAAAATCCTTCTTCCCTTCCGTTACTTCCCTCTCCCCTGTTCCCCTTCCCCATTTGAACAAGTTCTGCCCGCTTCCTAATATCACCCTTCGTTCGCTCCTTACTCCACACGGGGTTTCTAACACGAGAGAAATAACCTGGTTCTTAAACCTGTGTGTCTGATTTACTTCAGTTAAGATTATGGTTTCTTTTTTAAAATTTTATTTTAGAGAAAATAAAGCCAAGCAAAATAATACAGAATAAAGCTAATCAAAACAAGACAGTGTGAATGACACAGGATTTCAAAACCAGATAACGGGAAATCAACAGTGGCTACCACAGTGCCTCTTATCATCTTCCAAATAGCTGCCCATACCTTAGACATGGTACAATCAAACAAGACAGAAAGAGAATAGAGTCAATAAAAACAGATCAATGAATGCAGTACAGGACTTCAAAGCAAGAAATCCAAAATGGCTACCATCATATAGCTTATCTTCAAAACAGCTGCCCGTGCCATCAGATATAACAAAATCAAACAAGACAGAATAAAACCCAACAAAACAATGAGAGTTATACAGGATTTTGAAACAAGATAACAGAGAATTAACAATGTCTACCACCTTTAGAGGGAGATCCCCCATAGATGCTACACTGTGTATTGCTGTCCTCTGAATAGATGATCAGGCTTTAGGCCTGCAAAGACAAGTGAGACACTACACACTACAAGCAAGAAGCTGTATTTTATCTCATTAACTATCATCACAGCCTGTGTTTCTCTAGATCAGCTGGCCGCCTACTGCGGGGAGGGAGGAACATTGGCTCTTCCTGTCTCCCTGCCCGCATGACGGAAGGGGCTGGCGTCTGGCTCTGCCCCAGTCAGCCCATGCATGATGCTGACCCACCAATATTATGGTGTCAAGATACTTCCATTTACCTGGAAACGTCTTGTTGGGCTGAGGGTTTAGCTCAGTAGTGTATGTGCCTGCTAGGCAAGCATGACATTGTGAGTTTAATTCCCTAACCAAAAAAGAAATATGTGTGTCCTTCTTTATGGCAGAGTAGTACTCCATTGTATATAAATACCACATATTCTTTACCCATTCACCAATGATGGGCATATGGGATGTTTCTAAGATGATTCTATTATGAATTGTGCTGCTATCAACATGGGAATGCACATATCATTGTGGTATGACGACTTTAACTCTTTTGAAAAGATACCTAGAAGGAGAATAGATGCTTTAAAAACAAATAGAGCATTAAATGCACCAATATACTGAAGTTTAGTCTACCTGGGCTGCTGAAATGTGGAGCAAAGCCTCCTAAGCATCTGTTTAAGCCTTGGATG
Organism: Cavia porcellus; assembly: GCF_034190915.1. Taxonomy (NCBI): domain Eukaryota; kingdom Metazoa; phylum Chordata; class Mammalia; order Rodentia; family Caviidae; genus Cavia; species Cavia porcellus. Next base: position 63,652,711 of record NW_026947503.1, on the reverse strand, counting down.
TATCACCCAGGACTGTCGCGGGCAGCAGACTGCACATTCCATTGTGAGCTGCGGTGAGCGTAAGGCAGAGAATTGCAGAGGGGGATAAGCAAGAAACCACCAGGAGCTGCTGAGACACCAGGGAACTGGCGAGGCGGAGGCTTTACCACCCCTGCGGCTGACCCAGAAGAGGAGGAAAGGCACGAGCCAGGCGGGCTGCTGGGAGCAGAGGAGGGCGGGAGAGGCGTCTCCCCAGAGCTGCCCTAGCAGCACGTGAATGGCCCTGCACGTGGAGGAAGCTGGGGATGCTCCGTTTCTCCCTCCCCGAGCTCTTGTTGGAGAGAGAGAGGTCCCCTCATCCCCATCCCTTCTATGTTCTTACGCAGGCTCTTGGCTGGATTAGCACAAATGCAACTTAGCAAGAGAAAGCAGCGTAAAAGTTTTGTTGATGCACTTAGGGTCACCACAGAGAGTAAAGTCCGAGGAAATAACCAAAGCCTGCCACTTCCATGCTTTTTAGATGAAGAACAATGCCCATGTGAAGGGACAAGGGCTGCAGGACAGAGGGTCCCTGTAGGAAGCTGAGATGCTCGTCACAGGCAGGGGCAAAGCTGCTGGAGGGAGGTGTTCCTGCAGGGATTGTGCTCCCAGGCTCAGGGCAGCAGCTTTGTGAGTAGACCTCAGTGACTACCACTATTTTCCAGCCTTGCAGGCAAAGGACACCCTCTCAAGAGTGACTTGGTGGCTTGCTGGATGCAGGCAAAGACTGGCCAAGTGGCACTTTCTAAAGCTACAGATTACCCAGCGATTTCAGCGTTCACTACAGAGGTTCAGCTTGTTTTGGGTGGCCCAACCTTGACTCTTTCTCTCTTTGGTCCCAGTGGTGTCTCCTACCTGTTGGCCAAAGTTACACATGGCAGAGCATTAGCCAGCCTAGGACATGCGGTTTGGCGATGAGAGAGGGGGAACCACCTCACCTAAAAGCATCTATTAAAGAGAAGGGAGGGAGGAAGAACTGAGAGCTAATGGAGTAGGTAGCTTGATGGAATTCTGAGGCTCTCTTTGAGGCAATAGATGGGTGAACACCTGCAAAACCCCAGTGTGCAGGAGAAACCTTTGTCTTTTAAATAGATCAGCCCTTGTATGACTTATCTCAAAGATAAATATTTAACAACTTTCCAAATTGTTTGACTTCTGGATGCAGGACCAGGGAGAGAGGCCTTCCCGCATCGGCAGGAGTTTCCCCACGGCTGAAACAACATCCTTGTCTTGTAACTTTTTTTTTTTTTTTTTTTTTTTTTATTTAAGAGGAAAAAGAGAAAAACACAAAACAAACCAAAGCGGTATAAGGGTACACGTAATACAGAACTACAAAAAAACAAAACAAACAAACAAAAAAAACCATAACAGTAAGAAATCACCTGTTAGTATATTACATATTATCATCTTGAAAATAGTTCCTCAAATCACTGCAGATTCCAACCTAGCAAAATGAAGACCTCAACAGAACAAAAACTAAGATGTACCCTGAAACAAGGCGTGTTTGTATATTTGCCGTGTTTCCTCCTCTAGATTCTCATTTCTGAGTCTTCCTTCTTGACAAGGATCAGACGATTCCTGGAGGGATAAAAAGATCATTATCTTAAATTTTGGGAAATTTATCTCCTCTAAGTAAAGAAAGCGTTGTTGGCTGATACAGCCCAAGTCATCGGTCGTGCAGCGCAGTTTCTGAGTTATCGCCTCCCACAGTACTAAGTGTTGTATTTGTTGTTTGCATTCAGGGTAGTCTCTTTGCAGTCGTGTGCCTATGGTTTTAATTTGCTACAGATTCACACTTTGAGTCAGATGACATAATTGGACACACTGGGATGGTTCACCATTGGTGGTTGTTAAGTCATTTTCATATATTTGTTGATTACAGCGGTAAAATTTCTGCCCCTTTGCAATAGGAAGATGAATGAAATATTACTGAGAGCTAATTTCTATTACTGAATACCACAAGCTTTTTATTCTTTATGCATTCTTTGCTTCATAGCTCTTTTTATTCCAGAAAGAATTCTGGAATAATCTTCACTGATAGGTAATGATCCTTATATTATAATTACAACTATTAATTTCTCTTTGCAGATGAGACAAAGAAGGTCAGGAAATTAAGTTACTTTGTGAAACTGTCAGTGACCCTAGTATTTAAGTTAAACTTTGCTTTTGCACTCATATAAATGAAACGAACAGCTAAATGTTAAACTCAAAACCACGCAAAGAACAAGATGCACCTCCCACCAAATGCTCAGGGCCATGAGATCATAACCTGTTTCATACAGGATGCGTTTTATTGCTGCAAAGCTATGCAAGGAATTTTGGATCTGCCATCGACAGACCCTGGCAGAGCTTCAGGGCTGAATCCAGGAAACGAAGGTCCAGTTGGCAGGCATTTTCTATGGTGCCCTCATTTCTGGTGGCATCATAGGCAGGTCGCAGTGTACCTGTGTTCCAGGTCACAGACGTGTTGAGTCCCCTGAGATCACTTTCTAGAACTATCTCTCTAAAAATGGCTCCTCTGTGAATTTTCCAGGTATTCATCATCTGAAAAACAGAGCATAGCTCCTCAGTTCTAAGATGCTGTATGATTAGCTCATCAGATTAATGACAGCTCTTAAAGGGGGAGAATCATTATCACATGAAATTAATGAATTGGTTTTGCAGCCTGTTTCAGGTGTGTAGCGATGTCAGGAGAGGAGTCCAGGTTAGAAAGATGAAATGAAGGGTGGGCTCCGGCTCGTGTTCTGGTGGTGCACCTTTCCCTTTGTGAATAGGATGATGTTTGCAAATGAAAAGCAAGGAAAACAAAGCCTGTTGATTTTGAGTCAGACTTTGCTTCTCTGGTGTGATTTACTGGTGATTTGGGTAAATGGGTCTTAGGGTGGCTTTTAGGACTCCCCACCAGCCACCATGCACAAGGGCTCCAGAGTCCAGGAGACACAGACGAAATGACGGCCCTGTCACTGGTCGCTCAGCTTCTCCGGGGTCCGTCTGTGAGGTGGGCAGATGCTTGGCTATTGTGTGAGTTTTCTGTCCTCTAAAGCTGTTACTCAGCATCTTAGACTTGGGGAGCTGTGCTGTCGGTTTAGGGCAGTCGACATAGGCTGAGTGTCTCCCTCAGTGTGTGCCACATGGTAGAGATTGTCACTGCCCTGCATGGCCGTGTGGCCTTGGGCTCAGCCGCCTTACCTAGGAGTTTAAAATGCAAAGATTTCTCCTTTGATTCCTCCTACACTTCAACAACTACCTAGACTTATGATGACAGTATGTCGGGACTCACACTTTTTATTTTCTTTTATACAGTTCGGCACATCTTGCGTATAGAGCCTCAACGTCTCTTTTGTTGTGTGTGTGCAATGCACCTTGTTAGAACCGTAACTTTTGCTGACTGTACTGTACGGTACAGGAATGTAGCTCTACGTTGTTATGCATGATGGTGCTGCTTGTAAGTTACACAGATAAAAGCAAAGTCATCTTGCTGGAGTTTCCTTTGACCATTTCTTTGCTCTGAATATTGCAATGTGCATACTACATACAATGTTCCATTTAGGGGCCTCTTCTCTAACAACCTAGCTGCGGGGCAAGAACTCAGCTATTAAAGGAGGAGCGACTGGAATTTGGTTGAAAGACACTTGTTACTTCCCAGGCCTGGATGCCGGGAGCTGTGGGATTTTATCTGACTCCGGTCTCTGTTTAGTAGCCCTTCCCCACATTAGCAAGGCCGTTCTGCCTCCTGGCCCTTTGGTGGCCCTGGGTCCCCACGGGTTCAGTCCCTGTGGCCATGTTACCCTGCCTGGCTGTCTGCGGCAACCCTGGGACTGGCCACCCACTGTCTCCTCCCTGCATCCCTCTTGTCCCTGCAGAGACCCCAGCACGTGCCAGGTCCCAGGTCCCTCGGGGATCTCCAGGAAATGTTCTTACTTTGCGCTTACATTTTTAAAGTCTGTGGGACATTTAAATTTTTTATAAAAGGTTAAAATATTTAAAGTGAAAATTGCCACTTAGGCCCTACTCCCAGCTCAGTTATAAACTATTTGTGTAGAATCAATAAGTCACTTACCCCTCTGAGGCTCCATTTCTGTGCAGCTAAAAAGCGGCTCATTTTCTTTCTAAGACTTACATTCTCTGTATTGAAATCATCTGGGCCCTCATTAAAAACACAAAACAAAACAAAAAGAAGACACCAAGTTACATTTGCAATAGTTCAAAACGTTAGTTTTTAAATTTCCTTAACCGTGCAGTGTATAGCCTTGAAAAAGGAAACAGCTGCTGAATGTTGGATGGAGTTAAGTGCTAGGCTCCAGATGTGGTTCGAGCCTCTGTGGAAATACGTATTTAAATCACAGATCTGTGACCAGCCTTCGGCAGCCTTTTTCTCTTGTTTGGGATGACTTGTAGGGAGCCCTCCCAGCTCTGTCCTCAAGTCCCTCTTTTCTCCACCCTGTATCTTATTTCTGCCTCTCTGACCCATTTTCTTTTTGGGACACGAGCGACCTGAGTGACCCCAGCCCATGGCCTTGGGATTCCAGATGAGGGAAAGCATCTTGGTCTTTGAATTTGAAATCCTGGGACTCTCTCTGAAGATATCAAGGAAACAAACTTTTCTAGTCTGATATAAAACCGAACATCCCCAATCCTTTTTTTTTTTTTTTTTTGGCCCCATTTTATATGTGAAAGTTATAGGTTTGACAGCAGCATCTTTATCATTTAAAAAATTATATTCCTATGCTTTAAAGGCCTGAGTGATGCTTGTTGGACTGTGTGTACATCCTGGTTTCTTTGTCCCCCTCCCCGGACTAACTAGATTGGGTATTTTCATGTTTACGTACTCAGGGCTTCGAGAGGCGTGGGGTTTGTTTGTTTGTTTGCATTTCTATGTCCCATTTCCAACTCTTACCCATCTCACTTATTTATTGATGTCAACAGAAAATATTTACCCTTTCATTTTCCCTGGCCCCTTATAATTCAATTTGAGAGAACATTCTCATCGCTGAATACCCAGCCTCTGGACACCTCCAAGTTTAGACACTCGAGGGGCAGCCCCCCAAATTAAACAGTGTAAAAGTGAGATAACTGAAGCCGACTGTAGCAAAACTAGATGCTCCCAAAAGTAAGGATAAGAGCTGTGTTCCTATCTTCATGGTCGTCGCCGGTTACGTGCCACACTGCATCCGCTGTGCTTTTGTTCACCTGGTCTTTCACACCACACAAGTGGAAAGATCTGATTTTAAATAACGGCTGAGTAGCTTTCTCCATGTCACTTTTTGCAGCCCCTTAGGGATCTGCTCCCTTCCCTCCTGTGGGGCAGGGACTGCAGTTACCCAGAAGCTCCGCCCCGTGGCAGCTGGTGAGGGGGACCAGCCAGGCAGGTGCTGCCAGGCAGAATTAGAGCCCAGAGCGAATGTAGGGATGCGTGTTCCCAGAGAGTCACGCTTAGGACCTCCTGCATGGACAGCTCTACATTACACCTGCCAGAGGGAAACGGCACCGGCAGTTTTAATAACAAGTAGTGGATTCCCCCTCCCTCCCTCCCTTCCTCCCTTCCTTCCTTCCTTCCTTCCTTCCTTCCTTCCTTCCTTTCTCTTTCTTTCCTTGCCTTTCCTTGCCTTGCCCTGCCCTCCCCTGCCCTGCCCTGCCCTGCCCTGTGCTTCCCTTCCCTTCCCTCCCCTTCCCTTCCCTTTGGCAGTCCTGGGACTTGAACCCAGGGCCCTGCATATGTTAGGTAAGCACTAACCACTCAGCTGCACCCCAGCCATTGCACTTGTGATCCTCCTGCCTTACTCTCCTGAGTACTGGGATTACAGGTGTGTACCACCATCCCTTGCTAAGTAGTGAGTCTTTTGAACAACACTGGAAAAGCTAGCATTTTGTGTGTTTTGTGTGTGTTTATTTAACACGTATGGACATGAGCATATCTGTATGTACCTGTGCATATGTACATGCACATGTATGTTTCTATGGGTGTATATGACTAGGTATCAATACTTAGGTATAAAGTGTGTATCTATAAATAGTTGTGCATTTGTGAGTCTACACATATCTGTGATTGTGACTCACACATGGTGCCTATTCATGTGCAAGTGAGTGTCTGTCCATATACATGAGTATGTATATACACAAATGATTACACATCTATTCAATATGTACACGTCCGTATAAATGTGGTTATACCCGTGTCTCTACATGTGTGTAAGAGTACATATGCACTTACACATGCACACATGTGTACTTCTGTGTATGAATGTGCATCTGCACATGTATGTGTCTAGTCTAGACATCTGTGTTAATGTGTATCTTTATGTCTGTGCCTGTACAAGTCTGTACACACATGCATATGAGAATTTTCTAGACACATTTTTGTGTTTGTGCGTACACATGTACACGTGTAGCCATCCTGTGTGTCTGCAGATAAGTGTGCGTCTTACGTGTTAGGAGTGTGGGCCATGGAGCAGGTGAGAGCTGAGCTCTGGGGTCCTCCACTTCTCATCACAGGTGTCGTGTCAGACCGTGGACAGATCTCTGGAAGCTTTCTCTTTCAGTCATCTGATCTTCTCTTGCACTGGTTTATTTTAGATAAGGTCTCGGTGAGATGCCCCAGCTGTCATCAGACTCACTGTCCCCTGCCTCCACTCAGAGCAGCTGGAATCCCAGGCACCTGCCACCCCTGCTGCATGCAACAACTCTCTCTCTAATTGGAAGTAACAGTAATCAGTGCCTCGTAGGTTACAGTAAAGGTCATATTAAAAATGCTGGTATTGGGTTCTTTCCAAGATTTAGCAGTTACAAATTGTGCTTAAACAAGCCAAATGCCCATCAGCTGCAGAATGGTTAAAAAGATGTGGTGTTTTTATACAATGGAACATCACTCAGCTATAAAGAAGGATAATCTTGAGGCTTTTATAGGTAAATGGAGGCAACCTGAGACCATACTCATAAGTGAAATAAATCAAACTCTCATTTGTAAATATCATATTGTCTCTCTAGTGTAAAAAATTAAAGGATAATAAGATTCAAAATATACAATAGATACTGTGATACTGAAACAGAAAGAAAGTGCTCGGAATGAAAGAACACCTTGGATAAGGGAAAGTAGAAAAAGGAAGAAGGGAAAGATTGTGTGTATATAGACACGCATATATGTTTGTATGTATGTATATGTACATGAGATAGATAGCTAGACTACTAGTCTCCGTTAGTTCATCCAAAAGAACAGTTTGTGCTTATGTTGTTTGATTTTTTGATCATCATTTTCATGCCTAAATCTTGTAACCTGAACAGCTACTTCTAAGTTAAAAATATGCAATATATTAACTAGTGTTAATTTCCCACTTAAATTCTGTATCATTTCTATCTTTTTTTCTTCTGTTTTGCTTCTTAAAAAAATAAAATGCTGATAAACCCTGACTGGTAAGCAGGGAGACGCTGGTCATGGTGCCCTCCATGTACCCCGCCCCCGCTCCGGCACGCACCCCCGCGGTACCTGAGGCCAGGACTGAACAACCACTTGCGTGGCGCTACCGGCTCACAGTAGGGCCGGGACGCTTCTGTCCAGGAGCAGCTGTCAGACTGCTGACCCTTTCCTGCGTTTCTCTACGATCTGGGAGAAATAGGTCCACTGGTTCCTGCTCTGACGCAGAGCTTGGCCTCTCGTCAGGAGTGGACAAAAGCCCGTGTGCTGGTGTGGCCTTGCTTGAGAAGGGCAGAGTGGTCAGCCTGGGCTCCCGGCCCAGAATGCGTTGCTGTATGATCTGTATCAGATTTGTGTTTATTTGTTGTTTTTCTCTTACTTTTGGGGGTGTTTTTAGGACCCCAGATATGAGGAAGACAGGTTACCGATAACCTTCCATGAATGACATGCTCAGTAGAATTTCTTATTTTTATTTCATCAATAATCAGATATTTCAAATAATATAGTCAGCACCTATGAAGCAAAACAGGAGCTGGGATTTGCACGTAACCCTTACCTACCGTTCAGCCATTCTCTGCCATTTCACACTGCATGGGCGCCCACTGGCGCTTCTCCTGACCCAGCAGAGTTGCTGAGCCCTGGGTGTATGAATATTCAGCTGGAGGACCGAGAAGGAGCTGCCTGTAGTCTTCACTTTCCTTAGAATGCAGATCTGCATTTCTTCTAACGCTTGGAACTGGTAGGATTTTCCATCTTTCACTGATTGAATAACTGTAACTTTCTAGGACATTACATTGCTTAATTCTATGCTACACAATGTCCTTCCCCCCAGCAGAGTTTAATTTACAGTCTCGAAGACAAATGATGCCGACACCCCCTTTGCATGCCAGTGGGATTATGTGTGTAATAATCTGCCATTAGGTGTCCCTTCATCTCTTGCTCATTTTTCTGCTGAGTCGTGTGTGATTTTCTCATTGGCGTTTTCGGACGTGGGCAGGTGATGACATCATCTTGAGCTCATTTCTGCCTCTGTAGAAAAGTTGAGGATGACACGTAACGTGCAGAGGGCTGATTTAGGGTGACATTAATGTTCCCACGTGCTACTGTAAGCACTGCCACTTCACATCATAGACAATCAAAAAGAAGACATCTCAGCGCCTGCTAGGCCTCCCACCTAAGAGCAGACTGGTTTTCTTGGACATCTGCCCCCTTTGCTTATCAGAATGACCAGCTGAGTTCTACTGGCATTGCTGGACTTCTGAGACTACAGCAACCTAAAGAACTCAGCTTCTCTTGGAGGAAACATGAGAAAGAAAGTAAAAATGGAGAAATTCAGGGGAGTACTTGGCCAGTTGAAGGGGAGAGGCAGAAATGAGTGTAATTATTCTGCTCATCTTTATAACCCTGCGTCTGTTTATGTTTGATGTGTGTATTAATAGGACTGTGAGGATCTTTAAAATACACCTCATGACACTGAAAATGCAGAGCCAAGCGAAAGAGTTTGTGCTGTGGCGTGGAAGCCGGGGCTGGTGGGGGTGGGGGGAGCCCTGTGGCCTCTGGGCATCTCTCCCTCTGTGCTGGGATCGCTTTCCGTAGCACTTTGGAGACGGCTGCACAGTCATGCAGAGCAGCTCCACCGGCAGCCACAGAAAGAGCGGAAGACTTGAAGGACACTCTGCCGTGCTGTGTGGTTAGTGCTGCCCGCTCTTGTGTGGTTTTGAGTGTGTGATCCGAGCCCAGAATCCAGCTGGCACAGGAAAGGCGCTGCTGCTGCCCTCTGCATCTTCCCTGGGCTCCCTGAGAACCTTCCTGGCGGAGCCGGAGCAGGCGGATGCTGCAGCAGCTGACACTGCAGGACTGCAGTATGCCCTCCCTCCTCTGTCTCTATCTGTGCTCAAAGTCCCTCCTAGGATTCGGAGGTAAATTTTGTTCTGTTGCTAATATTCATGGACCTGTACAGGCCGTGGCCGTTGTTAGTGGGTATTGCTCTGAATTAGAGCCACATGGAAACAGATCCACATATAAATTATTCTTTAGTGCATGCTGCCTCTTAAAATATCGGCTCATTCATGACTCTGCTATGCTGAGTATTCTCTGCATCTCCTCTAGTTTGAGAGCCGTGCTTTTCAGTGTTTAGCAGGAAACTGGAAATGAAAGCAGACAGTTTAGTTATGATGACATCTTCCCTTCCTTTTGTCCTTCTCAGTATACGCCAGGCTGAAGTCTGTGCTCTAGGGACACAGGCTTGCAGAGTTTGGAAACAGTTCCTTGTTGTTGGTGATGGCAGCTTCCATGTAGGAAAAAGTTAAAAGTTTGAGCTTTGTCCAATGACAAGAACGTTGCGGTACTTATGCTTAGACTTTGAGATTCACAAGTTGTAATTTGTTTTCTTGTGTGCCAAGAATGACACAGGAAAGTAGCGAAACAGAATGTGTTTTGTGAGTACTGTGAAAACAACTGATAGCTAACTTCACTGGAACAGGGCGTTATCTGAACGTCGCAGGGAATGATTGCTGTACCCAGCTCACCGCGTTCAAGCTGGGAGTCTTCCCTCTGGCCCCCAGTGGAGGTGCTGGGCTTCTGTGGGTCCTTAGAAAAATGATTTTCAGCAGTGATTGATATGAGAGCTGAGGTCAGGAATGATGGGGTGGTATACAGAAGCCTTTTCATCAATGAGGAACTTAACAGAGGTGCACGTAATGCTTCAGAAGAAACTGTTTCCTGTGTGTGTCACCTGCCTCATCCTGAGGTTACACGGGGCAGTGGCTCACGAGGAACCTGGCACCTTTTCTGCAATTATTGGGTTGCTAATATATCTCACTTGATTGTATTCCCTGAGCATAATGTTCTAAAACAATACTGTTATCTGGGAGGTGTATCTTAGGGTGTGGTATTTAGAGGATTCTTTCTATATTTGCAGCACGGTTTTTGACGAATGCAGAAAACTTTTTTGCGGCATTCTTTAAATGGTTTTTCATACTGAAAGTCACAAAGCAAACACTCTCCTCATCGTGGAGCTGTTAGCTCTGGTGTCCATCGTGGTAGAATGTACCTTTCAGTCAGCAACTGGCAGAAAGTACCAAAGGTAAAGATCTTGCACGTAGATATTATTGGAACCTGTAGTTTTAGTCACATGTTATATGTAAGGACAGTGGGACTTAGCTGGGTCAGGAATTTTTCCTAATTAAACCACAAACAACAGAACAAACAGAGGGAACCACAAACAGAAATGAGGACCCTCGGCTGAGAACATTCATTCTGCAAACTTCCATTCCTGCCTACAGAAACAGTCCTGGGATGCAAGTGAGGAGCTGGGCACTTAAGGCTGTCCAGTGGCAGTGTCTGGGGACGTGTGGTGGCAGCAGGGGACAGGAGGCTTTTACTGTTAGACAGGAGACCCTGGGAGTGAGGTAAAGGGCTACGGACTACCCGCAGAGCCCCGGGTCTGGTGATTTGCTTGGATGATCCAGTGTCTCCTCACTGTTCTCAGAGTTAAATTCACTGCAGTAAAATCCTACAAAGCAGAGGGGGAAAAGTTCACAGGAAGTCGGGGAGAGCAGTGAGAGCTACCAAGGTTCTCCTCTGGGACAGTCATACCTGGTGTGCCTACATCTCCAGCAAAACCTGTGACAGTGTGGAAAAAACAGAAGGGAACTCCACAGCCCAGGGACTCACAGCCCAAGGTTTCACCGTCCCATCCAGTACATGGGTGGTGAACCTGTGGCACGTGGGCCGCAGAGGGCCATTTGTTCTCACTGACCATTCCAAAAGGTTCGCCATCCCTGATCAAGCTATATCAAAATTCCAGACTCTCAGGAGGAAAACAGGTGCTTGATGGGAAGTTCACTGTTTAGGAGGAGGAGTGGAAACCTTCTGAGTTCCAGAAATACTGACTCGGAGTTGACAGGGGAGTCAAATACATGTACACGCACATGAGTCTATGTCATATATCCCACCGGTGAAACACATGAATACCTTGCACGTGTATGAAATGCTTTCCCTTTTGGTAAACAGCACGACTGAAACTGATTCTGATAAGAAGCCCACATCTGTTGCGTCTCTCTCTTGTCCTGATTGGAGAAGCAGTGCAAAGCCCGTAATTAGAACTGTCTTCTTAGGAAGCAACTTGACTTTGAATCGGCGGTGAAGGGCACAGTGGGAACAGATAACCTCAGTGTGAAAATATTATTCATGTTATTAAAGCATCTGCATATTAGGTAATTTTCCAAAGACCCTCAATTATTTTTTTACTCCACTTGCATTTATCGAGGACGGGTGAGTTTTCACTTGAGCTCTGTGACCGTGCCTTGATTTGTTTTTTAATAGTAGTTCATCTTTTTCTAGGTGCCTGTTTGTAAGCACATTGTATTTTATAAGCGCAGTGTGAATAATAATAACAGTGATGTTTTTAATAACAAGTCTCTTGAGGTTTGTTTCAGAGCTGAGAAGAGGGTGCTGGTGAGAGAAGCTTTAGAGCAAAAGGTCAGGACGGTGCGTGCTGAGGAAGGGCAAGCACCCTTGCCCCTCTTACGTGGGACTTGCCAGCTCTTACGTGGGTACCTGTAGCTTCCTAAATGTTCTAATGTAAAGTCGTCCCTCCTGTGAGCTCTGCCACATGGACAGGTGTCTGCTCCAGGTGAGTAGGCACAGCGCAGCTCTGACGGCCCTCTCGCCATGGCTACTGCACTGAACATCCACGGCTCGTAGACTGCAGCTCTGGGCTGCTTTTGCTCGGAGGTGCTGCCCCTGGATTCACCCTGAGTGATCTTTCTACGTTCCCCGTGTACTTTGTTTTTTAATCAAGCTGTTCTCTTTACATTGTGTGGGTGGGAAATATAGTAACCGGTAAGGGATACTGCTTAGAATTGCAGTTCTGCAGTCTGATGGACGAATCTGCTTCCTGGGGGTATCAGGGTCTCCATGCTCACCTTGGGTTTCATCCAAGCAGTTCCCAGCGTTCATTACCTTAACGCTCCCCAGCAGCGACCCACTGCATAGAACCCGCCTTTCTTCCTTGCTACTCAGCGTGAGAATTCCTACCCTTTCCTGCTGGCTCCCTTAAGTCTCTCTCCATCTCCTGTGACACCGGACTCACAGTGGAGGTAATTAAGGAAGTGGTAAGAGATGTTCTTCATTCTGTGTGGATTCACAAAACAGAAGAAAACTGACTTTCTTTAACTTGGTTTTTTTCTGCCCTGCTGGGAATTGAGCCCAGCGATGAAGTTAGGGAAGCATGCTACCACTGAACTGTACCTCCTAATCTTTTGATTTTTTATTTTGAGTCCCAGCAACTTGCCCAGGGTGACCTTGAACATGCTATCCTCCTGCCTCAGCCTCCTTACTAGCTGGGATTATGACGTGCACCACTATACCCAGCTTCTTGTGTGTCAATTCATATCCTGTATTGTTCAGACTTTAGGTGGGCATCCCAGTCACTGCAAAAGAAAAGGTGGCTGAAGAATTTGGGTTTAAAACAAAATAAGAAGGGAAAAAATAAAATCAAAACAAAATGCCTCTGATAAACACATCCTCACATTTGGACAACTGATAGAGATGGTTTGCAAATTTGGTTCCTACTGGGGAAAATGAAGAGGAAAACATAAAAGTGGAGATCTCAAGTCTGTGGCATAAACCCCCAAGTTTCCTAAAGCTCAGAGGGAAAAGGCCTTTCCTCTGTGAGTGTTCTTGGCGGGCGTGTGCAGACCAGCATCACCGTCCTTTCCTTGCTGGGGAAGAGCCCTTGCGGGGTGCCTGCGCCCCACCCTGCAGGCACCTCGAGGGGCAGGCAGATCCCTCGGTAGGGACAGCAATAGATTTTCCCAGCTGCCTCTCCGTAAGACTGCCTTCCTTTGAGGCTCAGCCTGGAGCCTGAGTGCCCTGTTGCCAAGGCGCTGGGAGTGGGGAAAAGGTGGTTCCTTTTCTCTGATGAGATTTAGGAATGCAGCCCTGCTGGCCAGTGGCTGCTGCTTCCCTTGGAGATGAATCCAAGGAGGACCGATCAGTTGAGATAAAAACCAAAATCGTCCTCCAAAAGTAACTCTGGATTTCCTTCAAACTGATACAGGGTGGGGTTCTCACCCTAGCTGCTTTATCTTTATAGCAACCATTTGGCAATGTTAAACATTCTGGCCAGGCCTCATGTTGTAACACTTAGAAGTAAAATATCATTAAAGTGTATGATGCCCAGCATGATGGCACATGCCTGTTATCCCAGCACTTGGAAGGCTGAGTCAGGAGGATCTATGCAAGTTCAAGGAAGTCTGGGCTAAAAGGTGGTTCAAGGGCAGCCTGGACTACATAGTGAGACCCTGTCTCAGAAACAAAAACAGAGAGACAGACAGACAGAGAGGCAGGAAGGGAGAGGGAAAAGGAGAGAGAATCATGTTATCTCCAGTGGAAAAAGCCTTAAATACATCATACTGAAATATAATTAACTACATATGAGCAGTGGATCCTGGGGACTTTGGTCTTGGGTACAGAACAGGCTGGAGAAAGTGAACTTCAGAACTCTGCCTAAATTTTTATCACAGCTCTCCATGTTTCAAACCAAAGACAAGCATCCCTACAGAATCTTTTGCATTCCTTTTTCTAAAATTAATCTTCTAGTGGGCAGACACATATATTTGAAAATGGAATTTAATTCCACTCTGACTAATGGTTCATAGGGAGGGTTTTTAGATCCTGTGTTTTCTCTGATACACCTTGGCATGTTTTCCAAATTGCTCACAACTGCATTTCACACAGTAACCGAGGACAGAAGGAGAGAAGTGTTGACTTTAACCTTCAAAGGATGCCAGTGTAATAAAGAAGTCTGTTTCAAAGCGGTGCACATGATTATAATTCCCTGTGTGTGATGGACTCAGAGAGAAAAATGTCTCTAAAAAGTTGGCATTTGATAAGAAAAAAAATGCAGACATTTAATACAATGAAACCTTATTTTATTTCCAAGACTACAAAGTTAGATGGAAAATGCCGATAAGGGCTGGCTTTCCGTAATGACTTCAGTCTGCTCCTTAACCTCTGACATCTCTTACCGTGTTTCTGTTGCCAGGCAACCCAGAGAAATAAAACCTGTGTGCATAAAAGAAGTTCCCAACACAAGAATGGGCTGTATTCTAGGAGCTGGTGAGCCAGTTATTTAGAATTTTAAATGCGTTTTTCTCATGTTAAAAATATTACAAATGGCAGTTCAGTACCCAAGACAGCCATTGTAAATGTGTTTAACTCATAATTCTCTTGACGCATTGAAAAGCAGCACCTTTTCTATCTAAAATAACGTAATGGTTCTTTTATTCCAAATGTCAAATCCCACAAAATGAGAAATGCCACCGAACAGCCAAAGTAGAAGCTATAAAGCTTCTGTACTGCAGTGTGTCCTCTTCATCCCCCAAAAAGTGAAATGAAGTCATGTATTCTTATTCTAAATATAATTTTAGCAAGTCTTGCTGCTGGATTTGAACGGTGAGAAATGGTGATAAAAGGAGCCATTGAGGCAAAGTGAAGAAGTGATTGTTGGTAGCCAGAAGCCAGGCGGGGACCAGAGCACCTGAGACACCCCTAGTACTTACTTCTTTGGGCTTTTAAAGATGGTAGAAAGCTCCTCCCACCTGCAGGCAGAGACCTGGACTTCCTTATAAACATTTCCACAGCCGCACCATAACTAACACAATGATGCTTCTTAGAAAGACATGTAAGTGTACATTTTAAAAGGATCGTACAATCACACCTAGCCAATATGAAAAACAACCAAAAAACACAAATTGCAAGTTTGAAAGGCACCCGCCTTCCACTCTGAGCAAAGTTCACCTACTAGAAGGGCAAAAACCGGAGGTGCCACAAAGTGGAACTGTGTTATCAAAATACACTTTGATTATACTCACACTTTATGAGCTGTTGCCATGGGGAAGTATATTATGATTTCTCCTCGGGTTGCCAGATAAACACACCCCTACACACACAGGTAAAGACATTGAATGACAGTGACAGAAAAGTGCCTGTCCTTGAGAAACACAGAGAGGGTGTCTTCATCCCATATAGTCTTCTCTCTGGGTCGGTCCTCAAGACATTGGGTGGGGCTAAAATGTCTTTGGAGTGGAGTCTCCTCTTCCCTTCTGGCCCCTGGGATGCCTCTCCCCTGCAGGGCGCATTCACAGTGAGGTATCGATAACCAGAGGGCCACTTTACACAGTCTGCCTCAGCCCCCCAGACTCTCAGTCACTGTTGGGGTCATGCACAGAGCAGGGACAGTGCTGTGGAGTTAACAGGTGAGTGACTGATTTTAAGCGGTGGATTAACTTGATGCAATAAGTACCAATCACTGCTAAAAATACGGGAGCAATTGAATGTCTCTTTATGTTCTGCTTGCCCTAGGAGAGCCTGCTGTCCTTGTCCTGTTGTGCCATTTCTGCCTAGTTTGCTCCCAGTGTGGAGGACACATTGTGAGTGTGGGTCAGATTCCAGGTTGCTGAAAATGATTCCCAAATGCTGTGCCGCCCTGTTGTCCAAACATCGTTGAAAGAGTTGTCTGCGCGATGAGAGAATATAAAGTAAAAAATAGCCTTTATTCCAAGGACGGGAGAAAAGTCCATGACCGCTGGGGCGTGGCTTTTTCTTCTGGAAACGTGGGGCATGGGATGGCACTTAGGGCAGGCACTGCTGGCTCGAGCAGCCTATTGGAATTTTCTTCACGCACAAACAGGAGCTGGGGAAGAAGCAGAAAATGGTAGGCGTTCATGCTTTGGCCTTCTACCTCGTTAGACCACCACAGTAATTTCTACTAAGGCAAGAACCTTTCATTCCTGTCTTTGGATTGTTAGGAAAAGGGCCAAGTCTCTCTCTTACTACTTCTTGCTGAAAGCAGGTGCCATACTGGGGTTCGGGAAGCTTGACAGGATGACGGTTGATGCCCATGTAGAAGCTGGTACCAGGTGTTTTAGCCAGAACAACTTCATCATTGGTGAATGCTGCATCTTAGACTGGAAAAACAAAGAGACAAGGTGCTATGAGGAGGTAGGCCACTGTCACATTTAAGGACCCAGGAGAGGTAGAAGGAAGGGTGCCTTTGATTTAAATATGCCATTGCATTAGGACCACAGTGAGGTAAGATTCTGAAAAATAAGTGTGGGGTTAGGAGGGGTGAAGTTATGAGAGGTGATTATTCCCCCATCTGAAAGGGTAAAAGTTAAAAGTGTAGGTAGATAGGGCTTGTCTCTGGTCCAGGAGTTGAGCTGGAAAGAATAAGAGAGGTGGGGAGGGCCATGGCTGCGTCACTACAAGGGAGATAAGAGCCTAGGCCCACAGGGATCTCATGTTTGACTAAACAGAGAAAACTAAGACAGTTGTCACATAGAACAACATAAAGATGATCTTATGCATGATATGGGAGTCTTTATTCCTAAAGACTGTTAAGAGTCCTGCTGTAAAAAGGATAATTAATTAATAGAATATAAGGAATTAGGAACCAAATTGCATAACAAAACATGACTTAGCCTGAGAGTTGCGTCTGCGAGGCCTTCGGGAGATGGAGACAGGTGGGCAATAGAAGGTGAGATGACCACTCAGGATGGTTAGATTTAGGGCTGGGAGGGAGCCACTTAGCTTGAGTGATATGGAACCAGGATAGCAGTCCAGCAATTTTGACTGCTGTTGTGGTTGCCAAGAAGACCATGTAGGGGCCACTCAACCTTGGTTGTAGTCCTTGGGATGATTTCCTGTAACAGGACTTTAGTAGGTCTCACTGGTTGTGGGAAAGGCTTTTATCCATCCTGAAAAAGTACAAACAAAGGTGAGAAGATATTTGAGAGTTTTGTGGCAGGGCACATTATAAAATCTACCTGCCAGTCTTGACCAGAGTTGTGTCTGAGGAATGGATGAATAGGAAAGGAAGGGGGTGCTTATGTGTCCTGGAGGAGAGGTTTCACTATGGAGATAACAGGTGTAAGTTGTTGAGACCTCAGAATGTCTGAGTTAGTCTGCATAAACACAAAGGAGTAAAAAAGGCATTTTTAAGATCTATGACTGTACAGTGAGTGGTGGACGGAGGAATATGAGAGAACATGGTATAATATGAGAGAACATGGTTTGGCACCACTGGGTGGATTGGGGTAATGGCATTACTGACTACCACAAGGTCCTGTACTAGACAGTAAGACCCATCAGGCTTGAGTACCAGGAGAATGGGAGTATTATAGGGCAAATGGGTAGGTTTAAGAAAACAGTTGTCTAAAAGGCACTTGATTATAGGTGTAAGTCCCTGTAAATATTTGGGAGCTATGGGATGTTGGGGAACGCAAGGAAAAATTGAAGGATCCCTGAGACGTATTAAAATAGGCATGGCATGGGTAGCGCAGGTGGGATTGGAGGTATCTCAAACTATGGGATCAACCAGAGAAGAAGGGAGTCTGGAACCTGCATGGAATAGGCCTTGTCTGCAAAGGCTATGTAGGTTAGCCGTCAACACCCACTATAGAATGAGGACTTAATATAGCGGCCTGAAAAATTCAGGAAGAACACTATACATGGCTTCTATGTCCACAAGTACAGAGAATGTCTTACCTGAGACCTCCAGTAGGACTTGGGCTCTGAGAAGGACACCTTAATGGAGAGCTGTGGACCCTGAGTCCCATCAGTCTTCAGCAGCAAGTCCGAGTAGATCAGTCAGCAATGAGTCTGGTGATGATATCTCCTATGAGAGCAAGGAGTTAGAGGATGGCTTACCTGCTCTCTGGAGGCTAGGACAGTTGCTCTTCCAATGGCCCTTGAGATTGCAATAGGGGCAAGGCCCCAGAAGAGTGCCGGGGTTGGGGCACTCTCTTGCCAACGTCCTTTTTGTTGCACTTGAACCGTGGTCAGGGAGGAGGGGCTCAGGCAGCTCCACCTATGTAGGTTTACCTGTCTCAGAGCTCCAAGTGTCACTGCTAAAAGATCAGATTGTTATTTTTCCGTTTGATTTTTATCTCTGTTGTTGAGAACATGAAAAGCCATATTAAGAAGGTCTCCCGGTGGGGTTTGAGGACCAAATTTAGCCTTTTGTCTTGGGATCTGGCCCACATTGGAAGGTATCTGTCTCCTCCACAGTCACAAGACATCTGGTTTTTGTCTTGGGTAGGAGTATAGCTTTAAGTCTAAAGGAGACAGAGGCAAAGAATCAATTAAGTATGCAGGAGTTAAATAATAGAATCAACAGGGTATTTATGATTATAACTTTAGTAATGGCTTCCCAATAGGAGGATAAGGATAAAGTCCAGGGAATATCAGAAACTGACATGTCATTCATTTGTCATACACACATTTAGGTTTTACAGTTGTACAAGTATCTCCTGTGCTGTTAGAATGTCTAATGCCATCTGATTTTTGGAGGATGGCCTGTTTTATTAATTTATCTTTTTATTTAGGAGAGAAATCAGCTGCAGTGTCATTTAACATCAGTTGAGTATAATTAATTATGGCCCCAATATGTATCATATAACTTTCTTGGGAAAAGGTCTGGTGGATCCCAGCAAAAGGAATTTATAATTATCTCAGTTTTAGTTGTTAAACATCCAGAAGATTGATAACAGTACAGTGCAGTACAGGCAGTAAGCCTAACATAGGACATTACACGGAACTATTATTTTCTATTAACCGTGGGTGTTTTAACATTTGAGCACTGAAGAAATTTGTGACATTGTTTGGACTGCTCACTATATAAGCATCTCTAAGTATAACATATATATTATACAAATTTTTGCTTAAAAATTATCATTTGACTGGTGACCTGTGTTGGTCTGACCTGAATCTCCTGGCTGGAGCACAAGAAAAAGGCAAATGTCTGGATCTGAAAGAAAACACTTGTCATCATCAACAATCCCAATTTTATATTTTAGGCATGAATATACCATCAGATCAGCAACAATGAATTGTCTTAGTCCTATGAACTTTAGTTGAGGTGTCTCCCATGTCTCCCATAAGGCTATGGAGATTATTGGGGCCTCCAATTAATGAACAAGAGCTGGTTAAAGTTACCAGGTGGCCACTTTCTTGTTTGTCAGTTGGAGTCCTGTCCAAGGTCTCCTTGCCCCAAGGGATTTTGTTTAACCAATTTTAGCATCATTTTGACCAGCTGGCAACTAGGTGGAAACATGTTTTTAAAATCTATAGCCCAAATAAAGCTTGATTAAATGATCCGAAAATATAAAAGAGGAGGAAAAATTGTTGAGCTCAAATAAAAAGACAAGTGGACAGACAACAGATATATAGACTGACAATCATTTACAAAATTAGAGTGCACTCAAATATATTTGACCAATTTGAACTATAATAAATAGACTAGTGTGAACCTTTTTGTAGATCAATTAATAGAGATCTCTTGAAATAAGAATACCAGGAAAGGAACCTAATTTATGAGAAAGGAAAAATAGGAAAGTAAATATTAGCTAATCTCTTGGGAACAGGGCCAGCCTGCTCCTGAAGCAGGAGCAGAGACTGAGGCTAAGAAGGCTGTGGCTGCCGATAGCCAACCATCCAGCAGGCCTGTGTTGGCAATTATCTGATGATTGGCTATAAAACGGCTGCTTGCCACCATGGGACAAGGAAACAGGCTGCTGGGGGGTCCCCATGTCCCACAAGGGGACAGCCATTGACCCTAAGACCCATTGCAAGATGGTGGCACCCTGCCACCTGGCGGAGGGCTGCAAGATGGCAGCTGTCCTCCATGCCAGCTGCAGCAACATGGCTGCTGGTAACCACGTGGCCTGCCAGCAGGCTGGAAGGCCCGAGACCACCTATGATGAGCCAGTGGAGGAAATGGCGGTGCAGGGGAAGGGGACCATGAACCCTCTGATGGGACAGACAGCTCAGGTAGGAGGGACTGAGAAGCTGGAGACTGGGAGAGACGCTAAGGGAAGGATTAGAGGCCGCTGTGGGTGAGGAAGGGGAAGAGGACGGTGCAGGGGACACAGAAACCTCTGGCTGAGAAGGCTGCGGGTTTGGTATGAGAGATGCAGAGGAGGAGCAGTGAAGACAGGAGCCGCCTCATCTAAGGGGTCCGGTGGGCAGAGAGGGAGATCCTGGGGGTGCAGAGCGAGCCGGATGTGTTTGGGCCATCACGGAAGACAGAGTGGGAGAAGGACACGTCCTCACAGTGAAAAGGCCTAAAGATGAAGGGTTCTGCCAGCTTGCCGCCATTGTGACAAGGCATAAATAAAACATCAGCTTTAGAGGCCAAGAGCACCAAGGTTATGAACCAGGCGCCCCAGAGGTGTGTTTTTCGGGGGACAGGAAGTGGTCCCCGTGACCGAATTATAAGTGAGCCGAGAGAACAACTCCGCCTTGGGACGTGAGAGCTTTAGCTCCCCCCAAGGAACACGAAGCTGTCCCGGCCACACCTATCAAAAGGAGCATCACCGGTTTTGAAAGTGTGACACGACAAGTCCCAACACCCGTTCTCTTCAGGGAAGAGTGTGACGTGGGGTCCCAGGGCACATAAATGTCCGTCTTGCCCAAGCTGTGCGGCCTAAGGAGCAACAAAACTGCTATCTCCGTAGGGGACAGCAGGATGGGTTTCTGTCACAAGCTTGCTAAGGCACAGATGGCAGCTCACCGGTGTGGAGTGAGGAAGGTCGCGGTTGCATGCGGATTAGAGCAGCAAGGAAACAGTCCCTGAGGAAGAAAAGGGTGGTTCTTAGGCAGGGCAGCCCCAACTGGCAGGGGCCCCAGGAGCCACTCACTCTGCCATGCGAGCCACACAGGCACCATAATGAAAGAGTTTTCGGCGTGATGAAAGAGAGCATAAAGTAAAAATAGCCTTTATTCCAAGGGCATGGAGAGAAGTCCACGATCGCCAGGGCCTGGCTTTCTCTGCCAGAACGTGGGGCGTGGGACACACATACAACCTCTGATGGGGTGGCGCTGAGGGCGGGCATTGTGACGTGCGAGCAGCTGATTGGACTTTTCTTAGCGTGCAAACAGGAGCTGGGGAAGAAGCAGGAAGTGGTTGGGGATCCCGCTTTGGCCTTCCGCCTCCTTAGACCACTGCCATAATTTCTACTGAAGCAAGAATCTTTCAATCATCCCATCAGTTCTGCAGTTCGTTGTCAAGATGCATTTTATAAAATTGTACTTAGAGAAATGTGCCTGGGGAGCTCCTATAACCAGCCCCAACTCGAACATTTCAGGAGTTCTTCAGGTTTTAATAACTGCGAGTTTGGGATTTGTTTTCCTAATTCTTCAGCTTGTGTTTCTGACGAAATTCCCTGCACTCAAAGTGGGTTAGGGCTGTGCCAGGCTCTTCACAGATTCCTGCTGGAAATGCTTAGCACGATTTGTATGCAGTAACTTCCTGTTTCCCTCTCCTCTTAATTCTTCTTCCCCTCCTCCTCCTCCTCATCCTCCTCCCTCCTTCTCCTCCTCCTCTTCTTCCTCTTCCTCCTCCTTCCTCTCTTCCTGCTCTTGCTCTTCCTCCTCATCCTTCTCCAGGGTCCTGCGGGTCAAACCCCGAGCCTCCAGGCAAGCACTTCACTCCTGTACTTCAGCCCACCTCACCCCCAGGATCCACTTCTTCCTTTAGAAAGTGAGCCCAAACTGAGATTTCAGAGCAAACACCAAAATGTGTTGCCCCGTTAGAGAGCCTGTGAGTGTCCTGAATGTAGATTGCTAGGGAGAGGCCTTGGGGAGAGTTACCTCAGCTTCATTAGTCTCTCCTTATGTTGACAAATAAACAGTCTCACCCACAGATGTTTTGCATCTCATCAGGGCTCGCGTACACCCGTGCGTACACCCGTGGGGCCCGGAGCACAGGCAGGTATGCCCCTGGGAGAGGCAGTCGGTATTTCACAGTTAGTGTTTGAGTTTGTTCCTTGGCACATCAACAGAGCTTCTGCTTCCTCGCTTACCTCCTTCCTTCCTTTCCTTTTTAAGAGTCATCCAGAAAGACTGTTAGAAGGAAAGCCTCCAGTGGTTGCCTTTGGCTTCTGTCCTCACCTGCACACAGTGTAGAAAAGCTGTGTGCTCCATGCACATTTTAAAATTCATGTCTAGGAGACTCGGGGTATGGTGGGCAGCCCAGTTCCTGCCTGGCCAGTGCAAGGTCATGAGTTCGATTGTGACAGCAAAACAAAAACAAAACAAAACAATTTTAAAATTCACATCTAAAATGTTTACCTAAATTTAAATAATTTTACAGCTTGTAATCTCAGACATCATGTATGTATTTTACATTTTATAATCAAACATGCACACTGTTCTTTATATGTAGCTTTCAAATACTAAAGCGTTTGCTACCTACGGTCACATATTTCACCAGTGCAAGAACAAACTTTTGTAGATGTCTTTTATCATTTCTTCTTTCTCCATAAACTTCTGTTACTATTCTGCTTCCTCCACTGAACATTATCTAATGAAATACTTTTAGGCTTGAAAGTCTTTTGATAGGTCCTTTACCATAATTCTCTCCCACAAAGTGGGTACATACAATGAAATTTAAACTTATTTCTTCATTTTCTATGACTGTACAATTCTAGGTTTTTAAAAGCATTTCTGAGTGAAGTGATCACTGTAATTATTAGTGCATTTGCTAGGATCTCAACAACATAAATACATGACAGACTGATCCATATTTCACATGAAAAGTAAAACAGCACTGAGAAATAACCCGGTAGGGTCAGAGTGATTTTTCCCCCATTGTTTCATGCATGTGTATGGAAATTTCTGTTGATAAAGTAAGATGAGGCTTCAGCAGCGGTTTGTCCCCCTTTTCCTTTCTTTCCTGTCTCCTTCCCTCCTTTTTCTTATTTCCTCTCTTTCTTGCCTGCTTTTCCTCTCACTTTCCCCGTCTTGGGCCCCTGTCCTGCAAGACTGGGGAGGGACCTCCCTGCTTTCTGTGGCCCGAGGGAGCCAGTAGTAAATGGACAGAAGAAAGGAGGGCGCACAGACTACAGTCACTTCTTCACACGGCAAACTCTGAGGCTCTGGAAACTGAGTCCCTGAAAACCAGACAGGTGCCACAAGCCTCCTTGGAGAGCCTAGTATGTCCGCAGGGTGCCACACCCCAGGAAAAAGGCTATTTGTGGGCATGAATACCATGCACTGTGCCCCATGGCTGTTCCAGACATCTGACCCTGACATTGGCTGCCTCTTGGGTGGGGTCCTCTGTCTGTCCGGTGCCCCCTCCCTGGACCCGCAGCAGCAGTGGAAGCCGAGAAAGGCTGTGGGTAGCACTGGTAGGCAGGAGGGGCCGGGACATGCTCCAGGAGCTCTGATTTCCTTGGGAACCAAGAGGGAGAAACTGAGGCCCTGGGGAGATTTCTTCCTTCCCTTCTCTTCTTCTAAGCCCAGGTATCACTTCCACCTGTGCGCTTAAGCCCAGCTCTCCACCTGGAGGCTCCCGGCTGCCCCTCGCTCCCACCTCCCCCCCCCCCCCCCCCCCCGCTTCCTTCTAGGTGTGGTTACACTCAAGTTGGCCTTATCCTTCAGGAACTAAAAAAACACAAAGCAGGTTCTCCTTTATCCATCTTCTGCCGGGATTTCATCTCTCTCCTTCCCTTTTCTATTTCCTTGCCTCTAAAGTGATAGAGATAGCAGTAGTCACATATTAAGCTATTGAGAGATTTAAATAAAATACTATATGCAAAACAGACACAGCCCTATCTTTACCTGTGAGACTTCAGTAAGACTGAGTAATCTCATATCAGCACCACCACAACCATCATCATCATCATCACCATAACCACCATCATCACCATTATCACCATCACCACTATCATCACCATCTCCACCACCATCATCACCACCATCACCACTATCATCACCATCACCATCACCACCACCATTATCGTCATCACCACCATCACCACCATCACCATCATCATCATCATCATCATCATCATCATCATCATCGATATCACCATAAACTAAGTTTACTGATACATAAATGTTTCCATTTCTTTAACTCTCATTCACTCAGTCCAGAACTTTTGCTGTTCCCCAGGACTCTTATCTTGGGTGCATATTATTTTTCTCCTTGCCACCTCTAGATGGATTTTCCATGACCATGCTCCAAACTTCTCCCTAATCACCATCTCTCCCGAGCTGCATGCACATGTCTTCCTAACTGCTGGAAGTCTGAAGTAAATGCTTCCTGCAGGACTCTGGCTCAGCCTGTATCCAGAGAAATGCACTCTTTACAGGACACACTTTGCAGTCTCCTGCAAATCACATTTCTCACCCCCATCTCCTTTGTTGACAAATGGTGCCACTGCCATGAGGGTACTGGGGCTGGGAACTGCGACTCGGCACACCTCCTCCTCCCTGGACAGACAGCGCCTGCAGGCAACACCTGAGCAAAGAAAGAGGCAGCCAGGCGGGAGGCGGAGAGGGGTTGGGAAGGGTACCAAAAGCCAGTGGGGGAGCAGGTGAGAATATTCTGTAGCACAGCAGAGTGACTGCATTTATAATGCTCTATCTTACGCTTTACAAACTAGAGCCTGAACACCCCCAATACAAAGAAATGATGGATGTTCAAGGAGTTGGAAAGGCTCATTACCCTGTTCTGACCATTACACACTGCACGGTGTATTAAATTTTCATACTGGACCCCATAAATATGTCAATTGGATGTCAATTAAAAATTTTTAAACACTCATCTTAAAAATGAAGTGGAAGGAGAAATGCGACATCAAATCCTGACAGCTTTTCCTCTAGTATATTTCTCAATTTGTCTTGCTTTTTTCCCTCCCTACGATTAGTACCCTCATAATAACGCAGAAATAGTAATACCTGCTTTGATGTTATTATTTTTTTGCTTAAATGATAGCAAAGCTACCCCAATCTCCTGCCATCAAGTCCCTCCTCTGAGTGCCTCTCTAAAACACAGATCAAACTGATCTGTTCCCTAGATTGTGGCCCATCACCTCCCATCCAATGCGAGCACGTACCTCTCCGTGGAGCCTTGCCAGCCACCCGGCTTTGTCTGCTTCTGTCCGGTTTCCTCACCTCACCGTGTCTTCTCACAAGCTTCCCCACAGTTTCAAGCACCCTGTATCTTTTTAGCCCAGTCATTCCTTCTACCTGGAATCCCTTCCCTCTACCCTCCCATCCTTCCTTGAAGTCTGCGTTCCTCTTCTCCAGGGAGACGCCATGCAGGTGGATTGGGTGCCGTGCTAGGATGGGGCTTCTGTCCAGAGGGCACCCTTGTGTTGAAGAAAGTGCATTCACAGAACTGGGTTCTCCCACTGCGCAGGAACACGTGTATGCTCTCCTCAAAGAGAGGCCCACTGGTGTGGTCGCTGTGTGGTTTTTCCCCAGTAAAGCTGCTGTTAAAATTTCATTCTGAATGCAACAATACTGAAAAGTAGTCAGTTCTTAAGAGGTGACTGAGCTGGTAGGAGACATTACTGCCTCTCTTTTGGGAGGAAGTTCTTATCCTTGGAGGACTACATTAGTTACCACAAGAGCAGGTTGTTGTAAAGCATCACCAGGTGTCCCTCCTGTTTGGTCTCTCCTGAGCCCATGCACCCTTTTTCTTTTTGCCGTGAGTTGAATAAAAAAGCACAAGGTTCTTCCTAGGACCATGAACCAAAAATGCCTCTTTCCTTTGTAAATTACACAGCCTCAGTTATTTTGCTATAGTAACAGAAAACAGACCCAGATGCCCATGGTTTCCTGTATCTGGGCTCCTTACTGTCCTACATAGCACGAAGTCACACTGCAAGTGCTCAGAGATGTCTGAACAAGGCTGGGCGGGCAGGAGAAGGGGAAGTTGTCAGAGGGGGTGCTGATAAGATCTGCGGAGGTGGCCTAGGACAGGATCCGTGCTGGGGACTGTTCCTTCTCACCACTCTCCTTGGTTTCCTTTCCCCACGGTCACCATGGTCTGTGTCGGTTAACCTGCCAGTCCCTTCCAGCAATGCGCTGTGTCTGTAGCTTAGTGTCTTAGCCGACATTTCTAGCTCTCCAGGACAGATGTAGAGACCGAGACAGAGAGGTCAGGGAATAGGGACTTGTCTGAGGTCACACAGCTGCTAATTGCCTGGCAGGAGAGGAACCAGGCCAAGTGGCTAAGTTGTTTTTTACCCACGGTTGGTATAACACAAGCTTAACACTGTTTAACTTGTATTTATCCTCCAAACTACCACTCAGTCTGGTTATGGAGCAGTAAGCCTATTTTTAAAAATATTTTCTTTTTCACTTTAAACTATTTTCATTTTGGGTTAATATAAGGCATAAAGAGGAGTAGAAAAGGTAGCAGAGAGTTCCCGCGTATCCCACGCCATCTTCCCCCATGATAGCATCTTGCATAACTACAGTACAAGGAGTACAACTGAGGCACGGACATGGGGACAGTACTGTTAACCAAGCACAGACTTCCTTCACACCTCACACCACTCTCCCAGAGGTCCTCCCTCGCTCACTGCAGGGTGCAGCTTGCATGGCAGCTGAGTTATGGGACCTTTCCATTCCCCAACTAGCAGCAGACAGTTTTTCCTTATCTTTCCGGACCTTGACACTTAGCAGAGTAACTTGTGAAGGTGTTTTGCAGAGTGTGGCCCTCAATTTGGATTTGGCTCTTGTTTTCCTGTGGTTGGAGTGAGGTTTCACCTTTCAGCAAAGAATGTACCACAGTGATGTCCCCGCTCTGTCCAGGTCCATGATATCCAGGACCCGTGCTGGGCACAGTCCTGTTGTTGAAGGCATTGAGAGTGACTGCTCAGTTAAGGTGGTGGCTGCTGGCTTTCTCTCCTGCACTGTTAGCCTGTTTCCCTTCACAATTGAGAAATACTGCAGTGGAGATACTGTGAAGCAATGCAGCTTACACTCGTGCCCCCTAATTTTAAAGACTCATCTGTGGATTTGCCCTGTGATGCGTGTTACTGTGGTTTTCTCGTGGTAATTTCTCTAGGTTCTTCATTCCTCCTACAATTAGGAACCAGAATTCTTCTTCATGAAAGAAGCACTGCCATTGGCCTATGTTGATTTAATGTGTCATTTGTGAATCCAGTAGTATTTGTTTTATTTCCTGGGTCACATTACACTGCATGCTTACTTTACATTTGTGTTCACTTGCACAGCCTCGGCCATTAGGAGCTGCTCGGGTTGGCTCACACACCATTTCTGTGTGTCCTTCCCTCCTCAGAAAAGCACCTTCTTGCTTTCTGGCGTCTCGGAATGCCCAACAAATTAAGCACACTTTTAAAATTAACCACAGCTCTGTCTCATCCTGGAACGTGAAGGTCTCTCATCAGGAGTCCCCTGCAGTCTGTCGCAGCTTTTTAGAAATTCACCACGTTGTTCATGAAGAGTGTCTCTCACAGGGCCATATGGAAGCCCCAGAAGGCAGAAGGATCTTTGTTTTCTGCGCCCCACCCTAAGCGTAAAGTCTGGGAAATTAGCATGGAAAGTGTGCGAGGCAAACTTCCAGCCACACAGCATCACCGCTTGCTGTTTAATTTCTTCACTAAATGTGCAAATGTTCCCCTTCCTGATCCATGTAGCTGAACAAAGAGGGGTGTTCAGAAGGGCAGGTTCCTGGGCCGCTGGGGTGTCCTGCCGGGCTTGCTAGAGCTTCAGCACCTACCGGCTTAATTCCTGAGTGAGTTGAACTTGGATCTCACTTGGGGCTTTCACAAAGCGCAGTAACCTGTTGTCTTTTCCCACGGAGTGAATTAAGTTTGAAAGAACTAAAATTACAGAGTTGCTCTGATCAAGTTGATGGTGCCGCCACCACTGTTTAGCTGTTATGGGCCTCCCGGGGAGGTTCTGTCTTAAAATCTAACTTGAGATGAGGATGAGAGTTCTTCCCTCCCAGCTAGGGAATCTGCATCACCAGCCTCCACGCCTTTCGCCGTCTGTCACTCATCAGCCGGTTGCTATGCCACTCATCAAGGGAACCCATCTAATTTTAGAAGTGGCTGTAATCAGCTCTTGTGCTGTTTCCATTTTTATGTCATCCTTTTATACAAACACCTTAAATTATTCTCAGCATTTTTCTAAGTCAGACTTACAGGAAAACCTAATCTAGCAAATGAATTGTAGCAGAATTCAGGGGAATGCTGTGGGGAGAAGTCATGTTGGGCCAGGCTGATGGAGAAACATCGGTGCACCTGAGTGGTGTCACAGTGTTTGAGCCAAAGACAAAAAGCAAAGTCACATACAGGTGAGTTACTGCTATGTTCTTGCAGCGGAGTGCAGAGAGTCCCAATGTTAAATGTAGGAAGGCCATACTATAAGTGCCCTATATAGCAAATTTTCTCCCTTATTACTAGAAAAATTGTCAATAATGCGATGGTAGGTGAAGGTATTTTATTTGGATCCTGTGTGTAGAATCTGAGATGGTGATTAAGTCTTTGGTGATTTTGTTTAGCCTTAGTAATTTTTTCCTGTGGGGGAGACTAAGTAAATGTGTGATTGCTATGACCTGCAAAAAGTCTTTAAGTTACACCAAACGTTCATGAATTCATAAACAGTTATATCCGGAAGTTCATCTGTAGATCAGTTGTCAGGAACTGAGAAGATGCTCCCCTCAGCAGGACTGTTTCAGTGGTTGGTACCCCAGGCCGTTGGACAAAGCCTGCTGAAGTTATGGGGGATGCTTCAAGTAGAGATGAACTCTGGGACTCAGTTACACTAAATTGCCCTTTTGTTTTGTTTTGTCTTGTCTTGTTTTGCACAGCAGCTATGAAGCTTTGTGTTCAGAATCTTACCTGGTGGCTGCTGGGATAACTGGATGTTCACAGCACAAGTCCTCCTCCCCTCCCCCCCTTTTTGAGGGTAGAGAAGAAACAAGAGTTTCTGTGGTTAAGGGGGTTATTAATCTCTCTCTGTCTCTCTTCCTCCTGCCCTTCCTCCCTCCCTTTCCCCTTTTCTCTCATTTACTTTCTCTTTCTCTGTGCATAAACTAAGTGGCCCAAATTAAGAAACCAAGGAAAATTTCCTCTGCATTCATTTGTAAACAAGACTTTTAATAAGACCAGATTTCGTGATTTGGGAGTATTGCATTGTGGAAAACCGTACATCTGTTTTCTTGGCCTGACACTGTGGAATCCCTGGGGCTGCTTCAGCATTGTAAAAGTAAAACTGTGGCCAAGTGTCCTGCAGACCACAGAGTCCTCTGTGGGGAAAAAGGGTGAGTCATCTTTGTAAGGAACACGTGCCAAATGATTCTTTATTCAGGGCTTGTATAGGTACAGTCCTGAAAACTTTTCACTTTAGCAACTATCATTAATTAGTTTCAGACCCTGTGTCATATTGGCAAGGAAAGGACTCCTAGTGTTCAAAAACTCCTACACGATGTAGCCTAATTGAATTACAGCCTCACTGACAGAGACCGATTTCATTTGCAGAATACAAATACTGTTCCATTATGACCTCTTCCCGATAGTAATTCTTAGGGAAAAATAAAGTCATGCATTTTACATAAATGTTAATAATATCAGCCAATATGCACGGTGTACTGTGTGTCACACACAACTGGAATATCCTGTCCGATTCTCAAGCACCCCAGGAAGGGAAAGCTGTGATTGCCTGCGAAAAGACTGAAGCCTTGAAGGTTATGTTACTTTGTAGCCAGCAACTTCCAGGTTTAAACCCAGCACTCAATGTACTTTTAACACCCAGACTGTGCAGTTGCTGTACAGTTAATCACTACGCATCCAGTCACTGCACGTACTGCAGGCTGAAGGTCTCCACCAAAGGTGTGCGGTCCCTTCCATGAAGTGGCCTAGTAAGGTTCCTGTCCACCTCCTTTTCCAGGTGTCCATTGGATTCATTTCTGCTTCCCATTTGGAAGGGTGTTTTCAGTGTTCCTCTCAAGGCTTTGGGGATTTCTGTCCATTTGCAGTGTTCTATGCTTAGCGATTTGGTCTGGACCCAATCCGCCCTGCCTATCTGTGGCTGCCTCCTCTTTCTGCATTTATTAAATGACGCTTTACCATTAAGTGATAGACTGATGAGTACTTCAGAGGTTCTGCACTGAAGGCCGTGTTCTCAAAGAGAAAGGTAACATATGCACGGTTGTTTTTCAGGACCCGTAGGGCATCAGTACGGGTCCCTTTGCAGATCCCAAAGCCAGGAGCTCAAGTCCCTTCCAAGAAGCGGCACAGGATTTGCACATAACCTGCCCACAGTGTCCAGCAGACTGCAGACCACCTCCAGGTTACTTCTGACGTCTATGCATTTTAAGTGCTGCATAGATGGCTGTTCCACGCTACTCTGCAGGGACTGAGCCAAGGAAAAGGCCTGTCCATGTTCAGCCCATTGGGCACCATATTATCCCTAACATTTTCTCTCTTTAATTAACTGAAGCTGGGTGTGCAAACCCCACAGATGTGGTGGTCAGGCTTTAAATACTTCAATGCAGGTGGGCACAGATCCACCACTTACCTGGTTGTGACCCAATAGAACATGGGTATGAAAGGGCTAGGTATTTCTGACTTGTACATGATAGAAAGTATGTGCCATGCTTGTGCATGCCTAGCACATTGTCAGTGCTCAAGAAATAATAGCTATAGACAGGCGTAGAGAAGGTTCTGTTGCTTAAACTTTTTTTGGAGTTAGTTGAGAGGCTCACACTAGCACTCTAAACTATTCTGAGAATTAGGTTTCTTTTTTTCCTCATTACTAGTTAAAACTCAGGGTTTTTCTCCTTTTCTTTCTCTTTTTCCTTTTCCTCCTTTTTCTCCTCCACCTCCTTCTCTTCTTTTTCCTCCTCTTGGTTTTCTTTTGATGCCAAATGGTTTTGACCTCACTTAATCCCCTTATTCATTATTATCCTGGCACTGAGTCAGTTTGGCTCCCTCAAAAAACAACAACAATCCATCTTCAGCAACGAGTATTTGCAGTTTTGGAAGTGATTCTACATAATGAGGCCTGTGCTTCCGAATTTCCCCAACAAGTGCTCTGACACTGCTTCTTCAGGCAGTGGCTGCAGGGACAGGCAGGAAAGAAACACTGCAGAGAACCTGAACCCTTCCCCTCTCTGAGGGCTGCATGTCAACCCTAACATCCTGCTCCTGCTGTGTTGCTAGAGAGGGTGTAAGGTTTGGCTTCCTGTGACATTTTGGTGCCCTCGGCAGTTCTGGCTCCTCCTTTCTTCCTAGAGGGGCTCAGTCTACCTTTGTAAGTTATTTGCATAAAGAATTGGGAATCTGAGTGCTCCACGCGTGCGTCACTTGAGTGCCCAAGGTCTGAAAAGCACTGTAGAAGTTTTCTGTGTTTGTTTCCTTGCTTTTTCCTTGTGTATATAGCACAAGTTGGGGTTCCTTCGCTCCCCACTGTGTCCTGAGCCTGACCACTGTCAACTGTATGGTCTCCAGTAACAGCTTCCATCAGCATTGGCTTATCCCAGATGGTCACTGAGCATCTCCCTCCTGCCAGACTTGGGACACAGCAATGGATGGAAGTGGCCAGGTTCCCAATGGGGACATGCTGTTAGCGAGGGGACCATGGTACCTTAAGCAGTCACAAATGCGCAGGTACAGTGATGGCCCTGGAGAAGCAGGGGAACTGGAAGTAGCTGCTCCATTTATGAGGATGTGTGATCTCATCTGCATTGGAGAAGTGAGATGGAGAAGTGACCGCTGGCCAAAGTGGGAACCCAACCTTTGAGTCTCCCCCATGACCATTGGGATGAGGATGGCTCACTTGTGTGCCTTGGGGTGTCAGGCAGATCCAGGCAGCTCTGCAAAGTACCACACAAAGGGGACTTGGTGGCAGGTGTGTTGAGGTGGCGAGGGAGAGGAAGGGTGTCCGGACACCCGGCTTCCCATGGGAATGGCTGCGGACTGCTGGGCTGTTGGCTAGGCTCTCCAGTACCTTGTACTGGGACTTTCACTAGTTTCTTCTAAGGTTGATGTGCTGAGCTACTCAGGCTCCAGAATGCAAACCTCCCAGTGACGGCCGCTGTCCTCACAGACTGGGGATCTAGCTGCAGGTGAGAGTTATGATGTAGATGTCCCGACCTGCATTCTCCTGGCATTTGAGGTACAGTGGTTGCAAAAGCAGGCATGGTTACTGCACACAGATGACCTGCAACCCCAGAGCCAGGAAGGGAGGACATAGAAGCTAAAGTCCCCCGTGGAGGGAGAGACTGGGGATCCAGAGAAGTGATGGGCTGGTGACGTCTGAAAGAACATGGAATCAACGAATAAAACCTTGATGCCAACCACATGGCAACGGCACAGGCTTGGAGCCGGAAGTGAGAGCATCTAAAATTCATCTTGCCTGGGAAGCCAAGGGCAATCAAAAGAAGTGAGCCACTTCACAGGAGAGAGTAGGACATGAGTGATCTGTGAAGAGGGAGAGTGAATTGTGACTTTTCTTCTGCTGGCCTCTCTCAGAAGTATTCACCGCTTGATCATCGCTAGATCTCTATAGATATCTCCATGGTAACAATTGATATGAGAACTGTCATCACTTCGGCTTCAGATGGCCTGACATTTTCCATTGCCCTGGTCATTTCCCTTGTTTGTGCACATGAAGCGAAGAGGAGCCTGCTTGGACCCTGGCACATTGTCTCCTGTCCTGGGGAGCTAAGTCCTGTGACATCCCTGGAGTTGAGGAACATCCTCCTGAGAGCTGGCGCTCCAGGCAGGCACCGCTGGTGTCCTCCGGGTGGCTGAGCAGTGAGAACAGGAGCTATGTAGGGTGACTGGGAGTTCTGCCCACATCAAACCCGTCACTGAATGGAAGCAATGTCCATGGTCCATGGCTTCAGTTATCCTCTGTCGACAAGAAAGGGGAGTCTAGCGTCATGAGCTGTGTTTAGAGACAGACCACGTGCACATAGTATAGTGTAATCATTCTAGTTTAGTACTATTACTACTAAACTCTTACTGCGCCTGATCCCTAAATTAAACATGATCACAGACTTGTATGTAGAGGGAAATCCTGGCTTCTGCAGGGATTCACTGTTTCAGGCCTGCACTGGATGTCTGTCTCTGTGTTTCCCAAACATGAGGGGGGATTATGATGTGTCATGTGGGACTTCACACACATTTTTATCATGTATCCATTGTTCCCTCTTACATTTACTTTCTACTAGATTGCCTTGTTGCATGTCAACCTAGTCCTGGCCAATGGGATCTTTAGTCTCCTTTCTCTCCCTCCAATCACTTTCTTGAAATTACAGTGGACCATGTTTTATGATCCTTGCTGCTCTCTTCATTCTTCCATTCAACAAACATACCCTGTGTACCTTTTCGGACATTCTTTCTTTTGGGTCAGCTTTCTGTCACTGTGACAAAATACCTAATGGAGGAAAGTTTATTTTGGCTCACAGTTTAAGAAGCTTCAGTCCTTCAGGCTAACAGCAGCACAGCCTGACTTCTGTAACCTTAGGCTCACCGTATCTTCAGTCTGGAGATGACCCCAAGTGTCCCGGGCCAGGAGCAGGCAGGAATGTGATCAAGTACTCTGATGAGTCACTAGCCGTGATCCCAAATGTCCAGGTTGTATTTATTTAGACACAATTTCCTAGAGAATCCCCATTCGTCAAGTATTTTTGTGTGTTTCACCCCATGCTGGAACCTTCTGTCATTCATCTTCTAAGATAATCATGAGGATCTTTTCTGCATCACACAGGAACTTGGAATAAAATCATGAATGGTATTTTTTCTTTCAGTTCTGTGATGAGTTGTTGAAATTCTAGTCATGATGTATCATGTGTTAGAGTTTCTTTATGCGTGGTGAGAAATATGTCCATGTTTTACCGACACGTGACTGTGGACTGGGCAGCCAGCAACAGTGACGGTTTTCTTGAGTGTGAACACCCAGCATCATCGTGTGTAACCAGTGTATACTCAAAAACAGCTCGCTTCTGTGTACACACACACACATGTGCTTCATCCAGTGGCTTCTGTCAATTGCCTTAGTAAATCTCTTAAAACATAAATAAGTGCTTTCTACTATTTTTTTATGACACCTCTCTTTTGTGGAGTTCTTTTTCTTTGAGATTTTTTATAAATACATACACAGTATCTGTATATATCTATGGC
This sequence comes from Cavia porcellus, assembly GCF_034190915.1. Taxonomy (NCBI): domain Eukaryota; kingdom Metazoa; phylum Chordata; class Mammalia; order Rodentia; family Caviidae; genus Cavia; species Cavia porcellus. The sequence continues at coordinate 63,618,322 of NW_026947503.1, read as the reverse complement.
AACAGTACAATTACACCATAGGTGTATACCATGTGCAGTGATTACATCAAGATAATTAGCACGTTTATCTTCTCAAATATTTAGTGTTTCTATCCACTGAGGGATTTTTGGATTCTTCTAATTATCTTGAACCACACACAAACTTCTGGCCAGCTACCACTTAACCGTGCTTCAATACCAGAACCAATTCCTCCCAGCTTGCTGTATCTTGGGACCTATTTTCCAACCTCTGTCCTTTCATAACCACTAGTCATCTCCATTTTAGTCTTTTCTTCTATGAGCTCACTTTTCTCTTAGCTTCCACATATGAGAATGTGTAGTATTTCTCTCTCCTTCTTCACCTGGCATATTTCACTTAACAAGAATCCCTACCCATTCTATCCACTTGGTCACAAATGAGAGGAATTCAGTCTTCCCTACGGCTGAGTAATATTCCATAGACACACCACATTGTCTTATCTGCTCATTTTTGCCACGGGACGTTTTGGTTGATTCTGTATCTCAACTACTGTAAATGATGCTTTAGTAAGCAAGGCTGATTAGATATCTCTTAGCTGTAATGGTGTTTTGATAAATTCTTAACACTGCACTTTATTTCTTTTCTCCTGTTTTTCACCTGCACCTCCACCTGCGATCATTGAGAAACATCTCATGGGTCTCACGACCCAGAGGTTTTGATCTGTTCAATGAACATCTCCAGTAACTGTACTTGAAATTGAAACTTTTAATTATGAGCTATTTCACAAGCGCACAGTACAGAAGGAACTGTATCATAAACTCACCTGTACTTATTCCCCCATCATAATAACTAATTCAAGGTGCTGTGTGTCCAAAGTGCTCCCAAGGGATTCTTGCAAGGGACACAGAGACTCGCCAGTCTATTTTAATAGAATGGAAGTGGAAAGAATAATTCCATGGGTACTGACACCGAGGAAAGTGGACAGGTGAAAACTGTGATTCTAAAGCACTGTCCAGTGCTCCCTTGGCTCACAGCAGCCTTCGAGAGAGTGGAGTTCAGTGTGTGTGCACCTGTTGAGTTTGTTAAGTGTTGGCAAAATTTGGAATTTGACATGGTGTTTTCTGGGGAAAATGCAAAGGAAAGTTCAGTGGATTCCCACTCAGAATATTTATAGCTTGCCTCAGAAAACAGTACCATGGCCATTAGTGCAGGTAACTCAATAAAGCCTGGCTCAGAGGTACGTACAGAAAAGTCTGATGAGAGAGCTTAGCATGAGTCGACTGGAGATGATGGATCAAGGAAGATATCTTCCCAGGGAAGAGGGGTGGAACTGTCATGGAGAAAAACCACTGAAGCAATGCAGGATTTATCTCCGTCTGTAACAGAGAGGCTCAGCGGTACAGAGAAGCCACGTAAATGCATTTATATCTTCGTGAAGTTGGTGTCTGAGGGTAGAATTGGGGGAAGTCATGTTGTCCAAGTGACAAACTCTTAGAAAACTGTTTCATCTCAAAGCTGGACAGTACCTTCTGGAAGAGCTTGACCTAGTGCCCTGCTGACAGGAGAGTTGCTCTTCTGGAGCACTGCTGACAGATGCCCGGGGTGACCCAGACACCTTAGCTGCAGGCCCCAAGACAATAGCACTCTTCCCTTCCTGCGCTAGCATCTCATTCCTCAAAATCCCTTTAACAAAGGAAACGATTTCTGATGCTCCCACCCAGTATGTCATCCAAAATAGCTGTAAAACGACTTAAATTTCTCTTACCCATAGGTCTCATCAACAATCAAACCAAAATGATCTTGTAATTTGATGTGAAAAATAAGACACATACAATAAAATTTAAAAAATAGTAATTTAATAAGATTAACCATGTTTTTGATGAAACAAAGTTCCTCATCCTGTGTTAAAGATAAAAAAATCACTCCTCTGGCCAGTGTGCTTCACTTGGCTCACTGGTTAGTGGGAGGAATTCCTGTCAGCCTAAGTCTGTCATACCAAGCGGTGTCCATTTGAGTCCAGTCTGTCTCTCCCAGCGGAGGACAGTCCACTCAGCCTTCACCCAAACTGCCAGCAATTAGTCCTCGTTTTCCCTTTTTAATGAGACGTCCCTTGGCAACTTTGCAGAGATGTTTTGTGCGCCTGGAAAATAGGGTCAGAGCTGTACTGTTATTGCAATCTTCAATAAATGGGCACCTAATGCAATTATGGCTGGGACCGGGAACAGAACAATCTTTCATTGTTATTTATTACCGTACTTACTGCTAATGAACTGCTGTTGGGACTGATGCACAGCACGACAGGATCCCAGCAGCAAGTCTCCTGCAGAATGGGAATGGCCTCATGTAGCACGGCTGTCTGCAGTTTAGGCACTGAGTAGGTGCAGAAGGTCTCTACCCCTACTTTCTTCTGTTCTCCCTTCTGTGAAACATTGTCTGCATATACTTTGTCACCCATGGGATTGTTGTTACCAGCCAGCCACCTCAATGAGTGGCTCTCAAGATCCAGAGTAATTTATAATCACCCAGAGAGCTTACTAAAAATGCCTGGACCCCAATCCAGAGCTTGTGATGTGCTTTAGCTTGAGGCTCCACCCAGGAACCCGCATTTTTAATAAGAACTCTGATATAAATAGCATGAATATGTTTATCACTTTCTAAGTTTATTCTTCACACTAAAACAAAACTGGGAAAACTGTCCAGTCAAACTAGTTGGAGAAGGTCTGCTACTCCACTTCGATCCACCTCCCCTGAAAGGAATCAGTCACAGAAATCCAGATCCCTCATAAATGTCTAGAACAGCGCGGAAGTAATAGCCACAGTTTGTTTTCAGATCGTTTTGACCTATTAAACAGATGTACTTCCGGGGACGCAGACATTCTGGGTGAGGCTTTGATTGGTTCCCAGAGCATGCTGGGAGCTGCAGATGAAGAGGGGCCAGGTTTTCAGGGTGACCTCTCACTGGGAGGTCCCCATCCCTGCGACAGGCAGAAAGGGAGGAGAGTGTGGACAACAGGAACCAGGAAAGCAAAGCTGACATTTTTCTTAATAGCTGTTACTGTATAAAGTTAACCATCACACATTTACCTAAAGAGGGCAATGTTAACCTGAAGATCCCACTGAGGAGTTAAACCAAATTTCTGAGCGTGTGCAGCGAATCCTTCCCCCGCTGACTATTCTTGTTAGCTGCATCAATGAAGCAGAATGGCTGATTAGGATTATTTACAACTTCATAGGAAATAGAGAGGTTTGCTGGCATTTATTTTATGTCTTTTTTGTTGGGAGGGGGATTAAAATATTAACTCTCTTGATATAACCCAAGTGAAACCATCTGTTTGGGAGTTAAACTTAATGCTATGGATTACCAATTCCCATTGTTTATATTTTACTATTTCATTCTTTATATTATATACAAGAGCTCCAAAGATAAAGTATTCATAATGGATCCTTATTTTTAGTTGAGGAGAAAAAAAATTATTGAGCATTTCAAGTTTATATAAAATTAAGCATTAGAATAACCTTTATAAACTTATTGTCAGAAATTACTCTAATTAGCAGGATTACAACCTATTTCTAAAATTTACGAAAAATGGAGAAAGCCAAAAAAATAATAAAGATCTACTTTAACATAATGAAACTTCCATAATAGGTATTGGCCCCACCTTTGTAGCTTTTCAGAGTACAAATAAAAAAGATGGATGTGTGGAATTATGGTGAATAAGAGTGATTTTTCTTAATGGTGTGTTAGCACTTGTGTTTTTGGACATTTTGTGTTGCCTTTGTAGTACTGGTATTTTTTTTTTTTATCATCTTGCATCTGTGCGTTGCCTGTATACAGATCCCTGCAATGAGGCATGCACACCCAGCATGGATGCAGCATCTGGAACTCTCAACACCATTCTTACAACCCAGAAACACTTAAATGAATTTGTATGTCAGAAGGAGAAGCTTGTAGCTTTTGGATTATGAATTCAGCCTTGTATTTCTCTTATTAATGGTCTCTGGTGACACTGCGGCTGAAGACATTAAGTTCCGATTTCAAGGATTTGATATGCAGTTCAGGTGCCTGCCACTCCTCTGAGCATAAAAATGCCTCAGCTGGTTACTGCAAGTGCTGGCAGCATTTCACTAAGGCAATGGCTTCAGTTTGAACAAATGGGCAAGCCAAGTATACCAGCGGAGAAGCGCTCTTGGCTTGCGTTAAGCTTCAGTGTTCCTTTAATCCCCATGTTGGGGACCAACTTCAGATGCGTCCCACTCGTCAGACTATCATTGTGTTTTGGAGTCTTGTCCTTGAGGCTGACAATATTGTGGTCAGTAAGTCTTTTAAGCTCTGTCTATCCTTCCCTTGGCTGGCAGGCTGTTCACATGGTTGGCAGAGCATCAGTGAGTACCACTGCATCACAGCTCTATTAGTGCTTGTGGCGAGATGGAGGTTCTGGGCATCCTGGCTCTTCAGCTTGAGATGTATTTACACACATCCCACCTGTCTTACTCTTTACTCCTCACTGAGACAAAATACCTGACGCCCAAAGTTAGGGAAGGAAAGGTTTATTTCCTACAGCTCTTGGAGGTTTCAGTCCATACACAGGCTCCAAGCGGCAGGGTCGTGTGGCAAGGCAGCCATTCATGGCTGGATGCAAACAGCAAGGTGGAAATGGGTAAGAGAGAGAGACACACACACCTTCCCACCATTACATCATGTGCTGGCTCCACCCCTAGGCAGGTGTAGCACTCACACCACCAATCCGAGCAGTAGACAATGAACCAATCACAAATGCTACATTTGGTTGGCTACACCCATAATTGCATGAGGCTTGGGGGCCACTGACATAAACCATGACACTGCCTGACTCAAACTGCACCCTTTCTGCCAAGCCACAGCTAGAATTCTGGATGGCTCCTCGCCTTTTGGTGTTATACTGTATACACAGTAGAGCACTTACAGGAAGTACATGAATAAGTGTTGTAAAATAAGCACGAGGATAGCAAGGAACCAGAACAGGTACCCCAAGACCTAGTCTGGAGTCCCCCTTTCCATGGAGGAGGTCAGAGTTTGTCTGACACTCCGTGTAGCCCTCTCCTGCTGGAACACAGTAGGCATCTGAAGAACTGACTGCTTGCACCAAATCCGCACTGACTCTGGAGATGGAACAGGCATTCCCCAACCCAAGAACCACTTCTCTGTAACTCACAGAAATCGTACCACAAAGGGTTTCAGGGCACACACAAGCATAAAGGCTTCTCTGAGTGGGAGGGGTGAGAATGGGGCTGTATTTGTGACAGTGGAAGGGAGGCATGGAGTTCAACTTTGAAGAAAGAAAGCCAATCCCGCTGTGAGCAAAGCACCCCTTTGCTGCTACCACGTTACTTTCCTTCTTTCCTTGTGGAAAAGCTCATTTTATTTCCTGATGAGTGAAGTGGTAGGTTTTTCACTGTTAACTTTTTTCATCACTTACTTTTTATTATCTACTCTCCAGGTAAGAGGATGTTGTGCATCTTGTGGAACTGCTATCACTGAGGCAGACAGATGTTTGAAAATAGTCCCTTGGACTTTCTCTACAGGAGCAAAGTCTAAGTCAAGTGACAGCTTAGTTCATGCTTCAGTGCCCATTCATTTGTTTGGCCAAAAGTAAGTGATGGGCTTGCAGTATAGCCAGCAAGGCCTCGTGGGGAGACAGAGATGACTGGTGGAGTAGGAGAGGGTAGAGTTACCCAGGGCACGAGGCTCTGCTGATGCACAGTGGGGCAATTCTATGCTAGGAAAAATAAGAGTGTGGTGGAAAACCTCAGTCAAGCCCAAAGGGCTGCACCATAACTGCTTCTCAGATTCGCGATGAAGCTACGCTGCAGCGGGGATCGTCCTCTCATGGACCTTCCTCTCAATAATTAGCGAGGTGTTCCTGAATTTCGTAATGGCCATTTAGTATTCCACCGCTCTCCTCCATCGAAACTAGTTACTCAGATACTATTCCTGATTTTCATCGCCGAAAAGATTAAGATTCATGAGTCATGGAGAGAACAGTTTGCTTCAATTTAAAAAAATAACAAAAATACCGCAGTAAAATGAATGAAAGTACGAAAGCCATCTGCGGCTGGGATGCTAACGCCAGCTCTGGGTTTACTGTAAACAGTGAGATCTGCCCAAGTCCACTTCCGAAGGGGAGCGAATCCCTTCTTCGAGGATCTGCTGGCAGCCCTGTGTGAGCCCAGTGGCAGGGATGGAGTCTTCTGCCCCAAAGGGAGAGTTGTTGATGGTAACCTAAGATAGCTGATCCCTGAACTTACCCAGCACTGGAACCTGGGAGTGGGAGGGGGGTCACCTGAGACTGTCTAGATCCTCGTAACATCTGGCATCTGAAACAGGGTCTATGTGACCTCATATTTGCCAATTCATTTTGACTTTAAAATGCCATATTATACAAAAAACTACAACCTCAGTCATATTTTTGAGCTTCAAATTTCTGCACACCTCAGAAAACAGGTCTGTAAACACCATAGCAACGTGGGAATGGTAAATTTTCAGCTTCTCTCCCATGCAATCTGACAACTCCGCCACTAGAGCCAAATCAGCGGACGCCACGTCCTTTTCCATGGAAGTTTTCTCCCTCCTTGAAATCCGGCTGCATTTCCCCACCTCCTGGTGACAGGCCAGCCCGCTGCTTCTTGCTCATCGCTGCCTGAGGCTTCTGCACCACGTCCTTGGCTCCCATTAGTGAAGGCAAGATTTCTTCCCAGAGCCTAGTCTCCTTCCTTCTCCGAGCTCCTGCAGGGCAGGGTGCCTCATTGGTTTGGAAAGGGCCTCAACACGCGCTGATCCTAGGCCTCGCGACTCCAGGGGAATCGGAAATCTCAGCCTTAGTCCTCTCTGTTGCAGCCGCGGATGCTTCAGGGCCAGGGCCCTGGGAGGAGGAGGGGCTGAGCTGCCGGCGCACAGAGGAGAAACCTCTTTTGCGCAGCCTTTAATTCAAGTCTTCTCTATTAACTTGCAATTTCCTCAACACGCAGCCTGTGCAAGGCACATCCAATCTGAATTTTTTCTTTCAAAAAGAAATAAGAATACGGCAGCCCTGGGCCAATAAATCACTCACCTGAAGGCTGCCAGCCCCCCTCTCTGGGCTCCAGCGGAGGCTGGGGGCCCCGAGCAAGGCAGACCCGGCGCAGACCCGCGCCCCGCCCGCGCAGGAGGAGCAGCGCGGAGCCTGGGCGTGGGCCGTGCGTCCCGAGCTGCGCGTCGTGTCGCCGGCGGGGCGGGAGCGGCTGCGGTTCCTCCCGCGCAGCGCGCACCGCTTAGAGCCAAGCCTGGCCGGCCTGCCCGCGCCCCAGGTAACTTTTCCGCCGAGCGCCGGGAATGCAGGGTTCCCGGGGCGCCCGAGCTGGGGCGCGGGGCTGCGGGGCTGCGCCCCCCTCCGGGTCCCCCGGGACCGGGGAACCCCGGCTCAGCCCGGCTGGGGGCCTACGAGCCCAGCGGGAGGGGCGGTTCCGGTTCGGTCCGGGCCCGGGGCGCCATGTTTCAGGGGCGCCGTTTCAGGTCACCCCGGGGCCGGCGCGATGGAGCGCGGGGGCGGCACTGCGGCGCCGCGGGTCCGGGGCGCGCACAAGGCATCCCGCTTTTATGTAACTTGCCTCCCGCCTGGGCCGGCCGGGGGCTGCAAGGGGTCTCAGGGCCGGAGCACCTGGGGGACCCGCCCGGCCTCCCGCGCACCTGGCTCCCTCCGCCCCGCGAGGGGTCCGCGAGGCGGCCTGCGGCGTGGGGGCAGGGAGGGTGCGGGCCCGGGATGCGGGGTCCTGCGCAGGCTCGCGCCTGAGCGCTGGCGTCTCGGGGCCCCCTCCTCTCGCCCCACTCCCCCCCCCCCGCGCCCCCGCGCCAGGGGCCGAGTTCGCGGCTTCTGCAATGCGGTGGGTGTGGTTACCCGGTGAACTGTAACTCTGCTCCTCTGCGGCGGCAGCAGGAGCGACCCTGCCTTTCCCCTCCTACATTCGCGGATCTGAAGTTTTTGAGGGTCCCCCTGCCTCTGCAGGCAGGGTTGAAAGTTGGGAGGAGACAGCGGCGGACCCACTGGAACGGTGGAGGGAAGCATGTGGCACTGATCGGGCCGAGGTCGGGCTGGAGCGGCGGTGCTGGCCGGCCATGCTCCGAGCTGCGTGCAGGCCGGCTTCGGCTTCCTCCCGCTGGTCCAGCGGAGCTGAGTCTGCAGAGAGCCTGCCTGGCCTTTCTTTTGGCCCAATTTGGGGTCCCTGAGGCAGCCAGGTGAGCTGGAGTTTCTCTGGGTAGAGCAGAGCTCGCCTCCCTGATAAAGCAGTGGCCCCGCCAAGCGCCGGAAACATTGTGTTTAATTTTGCACCGATTTCTTTTTAAAGGCCCAAGGACACGAAAATGATAAAACGCTTGTGTGTGGGAGCCCTGTTCCTAGCTCAGTGGCGACAGAGAAGCTCATCGAACTTGCTTGAATGCATTGAACTGGAAGGTGGCTTCTGCATTAGCTTAACAAGATTTTTTTTAAAAATGCATGCTAATTTAGCATCAAAACGCTCCAAACTTTAGTTGTAGTAACAAGTTTATTGTAAGAGGAAATACGTTCTAAATTGGAGAAGCATGACTTTAATTTCCAAGGCATTTATGAAGAAGACTGAATACGAAATGCTGTCTCATTTGCGTTAGGATCTTCTGATGGTTTAGAAAAGCAAAAATAATTAGATGCACGAGTTACTGCATAAAGTTTTTCTGGCTAATACACTCGGGCGAGTAATTTTTGCAACACAGACTGTTTTGTGAATGGGTTATTGGTAACTAGCAAAGAAGCCACGTTAATTGTAAATCACTTTTGGATGCAGGATTGAGGAGCAGATCAAAGGTCAGGGTCTCAGTGGCGCAGTCAAATTTATTTTTCTATTTTTCACTCTTTCTGCCTGAATGTGATTGAGTTTCAAAGCAGATTTTGTCAGTTCTTCTTGCACGGCACTTGGACTTGGGCCAACTTTGTGTTGAAGAACAGGACCAGGGATTTTGCAGTTTCATATATACGTTTTTAAATTGTTTGCCAGATGCATTGAGACCACCTAGGGTAGCGCCATTCATGTCCTAAGAGAGATGATGTGGCCCTCATCCTATAGATCTTTTCTGAATTTACCCTATTTTGTGCTGAGTGTGACAGGGACTTGCTGTTCAGGTATTTTCTCCCATGTAGGAGAATGTGCATTTTGTGCATTTAAAAAAGCTACTACAAATGATGAATTAGAATTCATGTCCTTGTAGGTAAGCTAGAACTCCAAGAGTATGCTTGCTTTCTGTGGGGACTGGACTGTAACAAGGAGAAGTTTCTTGAGTTGTATGTGTGTTCTAGTCACAGTTACTTGGCCTGGTCTCTCTCAAGTAACCCATCACTGTTTACTTCTTTGAAAGGCAGTGTTCCTGTGGAACCTGGGCTTGCCTGCCGTTGGAAGCCAGGGATCACATTTAGCTTTAGGACCACTTCATTTGGAGAGATTCCTAATGGTGCAATTGCAGCATCTCTTTCTTCCGCCAGGCTTGTTTGCTGGCTGCTAATTTGTTGGGAATTCATCAGACCCTCTTGGCTCCTGGAGCGCTGTGCTATCATTTGATTTGCCCTGGCTATCAAGAATTATGTGCTCAGAGGTGAGGACTGGGACTGTGAGCCATTGCCCTGCCTGGCATTATGACATCACTATGGCTCAGAAGAACAAGGGTGGGGCAGGCTAAACCAGACTGTCTGAGGCATCTCGCTGGTTTAACTTTGCCTGATGCCTGAGTGAGCATCTCCCTTTTCACACGGAGCTGCGCTTCAAGGTATTGTTTGGAGAACTGGAGGAGAGGAGGGGATGGAAGCTTGCCTGGGTGGAGGTGTTTCCGAGATCATGGATGAAGATGTTTGGGGGACGGGGATAGCAGACATCACTGAGTATTTCTCTTATAAAGGAGCACAGTCTAATTTTTAGAGGGCCATTTAAAAATTACCTAAAGGACCAGAGCAATGAGTCCATATTTTTATTTGTTCACTAAGTCAATGTATTTCCTGCTATTCCTTGTACTAAAATAGCATCCTTGATAAATTTTTGGTTTAGATTATCAGGGTTGTCTTTTTTGTAAGTATGTAGCATCTTTAAAGATGCAGTGTATTTTCTGGGCGGGCAGTATTCTTATCCGTTTTTGAATGATGTGATCATAGTTGGCAATTGGAAAAAAATTGTAAGAGCTGGGGATTTCACAAGCCTGCGAGATATCTGGAGTGATCAGAGGTCACTGATCTCCATTTCCAATTTTTGCTCTACTTGCTAATTGTTTTATAATGGAACATTCTAATCCACATTTAAAATTCTTGTGTAGAGATGATCAAGGACATGTTCCAACCCAAATTAGTGTTGAATACATTATGAAAGGAAGACTGGAATTCTGAGAGTGTCAAGTTTCAGCTTCTGAATTTAGTGTGGTGTCAGGGTAAAAAAATGAAGAGCTACAGAGTAGCTGCAGGGGTGCCTTTTCTTTTTCTGTGCCTCTTTGCTAAGGCGATTTCTCTTACAGTGAGTGTATTTTATGTGAAGCAGCTCAGGGCTGTACTTGCTGAACTATGTGGCTATTCCAGAACACATTTCGAAAGAGGAAAAACAATGTTTGAAGTAGAGAAGTAGAAATTAGGTACCAGAACTGCAGATCACTGGGTTGAAATGTCTTCAGTGCTGCATTTTTAGGCCTTGAGATGATTGGTTAAATTGCACACTTTAGGAGCAGAAGCTTCTATTAGTACCAAAGCTCTAATTCTTTTGTAATTTGCAGTAAAGAGGAAAAGCTGACAACTTAATTTCTGGATTGCTGACATTTTGATATACTGCTCGTATAGCCCTGCCTTACCAACAGAAGGGGAGGGAGATCCGTGGGAGACCAGGAGGACAGATGTGGTTCTAACCTGCTCCCACTTTCCTTCCCGTTCCCCTGGGTGGGGGCCTGATAGGAGCTGTCTTTTGGAATATTGTACCCAAACCAAGAAGAGTTCTAAACCCTCAAATCACTGAGTTAGAAGTGAGGCTGTTTGTGACTTTAAAAAACAAGTTGATGAGGCTTCAGGACTGCTGGCGTATGTAAGAATGAGAGCTAGCAGACTCGCGTCATTACTTTTAATGGCAGGTTCCTCTCCTCGCAAGCTCACTTCTGGAGCTCCAGCCGCATAGGTTCTAGGCGTTTTGCCACATCAGAGAAGCAAATACAAGTATTAAGAGGGGAAGAGGAATGGTTTCCTGCAGGGCCGGGCAGCTCTGTAGGCTCTCTGCTCCTCTCCTGTCCTCTGACTGGTGTCTGGAAGGGCATCAGTGGAGCAGAGGCTTGGAAAAGGAGAGAAAGCAGAGGCAGGGAGGCCCCGGCTGAATTGGATCAGTGCAGATCCCAGGCAGGGATGTTGATCCTGGCAGTGGGCTGCATGGACGAAAGCTCTTTTCTGTTGGTGATCTCCTCTTCTGGTCAGTCTCATACATTCTCAAATCATGAGTTTGTGTGTTTTCATTGGGTTCTAGGTTTCATTTCTGAAACTTCTTTTTCACACTTAAGACCCCTGAATTTGGGATGTTTTCCGAGACAGGAAAGGCTGGCCTCCTAATCGTGGATTGTGAGTGTGGGTCAGAAATTGGAGGCTGGGGGTCAGCTGATTGGGGGGAAAGGCTGGAGACCGCTGGAATCTCTGACAACACGGTGTCCGACACCTGTCCAGTGCATCTGGTGACAGAACAGCTGTAACTCTGAGGAGATACGCCGCAGTTTTGAAGAGTCGAGTTTTGTTCACTGTAGGATTTTGGCGCGTACCCATGCCGCTTTAGTTTGTTTACATTTACTTTATGCAGTGAGTGCCTAAGCCATTCTAGAGCAGTGGTGGCGAACTGGTGGCACATGTGTCATAGCAGACACACAGAGCCCTCTGTCAGCATGGGGGCCGAATCACCCAGCATCGCCCCAGCAGCTGGGCGTCAGGTATCAGTGCACCTAGGGTCAGTGTTGGCGGCTCGTGGCAAATAAGTGGGTTGTCAATTGCAGTCTGGGCACCTAGCGTCTGAGAGGTCCTCCTTCTCTGGTCCAGGGTTCTTTAAGTGGTGGAAATTAAAATTCCGTGGCTCAAGCTGCATGAGTCACTGCCTAATCGGCAGAGTGCTGTACACTGTGGTGTGGTCTCGGAGAACCAGTGACGTCATGACTTGTATGAAATATGGTTTGTCACTCTGTGAAGCATGGTAGCCTGCTTTCTGTCACTCTCATAGGCATCTCCGGTACTTGACTTAAAGAGGAGACCTGTTCATTATGGCTCGCAGTTTGGGAGGCGTCAGCCTGTGGTCTTTGGTCAGTTGCCTTGGCCCCTGGCATCATGGTCAGGGCATGCGGTGGAGCCAGTGTGACCCACCAGGTAACAGGAGTAGAGAGGCAGAGAAGTGGCTGGGGGTCCGAGGATCCCCATCAGGGCCACCCCCAGTGACCACAGCTTCTCCAATGAGGCCTCCAACTCCTAAAAGCGCACCACCACCCCAATAGTGCTATGTTTGAAAAATCACAGTCTCAACACTTGGACCATGAAGGATCATTTCAGACCCAAATCTAGCACCTTGTAGCCCAAGTTATTATTTTTAATAAAAATTGACACTGTTGAGTACTGTTGTACACAGCCCATTTTAGGTATATGTACTAGTAATTAGGTTTCTTAGCTACATCATTTTATAGGAAACATCTGTGGAGTGTCTCTTTTCCATTTTGACTTTCCATTTTCACTGTCGGGAGATGGGCTATTGAGAGACTTTCCTGATGGAACATTCCAGAAGTCAGAGAGACTAGCTGGAATGTGGGCTGTACGGAGCACAGCGTGCCTGCCTGTGATCCCAGCTACCCACTCAGAGGGCAGGAGGGGCGTGGCTTTGATCCCAGCCTGGCCTGCGTGGAAGTCCCAGGCCAGCCTGGACTACCGCGCATAAACCTGTCTCAGTAGGGAAGAGAGTGTTTGCTGGTGATAAACGTAGCAGTGAACTGGAAGACCAGGAACTGGAGACAGATGGGCTTTTGTTAATGGACTAATCCAAAAAAAATTTCAGAAATTAAATATAACAGTTTTTCCTCTCCGTGATTGATATTTTGGCAATTCCCTCCATATATATATTCTCATGGCATATGTAGCTAGAAATTAAATACTACTTTTGGACTGTTTGAGGTAGAAAATAAGATACACAGAGACTGACATTTCCTTTTTCATTTATTTTTTTCCAGTTAAAACGTCTTTATTTCAGATATTTAAAATAATGTACACTTACTTTAGAGTATCTTTGGACAACACTGTAAAACAAAAAGAAAAAATCTTATCATCCAGAAATGTATACTGTTAATATTTCAGGCAAATAGCTTTCCAAAACTTCTTCTTTAAGAAAGGGAATATATTATAGTGAATACTGCAGTCAAACAGACTTGGGGTGAGCTCCCCCTCTCTGTTTAACAGGAATATGACCTGTAAGGTCTCTTCACTTTCTAGAATGTCTGTGTGCTTCTTTATAAAACATCCATAGTGCTTATTTCTCCAAGCTTGGAAGATTAAGTGATACAATTCATGCAAACTCTATGCAAGATACCTGGTGCCAGGTGGGGTCCAAATATATGGTCTGCATTTAATTAGAAATATTGATTACATCACTCTCACTTTGCAAACACTCATCCCATCGTTCTAGACACTTTCTGAAGCAGTTCTGGAAGTCCTCTTTTGTGATATTTTTAGTGGTGCCTCCTGGCTATTTCAGTGTCCCAACTTGATTTAAAAAGTTTCCCTTCCCTGATCATTCTGACTGTGGGGAGGAGCCAGATCTGGTGAAGAAGGTGGGTGAGGACACCGGTGCATGTTTCCATAAGCTGCACTTCCTCTGGATGGCAGGGCAGCAGGCACCACTCTTTTTTGTTACACCTTGTGAAGACACTCATGAAGGAGGATGTCCGGAGCGGCTTCACAAAGTAGCAAGAAGGATGGGACAAGTATGATTGAAATGAGAGGGAAGCATTTGACGGGGACTCATGGCAGTGTGCTTTAACTATAATACATTTTCAAATTTAAACAGCCATCTTAGTCTCTGATCACCCTTATAAGTGCCTCATAAATAGCAGTAACAGTATCTTTCATACATATTCATACATAGATAGGTGCACTCTAGTGTTGTGAATAGATGTCTATCTTAATATTCATACATAGCTAGGTGCACTCTAGTGTTGTGAATAGATGTCTATCTTAAATAGAAACATTTTCTTTTTTAGGTAACTATAGTGTGTTTAGGAAGCCTTTCTCTTGTACACAAATCTATACCCACATCATTATTTTTAATGGAAAAAAATATTTCCTTTGACTCCTGTGCAGTCCTGGGGAAAGTCATTACCTTGATGATGATGATGATGATTTGCAGTCTCACCATCCAGCCCAGCCCCGTCCTGCTCCTCACCAGCTGAGGCCTCATCCTTGCTTTCCAGCATGCGCATCAGGTTACAGGCACAGTTATATTTCCAGGGCTAATTAGGTCCATTTCGCTGTGTATGTGTAGGACTCTGAATTCAATTTTAACAGACTAAAGCAGCCACTTTCCCCGTGTATTTGCTGACTTCTGTCTTTTTGTCAATGCTGATTGTCCTTAGGGGGCTGCCCTTGCTCAGCTCAGTCCCCTGCTGGGTGCCTAGCACCCATTGTCCCCAGGGCCCCTTTGGGCAGTTCCTGCATGTCCCAAGTGGCGGCAGAGGTACCAGCCTGCACTTGACCGAGATTGCAGGTACAGGCGTTGAGCACCAAGCGATGATGTTTGGGCAGGGGCGCTGGGATCCTTAGGACGGATCTGGGGTCTGGACGCTTCCTTTGTGTCAGAAGCAGTGGTAATAAAATCAGCCTGAGTGCACAACCTGTCTGCAGAGTCTCCAGGGATGAGGCCGCCCTGCCGTGCTTGCCACATGCACCAGGTGTAGCGACCTTGTGTTTCCATGGACGCTGGGCCTGCTTCCCTTCCTGCCACTCCTGAGGTGCTGCAGGCTGGCTCTGTGCTCACAGGCTCCCTTCGAATCCTGCTGTGGACTGTGAACTTCTGGCTGGCCTGGGCATTCCCTGGCTTTGCCATACTTTGTAACTGGAGTCAGGAATGCTGCAGAGGTGCAGAGCCCTGTTGTTGGTTCCGCTAAAGGGAATTAGTCTTGAAGGGGTTTCTGTATTAGTTTTCTGTCCCCATAACAATGCCTGAGACGATCAGCTTCTGGAAGAGGAGGGATTTACTGTGGTGCATGGGTCAGAGGTTTCGGCTCACAGGCAGCTGGTAGTGTTGCTTTTGGGGCTGTGACAAGGCCTGGTATCTTGGTTGGCATGTGTGGCAGAGGAAAAGTGGGGGCCTGGGAAGCAGAGAGACAGGAAGGGCCAGAGTCTCAATATCCCCTTCGTCCAGCCCCAGTGACCAAAGGACCTGCCAGGAGGCCACATTCCCTGAGGTTCCACCTTCTCCCAGTGGAACACAGCGGGACTTAGCCTTCTACATGAGATTCAGGAGACATTTAGGATCCAAACCTCAATTTTGTCCCATTTGGGGGGCTAAGAATAGGACAAGGAAAATGGAGTTGACTTATTTGCCTAGCTCAAGACATGGAATTCCTGGAATGTAACGAGCAGTAGTTTGTGGAGAGGACCTGTCATGTAGAATAAAGAAGAAAGACTTAGAGGAGCTACAGATTGCCACAGCTGCTGCCCTCCAGCTGGTAAGCCATGGGCAGCTCGCTGCATTTCCTGGATGAGTTTCCCAGCTGTGACATAGTCTTAGCTCATGGAAAGTCTAGGGACCCTCTCACTTGAAGGCTGGAAATAAGTTTTTATTTGGGGACATCTCAGTTGGGGTGGAATGAGAACAGAGACACAGTACGGGTTTTCCCATTTCAGCTAATTTGTGTTGTTGGTGACTAGAGATCAGTGTTAGACACCCTGAGAATCCAGAGATGACTCTCAGTGGTGGGGCAGAATTTTGTGATATTCCTCCATAGCCTTATAATCCCAAAGATGACTTCAGTAGGCTTGTAGAATTTTATCCAGTATGGAACCCCAAACAATAACAGAGGTTATTGTTGAGGTACAGTGGTTTGCAGCAACAGAATTACCTGGGGAGTTTGCTGAATGGGATTTTTAGGTACCCAGCCCCAAATTCTCATCTAGTAGGTTTGGAGTTGAGTCTAGGTGGCCTGTTTCCAGCAGGAATCTCAGTGGCATATGCTGGAAGGGGTCCCTCGGCCGCCTTTGGAGCTGTAGTCTTAGGGACTTTGCTTAAGACTTTCCAGTGTACCGGCTATCATCAAACAGGCATTTAATGTGGGGAAATAATGCACCATAGATAAATACTGCCCACCTTGGAGAGAATGTTTGTCGTAGAGCAAAGACCTCTGGTCCTGGACTCAGGCTTCCTGGGTTTCACTTTGGTCCATCACTTTCTGTTTTTTGTTATCCTAGGCAGTTATATAAAATTTAAAATGAGAAAACTGAGTGGTTACTTTTCTTATTTATTAAATAAGGAAGATAGTACTAATGCAGCCAGATGGTCAAAAGAATTCATTAAGAACTGAAGTGAAGCCAGGCCTGGTGGCCCATGATGGTGGTCTCAGCACCCTGGGAGGCTGAGGCATGAGGATCACAAGCCTGGGCAACTTGGTGATTTAGTGAGACTTGGTCTCAAATTTTCTAAAAAAAGTAAGTAAATAAAATAAAAATCAGAGATATAGTTCAAACAGCCTGGGTTCAATCCCCAGTAGTGGAAAAGAAAAATAAAGAATTGAGGTACAAGTATGTGTCTCCCACGATGTCTGCCGATGGGGTTAATTTTCTTCCTTTGTGACTGCCTGTCTGAGTAAATATAGCTCTATGGACCAAAGTCATATTGAGCTGTTTGCTTCTTCTCAGGGTATTGTGAAGTTCTTAGGTATGTGAAACTTTCGTGATGATGAGCATTATAATTTTACACGCATTACTGTGTTTAGTGACAGTAATATAAATTGTTAATGATCAGATTACATTATGACATATTAATTTGATTTTTCCCCTATACTCATATCTGAGAATCACACACACGCTTGTACACACAGGCATGCACTTTCACACACACACCCATGTAAGCCTCCTAGAGGGCCAACAAAACCAAACCAAAGTCACTGTATGTCACATTTAAGTTGCGTAGATTTTTTAGAAAACAGTGACGAATGCAAGAGGGAACTTGTGTCTTTGGGGCTAATCTGACCTTTAGACTTCAGAATTCTCATCTTTGCTGACAGGATGGCCATGCCTTGGTGTGGAGTCAGCAGACTGGGCCCCTTCTGTGTCTCCCCTCCTCACACCTTGGCTTCCCACCCCTCTTTGAACCTTCTCCAGATAGCATCTGATTTGCCAGGGTGGAGTTAGTGTTTTCATATTAAAAAAAGAGGTGCGCAGAGGTCTTTGATAAAGGACATATTTTATTGAAATTAAATGGTCGTCCCCCCCACCTCAATTTCTGATGAAGTATTGGCCTCCATTTATCAGTTCCGTCCATTTACCGTCAGGACTGTTGCATCTGCGTGGGTTTTAACTTGATGATTTCCTTGCCCAGGGCTTTTCCTGGGTAGAACTGTAAAATACCTTTTTTGATCATGTTAGCACACTGGAGGCTCTGCTGTTGTTCTGGTAGAGAGGCCCCGTCTGCTGCTTTTCTCAGTTGATGTCGTACCGTCTCCGAAGAGCAATCTAGGGCAGCTTTGGAATCGTCTGGTCTCCAAATTGACTCTAGGTCCAGTGCCTCTCATCCTAAAGAAACAAGGACCACAAAAGGGACCCTGGCATCATCCTTCGACCCAGCTTCGCCTCAAGCTTATTGCCAATTCTCTATGATTTGTGCAGGCAGGACACTCATTTGACCACAGTGATAATTACAATAAAACATTCATGCAGATACGCAGTCATGATGATGGCTTATGCAGAACTGTGGACGCCCAGCACCTCTGTGGAGGGTTGCTCCCTTCTCTGTTTATGCCACAGGTACTGAGTACTGGCCTCAAACCTGCTACCTCGCATGGAGCTTGGAGGTTGCAGCACAGAGCAGGACATACCAGACCCAGCTGCTCTGGAAACATGGTTTTAAACAAGGACATGGGCAAGAAGCAGATGAATAAATATGGTCTGAAATGGCAAAGAGGGCTAGGTGTTGGACCAGGTCTGGTGGCCTTGGGCGGAGAGGGCTCCTGAAGATACAGTGATCTGAGGGGTTGCATTGGCTACTTACTCACCGCTGGGACAAAAGACCCAATACCCTCGGTTTAAAGGAGGAGAGGTTTATTTCGGTTGGGCCAGGACCCGTTTTTAACCATCTCTGCCCAGGAGCAACACACAGGGTCTGCAGAGCTGTCCTTTACCATTGAATACATAGCTTTACCCTTTGCTTGCCTTTGTGATTTTGTTTTGATTTAAATATGATCCTCTGCTCACTCATGTAAGTTTACTCTCGGCTGCTGTTTCTCTAGGTCATGGAGTTGGGTGGTAGCTGAGGCTTTCAGAGCCAGGTGCTGGCAGAATCATTTCCCAAGGTTTACAATTCACCCTTTCTGATCCTTTTACTTTAACAAGTTCCTCTAACTTGGAGAGATCTCTGGAGCTCTCAAAACCTAACTCTAGTGAAGTCAGGATCTAGGACTCAACCCTGTACCGATGCATCTCCTGTAGAGGTGTCTGCTGGGCTCCCCAGAGATGTGTCCATGGCGTGAATGTGTCTACAACACGTCATGAAACACACTTTGGTCTCCAAAGGTGCAGAACACATTTCTTCTACCCAGAGCTCATCTAGAGAGAGGCCCAGTGTTATAATGGATGGGAAGGTGTCCTGGGACCTCCAGAGGTACTCAGTCCTTGTTGCTGTTGTTATTAGAGCTGGAAGGTGAGGACACCTCTGGGCTTTTCATTCTCTGCTGCACTGTCTGAGCATTCATCTGTCCTTGTAGCCGTGAGGCTTTTATCCTTGGCCAGGGCCAGGGAAAGGGAAGGTGAACTGGTTCTGTCTGCCTGACTTGGGAATGAGCAGGTCCTCATTGGCCATCATTGTGGTTCATGGAAACAGGAACAGTGTTGGAACAGGAACCGGGTCGGAGGCATGCAGGTATAAGCTGGGGAAGAAGGTGCTGCATCCTGCCCAACACCTGAAGGCTCGGCTGGGGAAGGCTGGAGAAGGCTGGAGGACTGGGGCTCTGGGTGATTTTGAGTCACAGGGAGAGAGGCCCAGAGGGTACTCCATAAGGATGGAAATCTCCTGTGACTGGAAATCTCTACGTGTTGTAGACCTGTGACTGAGGAGCTGGCTGGGCCCAGGGGACTGCAGGAGGGTGGAGTGAGCCAGGTGGGGGTGGCTGACCTCACCTGCGTGCATCCCTGGGGTGAGAGGAGCCCCAAGGCCTGGTCCAATAGCATGATACAGCTGGGTGCTACTGTGCAGAAGCTTAGTGAGGCTCTGTCAGTCATCTGGGGCTTTTGCTTTTAGGAGAGACAGTGTATCATTGTGGGTACAGTGACTGTTTTCATGTCCTTCGGTTGAATGGATGGAAGAGTGAATCCAGATGAATGGATACATCTGAGCTCCAACAGTAGGTAGTGTTGATTTGCCGGCAAATGCATCTTCTCAGAAACCACTTTTTCAATTAAAATTTTTATTGACATTTTTGAATGACATTTATGACCAGCATGTGTCAGTCTCAGGACAGTGCCATGCGGAAGTGAATGAGGCTCACAGTGTGCTGGGTGTAGAGAGGGAGAGCAGTTCCACTCGCTGCTCCCTGAGCTGTGCCCACCAGAGGGGCCGTGGGCTGGTGCTGTTTCCAAGGCCTTGGGCAGAGGCCCTGGCTCTGGGGTCTCATGGGGCAGGCTCAGCGTCCAAAGCACCAGCCAAGGAAAAGACAGTGGTGGGCAGGGGCAGCAAAATCACCACAGCCATGCCAGAGCGGGCAGAGAAAGAGGGCAAGAAGCTGTCTCCCAGGGCCTGGCAGGAGCTTGGAACTTAGGACTGTGGCCATGGACTTCTCGGCGTCACTCGAGGGGGTCTGTGTGGGACCCCAGGAAAAGTTGGTGATGACCATCGCTGCAGATCCTGCTTTCCTTTTGAAGAGGGACACGATATGCAAGACACGTGCAGGGCTAATGACCCCACACTCCTTGAGTGCTTGCCATGTCCACCCAAAGGAGATGGAGATGAGATGAAGGCAGAGACGCGATGTACTGGCCTCCTTCAGTTGCCCCCTGGGCCAGTGCAGGCCCGGCCTCAGAGTCCCTGGCGTGGTGTTAGGGTCAGCGGTGGTCAGGAGTTGTCCTCAAGGTCTCTTGACACATGCGAGGAGAGCTGATGCCCAATAGCGTTTGTGTTTCTGTCCACAAACAAGAGAGGCCCAGCTTCAAAGACAGAGGCTCACTGTCATCCGCATTAGGACAGTGAGGAAGGCTGTGGAAGAGGGGGGTCACCAGGGAGAAGGTGGAAGGAAGCAAGTTTGTAAAGGAGAAAAGTTAGAAGACAGGTTGAAAGAAGTCGTAGGACAGGCCAGTCATGGTGGCGCACGCCCATAACCCCAGCACTTAGGAGGCTGAGGCAGGAGAATGGCCACAAGTTTGAGACCAGCCAAGGCTACACAGTTCAACGCCAGCCTGAGCTACATAGTGAAGACAAAAAAAGAAAAAACCAATAATGACACAGAGAGCTATGGCTCTAGAAATTGCCTGTGCTCTGATGGTCAGAGGCTTTCATGATGGCTACTCTCTCTACATGTGGCCCTGGGGACCAAAGAGAGCAGCATCTGTTTCCAGGAATAGGCACCAGCCGTCCCTCTGCTGCTTTGCCTGTTCTGAGCCTGCAGTGTTACCTCCCCTTCGCCACCCGACTGGGTGTCTGGAGAAGTGCTTTCTCCCAGGGCTAGCAGCATGGAGCTCTGTTCCAAAAAAATTATTTTCTTCATGGTTGGATGGCTTTATTGTAGAGACAAACTGAATTTGTATGGAGTTGCTTGCTGAAGATTCAAGGTAGAGTTCTTGACCTTTCTGGTTGCTGTGGTTCACTTTTCGTTGTTCACAAAGATACGCCCAGCATTCAGGCGCATGGTGTTTGGGCACTGACCTACTAAAGTATCCGTTTGCCAGCCTCAGAGACGCGGTGAGGGCAAGGTCGGTGACCTCCAAATGTTTGGGAGCCTTTCATCCCCTGCTCCCTTGTTCTGAGGTTCCATAGGGGAGTGGCTGCAGCCAGTTCTGGAGCCGGGCGAGCCAGGAAATGCAGGCGACACAGCAAGGCTGCCTGGAAGCTCCAGGAAAACCAGAGCACATCCACCTCTGCCTGTCGGAGGGGACAGGAGAGGGCACGGAGAGGCTGAGGTGTGTTCTGTACTTACCGACCCCAAACAAGCCGTGCAGCGTGGTGCAAGCAGGGACTAGTAAACACAAAAAATAGTAAAGCAAAAGGCTGTCTTTGTTATCCTGTGGTTGGTTGTTTTGTTTTGCTTTGCTTTGCTTTGTTTTTACAGGAGTGTCTGGAGCAGCCAAGGTGACAGACACTGCTGAGAAGCTCTCAGTGCATCTTCTTCTGCAAGGCTCTTTTCTGCAGCTCATAGGGGGAAAAGTCAAGGCGTCTTTAATTCCCTTAATTTGCTCTCTGTTGTGGGGAGAAGTGAAAGGATTCTGTGAGTGGTGGCGAATTCTTGCTGAGCAGCACCATCAGGGGTGCCTCGCCCATCCCTCAAAGCTTTGAGTCAGTCTGACCCAAGGATGGTTTACTAAGAAGCTCAGGCACGCTGAGATCCGGTTGAAGTGGGGTTGAAGATTTTCTCTCTCTCTTTTTAAGTAGAGTTAAATAGTTCTGATGCACAGAAAGGATGAAAATGTAGTAACCACATCCATTCTGGACATCTCGCTGCTGCAGAAAGCGTTACTCCGGATCACAGGCCTGCTGCCCACAGCCACCCTTCTGAATTTGTGTTTGTTCCTGTGGCTGTTTACAATGTCAGGAAACTGTCTGCAACATTGTTTCTGTGTTAGAAGACCTGCACCAGCACTGGGGTGTCCTGCAGCTTGTTCTTTGGTTTAACAGCATGAGTGGCCTTCCCCATGTGCTCTCTGTCCTCCTACCCGTTATGGTATTTCCTGGGGACAGGAGAGACTCCAGCTCAGGAACAATGCTTAGCACTTTGTAGTTGCTCAATAAAGATTTCTTTTTATTCATTTATCACTGAGCCTTTTCGGTGTTGGTTAGGATTCTGAACTGTGCTGGGCTCAAAGCCAGGGCTTTGTAAATGCCAAGCAAGGTAGGTCGGATCACAGGCCTGGGGTACCACAGAGCTACACCCCAGCCCACAACGAGTGTTTAAAGGAAGGCATAGTCTGGAATAATTCCGCAACTGTGTGAGGGAAAATCCTCAGTCAGCCTTCAACATTTTACCTAGCAGGTAATGGTTTTGTTTCAAAGGATTTGACCTTTAGTCTGTAAATCCAGCCTTAGGGTGTGAGACCACAGGTGAGAAGAGCGTGGGTGCAAGACCAGCTGGACCTTGCTGGCCCGGACCGCAGCGTGGCCCAGTGGACAGGTTTCCCTGGGTGGCAGTTGCTGCACATGTTAGCAACGTAATTCCCCTTCCGGTTTCAGTCAAAGCTCAGTGGATTATTTTTCTTACCAATGATATCTCACCATCCTGTGATTTGGAAGATAATCTGTGTACCTCTCATTGTCACCTCTGCCTTTGGTACCCTGAAAACCCAAGTACAACTGATTTTTAGTTCTGAGATCTTCAGTGAAGCGCCCTGTAAATAAATGGAAGTTGGGTCGGGTATGCCTTCTCATTGAAGAAACATGAATGGTAATTTTTCGTTTGGACCATAGTAGGAAGTTATCCTGAGGTACGAAGATAGATGTTGGTATTTTCCTGATAAAGTCATTTATAAAGACTCCAAAAGGAAATTTTTGTTGCAGTCTTATTTTTGTCGAGGAAATTAAAATTTCCTCTAAATCTAAGAATTGTGTCTAGGTTACATAGGGCAGAGAGCTGGAATTTAGACCTAGGTACATGGTGTACATTAAGGAAGTCGAATGATCTTTCTTCGTTGTGAAACTTGGATTTAGCAACATAGACAAACCCAGACTTACAATGTAAAGAAGGCTGAGTATGTGGCTAGGGCAAGGGACCTGGGCTCCATGTCCAGTAACATAGAATAAAATAAAATACAAATCAGTTTACCAGTCTGCAAAACTGAGAAGCATGGCCTGAGCTGGTCCCTGGGTGTCCGTGGCCCTTGAATTTGAGAGCACAGATGTCTGCACACAGGGAAGGTTTCCCCGGCAAGCGCTCGTTTTCTGTCCCTTGTCTGTTAAACCTACGCTATTTCTGGTTACTAGGTCCTTGTTCTCTTCAATTTTAAAATCTAGTTTGTCTATCCTTTGATTCATGGTAATTGTAGCAAAATTAAAAGCTTATCTATTTTTTATCTCCTGCTTTACTTTGCCATTTTCATCTGAGATACCCTCTCCCCATTCAGAGTAGTTTTTAATTTCACTTTTGTTCTTTGTTTGCCTCATTAAATGCAGGCATTGGTGAGAAACTAGAGGAACAGGTGTGTGGAACCTAGGGAAATGGCAAGCTTTGAACTCACAAAGTTTTGTGGCACAATGACTCTTGCCTGTACCCAGGAACTTGAAAATCTAAAAGTAAAAGGAGCTGAAATTTCCGGGCTCGAGAAGGTAGCCTGTGGTGTATACCTTGACTAAGATCATTTAAATCACAATTGATATCTACAGATACATATTGATTATGTTATTCTAACACAACCAAAAATCCCTTCGTCAGTGAATGGAGTAAACGTTTTTATTCTACGAAGATAATCCTTTCACCTGTAAACCACCTCTGAGGTACATTGTGTGATAGTCTTTAACTGCATTCTTGCTGCAAGTTAAAATTTTCAGTTGGCATTGTGTGTTATGGTTAAGGTTTTCATGGCTACCGTTGATACTTGTCAGAATTTTTCAGTGTGTTGTAAC
The DNA here is from genome assembly GCF_034190915.1 of Cavia porcellus. Taxonomy (NCBI): domain Eukaryota; kingdom Metazoa; phylum Chordata; class Mammalia; order Rodentia; family Caviidae; genus Cavia; species Cavia porcellus. The sequence goes on along the minus strand of NW_026947503.1, from coordinate 63,594,321 downwards.
TGTGTTAATGTCAGTGATATTTTGAGTGACAGTTAATGTCATTTTTATATCCATCCAACTTAAGCACCAAATATTTCTTGAGTATCTATTACGCTAGAAATTTTTTTGTGTAGCCGGTGAACCGAAAGCAAAAAGTTCTGCTCATGCAAGGCTTATGTTCTTTGGTTAGTGGAACCCACTAAGTCTACAGCTTCTATGTGTGATGGGAAGTACCTTCCTGGCTTACAAAGGAGGAAACTGAAGTTTTGACAGTTATGTGACTTGGCCAGCAGCATATGCAGAGTAAATGCAAATTTGGAATTTGAACCCAGGACTGTAAAGTTCCCGAGCCCTTTTGCCTTCTCAGTGCTGTGCTTATTTAAACCTCTGAAGAGAATCTTAGCCTTGGCTGACCGAGCTACTCCCCTCAGTGCTGATCCTGCTTCAGTGACTGGATATTGGTCATGTATATGCCTGTGGGCTTGGTGTTAAACAGGATAACATTTGGGATTAACGGGATGAGCTGAAGTTAGCTTAGCATAAACCCAAATTTTAATCTTCAAGTGGCCACCAGTATTCATGCGCCGCTCATCCAAGGAAAAGCTGAAAATGAAATTCTAGGATGCTGGCGTTTCAGATGAGTGCCTTAATGAGCTATACTCACTGTTAGCCAACAATTTAAAACAAGGCTTAACAACCAAGTAATTTGCTGGTGTTTTCCATACTGAGCTGGTTACTGAAAATACCTTGGAAAGAGAAAATGGAAATACCACTTACAGGTAGCTTCCTATCTTGCTAAAATCTTAATGCACTTTAACCAGAGATGAAGATTTAAGTTAACATTGATAATCATTCATGGTATTCTGTTTTTAGTATTCATTCAGGGTATAGGCTACAGGGGATGTCACTTTCTGCTTTTTTAGAGCCACAGATTACTGAGTTCATAGTTTGGCACAGTATTCGTGGTGAGACACAGTGTGCATTCCTGATGGTGTCGCACATCAAAATGGAAAGGCTCTTTTGGAGTTTATCTTATTCTGTTCTTTTTTACAAGAATAGAAGGCTGCTGGTTTTGGGGGTGGGGAAAGGTCTTCCTGCACCATCTCTGTTTTGGTGATTTCATGGGCCAGTTGTGGCCATCCATTTGGGGTAGATAACTTCTATTTTTTGGTGATGGTTCCTTTTTCTGTTGTGTTTTGATTGTAGCATAGAAGCTCTAGTTTAATCCTTTTTATCTCAGGAAGTAGGGAAAGGAGAGCATGGGTGATCCTACTCGGAAAGAAAACAAAACAAAGACCAGCATTAACTATTACTGCATTGCCTCCTCATGTGACCCAAATAATAGATGTCAGCAAATGCACTGTCCCTTTTGGAAGCATAGTTGTGTGCATCGTAATTTGTGAAATGGTGCTTCAGAGTATCACTGCCTGATTTATTCTCTTAGCCTGACTTGGCACATCAGTCTAGCAGGTTGACAGGCCTATGGGAATACATCGTTGGTCTGGGGAACTTTCTAACCAGGGCATTGCACCTCACAGGGGAGGGTCTTGCACCCTTGCCCTGGTCCTGTCCTCTCTAAAGTGAGGCAGGCTGTATGATTGCTGGCTGGATTAATACTCTGACGCAGAAACATGTCCAACTTACTCGACTCAGAAATAAATCCAGTGACCTAATTTACGTATTTGGCCTTGATTATTTTCTCCTGGATTTGAAGCATAATTCTTTGGGAGCATCTCTTCTGTGACATCTTTGAAACCAGAAATTGTTGTCAGTTACTATCTATGGTTGTTGGTTGGTGTATGGTGAAGCCCAGCTATGGATTGGGGAGTTTTACAAAGGACCAAGGGTCAGATCCTTACCTAGCTTCAAAAGGCAGAACAGTTTCATGGCAGAGACTCACTGGCTGCTTTAAGCTTTGCAGATGTCGAGGCTTGGGTTATGCTAGCCTTTGAGTAGTGCTTTATAAGCAAGCATATTCCTCCTCCTCGTGAGTCCCCTGAAAACTGTAAGAAGCCCGTGGAATAAAAACGATCGTGAATTCCTCAGCTGAACCTACTTCACATGCAGGGAAGAGAGGCGCAGTGCCTGAGTGTCGGATGGGCCAGTGATTGCCTGGTGGTTGAAAGTAGGACACGTCCTCTTTGGCTGCTGCACAACCAGCAGCATCCCTGACGGCGCATTGCTCTGCAAAGCCCCCCAGGGGCCCGGAGCTGGTGGCTTCAGCACCTTCTTTTGAAAAGAGTTTGGAAAAGCTCCTGAGGAACCAGCCCATGCTCTGAAAACAATCAGTATTTGATTTGTTGCTGTTTTCCTTGGGGATTTGGGGTCAATATGGCCATGCCTGGGGAGCAGCTGAGATGCAGGACAGGTAGAGCAGACCTGAAGAGGGAAGAGTGTGGCCCTCTTCTCCTGCTGTTAGGTCTGTGTGTGCTCCATCTTTCTGAGCAGGGCTCTGTGCACGTGCAGTACCGTTCCTTCACTGCGGCAGCTCTGGGGCTTGTTGTCGTCTTTTCAGTCATTGTTTTCCTCTCTCAGAGCTTTGCGTGAGCCCTTTTCCCTGTAATTTTTCTCTCTTGTCAAGCCTATAATTTTATTGTAATAATTCCCTGCAGGATGTCACTCGACACAGTGTCTTTGCTGCGCAAACAGATCGCCTGCTAATTTGCCAAACAAGTGGGTTCAGGCACTTCAGTGAGTTTCTGCTTGTTCTTATTGGATTTTAAGGTATTTGCATTGCAAGAAAAAGCCAGGTCTTTCCATCACTATTCCTTTTTCCTGCATGGGTGGTTCATGTCAAAGGACGTGGGTTACAGTTCTCTTGTTAATCAGCGGGAAAATGAGGGAGACCCAAGGACAGGATGAGAGCCAGGAGTGTCCACAGCTGGCAGGGGCCAGCCAGGCCTGTGCTGACCACAAGGAGGTCATTCTAACCATCTGCTGAAGAAACTGTTGAGAAATTGTGTTCAAAATGTGTTACTCATTTGCTCATTCAACAAATGCCATTTGAAAGGCCTTAATTGAAATGTTTGGGAATAGAACTGTTTCAGACTTTAGATTTCTTAAGGTTTGGGAATGTTTGCTTATGTATAAGGAGGTATCTTGAAGAGGGTTTCTGCATCTACACATGAAATTTGTTCATGGTTTATATACACCCTGTGCACATCCCAGAGATAATTTTATACAATATTCCTAATGTAGTTTGACTGGCCCTGCATGAGGCCAGCTATGGGCTTTTGCATTTGCAGTGTCATGTCAGTGTGTCAAATATTTCAGCTTTTGGAGCATTTCTGGCGTGGGGTTTTCTGCTCATGAGTTGCAGGCATCCTTCTAGTCATGGGGGTTCATACAGGAGCAAGTTGGGATCCTGGCACTTACACTCTAGAGATGAGAAACAGAATCTGCCAGAAATTAAGCCAGGATGTAGGTCTGATATGTGCCCTGCGGTAGAAGAAAGGGGATGGGGCAGGCGGATGTGGAGCCTGGGAGCCTGGAGAGAGTGGGAGGGGCGGTGGCTGGGAGCCAACTCCTGCCTGAGCCTGAGGAGCTGGGATTTGTGAGGGGACACAGCCGTGAGGGACTGTAAGGTGGCAATGGTCCCTGAAGAAGTGGCTTCGCTGAGCATCATGGGAGCCTGCTGGGGGCTCCAAGCTGGGGGATCCCCTGAGCTAGGGGATCCCCTGAGCTGACCCTGTGTTTAAGAGAACCCTAGAGAAGAGTAGACTTGGGGAGGAATGGAAGAGGAGGAGGCACAAGGAGAAGGCTTGAGGACCCATAGTAGCCACATAGGTGACAGATGGCGGGGGCAAAAGCCAGAGCCAGGAAGCCAGTTGAGTTCTCCTCAGGCCGGGTGCAGGTGGAGGGTGGGTGTGCTCAGAGAACTGAGTCTGGGGACCCACAGGGTCTGCAGCCCGCAGGCCTGTCCACGAGGCGGGGAAGTGGAATCCTGGGGAGGATGGGGTGACCAGCAGGCCCTTGCAGCAGGGGACAGGCAGGCTGTGCAGTTCTGAGCAGCAACGTGTCTGGTTTTTAATTTTTAAAGGTGGGGGTGGGGTGCACACGCATCTACGCCTGAAGATGGCTAGAACATTGGTGGAGGGGGCGACACTGTTGCCTCTGTGGGCCAAACTGGGGCTCCAGGCAGGAGATTCCGAGGAAGCCTTGTCCGACTGGAAGACCGTTCATGTGTGAGCATGCGCAGTGGCCACTGCTGGTGGCGAACACGGTGCTGGCGGGGGTGGGGGTGGGGGTGGGGGTGGGGGTGGGGGTGGGGCGGCGGCGCATTTTTTTCATTCATTTAGTCCTTCCTTTCTTCTCTCATGGACCAATATTAAGTGCCAGCATCTGCTTCAAATGTTTGGTGGCAGAACACACCTGTCATCCCAGCAATCTGGGAATCTGATGCAGGAAGAAGACAAATTCAAACCCAGCTGGGGCAACTTGGCACGACTTTGTCTCAAAATAAAGTTAGAAAGTGTTCAAGGATATAGCTCACTGTGAAGGGCCTGAGTTCAAATCCTGATAGAGAGAGAGAGAGAGAAAGAAAGAGAGAGAGAGCACAGAACAGACAGTACTTCTCTGTATTGTTTAGGTGGCCCTAACCTTTCTCTCACAGTGGCAGTTACTGCATCTTCTCGTTTATTGATTCATTCCCAACCCTCCATGGGTTACAGAGTACATTCACTTGGATCCCAGAGGGTCTACTGAGCAACTGAGGGTCTACTGAGGGTCTACTGTTCCCATTGTCCCTGCTTTGGAATTTTAATGGAAACCTTTTGAAGCTTAACTTTAAAATGGTTGTCAGGAGCCCCAAATACCATTGTTCACAAATATTGTTCACTTGTGGCTCCTTATTCTGTGGTTTCACTTTCTAAATTTGTGATCTGAAAATATTAGATGGAAATTTTCAGGGATTACTCATAAGGTTTTTTTTTTTTTTAAACTTTATGTATTTATTTTGGATGCCTAGAGTTGAACTTAGGACCTCAGACTCGGGAGGCAGGTGCTGCACCACTGAGCTAAATTCCCAGCCTGCATAAATGTTAATTGTGCACTGTGTAGCATAAAGGGATTTCATGTTATTGGGCTCCATGCCACTTGGGGTATGAACCGTCCTTTTGTCCAGTGTGTTCATGCTGTATATGGGACCCTCGTGTTAGTCTCTTGTCAGCCAGCTTGTTGGTCCCATTGACTTTGGGCTATAGCAGCACTCGTGCTCAGGTCCCCCATATTTTACTTACTTGCCACAAAATAAATGATGCTGCAGATTCACATAAGCCAAAGAGAAACTTTAATGTGCTTCCTTTTAGTGAAAGGTCAAAGTTCCTAAGTAACCTAAAGAAGATAAATCATACGCTGAAGATGCTGAGATCTACAGTAAGAATAGATATTCCACCCATGAAGCCATGCAAAAGGAGAAATAGATTTAAGCTAGTCTTGCTCTCCTCCTTCACTCTACTGAAGATGTGGCTACAGTGCATGACAAATGCTTAAACTGGAAAGCTGAGCATGGTGGTTGTTGTAGTCAGGGGTTGGGAGGAGAACAATTAGAATCAGGACACAGAATTTATATTATTATTTTATGACGGCCACCCAGAGTTAAACACAAAGCATAGGAAGCCTGTCCACAACACTAAAGATACAGAATATTCAGCCAAGGGCCTGAATCCCACAGCAATGTCCTGCCTGAGTCCAGATAAAGACGTAGAGCCCATGACAGTGCCTCCCACAAGTCCAGCTGGAGGTCTAGGGCCCACGAGGAGGACTCACATCTGTCTTTCTTATGGATCTGCACTGGGAAGGCCCAAAGGTCAGCAGTTGAAGCTAGAAAGTCTTTGCCAGCGAGGTGAAGGAGCTGTGCTAGTAGGTTGAGGATTCTACACTGGAGCCGAGAAGTCACACTCCAAATAAGGACCAGGGCTGTCCTGAAAAGTACCACAGCCATCCTCAGTGACACAGAGGTCCCAAGCTCCTCGGATGATAAGAACAGTCAAGTACATGCCAGGAAGCCAGTGTGGCAAGCTTCTCCTGGTTATTAAACAGCACATATCTTCCTCTCTGGAGCCAGGAAGTGATGCTTGATGTAAGAACCAGAGTTTCCCAAAGTGAACCACAGCCACACTCACCAACAAGGTCCCAAGCTCCTCTGATGACAATGATCGAACTCGTGTTGCGGAAGCTAGTCATGACGAGCTCCTCCAGGAGAACCCACAGCTACAGACTATGACACCTAGGAGAACCCACAATGTCTCGCTCTTCCTCTGCACATCTCTGTTTATGATGGCATTCCTCAGCTGGAACATTATACTCAGTACCATGCTGATTTAATTCAGCTGGTGTTAAGTTGACCACCAGTTTTTTTTTTAAATTTTATTTAAGGAGAAAAAAAAAGCAGAGAAAGGGTACAAGTTACACAGATTTACAGAAAAAAATAAACAGTAGGAAATCACTAGTTAATGGATTACATATTGTCATCTTAGAAATAATTGTTCAAGTCACAAAATTAAAGCTTGTAAAGTGGACATTCCAACAGTGAGACTGCAAACAGTTCTGTTCAATGATCCAACAAAACTCAGTAATATCATTATCTATCTTATACACTTAAAATATACATGCAGTTATATCATTTAGAGCACTTTCTTTTCCTCTCTTTTGTACAATGACAATTACACATTTTGGGCTTTGTTGCTCCCACGGTTCTTAATACTTTTTTGGAAGGGAGTAGAACCAAATGTGACATAACAGAACAGAGTCAATCAGATCAAAAGGTTGGACATAATAGATAATGTAAAAGCTTAATACAAGGTGATCAACAGTGGTTACCATAATGCCTCCCGCTATCTCTAATAGAATTGCCTATATCATCAATTATAATAAAATTGAACAAAGCAGTAAAGAACAAAACCGACAAAACCAAAACATTGGAGACATTACAGGTCTTCAAAAGTAGATAATAGTCAACCAGAATGGGCGTCATAATGAATCTCACTATCTTCACAGCTGTTGCCTAAACTTTCGAACCTGGTACTATCAAGCAAAACAGAATAGGGGGACATCAGTCAAAAACAAGATGGTAAGAGTAATACAGGGCTTTAAATCAAGATAATGGAAAGTCAAAGTGGGTTACTATAATATATCCTGCTATTTTTTATTTATTTTTCCCTTAATTAAAAGGCTAAAAATAAAAAAGTAAATAATGAAGTGGAGATTGAGATAAAAGAGGGCATAACAGCAAAACAGCACAGATCAAAACATAACCATTTAAGCAGAATAGTGTTTCACCACAAGATAATCCTGACATAAAAGTAGATACCATATTGTCTCTTTCCTTGAAATCTTTGAGTATAACTTCGTATACTGTAGCATCAAATATATCAAAACAATGTAAAACCATTTAAGAGAATGACAGTATTACAGGGTATTTAGAATCAACTAACAGAAAATGAACAGTGGTTTCTGTATAATCTCCTTGTCTTTAAAAGGTTTTGCTTATACTATCATACATAATAAAATCCAATAAGATACAACCTGTTTAGACCAATGGAGACAGAACAAAAGCTTGATGAGACTTCAAAACACAATGATACTAAATCAGTATTACCTATTAAGACGTCATTTTCTCCAAAATAGCTGTTCCTATCATCCAATCTTCTCTGCCTCATTTCTGTTGAGCTCTTTTTCTGTCATTAGTTGTCAGTTTGTCTTCTTCATTTTGTTTTCTGCTCCATTCATTGTGGCCTCTCTGCACTATTTCTGGATTCTTCGTATTTTTCTTTTTTTAGAATATCCTGCAGTATTCTCTGTAGAGTTGAATTGGTGGTTGCATATTCCCCCAGTTCCTCTTTATCCTGGAAGCACCTTGTTTTTCCATCAATTTCCAGGGATAGTTGTGCAGGATATATCAATCTTGGCTGGAGATTATTATCTTTCAAAGCTTGAATTATTTCCTCCCATGCTCTTCGTGATTTGATGGTTTGTGCAGAGAAATCTGCTGTAATTCTGATGCGTGCTCCCTTGTAAGTGGTCTGTTTCTTGTCTCTGACAGCTTTTAATATTCTGTTCTTGTACTGAATTTCTGGAATTTTTATTATTATATGCCTGGGTGTTGCTCTGTTTGGGTTGTAGGTGGCTGGGGTCCTGTATGCTTCATACAACTGAGTATCTTTACCTTTTTCTAAATTAGGAAAATTCTCCTGGATTATTTCTGTGAGTAGCTTTTGTAGTTCATTTGTTTGTGTCCCTACTTCTTCTTTTATGTTCTTAATTCTTAAGTTATGGATCCTCTTATCATCTTCTTGTCTTTGTATTATTGCTGTTTCTTTGTTACTTTTAAGAAGTTTTTCATTTCATCCTCACATATTACAAATCTTCCCTCCAGTTCAGATAGTCTGTCCTTAGTTTCTTTCAAGCTGTTATGCCAGTTTTCGATAGAGTTTTTAGTTTCCTGGTAGTCTCTTTGAACCTGCTTCACGTATTCTATGCTTTCTCTATTTTCTCTATCAAACAATTCTCCCCTCTTTTTCTGTTCTGCCATTCCACCATCTGTTTTTTCTTGGGTGGTGCTTAGCATTTCTCTAACTATTCTGCTTATTTCTAGGTTCAGGTCATTAATAACTTCATTCCTGAACTGATCTATGAGGCTCTCTAGATTTATGTCTATTGGTGCAGTGACCGCTATTGCCTGTTTCTCAGGATTGGGGGCCGAAGGGCCTTTCTTGTTGCTCCCTCTTCCCATATTCTTTGTTCCTTATATATGCAAGCGTATGTAGGAGGCCCAGCTTCCCTCTCTGTCAGCCACAGCCTGATGCAATTGCGCCGGCTAGGTGTTCCCGCCCACCGCAGCACACCAGGATGTTGCAGACCAGGCAGCCTACTCGGGGCCCGCCCCTCCAGGCCACCCTCAGGCTCTGGGATCTGGGTTGTGCTAACCTACTGGATCTCAGCCAGCAGTCACGTAGGCTAGGCACTTCTCACCAATCCCACTTGAGAGGGGGATACGTGGCTGAAGTCACTGCAGCGCCCCGCTCCCGCAAGTTTGCCCGGTCCCAGAATGTCCTCCGCTGGAGTCTCCTAAACTGTGGAAGAGTGTCAGTTTCTCTCACTCACCTCACCGCAAGTCAATGCACAGCTCCCCGCCCATCCTGTTTTCAACTCCGTTCGCGGATTCCGGTTCTCAGAGCTTCCGCACGTCTCTCTCCCTGCCGAGCCGATGTAGACGCAGCCGCCACACGGCGGGAAACCCAAATCGCGGCTTCCAATGCTGCGGGCTCCAGCTTCCACACTGAGGCCCCTCTGTTCCTGTTATAGCACCAGGATTGCACTCCAAGTTGGTTTCTCTCAGCCCAGTTCGTTCTTGGGTCACCGGGGCATATCTCCTCCTGCTTATGATTCCTTACTCAGCACCATTCCTGAATTTTAAGCTGAGTCTTTCAGAGAGCCTCCGTAGCTGCTGCTATCTGTCCGCCATGTTCTCCCGGAAGTCTGACCACCAGTTTTTAATCCATAACAGTGGTGAACACATGTCAACCCCACACTGGGAGGCTGAGGCAGGAGGATGGCACATTTGAGCCCTGACTGGGTTACTTAGTGCTTTAGTGAGACCCTGTCCAAACAGAATTTTTAAGAAGGAGCTGGAGATGTACCTCAGTGCAAAAGCACTAAGTTCAATCCACAGTAAGTGGGGGAGGAGATGGAAAATTAAATGTGTGTGTCTGTATATGAAAAAATTTATAATTCAGTATGATTTGAGGTTTCAGGCATCCACTGAGTGTCTTACAATATATCCCCGGAGATAAGGAGGAACTAAAGTACTATTTCTGTGAGAAATATAATTTTCAGCCTTATGAAACTGTTACAAGTTACATTTTGAAATAACAACCGGCAAATTGGGGACTTCTCTTCCAGTGTTAACTGCTGTGATCAGCAGTTTGTGTGTGACTGTCAACTGTTAGCTCGCTCTCTCTGCTAGTGGGAATACATGGTGGGCTAAGTATCTATTCTGACTGCTGAGTTTTTAAAAAATCAAGTCTGTCTCATTAATTGTTTTGCTTAAGCTAATCCTACAATGAATTTACATTCCTGAGATCAGACCAGCTGATACCCAGGACAATAGTCTAGCCATGATTGGGGGGAAAATAAAGTTGCTGGCAATTCAGGACTGAATATGTTTGGTTTACAGGGACAGAAAAAGGTAGGGGACATTTCTTTCTATCAAATATGGCTTTAATTAAAGCCCTTTTTTGATGTTAGAAGGAAAAAACTTGTTGGTTAAAAAATTTTATATGGGGAACTATTAATAATGGCAGGAATCTGCATGAATATACTTTCTATATTCTCCTTTACCATGAGATTTCTGGCTTGAGAGATTCTCTGTAGGAATTTAGCTCAGTGGTGCAAGCGCCTGCCTGGCAAGTGCGAGGTTGTGAGTTCGATCCCTGTTCCCTGAACACACAAAAAGAGAAATTCTCTTACTGGTTAGTAAAATATAAAAAGAACAAAATTCTCAAGTGCTTTCTACTCATAATAGAGACAAATAGTGAGCACCCTCCATTGGGTGAGATAACTGATTCTATCACCTACTTCTTAAAATTTTTAAAAAGCGTTGCTGTAACTGAATCTGAATGTGGTGGCACATGCCTGTCATTGCAGGACTCAGGAGGCTGAGGCAGGAAGATTGCCAGCTTGGGCTCCATAGTGAGTTCAAGTGCAGCCTGAACTACATAGGAAGACTGTGTTTCCATCATACGTAAATATAAAATCTAAAAGATAAAGTATTGATATAGTTTTGGTTTTAAGTGTTCCTCCAAAGTCCTTGTGGCAAAAGAGTTGGGGTGTGATAGGGGGCAGAGCCTCGTGCAAGGTCACTGGGGGTGTGGCCTTTGAGGAGATACAGGGACCCTTATCCTGCCCTCCTCTTCCTCACTGTCACTTCCTGCACATGAGGTGAGTGTTTTCCTTCACCACACACTCCATCTCCCCCCTCAGACCTACAAATGATAGATGCACCCAATCAGACTGGACCTCTAAAACGGAGCTAAATGATACCTGTTCTTTCTGTGAGGTGGTTCCCTCAGATATTTGCTATAGTAACAGAAAATGGACTAACAAAAAGTATCCTCCTGCTTTTGTCTGACTCTAGCATTTCAAAAAGCTGCAGAATAGATGTACACGCCCTGGGTCCCAGCTGTAGTCTTGCTCTTTGGTGTTTATGATCCCCTGGTTTGCTGAGTTCCCATCCACTGCCGGGCCCTGGCTGCAGGAGCCACTCAGCCTCGGTGGGAGTGAGGTGCGGATTTCAGGAACACCGTCCTGGGCTTGGGGCTTGAGTGTGGGCTGTAGGTCAAGGGCTTCTGCAAACCCTAGAGCTTCAGTAGTAAAAAATCTTAGTGCCTGTGGACTCTTCCAGTTCCTGGCTCCTCAGGTGTCTGGTTTTCTCTGGGCTCTTCCTTGCAGGGCGTTACAGTACAGTAGCAGTGTATCGCATCAGAAAGAGGGTGGCAGTGTGAGGTGAAGGCGGTGCCAGGGCACCTGCAAGTTTGGTGGGTCCTTTTCCTTAGCCTGCCCCGAGTCTTAGCTTCCCAGAGGCTGCAAAGAGGGTGTGCGCTGGTGTTTTGAAAATGATTTTTCAGTTTTTAAAAACTCAGCTGCATTTTGCTTGAAAGGCTCGTTCCATGGGAAAACTCGTTTCTTCCTCTTCTGCGTTTTGACCTGCGACTGTCTCTGACCTCGGAGCTCTGTTTTCCAGAATCCCTGGACTCCAGGGCTTTGCACAGCAGGAGGCCTGGGCCTCTTCTCTCCTGGTTCTTTCCTGCTGCTTGGTTCCAGTTAACCCTGAGGATGGTGCCCTCGAAGGAGAGAATGACGTCAAAGGCCAAGCGAGCTGCGGTACCTGCTTCAGTACTGATGTTCCCGCACCTTTGAGTTAAGACGTTTCCAGTGTTGCTTCTGCCTTGCCTCTTGTTCATGCTGTGTCTCAGAGTCTTCTCCCAGCTGGCCGAGGCAGTGTCCACCCCGCACTAAACCTCCCTTGTTGGACAGCCTTGTTCATAGCAAATGGTTGGAGAATTCATAGTTGCTGTCCAAGCTGAATTCCAAACAGTGTTATTCCAACAATGCCATCTTTAAGAGGATTTTCAGGAATGGCGTAAAACAGAAACCTCCCAGCACCACTCCGAAGCGCACAGGGCAGCAGCTGGAAGGTCTAATTATAGTCTAGGAAGCCCCACAGGAACAGAAAGTGTTAGCAGAAGTAAGTGACAGCTGTTTGCCTTGGGCACCAGGGGGCCAGAGTGCATTTAGAATAAAAATAAAGTGTCCTTCCCAACATATGCTGGCTTTAGCCACTTGTGAAAACCACTCTGCTTGGTGATGGTAGTAATAGGTTGATGGTCCGTCACTGAGGGAGTACTGGCCCCCAAGCTGGAGGAGGAAGGGAACCTGGGAATTTCTTCCAGAGCTCACAATTGTATGTTTAAAACATCTGACTGTTCAGTACAGGTTGACTCAAAGATAGGGTAGGAACAAAGTATCGTGTCCACGTGATTTGAAATATCAGAATATTGGGGGTGCAGCTGTACCCTGCCTGCACTAATGGATTCTAGGACTGAGGAAATCCCACCTGCTTGTCAGAAACATATGGAGTGAGAAGTACTCCGTCTGTTGACAGAAAAGAAGCTTCAGCACCAAAGTAATTCCAAGGCAGTGATGATGATTCTTCTGAGCGAATGCGTTTCTCAGACTTGGCATTTCTGTAAACGGTTCATTTGAAACTGTGTCTTTCATTAATCCTGGGACTCTTTTTTTTGGATGACAATATAACAGATGCAAGGCTAGGTTTTCAGGTTTGTCTTGTAAAGAGGAGAAAACCACTTTGGAAATAAAAGCATAATTATTTACAGATGGACTAAAGACTTCTGATCAAATGGAGGAAGAGTATATTTCAGAGTGATCCCAGTGTGACCTACATTTTTATCTGTTTATGTAATGTCTTATTTTGGTTAGCATTTCAAATTGCTCTTCAGAAGCGCAGCAATATTTTATACTGTTTTTGATTGACGTCATGTACAAAGACGTGTGTATGTCAACCTCACGTTTTGTGTTGCTTTTCCCCATAAAAGGAGGGTGAGCCTCGCACCATAAGCAAGTAGTGCCAGCTGCTGTGGTGTTCTGTTTCAATTAAGTTGGGGCAGGAAGAAGGAAGAAGCATTTCGCACTGAAATAATCACCATGTAAGGGTTGGTGTCATTTCAGTCACCGTTAAGGGTTGTAATTTAATATACAAAACACAGCAGGAGAAAAACGAGTTTTCTTCGTCTTTGCAACCTTATAATTATGCTTTTGCCTCTGTATTAGCATGACTGAAATTGTTACTTTTTTAATTGATGAGGCTTTTACATTTAAAAATGCAACTTTTGCTTTGCTGTCTCATATTAACAACAGATAAGAAATCCATTAGAATTATCTTTATTTTTCTGCTCTTAATGGGCCATTAGGAATATAAGATGCTGTTTTTTTATACATATTGAATTAGCTTTTTTTTTTGTCTTTGAGACAGGGTCTCACTATGTGGTTCAGGCTGGCCTTGAACTCACTTTGTAGCCCAGGCTGGTCTTGAACTTGCAACGATCCTCCTGCCTCAGCCTCCTGAGTGCTGGGATTACAGGAGTGCTCCACCACGCCCCGATCTGGGTTTAACTTTTTATCTGAAATCTAGATCATAAATTCTACCTAATGGATGAGCACCATGGATAGGTACCAGGCGCTGTGCAATTACATGAATTACCTCAGTCCTCGTTCACTGGTGAGAAGGAAATAGTTTATCTTCCCCAGCTGCCTGTCTGATTAGGATCAAGTTAGGTGACTTTTTCGAAGTTGCACTGCTAGTTAACCCTGGAGCCAGCAGTCAGACCTCTAGGCTTAGGCTCCATCCCTCTGTGTCCTACTGAGTCCCTGTAGCAGGTGGAGACCCAGGAGCACCATGAGTGAGTGGCAGTCCCAGCGGAAGCGCCCTATAGGTGTTGGCAGGAGAGCACAAGCTTTCCCATTCTCTGGAGTGCTGCCTTCTCTTGACCCTTGTGTTTTACCCTGTTTCTTGAAGACTGTGACCTTCTACCCAGCCCCTGGTACAGGGCTGGGGACCTGCTGTGGTGACCACCATGTTTGAGGAGTGAGCCTCGCCTCGCCACTTGCTTTAGATTGGTTGTGCACGGTGGTGCACACAGGGGTCTCTGCTCTTGGTGACAATGAAGAGCCCAGGCTGCCGGGGAGGCGGGTCTTGGAGGAGAACCCAACACTGTGCTCCCGACCCGGATGGGCGCAGCATCTGGTGTGATCCTCCCTGCTATATTCTGTGGATTCTGTCTGTAAAATCAAGCTCGCACCACCCAGCCTCTCTCTCTCTTTCCCTCTCTCTAGTGCATGTTTTCAGTCCACAGTGATTACAGTCACTATGTGGAGCTGGTGTATGCATGCACCACACTGTAATTCACTCTTTCATTCCTCTTCTCCATGTCTCTCTCTCTCTCTCTCTTTTTTTTTTTTTTTTGGTACCGGAAATCGAACTTGTGCTTACCAGGCAAATGCTTGAACCGCTGAGCTAAATCCCGGCCTTCTCCCCCAATCTCTGAGCCCCTCCCCATTTGAGGATAATCTACTGTCTCTCCCACTTCCTTTTATCTTTTATTTTGCTCTTTATACTCTGGATACCACGTGGCATTTTAGCTTGTGCATTTGATTTATTTCACTTAACTTTATGGTCTTGGGGAGCATCTGTTTTCTTACGAATGACTCAAGCTTATCTGTGAGGCAGTCGTGCCCCACTGTTGGTGAATATAGTTCCTTCACCCATCGTCTGTTGAAGACCTGTGGCTGCTAGGAACTGCGCTGCTGTAAACCTAGGTGTGTATGATGTGGTATCACTGCAATATGATTTCTCTATTCCTTTGGGGAAGATACATAGAAGGGAATAGCTGGGCCCAATGGAGATTTCTGGTTACTTTTTTGAGGAATTTCCATACTGATTTCTGTACCACTCGTGCTAGTCTACGTTCTCACCACTGATGTAGAAAAGTATCTGTTTTCCCCCAGCCCCTCAAGCATTTGTTGTTATTTGACTTCCTGATGAGGCCATTCTTTCTGTTGTAAGATGGGATATTGCTTACCTCGTACTAAACTAAAATCAAAATGGATCAAAGAACTGTCAAAACAGAAACACAGTCCACCGAAAGATAAAATAGGTAAAGAGCTCTTGAAGTCTTAGGCATAGGCCAGGACTTTCCGAACAGAACCCCAGTTGCACAGGGAATAGTACAGAGAATCAACAAATGGAATCCTATCCAATTAAAAAACTTTTGCACAGCAAAAGAAACAACTAACAGCATAAAATACCTACAGAATGGGAGAAACATTTTGCCACCAGTCCTCAGATAGAAGACTAATGTCCAGACCATATAAAGAACTCAAAAGTAACTTGGACCTCTCAACATAAAAGACCCAATGGAAAAGTGGGCAGGTGATGTGAGCAGACAGTTCGCAGAAGTACAGGTGGCCAGCAAATGCATGAACAGGTACACACCATCGCTGGCCAGTACAGAAACACACATTACAGCCCTGCAGAATCTTTTGCCCAGTGCCGATGGTGATGCATAGCAGGCTTAGCCAGGTGAGCTCCCCTAGCAGTGGAGGAGAGCGCTGGAGGGTTTTTCCTAGTCGAATGGGCACAGCCACTCGTTTTCAACTTGGACGATGAAGGTGGCGGGGTTTTTTCGTGACTGTTTTGTGAGGGTGGTGGTTAGTGTTAGCTGTGGAGCTCAGGTCTTCTGCCACTGAGCTGCACCCCGAGGCTTCCTTTTTTTTCTTTTCAGCCTCGCAGAGCGCTGGGATTACGGGTCTGGGTGGCTGATGGGTGGTTTGAGGTGGCTTATTGTAGAGTTGGTCCTCCATTTTCTTTGCCTCCCGAAGCTTTTCTTCATGAACAACGTAATTTCTCAGGCCCTGATTTTCTCTCTAGATCATTAGAACGCATCCCCTACAGGTGTCCGCCTTCTTTCCTTTTGACCTCAGGTCTGTGCGCTAACCATTCACTGCTCTGGTGAGGGCAACAGGTCACATGCACTCATCAGACGTCGCGTGCTTAAAGGCTTGCACTTGTCCTGCATTGCTGTTAATGCATATGGGTGCATGCATTTGTCCTCAGATTCCAGACCCCGTCTTCCTCCTCCTGTCAGTTTCCACTTTTCCCCTGCCTGACCCAGGTGCTGCCTCTTCCTGTGCTTCCCCCCTTGAGACTTGACTTTTGCTTTCTCGAGGTCCAGTGCTCCTTCCCTGTGCCCGGAACCTTCCCGAACTTTCCCAGCTCCTCTACTCCCTAGCTGTCTGACAGCTGTTTGCTTGGGTGTGTTTTCTCTGAACTATGAGGTCTCCAAGAATGAGAATTTATGTCCTTGTCATTTCGCTCATTGTAATGTTCCCAGAACATCAAAATTGCAGTCTAATTGTCCTCTACTCCTTCTTTCCTTGCAGGGTGGATTTGGCTAGAAAGGAAATTCTAGCTCCACTCAGTCTCTTTGTCTTATTAGAAGCTGTTCTCAATATCACTTTGTCGCAGAAGTCTGTGAAACTGCCCAGGCACACTCAGCCTGCAGCGAGCTGTGTCTATGTGACTGTCTCAGTCCTGTTTCTGAGATGCCGTCTGTGCTAGCAGAGGGAGGCAGTGATGCCGAAGATCCTGGTACAGTAGGCACTAGGAGTCATTTCTTTGAAAGTTACTCTTGAATTAATGTTTTCTAAAAGATAACCCACTGTCTGCCTGTGATTAATGGGGAATGAAGATTTTGGGACACAGGGATGATTCGGTTTTCGTGTTTTTCTGTGTGAGAGTGCCCCAGGACTTCTGGACTGGCGTGGACTGCAGTGTAAAGTGATACCCACCTCCTGTAATAAAGGGAGAGCGCACAAGAATAGTTCATAGATTGCTGCCTCCTGTCAATTTTAATCTCTCATTTATTCTTCTAACTGTGTAGGCAACTGGAGCCATCCTTTTAAGGTACAAATTGATAGAAGTTTAGCAGTTTTTATCAGATAAAATTCTAGGGTAATGGCGTATACTTTAAAACAACCACTAGGAGTTTTTTTTTTTTTTTTTTTTTTTTTTTCCATGTACATTCATGGAAAAATACAAACTTGTGCCAGGCAATGCTAAGACCTGGCCCCCTGCTGCAAAAGAACCCCAGTGAGGTCAGGGTGGGCACCATGCTTGACTGGAGGATGCGATTGACATCCTGCGCATATAGGACTGCACCAGGCCTGAGCTCCCGCTGCCTGGGGATTGGGCTTGGACTCGTGTAAGAGATTAGGCTTTACTGGGACTTCCACAAAGGAAGCTGGGGCTCTGGACCCTGCTCCTTGCAGATCTTTCTCTTGTGCATCACATGTCTGATCGATCTGGATTTCTCTGGACCCTGGATACCAGCTGTGTGTAGAAACAGGAATCCGTCAGATGTGAACGTTCCCAGGGTCCCCAAATTTAGTTTTATAATGAAATTACATTCTACATGTGTAGTCTGATTACATCAATGTCTCTATCCTAAGTTGGAAGATGTCTATTGTCAATGCTCAACTATTACTCTAGTCAGTTTTGCAATCCTAGCATTCCTTGATTTACACATTAAAGTAGCTATTTACAGTGCGGTTTGTGCGGTTTGTGTGTGTCCTAGTGGTACAGTTACCTCCTGGCTTGGGTCTGGGTTAGCGCTAGGTCACCTGCTGTGTGTGTATGTAGCTCTGTTAGTCATTGCAGTGCATAACACATTTAGTGACAAAACTCAAAAGTAAGGCAAATTGAAAGTGAGAGATCTGTGTGTCATATCTTCAGGACCTAGAATACATGGAGCATCCCTCAGTGTCCACAGGGGCTTGGCCCTGGGGCTCCCCACCCCCAGAGATACTGAAATCTGCATGAGCTCAGGTCCTTTGTATAAAATGGTATGTGCATATCACCGTGCACCTCCCCCACAGGCTAAGTAACCTCTGGATGACTTGTAACACCTAATACAGTGTAGATACTGTGTTAATACTGGTTGTGTAGTATTTTTGTGGAATGGTCACAGGAAAGAGCTCTACGTGTTCCATGTAGTCGCACTTGGTTTTCGCTAAGTATTTTGTCCCTGGGATTGGTTGAAGCTCACAAGCACGAGTACTGCAGGCCAACTGTACATATTAGTGAGTGACAGATTAAATGAGGGAGTGCTTGTAAGTGAAGGGTGAGGATGAAAATAATAATCTCCCATGCCCATACCAAGCAGAGTAACAGCAGAGACACTCACAGCAGCGGTGTTCTGAGGCGCTTTGGCTGCGATGCGAGCCAGCGGTCGGCCCTCGTTGCCCGCCTCCGTTTGAGCACCTGGACCTCGTGGCGGCTGGCTTACCTTTCCAGTGGCCTTTGACTCCTTTCAGATGATTGTGATTCTAGAGCACCCAACCGTGAAATGGGAAGATTAACGTCTTCACTTCCACTTGATTTCCACGTGCCTTTTCCTTCCTACGATCACCTCAGTTCCCTGAAGCTTTGCTTTCCAGAGGCCATGGACTGCATCTCACATGAGCTTCTTGGGGCTCAGTCAGGCAGCGCATCCTAGGGGGGACTGTTTTGGGCCCAGTAGGACCCTGAATCTCCTTTTGTATTGAGCCAGCAGCTTGTTTGAGTGATATTTGATTTATTTTCTCAGGAACCAACAAGGAGATCTGGAAAGGAACTGGTTTCCATTAAAACCAGGTTGGCGGTCCATGAGGAATTTCTTAACATTCAACCAATGCCCAAGTGTGGAATTTAGGTTTTTCTTCCTTTTCTTCTTTTGGGAATGCTGGGGATGGAATCCAGAGCCACATGCATGCTGAACAAGTGACACCCTCGGCCCCCAAATTGTCACTCTTGTTCCCTTCCTCAGTTTTGTCCTGTCCAGACTCTGCAGGTGGGTTTGCTAGGTGGGTTTTGCAGCCTTGCTGAGAGGTGGCCCAGGATCTCCAGGCAGGTGGCAGCGGCCAGAAATTGCTGTAGATCACCTTTGTCCCACTGTTATGCCCTGTCCCCTCTGCTGCCTTTTGCTCTGGGTGTCACTATCAAACTTAGGTGATGCTGACATTAAATAGCTGTGATTCTTACTGGCTGCCGACAGAAGCAGCAGACACTCAAGGATGGGAATGAGGGCTATATTCAGAAAAAAGGAGGAAAAGAACACTTTGCAAAAGCATTGGAACAGACAAGATGTTTCCTCGGGAGGCACGTCTTGTGTAGGGTTGGACAACTTTATATAAAAATCATGCTGTAGTAAATTGTTCCCTTTCCCTCTATCACGCAGGAGAGAATATAGCTTGGAGGCTTTTTCTTTTAGAACATGCCTTTTGGAAGCTAAATGAAGAAGACAAAATATTTATAGGATCAGATAAGAAGTAGGCTTGAATAATTATGATTTTTATAGTTGTGCTTCCAGTCCCTAGAAAATTTATTTTCATTGTCTTTCTGGCTCGCCAGGAGCATCCCTGTCCTGGTAACCTTTGTCTGAACTCTCTCCCTTGTCTCCCCTTGAGAGAGTCCCGGGGTAAGATGATTATCTCCCCAGCTCGGCGTGGTTCCTACACGCACGTTCCTGGAGGTGACAAGTGCACCAAAGTGACAGGTGCGCCCGTTATTTTTCTGACAGAGTGGCAAGGAGGGCATTTGACCTGCCCCTTAATTCAGTTTATTAATTATGATTACACGAACCTCGGTGATCCTCAAAGCTGTGGAGGCAGAGGTATTGTATTTCCTAAGGTTTAAGGGCCTTCACCCAACTTCGCATTTGATTTTCACAAGCTGTTCGTTTTGTTTGCATTTATGCCGGAATAAATTCCAGCAGGAGGAAGGAGCGAGAGGAATTGTTGCACTGCTTGTGAAAACAAGGCTGGCCCAGATGCGTTGTGCTGTGATAAACATGGCTCTGTGGACACCAGTTAACTTAATTCTCATTGGTTGTAAGAGGTGTTTTATCTACATTTCCCAGCTGATGAAGATAGATTGTAGAGTCTGAGTAATGAATTCACATAGCTTCTCAGAGAGTGACGCTCTTTGACCATGAATGTCATCACTTTGTAGATCAGTGGCTGATAGTAGCTAGCAAAAGTGATTAATGGCACTTATTAGTGTTGCTCATAATACCTAAATAATGGCTGTTTGGCTTTTATTGTTAGCCCACTTTGAAAAAGACAAGGTTCATAACAAAGTTCTTAACCCCAGCCATCAGCTAGGTAAGTCATAGTTTGCCTCTTGGCTGTAGCACTAACATTTAAGTATCTTTTGGTTGCGCTGTGTTTTTTATGGGTGTTCTCTTTAGTGCTGAGCCAAGCAGCCATCCAACCACAACAGAGCCTGTTTTGAAAGGGAACTCGCATGAGGAACACAAGGATCGGGATTTGGCATGGATTTCTGGGTAGCAAAGGCAATATTGCCTTTTTGACCGTACACCGAATGGGGTACTTTGGATGTATAGGGACAGATGCATCCTGCATGAGATGCGGTAGCACAGTGACATGCAGGTCCCTAATGCCAGCTGTGCCCAGGGTATTCCCATTCAGCCCCATTATCGCAACGCCTGACAGTCCCATCCCTCTGGGCCAGCCTTAGCGGTGGTCTTAGGGAAGGTGACTCGTGTCAGTTTGTGAGTCTTGCTGTCTGTCATCCCTGCTGCAGGAGGGCCTATAGGAGGAAACCATGCCAGCTGAGGAAATGTCTGGTTCCTCAGTCTGTCTGGAGGTTAGGGCTCTCATTTCATCCCAAGATGTCAGCACCAGAGATCAGTTTTTTGTCTGTGACTTAGATATCCCCTTTACCCACAGCGGACCAACGCTTCTTTCAGTTCTGTATTTGTGTCCTTCCTTTGATCTCTTAAACAATAGTCTGCAATGGCCAATTTCTAAAAAATAGTCTGAGAAATTAATAGGAAAAATAACAATCATAGCTTTGATTTATTGAATATACTGAGGATATACTGTGTACCAGATTTTTCTATACATGATCTTGGATCCCTACAATAGCCTTCTAGGGTCAGCATTAGTTCATTGAAAGGCAAAGAACCTGAACTTTGTGAACTCACATTGCCTATTATGGTTTGGATATTAAAGCCCCCAAAGGCTGTGTGTTAAAGGCTTGGTCACCAGCCTTTATAGCACCAGTGGTGCTATAAGAAGCTGGTGAAGCCTTTGGAGGTGGGCATCATGGGATGTAGGCCACTGAAGATGTGACCTGGAAAGGGGTCTGGGGACCCCAGCCCTTTCCTCCCTCCCTCTCTGCTTCCTGACTGCCATGAGGTGAGCACCTCTGCTCCACAGTGAGCTCTGCACAACGGTGTTCTCACCACAGCCTAAAGCCAACAGAGCCACAACCATGAACTGAGGCCTGTGAAACCATGAGCCAGAGTAAGTGTTCCCTTTCTCCGAGCTGTGTGTCTCAGCGTGTTTATCCCAGCTGTTGAAAATTGCTCAGCACATCAAGCATTCACAATGAACAGTGGAAGAGCTAGATTCACAGCCCCTGTCCTCTGAGACCAGTGTCGAGCTCTGTTCATGAGCATGAACTGACTTACGGTGACAGAACCTAAGAATTTAATAAACATGGTGATGGTAACCATGTTTTGTGTAGCACTGCCTGTAATAGGACAAATTAAAATAGCTTTTTAGGAATTTAGCAGATGGGTGTCATAATTCAGCAGACTTAATGTAGGGAGCCCTATTAAGTGCCTGACATTCACTGTTCAAGCGCCAGAGTTCGTAATTCAGCAAATACTCATTGCACACCTATGGTGTGCTTCGTACTTCTGTGGACAGTGAGGATGGGCGTGAAATATGACAGGCAGGAATCCCTGCCCTGTGTGCAGTACATGCCGTTTAAGCTCCTGGTGAGGCACTGGTCCCTGCACAGATCACATCCTCATTCACTCCATCTTTTGGTCCCCTTCCCTCTGAGAAAGATCTTACTTCCTATTATCTATCTTCTGCTTACTCTTTATACTTTGGGTTTCTTATATAAGAGAAATATTGTGGTGCTTAAGGTTGTGTGTATCTGATCTATTTCACTTACCATTACAGTCTCAAGGTGCATCCATTAAAAAAAGGAAGGCGGTGAAAGGGCAGTGGTGTAGGGAGGGAGCCAGAGGAGGAGAGGAGGTGGGGGAGGCAGTCAGGGTGTGCCATGATCCCGTATCAGTTCCCTGCATCAAATGTAAACGCTATGTACTGCAAACATGGACTCAAACAAAGGAACCCCCAACCTCCCAAGGCTGGTCGAGGTCTCCACTTGGAGGAGATAGATGAAAAAAAAAATGTAAATAATGTAGGTGTTTAGTGGGCCA
This sequence comes from Cavia porcellus, assembly GCF_034190915.1. Classification (NCBI taxonomy): domain Eukaryota; kingdom Metazoa; phylum Chordata; class Mammalia; order Rodentia; family Caviidae; genus Cavia; species Cavia porcellus. The sequence goes on along the minus strand of NW_026947503.1, from coordinate 63,571,969 downwards.
GATTAGTGATGAGTGCTTGGGGGAGGGGAGGGGGCGGGTGAGTAGAGAAGGCAGCCTGCAAGGTCAGAGCCTGGGGACTCAGCGGAGAAGTACGTTCCAGGCTGAAATGGCTTGGTAAAGACTTGTGGTAGGAGTGACCTTAGGATTGCAGAGGAAAGACAGGGAGGGTACCCGAGGCTGGGCACGGTGCTAACTGGGGCAGAGTAGACCAGGGAGCATAGCATAGCATTCTTTTAGATCAATGTGTAAGGACTCTGGGATTAGTTTGGCAAAATGGGAGTCACTGGAAGATTCTGAGCAAAGAAGTGAGATGGTTAGATTCATTTTCTAATGGGGTTAATCTGGTTATATGGAGAATATCAGTTCCTAAGGAACGTGCAAAAGCAGAAATGGAGAAACCACTGGAGGGTTACAGGAGGAACAGAGCAGGGGTGATGACTGGCTGGATGGAGAGGAAGCAGTGGAGGTGAAGCCCTGGTGGGCAGGGTGGAGGCAGCGCTGTGGGCCGTAGTAATTGAGGCCAAGCGTGTTGGGTAGTGCTGGAGTGCAGCTCTGTGCACAGTGGGGAGAATGTGGTCCGCATTTCTAGAGGCGAGGTTTTGGGTAGTACAGGGCGCGTGGTAGAGTTGGTGAGGTGGTCACACTTGGGCTGCACTGTACACACAGCCATAGGATTTGCTGAAGTGCTGTGTAGAATGTGAGGGAATTGGAGGGACGGCCTTGTACTGTCTTGGGTGTAAGATCCTGCAAGCATGGATCGGCTGTTGAAAAAGACTCAAGGGAGACCTGGTATAGGGGAGACGGCTCCAGCTTTCATTTTTGGACTCCTTAGGGCTGAGATGGGTCCCAGTGGAAGAGAGCAAAGCCTTCTCTTGCCCTGGAGAATCTCACGTCTGGTCACAAAAATCACATAGAAACATATTTTTCTGCGTTTCCAGTGAGAGAAGTACACGGCGGTGGGTGTGTGGTGCAGGGAATCTAGGAGGGCGCTCAGTGGGAGGTTTGGAGCTGCATTTGCAGCACAGGGTTAGTCTCCTGGGAAGGTGGGGTAGCTGGGGTGTTTAGACACAGGGCAGATGTGCGCGGGCGTGGAGAGCCCAGCCTGTGGGGTGGGCGCCTGGAGGGCTGCGGTCCATTTACTAGTTCATTGCTGCTGCAGCTGGTTTGGGGAAAAGAGCAATGAGGACTGAGATTGGGGTGCTCCAGGCCCAGGGCTGCCCTCTGTGCTGTGCGGAGGAGAAGCGACGGGGAGCAGCTGAGACAGCTCATCACCTCTCAGTCCCAGCCCTGGCTGAGGCCAGCTGGAGATGGAGACCTTGGACCGCACTGTCCTCTGTGCCTTCCCTTGGGCACTGTTACCTATTTTACTGGTAGCTGGTGTTTCACAGGCTGTGAAAACTCCTTGTTCCTGGTTGTGATTGTGGTATTCATTGTGGACTGAGTTTTGTGAGTGATGCTTGAAGCCCATTTGGAAGGCCCTGTTGGTGCCACCATAATCCTAACTGGAAAGGTCCAGCTGTCAGGGTGAAAAGAAAACAGAGAAAATGTAGAAGAGGACATGACTGGTTTTCTCGACATCTTTTGTCAGGTAAATGGGACCCTCGGTCCTAAGAACTGTTTCTGGTGTTTTGTTTTGTTTCAGAGTAAGGTGTGATGAGCCCCTTACTCGAGCCGACTGGGACCTTGACTCAGGCTCAGTGAGTTTTGGAGGAGCTGAATTGAAAACAGTGGGAAGAGCTGGGTGGGTCCAGAAACTGCAGTGGCTGGAAAGCGTAGTTAACAGGCTCCTACTTTCACCCTTTCCTGTCCTCTCCTCTCCGTCTCCCCCTTCTGGTCCCCCCTTAGCAAGAAGCCCATTCTCACTGAAGGAATGTGCCCCCTTATAAAGAAGAGGCACAGCTATCCCACAGCAGTCACTTAATGTGGATGATTGCTGTGCATGGGTTACTTCCTGATCTCTTGGAGAGACAATGGGGCAGGATGGAGATGGAGAAATACACCTTGGGGAGACACAGCTTCAGACGAGTGCTGCCTACTCTGGAACTTAAGATCTTAAAATTCAAGAACGTAGCCATGCGTGTGCCTTTGGAATAAACCAGCAACTTGGCACAGATGAAGCACGAAGAGATAGCCGTTGCTACGCCTGTTTTGCAGCAGTGATCAAATATGTAAGCTCCTGTGAAGGTGTTATCTCCTTAATTTCTCTCTCCGCGAGTCTGTTGTTTGTGTACGAGAATGCTATTGATTTTTGAATGTTGACTTTGTATCCAGCTACACTGTTGAATTTGCTTATTAACTCTAGTAGTCTTTTGATGGAATTTTGGGGACTTCTGTGTAGAATATCATGTCATCTGCAAACAATGATAACTTCTTTTCCTATCCTTATCCTCTTATTTCTCTCTCTTGTCTAATTGCTCTGGATTACGGATCGGGTTTCCAGTACTGTATTGAATAGGAGTGGTGATAAGTGATAGTGGACATCCTTGTCTTGTTCCTGATTTTAATGAAAACTTTCAGTTTTTGCCCATTTAGTATGACTCTGGTTGTTGGTTTGTCATAGATGCCTTTTATCAGATTGAGGTAGAGACAGTCTATTGCAATTTTCTGTAGAGTTTTATCATGAGTAAGTGTTGGACTTTATCAGAAGCTTTTTATGCATCTATTGAGATGATTATGTGATTTTTGTCTTTGGCTCTGTTGATGTGGTGTATTATAGTTACTGATTTGCATATGTTGAACCACCCCTGCATTCCTGGGATAAATCCCACTTGATCTTGATGTATAATTTTGATGATTTGCTGCATTCTATTGTTAACTTCCTACTATTCTTTTCAAATTCTGTACCATTTTTATCCTTTTTCTGTTTTACTTTTAAAAAAATAAATAAACGTACAAGCACTGATAGCCTTGACCAGGGCCAGTGATTGATTTTTGCTGGCTTATCACCTCTACCTCCAAACATCCTTTCAGTGGCTTTGGAGAGGAGCTGCTGTCAGTGTGGCTGTAGGCCAGTGGTGTGTGTGTTAGCAAGGTACTTAGGAAAAGCGTAGCTGTGTGATCTCAGCATTCTTGGTGCAGGTCCAGCTGAGAAATCTGTGATACCTGTGATACCTGGGCCTCCATCCTCCCCTCAGATGTTCGTTTGACTGGTGGGAGTGGAACCCAGGCACTGTTCTATGGATTCTCCACGCTCCTGTGCTTAGTCCTAAGGAAAACAGAGCCCGGATGCCACTGGTCTAGTGTCCTTCCTCAGCTCCAGCTCCTACTGCTTGGCTGCATCTGCTGAACCGCTGCTTCCACATTATATAAAGCATGGGATGGTTGGCTAGGTGTTTTTCTGAAATATTCAGACATATTGTAAGTAATTATTATCTCTACAGAAAGCTTAGTTACAACCACGGGATAGCCTGCTAGCTTAAAGAGTATTTTAAAGAAGTTTTAAACATAGCTTTTACTACTATTCACCTCCTTTTTGAGGTAACATTTTGTTGATTTTTCTTCTGATAAAAATAATGCTTTTGAAGAATATTGGGAAAAGACAGCTATCCAGAGATGATCACTCTTACCATTTTGACTGATCACTGAAAAACCTTTCCATAGTGAGTCTGGGAGGTGAAAACCCTAGTCTGTCAGTCTGTTTCCATGTTGCTGCTATTGCTGCACTGAAGCACCCGAGGCAGGCTTGTTTTGTAAGGAAAAGAGATGTATTTAACTCACAGTTCTAGGGGTTCCAAGCCCTTGTGCATACAGCAGCTCAGCTCTGGGGAGAACCTCCTGGCATGTGGTACTGTGTTGTGGCAGATTCCATCATGGTGGAGTGTTTGGGGGAAAAATTTTCCATCCCCAAACAGGAAGCCAGAGCGATTCCAGGGTCAGGTTTGCACTTACAGCAGGGTGCTCTTTTGAGAACTCCTAAGGGTCTCACACCTGGGCTCTGCCCTCAAAGGTCCACCCCACCTCCAACACCACTGCACCAAGGACCAAGCTCCCAACACACAAAACCATGGGGGATGAATTTCAACCACAGTCAACCCACAGCCCCAGGCTCACTCTGCAGCCCATCTAGGATTGGTTGTTGGCCTTCTCCAGTGATCTGGCTTCTGGTGACTGCCCACATCTAGTCCCTGAATGACCGTCCTACTCTGGGCACGTAGCCTCATTTACCTCCTCTTCCGTGCCAGGCCAGAGACTGGTGGATGTCAAGGGGCAGCCTGGCTTTCTAATTTTTTACAATATATTAAGCTTTTACCCAGACAAGTTTTCTCTGCTTTCATTTTAGATAGGCAAGTTAAGGGCTTCAAACTAATTTCATTGTGAAAACTCAGTAATTAAAAACATTATCAACACAGGAAGTAAAGGCAGGCTTGCTGTGATTAAACCTTACACACACACACACACACACACACACACACACAGAAGCCCAGAAGAGCCTATAAAAATACTTATGATGAACTATATAGTTCAGCTTTTCAATTTTTCTTCAAGTTTATTTTTGGCTGTAGGGTTTTGAGTTAATCCTCATTGAATTGGAAATAGTTGGATTTGAAATTTGAAAGAGCTATTTATTGGCTTCCTTAGTTGCCCATTGGAGAAAAATGAATATAAATGGAATGTCACACCTGTAGCTATTCATTTCTTGTACATTGTGTTGGAAATTCATTCCTGATAATCAAAACAGGAGCACAGAGCTGCACTGAGGGGCCACCAGTTTACCTACTGAGTCACCGTCAAGACCAAAGAGGACATAGCAGCTGAGCATGTGTCCTAAAACTTCCCTTACAGAGTATTCAAGGCATGATTAGCGAGCCCTTTGCCTGTTCCTGGCTCGGGATAAAGTGCTCCAGATCTGGAGTCCTCTTCCCTCCACCCTCGGAGAACTCAAGGGGCACTGTTTCTAAGCACATCGTTTATATGCCAGTGGCATCCTCTAAGAACGTTCTTTGTCACTGCCATCCGTCATTAACCTGAAGATGAAGTTGATGCGTTATAGTTGAAACAAAGTAATGATACACTTGGCCCCCACCTGTACTGAAGGATGAACACATTAAACTGTTGTTCTGCTGTCACAGTGTAGCAAGGTCCAGGCGTCAGGAGGGCTCCCCGATTTCTCTTTATGAATCATGATCCGTGCTTCCATGACCACTTAATTAGTTGCAGGATATCAAAGACACCATGATAAAGAACTGTAGAAAGACCAAAGTGTATTAATTTGGTTGGGGAAGCATTAAGTAAATCAGACAATATTAGGATTTTAAAAAGTAATTTACCGACTTAGCTTGGTAAGGCGTGCTTATGATCTCAGTATTCTGGGAGGCTGAGGCAAGAAAGTGGAAAATTGGAACCCAGCCTGGCCCACCTAGCAATTTAGTAAGATGTATATCAAAATTTAAAAAAGAAAAGAAAGGCTAGGAATGTAACTCAGTGCACAGGGCCTGGTTTCAATCCAGAGATCTTTCCAGTAAAGATCAAGAAGGAAGCACTGTAGTTGACCAGTCAAGCCATCCTGTGCAGGGGCAGTTGAAAGGTCCTAGCCTGTGTTCATTGGTGTCCAGTGCCGTTGGCCTCAAAGCCACCAAGTGTGGAGGTGTCAGATTGACCTCGATCTGGTTTTACAAGACGTCACTAGAATTGTGACTTGGGGCACATTTAGGTCAAAAGAGGCTGCTCTATTAAGTCATTCATTTAAATATTTATTTACCATCAGTCAGGTGGTCATGATTGCATCATAAGACTTTATAAGAAATATAAACAATAGAATGCCAGGAATTTTCCCATTTATTTGATTTATTCTGAGCTTTAGCTATGCAAGTAACTTTTTCATATTTCTTCATTGATCTGATGAGATGTTATTCACGCAGAGAAAGGCATCAGGGCTCAACACCTGAAACTTTTTTAAAGCCAAGACCCAGGGTGCTTCCTTCCCAGGGTCCCAGGAAGGTCGTCTTTCCCCCTTTGTGTCTTTCTCATGCTTGCTTCTTGTCCGTGTGGTGGCAAGTTCAGGAGGGCTGCAGGAGCTTCCTCATAGGAGCGGACCAGAGAGAAAAAGGCCTGGAGACCAGCTCGTAGAGAAGTTGCCGGGCACAGGTCCTCCGTGCCTGCAGCATTTCAAGCCGGCCACCTTTGAGCTGTGTCTGTCCTCCTCCCTGAGGTGTGGACACCACCCAGGGCCCCAAACCCTGATTCTCAGCCACAGATCCTCAGCTCACAGATGGTCTGTTGCCCCCATAAAGGTAAAAGCAAATCAGAATTTTTAATCGTGACCTTTTCTGTGATTTTTAAAGTCAGTGATTCTGTGAGACAGATCCATTTCCAAAGGAGCCAGCGTGCTCTTCTTCCTGGGCGGGTGGCGGGCGAGGACTGTGCAGCGTCTGTTTCAATTTATTCCTGTGCACTTCACGCTACATTTCTCACAGATGCAGAGTCAGATGTAGGGTAATAGAAAAATATGCTCCTGAAGGAAGGTGCCAGAGTTATCTCTTTGATTTGAAGTTCTTCCCTGCATGGAAATGGGCTGGGAACACAAAGGGAGCAAGCTCCTCTCCTCTCCTCTTTTGCTTTTTCCAAAAGGAGGTAGATGCTCACTGGGGACTCTGAACAGCACAGGTGGACAGTGGCAGCTGGAGCATCCTGAACCTGATGCCTCAGTCTCAGGTCCTCCAACAACCTCGCATTTTAGCTGATTAGGACGGCAGCTCCACTAGTATGAACCCCAGGCCCCCCATCACAGGAAGTTAGGGATCGTTGAGGATCTGGAAGCAGTTGGTACTGTTTGTCTTTTCTCTGAAAGCAACAGTGTTCATCCATTTCTTTGTTTTCCAGGAATTAAATGGCAGCCTGGGCTGGGGATTTAGCTCAGTGGCATAAGTGCCTGCTTGGCAAGCACAAGGTTGTGAGTTCAATCCCCAGCAATAAATACATAAATAAATAAATGGCAGCCTGTGAAAAGAATCCCGAGGCTTCTTGCTAGATTCAAAAAGTCTTTTCTCCAGCAAAGGAGCTAGGGCTGTAATGCTTAAATAAACATTTAAAGATCCGTAAATGGTGAGGAAAATAGTCTTTGAAGCGAAATATAATTTCATAGATGTTTGCCTTTACCGTTTACCTCACGTTAAGGGTTTTAACGTAGCATTGGCAGTGTGGAATTCCAGACGGTCACAGAATACTGTGGCTCAGGCAAACCATTCTGTCCAGACGGAACAAGGAGGCCAGGAGATATTGTGTGTCACCAGTGCACCAATGCGAGTGGCGGGAAGGGCGACAGAAGCTTAGACCTGCATTGCTCCTAAGGGACTGTCCCCATCCGGCGGGGACCCTGTCTGCATCACAAGGGATGTGCCTAAGAGAGCCTAAGGCGGGGTGGTTCTCAGGTGCCACCCCTATTAACTGAAAAGTAATAACATCACAAAAGTTTAGGAGAGATTATTTCTACTGAAGATTCAGTGCGTCTGAGACACTCCCTTTTTCCTCTAGGGAATCATACAGGCAGCACTTGATAAGAGTTCCTTAGAGTTGAGTGAAGAAGCAAATCTGCTGTATTAGAATTCTGCTGTACACGAGGAGGGCATAATGACGGTTTCATGCTTACAAAGAATGACACGGGTAACAGAAAACAGAGTGGTTTATTCACTCATTCCTTCCTGGATGCTTTACTCAGCCCAACAGAAGGGCTGAGTGCTTTACAGTAATGCATCTCATTGATATCTGAAATTCCATTCTGATTTAATTTTTTGCTTAGAAACTCAAGAATACTGTTAAGGGGTTGCCGCTGGCTAGGAGAAATGAACTCTTCGTCAGTTTGGAACTCAATTTCAGGAATACTAATGAATTGCTATAAGCACATCTATCAGGAAACAGAATTCAAACATCCGTGTTAACTCCTGGGGGAGGAAAACCAGGTGTTTTCTGGAAGTTTTCAATCCTAGGAATAACTCTTTAGGCACCTCTGCCGTATACCCAGCAATACATTATAAAATGCCAGGCAAAGTGACAAAATAGGTGACTTGTGGGGAAAACTGCTTGTCCTGGGTGAGAGGTCATGCTTTCTAAGTCTAACCCGGGGCATGGCAGGATTCCTGTGTCGCCAGCTTAGCACCAACAGGACTTTTGTGTAGACCATGTAATAGTTTTAGTAGCACCTATGCAGCTTCCCAATAATAGTAGCAGGTATAGATGTGTTAAAATTTCACCAGGACTTGGACTTCCTACCAGTTTTGTGGTTTAGATCTAAAGTGTGTCCCCTCCCCAAATCTTATGTATTGAGATCTGGAGCCTTGGGGAGGGGATTGGGTTTTGGGCATTCTGTGTTCATCAGTGGGTTTATCTGTGGATGAGTTCATAGCTAAAGGAGCTGATAGGAGCATGGAGGGGTTGTCCCTAGAGCTGGCATCAGGAGGGCATCATTTCTCCTCGGCCCCTCCCATCTCTCTGTGTTTCCTGGCTGCTGTTAGGTGAGCATCTGTCTTCCCTATGTCCTTTTGTCCCAGAGGTGGGAAAGTGGCTAATATACGTGCCAAGCAACCATGGAGGTGCAGGTGCCATTCACCCCTGAGTGAGGCGCTCCATGAGTCTGAAAGCACATTGTCTACTCCAGGCTAAAGCTCTTTATGTGAGTTTGTGACAGATTTGCTTTTCTCTGGAGGCTGGAGCTGTCACTAAACCTGCAGGAACACATCTATCAGAGATGCAGGCAGCCATTGCTTTTGACCAGATTTGATGATTTCGAAAGGTGGTGCTACCAGGGTGGGGCAGCTCCTGACTTTCTCTGACAGAGGTGATGGAGCAACCACTGCACAGGGATGGAGTTTGAAGTGCACTGTTCAATGGCTGGAGCCGCCCTGCCCGGGAGGCCTGGAAGAACCAGGCTGTGTGTTCCCCTCTAGGGACCCTGTGTGCAAGGATACCTGACAGGTGTAAGAGGCTGGCTTTGCCCTCCGCCTCTGTCCACTTCCCCCTCTGAAGCTGCAGTCAGATCCGATCCTCATCAAATGGGTCCCACTCCCTGCATCCCTCCATGGGCCTGGCCCTGGTACGTCCTGTTGCCTGGGCTGTCCCTGGTCTCCCTGTGCCCGCCCTTGCCCCTCCTCTCAAAAGCCAGAGGGATCTTCTAAAACCATCCCTAAGATCTTTCCTCTTCTTAAATTTCTCCATTGCATTTAAAATAAAATCCACCTTCACACATGAGCTTACAGAGACGCATGGGCTCTGACCAAAGATTGATTCTTGGTATTTCAGAAAATCTAGGGAGCTTTCTGTCTTAGTACTCAGCGCCAGTAGGATTTGGAACTATGAATACTGTGTATCTTATTGGGGTGGATACTTATGTAATAATCACCCACACGTGGGCTGGGGACTGAGCTCAGCGGCATAAGTGTTTGCCTTGCAAGCACACAGTCACGAGTTCAATCCCCAGTTACCCCCCCAAATCACCCATCCTATCTATCTATCATCACCTTTCTAATCTTTCAAACTGCATTTATTAATTTTTCTCCTCACCCATAGATTTAAATCCTTTTGAATTTGAGGGGGAAGAAAAAGCTAACAGCTTGCTAAAAATAAGCCAGATTTTTCCAACCTACTGGGTAAGTTTTTCCAACCTTTTTATGTTACTTGAATAATATTTTAGCAACTACATAAAACTTTAGTAGGCTCAACTAGTTCTTGAGACCTGGACTAGCCTGGCTTGTGCAGTAGGAGAAGAGGCTGGCTTTCTTTTCTTACTAGAGTGCTGATGATTGCCTGCCTTTGTGAGTTTGGATATAGTAGGATCAGGTGGCATGTATCTTCACTTACTTTAGGGAACAGAATTTCCTCTAGCCAGTGTTCTGGCTCTCGGGAGGCCTAGAATTTTGGAATTTGAGAGAACAGAAAGGTAAACCAAATTCCTCTGAGGTCACAGAGCAGTGACATCACAGGCCCAGAGCCCAGGCCCCTGGCTAGTCCAGACCCTCTGTCCCGTCTTGATGCCACCCTGTCACAATGCCACCTTGCACGTTAGTGTGTGCCTGAGATCCATTTCATTTTTCTGGAATAGTCTGTGACTTTTACTTTACTTAAGATATAAAATGAATCACTTGAAACTGAAGGCTAGTGATAGCTTTTCCATGAGAAGAGTATTTCCTGTGGAAACCTTTCTTGTCCTGGTAGATTGGTTGCAATTTGTTTCTCTGGGACAGGCCTGGGCCCGGAGTCCAGATCACCCCTAATTATTCTCTGAAAATGCCCATTTCTTAAAGCAGAGAGCTGTGTCCTTTTAGCTTTTTGCATTGGCCTTGGATAGTTTTTAAATTTCTATCACTGAACCCTTGCTGTGCAGTCCGGCTAGGCTGTCTTCTCCATACTGATGGATACTGCTCATCCTCTGAGCATTCACAGTGGTCACTGGTAAAACCATTTTGGCGTTATGATCTCATTGGCATCAAAATTCCAACTTTCTGCTTTTCGTACCATCTTAAAAAGTCACCAGGCCAAAGCCGGGTGTGGTGGCTCACGTCTGTAATCCCAGCACTCAGGAGGCTGAGGCAGGAGGATTGTTGTGAGTTCGAGACCAACCTGGGCTACAAAGTGAGCTCAAGGCCAGCCTGGACTATATAGCAAGACCCTGTCTCAAAAAAAGACAAAAAAAAAAAAAAAGTCACCAGGCCCAGACCTGCTGTATTGGCTTGCTGCACTTAGACTTAATATGGCCAAAAAGCTTATTAAAAAAAAAAAAAAAGAAGAAAGAAAACAAAGTGTCACTATTGTTCCTACCCTAAGTCTCAAACAGTACCTCGACTCTTCATTGCAAACTCTTCTTGAAGGTACTTAATGAGCAGCTCCGAACCCGTTTGTCCTTTGAGCAGCGACTGGCCCTTCCATCACAGTCCCTGGGGCTGCCCAGGTGATCTCTGGGGAGCAGACCCAGTCTATGCAGTGAAGGCACGCAGCCTTGGGGGGCTGGCCTCTCACTCTCACCCTCAACAGCCGCCCCGCACTGCTCAGGTCCCAGCCACAGCAGACCAAGTGCCCTCTCTCAAGTAAGTGTGTGTCTGTGGGCGCTCAGCGGTTCTGCTTTTCCTTGAGTGGTGGGCAGGCCCCGGCCTGAACTTGCTTCTGACTTTTTAAGCACAACTCAAGGCATAAAATGGGTGGGAGCTGGGACTGAGGAGAAAGGCAGGGTTCTGAGCGGAGCACAGATAACTGGAGTCCACCTCTTGGAGTGGGGAAAATGAAAAGCAGGGCATGGGCTGGGGGCGATTGGAGGAGCACGGATTTGGATGAAAAGATGTTTGGTTCTAGGCGACTCTGAGATAGATACCCAGGGAGCCCTGGGAACCAAAGTAGAGGAGGTTCCCAAGGAAGAAGGCTTGATGAGTGAGAAGATTGCCCAGTGACTGCCAGATTCGGGCAGTGGAGGACGGCAGGGCAGATGGAAGCAAGAGTGGACTGTCTTGGTTCTTGGTGGAGGAAGAAGGAAAATCGGGCATCTCACACTCAGGGAGAGTTGAGAGAACTGACCTTTGGGTCCGCTTGATTCCTGGGGAAGCCACTGGTGGCCCTAGCAAGGTCTACAAGAAAAATGGGGAATATTCTGAAGAACTAGTAAGATGGAGGATGTCCAGACAGAACAAGATGACTCTAGAAGCTTGGCTGTCAAGGAAGCGAGAGGGCTGGGTGGGCTTGGATGGCACATGGCATGCGAACCCATTCTCATTTTGTTTTGTTTCGTTTTGTGTCAGGTAGACATCTTGGGGCATTTCAGATATGCAAATGAAAAGAATCCAGTGGAAGGCGTAGGGATTTTTCTGTCTTATGTGTGATGGTTTTTAGAAGACTGGTAAATAGTGTTTTCGTAGTTTTAGGTTCATCTGATGAACTTCTACAGACCTCCTTGTTCCTCCTCTATTAATTTATAGTCAAAATATAAAAGGGGGAAGTCAATTTTTAAAGTGTATCTGTTCCCATGTCCTTGTAGGCAGGTAAATGGTATGAAGGTATTCTTTTATGAATTGTTCTGTCATTCCATAAGAAAGCTATCAATGACAAAAATGTGTAATAAGCACCTTATTTCACTAGGTCTTCAGTTTACATCTTCTAATAAAAGTCCACTGAACTTTTACCTCAGCAAGAGAGGTAAATCTGAGTACAGAAATTCATGTAGGCATCATTTAGTCAGGAGGTAAGGAGCACTTTGTGATGCTGTTTCTGGAAGTGGAGAAGGTAAATACAAATTGAGGTGTATTGTTTTGGCTTTTTCTTCCTCCTTTGGAATAAAAATTTAGGGCTGAAAGGGAACACAGCTTGAAATGCATGCCAGTGACCAGCATTTTATGAGCAAATTGGATTGGGAATTGTGCATCTGATTTCATTAGCACCTGCGAAAAGCCCTCTTTGAAGCTGCTTACCATTTCTCTGGGTAGTCATTTAATAAATGTATTCCTGAAGAGGCAAATTGAAATACAACTGATGTTTCTTTAAAAGTAAGGCATTCCTCTTGCATCAGGCTGGCAGACTTAGGGACAGCCTCCCCTCCCTAGGATTTGGGGTTTACAGGAACTGGACCATTTTAGCCTAAGCACATCATAAACAGTAGGGTAAATTTAAAGCTCAGAGGGCACAGGTTTAAATCAAAGCTCAGCATTTTGTGTTGCTGTTTGAGATTGTAATTTGCTTCTAATAACCCAAATAATCAGCTATGAATTAGGTCAAGGTAAACGAATCCAAAGATAAGGGAACCTGGGAAATAGTCCTTGGTGAGTTCAAAAGGAAAAGGTGTGATTCTGAATGGCAAGAGTCGGCCAAAAAAGCAAGGGATGAATATAAGCAAAACAAAAACCAAAGCAATGTGAATATCCTGAAGACCTAGTTTAGAAAATATTTTAGCATTTAGGTACTGGTGAAGGATCACACTTATAAAGTCAGTGAAATGAGTTAAAATTAGAAATGCTACATTTAGGTGTTCAGTTTTAATCATTTGCCATGTAAAGCATCAGTTTGTTGCTTGCTTGTATTGGCACATAGGTAGGGGAGTATTAACGATTTTTAAATTGAATTTTCTGATCTAGACCATTGATACTGGTTTATATTTCTTTGGTACAATATGAACTTATGACCTTGCAGATACATGGAATTGGATATCGATTCTAGTGAGATTCAAGAATTAAAAAGCCTTCCATTTTAAAGGATCGTTGCTTTATAGTCTCTCAGTAGTCATGAAAGTTTTTAAAAAACATTTATCAAAGATAGCAATAATTTTCATTTATTATATTACTCCTAGAGCAAAAAGCAATATGCCAAAGAAATATCTGGCAAGGGCGTAGGGTTATATTTTGGTGATTGACGTTCTGTGATTCATATGGTGTTATGACAGGTAAGGCATTATGAAGAATGTTCATAGGTAAAATTAATGGTAGGTTATTTTATTATTGAATAGCTGATAGGTGGGTGTTGGACTCCATCCATTTTGCGTTTTCCATCTGTGTGTAGCTGGCTTTCTGTCTTGGAATTAAAGACAAAGGCAAGTGCAAAATGGTTTCATGACTAGAATAACAACATCAACGTCAAGATTGGGACTCCTTTATTCATTTCTGCCTTTTATCTAATGTTTCTTAGGTCCTGGGACTAAGTGTGCTTTAGAGAGATGTCTGTTTTAATTCGGTAACATTTTAACTTAAAGTTTAGATACATACTCATAGAAGGTGTAGCTCTGTCAACTACATTTTTTAAAAACATGTGTTTCAAGAGTAATAAAGTACTTTCAAGAAGCTATGAAAGGGGTGGCAGATTCATTGGCTCAGATGGGAAGATCTTAGGGTTTCTCCTCTACCCACCCCTGTCCATCCTGGGCATCTATCACTGCATTGGCAGGGAGGGACCTTTGTCACCTCGCTTTTGACCAGAGACTCTTGTTTCATAGAAAAAGAAGCAGGAGACTAAAATAATTATTATTCACCCAACTTCATACATGAGACCTATTTTCTGCTAGTTATTTTCATGTATTATGCTCATAAATTACCTACATAGATTTTGGATGAAATAAATGGAAACATTTAGAGTTTGAAATAAGATTCTAGCTTTTTATTTCTGTAACTGTTTTGACATCTGGTTATTAAATTACATCTGCGATTTTGCTGAACCATTCATAATAGTAGTAACAGAGAATCGTGACAAGATATTCATAAAACATAGTAAGAAGACCTTGATAATATCCTAAATCATTTGAATGATAAAATAATTTATATGCAAGAACTGCCTGGCTGTAGGGAAAAAGTGAGCATTTTTTAAAAAATGTTTTTTCTAGTAGTCATTTATGTTTTACTTTTTATACTCATAATTTAATGACTTATTTTAATAGAGATCCTAGGTGAAACATCACCTTTTCTTTTTAATTTTTTTTAAGACTTTCATTTTACTGGTAAACGTATTAGACTGAAAAGACCAATAGCATTTTCATTGGACTGAGTTAGTATTAATTATGTTCTGATTTTTCAATTGGATAGGTAGTCATGTTACCTTTTCATATTACGTATACCTTTGCATATGTATATTATACTACATGCATATGCATGTGTACTTGTACTATTTGTATAAATTTCTACCTTTTAGGTCTTCAGACATTTTTAAATTGATGTTCTTGGCTATAAAACAGAAATACCTATTTTTTACACACTTAAGAGATTGTTACAAAGTTAAAACTGTGAAAGAGATACTGCACTTTTAAATGCAAATGTATAATAACAAATGAGGTTGGCTTTGCAATGTATTCATCAAACAGTTACAGAGATTTTCCTGTACTGTGTTGGTCTTGGGTATATTGGGGTATAAACAGACATGGTTTTCACCCTGGGATATAGGCAGCGGGTCAGATGAACAGGGGGGATATCACAAAATCTGACAGTCACAGGAAGGAAAGCTGAAGAGCTGTGTGGCCAGGGCAGGGCTCTGGGCAGCCCTTGGAGGAGTGTGGAGCCTGCTGCTTAAGAGCAGAGGGAACAGCTCTGTCACCCCCTCTCACAGACCTGGAGGCGGAGACTGGTGTGGTTTAGGCCCTGGATGGAGACACTGGTGCTGGAGCTTGGGAGCAGGGCCTCAGGGCGGGACTCACTCCTGGAGGCTGCAGGAGGGTAGGGCGGGATCTTACTCCAAGTGCATTGGGAAGCTGCTGGAGGAAAGTAAGAAAAAGGAGAAAGCTGGGTGATGTCTGGCTTGACGGGACACTGCCAGTGACTGCATGAGGGTGGTGCAGAGACAAGGGCCAGGCTTGGGGAAAAGTCTCCAGGGCTTTGGGGGCCGGGGAGCCTTAACTGGATGCCCGAAACCAGGGTCTGAACTAGGGAGAAGACAGGTGGCCACAGTGTCTCAGGATTGGGACCCCAGGAGAGTGTGTGAGGGGAGACAAGAGGAAAAGAAGAGAGGCCGGCCCAGACCGGATTTTCTGCAGTTTGACAGCCAGTAGAGGATGGGTGGAGGAGGAGTGTGTAAAATATGAAAGGTGGTTAAAACATATGGCGAATGTTTAAATTTTTAAAAAACTATAATAAAAAAACACGTTGCCATGAATTCCCCTCAGAGCCCTCCTCTTGCCTTGAACACCTCATCGCAGCATCCCGGCCTTCTTCCGCAGCAGTTCGGGAAGTCTTCTTTCATGAGGGTCTTTCTGAGGGATGATAAGGAAGAAAAGCCAAAAAACAGTGAATGCCGCTGCCAGGCTCCACCTGTGGAAAGCCAGGCTGCTGAAATCCTGCGTGCATCCTCACATGCGTGCATCCTAACCGGCCCTGTGTGACTTCTGGCCCTTCCCCAAAGTCAGAATGACCAGGAAAGGGAAGCACTTTGAGCTGATTCAGAGCATCAAGTGCAGTAAATCAGTCACTCAGGATGGCTTCCAGGACTGCTTCAGGACACGCAAAAGCACAGGGCGTTAGGTGTGTTCACAGGGATGGCTTTGAGGGGTGTCCACGGCCGTGTGACTTTCACTGGAGCAGTTTCCTCACAATGTGAACATGGACCATACTTTCTGAATGAGAAGGAGTGACGGGAGAGCTTGGCAGCCAGCTGGCGAGTGAGGTGTGTTCTGAATCCCAGGCAGGGAAGGAGGTGAGCTGACGGCACACTCTCATACCTGAGCTGAGCTATCTGGGCGTCTAAGGACAGAAAGGTGGGGGTGACATGTGTTGAGCTGGCATGCGGAGTTGGCCTCACAGAGTCGGGGATGGCAGAGAAGTGAGGAAGATATTAGGGTCCACCATCTTTTCAGTGTCTTTTTTAAAATTTTTATTTAAAGAAAGACTAAACAAAACAGAAAATGGGTAGAAATAATACATACGTTCAGAAAAAAAATAAACAGTAAGAAATCACTAGTTAATATTTACATACTGTCCTTTTACAAATAGTTGTTCGAGATACAAAAGTGGAACATATAACGTGGGAATTCAAACAGCGAGACTGCAAACAGTTCTGTTCAACTATCCAACAAAAACTTAGAAATATGGTTATTAATCCTATATACTTAAATATACATGCAGTTATCCATATCTTCAATTATGTTGAGATTGAACAAACCCAAGCAGTCTAATATCACTCTGAACAAAGAATAATACTATTCTGGGTGTCACATTATGACACTCCAGGATCAGCACTGGGTACTTTAGTGTGTCTTTTTTTCATAGAACCTGTTCATTTCGTCATATGTCATAAGATCAGTTCTCATAAACTGTTTATAGATTCTACACATGCATGAGTCTTGACATGTATTTCTATACTTTCTATATTAGAGGGAGAAACAAAATAAAGCATGACAAAACAAAACATTCCTATAAACATATGAAATGAAAAAGACATACAAGACCATTGTACAAGGAATTCTACCATAGTTCCTGTGTCGTCTCTTGTTATCTTCAATAGAATTGGCTATATCATCAGACATAGTATAATTGAATATATCGGTATATAACAGTATTAATAAAAACATAACTTTGTATACAGTATACAACTTCAAAAGTAGGTAGTTATCAAACCAGAATGTATATTGTAGAGTCTTGTCATCTTTAGTGTAGTTGCCTATACTCTCAGATTTGATACTGTCAATCATATCAGTTTTGAATAAAATTTGTTGATACCAAACAGCGAACAAACAAACCAGATTTAACTAAGATCAGTCATGATAAAACAGTATAAGTCATACAGGGCTTCAGATTAAGTTAATAGGAAATTAAAGATGATTCCTGTGCTATATCCTGATGTTTTGGGGATATTTGTCTGTGCTCTCCAATCTAATGCAAGTAGATAAACTGGGACAGATCTATCAAAAAATCTAAGCAGAGTGGTGCAAGTAATGTGGGTTTTAAATCCTGATGCACTATTAACAATATCTTCTGCAATCTTTTTTAAGATTCTCTCTCCCCTTTCACTTCCCCAGGGTACACTGTGCATTTAAATTGGCTGGGGACAACTTGCTATTTACCTAAGTGGTCCTGAACCTTCTCTCTCCTGGACTTGATCTCTCATTGTACTCCTTTACCTATTAAAGCCTGTCTTTCCAACCTATCCACAAATGCATGTCTAGTTGCCCCTATTACTCTCTGGTTCTCTGTCACATAGAGCAGTGTTTTCTCATATTTGATTTTCAGTCCATGTACTCTTTTTCATGTTAATTATATTTCCTATATATAGCATCTCAGTGGACTCTGCCTCCTGATCTATTCCACGTGTGATTCTTTTTTTAAATTTAGTGTATCAAGGCCATCTATATTAGAGATTATAACCAACCTTCTCTGCTCATTTCTGTTATGCTCTTT
This sequence comes from Cavia porcellus, assembly GCF_034190915.1. NCBI lineage: Eukaryota > Metazoa > Chordata > Mammalia > Rodentia > Caviidae > Cavia > Cavia porcellus. The sequence goes on along the minus strand of NW_026947503.1, from coordinate 63,554,198 downwards.
TTTTGCCATTAATTGTCTGCTTGTCTTCTTCATTCTATTTTCTGCTCCATTCATTGAGGCCTCTCTGCCACTGTTCCTGGAATCCTAGTACTTTTCTCGCTCTCTAGAATGCCCTGCAGGATTCTCTGTAGAGTTGGATTAGTGGTTGCTAATTTCCCAAGTTCCTCTTTGTCTTGGAAGCATCTTGTTTCTCCATTAATTTCTAGAGACAGTTTATCAAGGTATATCAGTCTGGGCTGGAGGTTATTTTCTTTCTGGGCTTGGAATATTTTGCTCCAGGCTCTTCTTGACTTGATGGTTTGTGTCGAGAAGTCTGCCATGATTCTGATGGGCCTTCCTTTATAGGTTATCTGTTTCTTGTCTCTAACAGCTTTTAATATTCTGGTTTTATATTCAATTTCTGGAATCTTGATTATTATATGCCTGGGTGTAGCTCTGTTTTGGCTGTAGGTGGCTGGAGTTCTGTATGCCTCATACATCAGAATATCATTTCCTTTTCCTATGTTTAGGAAGTTTTCCTTAATTATTTCTGTGAATAGCCTTTGTATTTCCTTTGTTTGTACCCGGCTTCTTCATTCACATTCTTTATTCTCAAGTTGTAGATCCTCTTGTTGTCTTCTAGTCTTTGTATTGTTACTGCTTGTTTCCTTGTTATTTTTAAACATTTTTTCTTTCATAATCACACATTGCAAAACTGTCCTCCAGTTTGGATAATCTATCCTTCGTTTCTTTCAAGCAGATTTGCCATCTTTCCATAGAATTTTTAATTTCCAGTAATCTCTTTGAATCTGCTTCATATATTCTATATTTTGTTTATATTCTTGATCAAATGGTTCTCTCCTTTGTTTGAGTTCCTCCCTTGTTCTGTCTGTGTCTGCTTGAGGATTTCTCAGCATCTCTTTTATTAATCTTACTATATCTTGCTTAACTTGGCAAAATATTTCACTTTTGAACTCATCTATGAGGTCTCAAAGATATCTTTTTATGTCCACTGGTGCCGTGTCTGATATTGCTTGTTTGCTGTTCTCATTCTCCTTTGTATTTACCTGTCCCGGGTCAGTATTCTCAGGGTTGGGACTTGGGGACTTTTTGTTGTTGCTTCCTCTTCCCATCTTTTTTGTTTCTTCCAGGAAGCCCCAGTTTCTTTCTTTGTTGGTTACAATTCTCCTTGAAGCACGCTGGCTAGATGACTCTTCCCACTGCAGGGTGTTAGTGAGTTGCAAACAGGGGCAGCGTAGTCTGGCCCCTTCCCTCCAGATCAGTCAAGCTGCTGAGGCCTGCACTGGGTTAGTGTGTGCTACCACCATAGAGACTTGATTTCAGATAACCTATAGGGTATCAGCCAGGTCACGTGACCCAGGCCTAGCTCACTCCACCAATCCCATTTGGGAAGGGAACAACTGACTGAAGTCACTGCTTCCCCTTGTACTTGCCAGTCCTGTCTGGTCCCAGAATGTCATCCGCTGGGGCCCCCCTTTCTGTGGAATGGCTCCATTCCCATCACTCACCACAGGTGGATGTAGGCTCCCCGCCAGCTCAGCTCTGTGTTCGGCTGGCCGACCCCCGACCTCAGTGTGACTGCATCTTCAGTGAGTTGAAGCAGTGGGACCTCGGATGGCTCGGCAAGTCTCCCGCTGCAGTGGGAGCACTGAATCTTTAGCTATTCCAATAATAGCACCAGGACTGTATGTTTCATTGGTTCTTCTCACATCCGTTTCTTCTTGGGATGAGAGAATTCATCTCCCTCTGTTCGGGGCTCCCCATGCTGTATTATGTTGAATTCTAAGTTGACTGTCTCAGGGAGCCTGTGTAGCCAGCTGTTATCTATCTGCCATCTTTGCCCATTTTCAGTGTCTTACATCTGGTCCTCAGTATGTGGTGGTCTCAACTGAATATTAAAATTGATCATTCCCCTTCCAAAAACTGCAAGGAAATCAATGCTTACTTTCAGGATTTGCATGAGAGTCCAGCATGAAACATAAGAGGAAAGGAAGAAAATATGTTGGTTTTATTTGGGTTGCGCTCTGGCTATGGGTTTGGGCTTGATATTTACCCATGCTGCCGGCCTCTCTCTGCATGCCCAGTTGCTGTATCTGTTAGTCAACAGGAGGAGGAGTGCAGGACTGAGAACAGTATCCTCAGGAGGAAGCACTGAGGTGGCATTGGTTACTGTTGGTGATATCCTGTACCCTTTGAGTCATTAATCTCCTCCTTCTGTGTGTTGCAGGGGAAGAAATAGAATGACGACTTTGCTATCATTACTGATTGTATTTTGCATAGTTCTATATTCTACCACCACGTGTTCTATTCTCTTCCTTACTAACCTCTTGCTTCTGTGATATTTTCACCATAAAATTAGCATGAGAAAGAGACAGTCTATGGCATTTGTTTTTTGAGATGTTTACCAAGCGTACATAAGATGTGACTTAAAATGTCACCATGTATACTTGGCATCGTAGCTGTCTTAATGCCTGGTACAGAAGTCTGCTTCCAGACACAGCACTATGTCTAATAGTAAGGAAAAAAGCAGCAGCAGGAAGTCAGTTCTTATGGAACAAACCTATTTGGTTTTCACATCAGGGCCTGTGAAACCCGAGGCACGAGGCCCCTCCGGACCAGCACATGGCTGGAAGATGGTGCTTGTAAGTTAGGGGCATTCTAGGAGGCAAGGCTAGCTAAGGAAGATACACTGAGAGCTTCGTGAGAGCTCCTTTGGAGATCTGAGTAAACTCATTTGTAGTGTTTAGGAAAGCAGGAGGAAGCCTGAGAGAAGATGAGAATTAATTTTGAAGGGAGAGGAGGAGGGGGTGCTGCCCAGTGGAGGTGCCCAGCGCTTGCCCAGTGGGAGACAGAGCCCCCACCCTGCCAGAAAGCTCTACTGCAGTTATGGTTCCAAATTCAAAAGGAGAAAAAGAGAATTAGGGGAAATCAGATGCAAGAAGCATTGGTTCCCAGAGGAATCCATAGGTTCAGGAGTGGGAAGATGAGAGGAGGAACAGGAGGGACGTGAGGAATCCATCCATCATTTTTTCTCATGTCCCAGGGATTTATCCATCTGCATGTATGGCAAGTTTACTTTCGTGAAATTAAACACAATTCATTTAATTATTGTGATGTTTTGGAAATGTCGTTTCATAATGATCTGCAGCAGAAACCTAATAGACATCAGGTGTAATCATGACAGCTCGACTTCAGCCGCTGGGTCCCCAGCGAGTCACTGGGTGCTGGGCTCCCCTGGTCCCTAATGGCAGCTGCTGCTGGCTGGTTAGGGCTCTCGCACACGCTCTTGGAAGTCGAGGTCTTTGTACCTGTGACACCAGGCACTGACCTTGTTTTCTGCTTCCAGAACAATCAACCATGACGACCGAATCTGGATCAGACTCAGAATCCAAGCCTGAGCAGGAGGCTGCGCCCCAGGAGGAGGCGGGGGCGCAGGGGGACGCAGTGGTGCAGGGCGAGGAGCCCCCCAGCACGAGCGCGGAGCCCCAGGCACTGGAGCAGTTCGAAGGCGCTGCAGCACACAGCACCCCGGTGCACAGGGAGGTGAGCACCCCAAAGAGGAGGAGGAGGTGGAGGGGCTCCCAGGGCATGTGCCCAGCAGATGTGGATCTCGAGCTGAGGAGCAGCTCAGGGGTCCTGGCCGTCCCAGACAGAGAAAACTGCTGTGATTTTAGGGCATCGCAACCCATGACACTTGGCAGCTTTGCCCGGTCACTCCTTCCTTTGAGGCCTTTAAACTAGCTCCAAAATCTGGGCCAGAGGTGCCTTGGCCTGTCTGGATTCACTGGAAGGGGAGACGGCTTCCTGGCAGCTTTTACTCTGCTTCCGGTCCTGGTTTTCTTTAAATAAGTGTTGGGGATGCTTTTATTTTCCCCAAGCGTCCTCCTGACCCTAGCAGTAACATCTGCTTAGATGATGTTCAAGTGGGTCTCCGCCCCCTGCATGCAGTTTATTTTCAGCTCTATTTTCCATACCTTTCCAGTTGTCAAAAGGACTGGCAGCAGTGGAGCCAGTGCTAAGCATGGGGGAGGCCCCAAACCAGAAAAATTCTGTTTTAAAAATAAAGTTATGGTTTATGCCCAGACTTCCAGTGGGTCCATGTGGAAATTTCTTTGGTCTAAAAACTTCAATCTAGGAATTAGCGTGTTGTAGATTACTAACTTGGATGTGCTGCCAGAACCCGGGGTCCCTGGAATGGTTGATCTCTTAAAGGTTAAAAGTATTTGTGGGGAGCTAGAACTTCTAGGAGATATTAAGAGACATGAAATCCACATAGTAGTGAAAAATCTCTGAAAGTCACGACATGGTGTCATGACCTCCAGTGCTGTGCTTATTGTAACCAGGTTACTTTATTTCTTTTCCCATAGCATCTGCAAGATCTGCCTGTGGGCAGTATTAATAACATTTATTTCTGCTTTATTAATGGTGGCCCTGTTTGATCTCCAGAGTTTTGTGTTGCAATCTGGGGACACCATCCCTGCCTGGCAGACAAACTCTAAAGGTCTGCTGTTGGCATCGTTTTTCTTTTGGCTTTTCTTTTTGTGGCATCATGATGTACTGTTTAATCTTGTTGGTTTTCTTTCACTTAAATTGCGACACTTTTGGCTTTTCTTCATTCTCTTGCCCTTGATTCTAAAAGGAATAAAATCCAAATGAAGGTGCTAAAGAAAGAGACTGCCTGTGTCTGGGCGGCAGTAGGCACACAGTTGGGTGTCTCTGGATGACGAGGCACCTTGAGAAACCCACCGTTGGGCGATTCTGTCAGCTGTGACAGTCACCCATAGGTGCTGACACCTCAATGGTGGGGCCTGCTGCTACACAACTAGATGCCTTACCCACCACTCAGTGTAAACTATAGTGACTTCTCCTAGCACTGCACTGCACAAAACCACATGAGATTAGGTACAAAACAAGAAACAAATGCAATCCAGAGGCAGGATAACCCTGGCCCTATCCCTAAGCATATGAGACTATTGCTTTGGGGACTGATTTATAGCACACTTTCTTAAGTAGCCATTTCTCTAACCTTAAGAAATACAGTCCATTAATACATAAAGCAACAGCATCAGTGTTTATTTTCATTATCAAGGATTATACACTTGACATACATGTATGCATTGTTCTTCTGTACAGCGCACAGCACAGCCACAGATAAGGAGCAGGGCATTGCACTGTGACATTATAATGGCTGTGATGTCGCCAGCACATAAGAATTCTTCAGGTTCATCCCATTATCTTGTGGGACCACCGGCGTTGCATGTGGTTGGTCCAGTGCTGAACCCGAGTGTTGCTGGGTGCTGTGTCACTGTGCTGTGTGTCCTACAGTCAAGTGTCTGAGACCACACAAGGGAAATGCTACTGACCCTCTAAGGGAGAGATGCCTGCCACCCAGGGCAGAGACCGAAGTTGATCCTGGTTCTTCCCAACCTTCACCGGTCACTCTTGGGCTCTCAGGCCTCATGTTGCTCATCTACAAGATGAAGAATGCAGGAAAGATCATTTTTAGGAGTCTTCTGTAGAATTCTGTGCGCATAGGAAAGGAGGCCCGTTGGGCTGCAGGTAAAATGTCCTATGCTTTGGTACACGGTGATTCCTGAAATGCAGGTTTGGCTGAAGTTTTGAGTTCCAGGTCTCTTTAATTTTTGATCTGGAGAGAATTTCCTAGGGTTCAGGGTTCATCTGCAGTGGGAGTAGTGGTACCCACATCCCAGCTGCTAGGAGGGTTATACTGGAATGAGGATTTGCCGAAACGGTTGGTGCTGATGCTTTTTGATTACACTGCATCACGATCTACAACTGACGTGTCAGTGGGGTACTTGGCTCTTCTGGAGCTGGTGAAGTTGCTTTTAACATGTGGTGTTGGAGCCACAGCGGTAGAGTCATCATCCGGACACTCCTAGAAATGAGACTCATCCTATGATGTGATTTAAATTGCTCTGGAGTTGACATTTCAGTAACCCTTACTCTAGAACAGACTCTTATTTAGTATAAGAAAGAAATTTCATGGTTCTGAATGCATAGAAAAAGTTGACTTCAGTTAAAATTTAAGTAAAATATAGCTTCAATTGACCTTGCCTGTAAAGAGGTGACTAAATGTGCTTAAATCTTATATAACTTGCAATGCATCTACGAACAGGCATTATGGTTATTGATCTGTAAGTCCAAGGTTACCAGACCTCTCCTTAATCTACCTCAAGGGCAGCCTTAATCATAGTTCAGTTGATTTCTTCTAGCTCTTATTTTAATGGCTTGATACAGAAAGAGTGCTGGTCGGAAAGGTCGGGCCAAGTTCCCAGGACAGGTTTTCTTTCATTTATTGGCTTGCTTTCACTGAAGCTTGCTTTCCCACCTATACCGGTTTTTGGTTACTCAGTTTTCTCTTGGTTTGCTCTCGTAAGCACAGCAGATTGGTCTTTTATTCATAAGAACCTCCCAAGTCATTATCTAGAGTTCCTGGGTGTGGTAGTGGAGGAAAGAACCGTGAGAGCCTGTGGATGGAAGTGGAACAAGCAGAAATGTATAACTGAAATCCAAAATGAATACACCAAATAAGACTTTGTTTTATAAAGTTGCAGTGACTAGTAGAAAAGAATAGCTGAAATAATAAACCATGAGTACTGTCTTTACTTAAAAGCCCAGGAATCTTTTAGCACCAGGTGGATAGTGTGCTGTGGTCTAGGAATAAATGTCGTGTTTCTTCTGATTTAGTGTGTCTCGCTGTGGACTGTCGGTGCCTATTTTCACACGAGCAGGAAAGGTAGTCCGGCCATGGGGGATTTACAGTAGGAGTCCTGGAGACTGGTCCAGAGGGGCCTCTGAAGTTTTGAGTTTGCGCTGGACCAGGCTCTTGAAATTCAAAAGCAGATTAAAGCTTTTGGACAGATCTGATCTGTTCTGTTACTAGCTCATTACCATGAAGAGAAGCAGACTGGAGGAATTACTTTGTGATGAATTTCAGCGCTACCGACTTCATTGAAGTGAGGGAGAGCTAACCTTAACCATTTAATATTACTAAAAAGATTAACACTTGAAGCTCCGTAAGCCTTGAACTTTCTAAGACACCTGTAAGCATATGGATGGGATGGCTATAACAAGTCGAGGAATATAGAAAAATCCAATGAATTATGAAAATAAGACTACGTGAGACACAAATCCAGATGATTTATTTCAGAGGACTGTGATGTCTTTAAAAATCCAGGAGTCAGTTTTCTTTGCTTAGTGAAACTTTGATGACATTTGCTAACTCAGTGATTTTAAATTAAATCCTGGAGTCAAGCTTCAATATGGCCCTACTGATTCATTTAAATGGCATGCGTTGCTCAGTTGAGATTTAAGATTACACGGATTTGGACGTGGATATCCACTCCTAATACCCCGTTTAGTACCTCCATCTCCTACAAAACGAGAAAGCAGACTGCTTCCCGAGCGCTGTGTGTTACCTAAACAATACAGTGTTTATTTCCTGTCTTGCAACATACACTGTTCATTGTTTGCTCTTCCCAGGTCACTGACAAGGAGCAGGAGTTTGCCGCCGCAGCTGCAAAACAGCTTGAGTACCAGCAATTTGAAGACGATAAACTTTCTCAGAAGTCATCCAGCAGTAAACTCTCCCGGTCTCCACTAAAGATTGTCAAAAAGCCCAAAAGTATGCAGTGCAAGGTGGTCCTTTTGGACGGCTCAGAGTATGCCTGCGATGTGGAGGTAAGCACACCTTTGAACACATCCGGTCCTAAACATCCAAAGCTGTGGGATGTTGGTCTCTCACACCCAAGATGTGCCTTTACTTTCTTAGAACGATGGAAAATTACTTGGACCTACTTTCTAAATACAAAATTATTTCCATCATGAATGGAAGATTAAATTACTAAAAACATTCACACTGTCCCTAGAATGGTACCATTACAAGTAAAAGTTGATTTTATATTAAGAAGAAATACCCAACACTTTCCATGATAGGATCAAAAAAATTGGAGTCTTAGAAAATCAACTTTCCTTTAATATCCTGGCTGTGGAGTTTATCATCCCTATTTGCATAGCTTATGGCCACATCACGTGGTGGAAATTCAGATTCTGTACCCAGTGAGTGGACTGATTTTACATGCCCCTCTGGCTTGAGTGATGGCTAGCTTTTAAAATGCACATGGTGATGGACATTGAGGTTCTGTGATATAAAGGGGCCTAGTCTTCTGTTCTTCTTTTGGTAAAGAAGATGAAAAACTTCCCCTTTCTTGGTGGTGGCTATTGAACGGTTTCTGTCAGAGATGTTTAGAAGGAACAAGTTGATAGATGGGACCACACAGCTTGTGGGTGGCATACAGGAGGGGCGACTGCTTTGTTCCCTGAGCTGTGTGGAGTGGCAGGCAGGGGCTGAGCGCTGCTGCCCACTACCGAGCAGGCCTCTGTGGCCCCAGGGCAGCATGGCCTGCTCTTTTAGCAAGGTAATCCAGTTGCAGATGTGGCAACTTCTTTCAAAGAGCTCACACTTCAGGCCTGTAGCCTCTGCCTGAGTAGTGGGGGGAGATCCAGGACACCCCTTTTCCGGGGCTGCCACCATCGATCCACCGGGGCAGCTTGGAGGCGTGTGGAGTCATCTTCCTGTTCTTTCTCCCTGACAGCTGCGTGAAGCCAGCCTGGTTTCCCATGTTCCCCACTCACTCCCCCCCGCCCTTTCTTGGTGAGGCAACCCTGTCGTCATCCTAGTTGTGTTTTGCACAATACACCTGTGTGTCTGGTGCTGTTCTTGCAGATGTAGGTTCAAATTCATTTTGTACTGATGGTTGGATGTGAGGGCAGGAGCAAGGAGTATGTCACTAAACAATGGCAGGAACATAGGAAAAATACATTTAAAAAATAGTTCTTATACCAAAAGTTACTTGGTCTGTCATTGACTGACTCAGAGAGAATTTTAATCATTACAAACACTGACGTGGATTTCCCAGGAATTTATAAGGTTTGCCACACACAGATCCATTTCCTACATTTGCTGGTATGGATTTCAGTTAATTTCCTCCATCAAAGTGTTGACTCACTGATTTAGATGTTAATTCTAGAAACAGATGATTCAGTAGTGTACTTGCAGTTGAGCTGCACGGTAAAGCTTCAAGACCTTCTGTAATCTTTCGAGAGTGCGTTTTTTTCCAGTGTCCCATTCTGGAAAAATTGATCTAAGAAGCAGCTTTTCCTTTAGCGCTAAGAAGAGTTTTCCATGGATCGTATCTGTGTAATGGAGTAATTGAGGGGGCCCTGCAGTCCTCTACGCTTCACTCCCAGAGGAGTGAGGAAAACTGTAGCATTTTGTGTCAGGGGCACGATCAAGAAACTCATGCTGTGGATCATTCTGCTAACTTATTCTCTTGCTTAGGCTCATGATTGTTAATCCTTGTGGTTCTGACACAGGATTTTTCTTCTCCACCGAACTTGGGGTACAAAGCATGGTTCCTTTTTGAGTCACTTTACAAAGTTCAAGTGGTTACAGCACTGTTAATAGGTTTGGTTTTTTGCCCTCAAGATAAAATATCTTTTTATAAATTCGAGAGATTCATACAAGTAGCTTTTCCTGGAATATAAAAACTTCAGCCTGCCAGCGATTTAGTTTAACATCATAAGCACCTGCCTGGCAAGTGTGAGGCCGTGAGTTCCATTCCCAATACCAAGAATAAAACAAAGGAAAGAAAAAGAAAATCTTCAGGATATATTGAGTTTCCTCAGAGACACTCGTAGTACCAAAGCACAGCCACTGCTGAGTCCTTGTGGAGCAGAGGGACAGACACGCACATGGTCAAGCCCAGCAGGCTTCTTCGTTGCTGGTTGCTGGGATGGAAACTGATTGAGACTCAGTGGTGTGCTCCGGGGAGCAAGGAGATTTGCTGAGGGAGGCACCGCCAGTGCCTCTTGTTTGAGACATAAACTGTGGGGGGAAGTTCCGCCTGGCTGCAGGGTCTTCAGCTTGGGTCGATAGGTGCAAAAGCATTGTCCCAAGCCAGGCGTGGTGGCTTCCTAGCCACTCAGGAGGCTGAAGTAGGAGGATCCTTTCGAGTTCGAGACCAGCATAGGCTACAGAGTGAGCCCAAGGCCAGCCTGAACCGCATAGAGAGACCCTGTCTCAAAAAGACAAAAACAGAAAGAAAAAAAAGCATTGTCCCAGGAAAGATGTCCTTCAGTCCTCTCTGTCCTTGAATTGAGCTTTTATAAAAAGCAGAAAAATACAGCTAAGTAGGTTTTCTTAAGGGATAAAGAGCTTTAAAATACTAATGCCTGTAATCCTAGCACTCTGAGAGGCTGAGGCAGGAAGATCACAAATTCAAGCCCGATCTGAGGAATTTAGCAAGATCCTGTCTCAAAAAACAAAAAACAACAACAACAACAACAATATATATATATATATATATATATATATATATATATATATATATAAACTGTGAAAATATCTCAGTGCATAGTCCCTGGATTCAGTCCCCAGTACCAGAAAGACAGAGGAAGAAAGCTTCACTTTATTGGAAAGGACCAAGTGCAGATTAGAAATGCGTTTGTTCAAAGGCTGCCTGTCTTAGTAGCAGGCTGAGTGAAACTCATCCTCGGCTTTCGGTGATCCCTGACTCAGCCTGATTCAGCAGTGCACAGGACGTCACAGGCCGCTTCCCTGGAAGTGTGGCACTCAGTCTGCAGAAGGCTGCGGGGTGTTGGTTTTTGAGCTGGGAGATCTGTGTCAGAATGGCGTTGGTCTCTGTGTGCTTGGAAGCACCGCCGGGGTGGGGTGGGCTAAGGCTCTTGGGGCGAGGTGTCGTCCCCTTGTCAGTGCGCCCCCGGGTCCTGGTGTTGGAAGTATAACCCTCAGGTTCCCATTAGTGGCATTTGGAGGTGGGGAAGGAATGGGGATGAGGTGAGGTCATGCACGTGGGTGCCCGCGATGGCATTAGTGACTTGCAAGAAGAGGAAAAAACCGCTGTCCCCACGCCCTGTGTCACCATGGGACGGGACCCCTCTGCTGTTTCTCAGGGCAACAACAAGGTCCTCGCCAATGCCTGTGCCTGCTCTTGGGCTTCATTGCCTCCAAAGTGGTGAGCCAGCACTGCTATTCCTCATAAATTAGCCAGTCTTGGATAATTGGTGACAGCAACAGAGAGTTTTTTTGTCTGACAAATGAGTGAAAATACTTGCCTCAAAAAGGTATCATTGAGAAGACGGAAGTAAATTGCATACCTTTGAGGGGAGGTAATTATTTTATAAAGATAAAAACAAACTGCCTGGAGTTCACTTAGCAGAGAATGAAAAGATGGGGGTGACCTGAGAAGGAATAAGAAGAGTGCATTAAGTGTGGGGGGGATAAGAATTGGAGGGGCCAAGATAAGTATTTGCAGGTACTTGGAAAGGTCATCACTGAGGGCTTGATGGAGCATTTTTATGTATGGAAAGTGAAGCTAAGCAGCTACCGGAAGTCAGACTTTAATGTTTTGTGTGACTGCCGTGGGCCTTGTGGGGATGTACACTGTGCCTTGAGAAAGTTTGAGGGAAACTGTGGGGCATGGAGGAGAAGCCGCCTGTGCTCGATGCTGTTCAGACCACACGCTGCGTGGGTGTCTCTGGTGGAAGGAAGCGGTCCTGGGTACACAGAACTGCCCTGGAAGGAGCACAGTGCATCCCCATCACCCTGGCCCTGATTTGTGAACTTGCAGGAGACAGTAACAGGCGGGACTCTTTATTGTGTTCAATCGGGCATCCAAAAAGGCATTTTGCTTTAATGAAATTTTATTTTAATGAAATTTCTCTGATGGCTTCCTTAATGCCTTCATCACTTACCCATCAAACTCAACAAGGCTCAACTCTGTTGTGACTTTATTGTGGGAAATTATAGTCACCTGTAAGGCTTCTGCCAGCACTCCCTTGGACAAACACACACACATGCATGCACACACACACGCACACACACACATGCACACTCTTTGGAGTAGTGCGGTTCTGGAGCACAGAGTTGTGAGTACAGACAGGGCGGATCAAATCAGCTCTTTGAATAGAGCAGTAGAGCCATAAACCTCTGGGTCCCAGGTTAGCTGGGCCCCATCTCAGGCCTGTGGGTGAGCAGACTCCAAGGCTGAGGTCTAAGTGGGTACTGAGGGGATAGCCTGGAGTTTGCACCCCCAAGGTCAGGGTGACCCCTGGCAACATTTTTCCGGCTGCCCAGCAGTGCTCCTGGGAGTCAGATCAGGGAAGAGGATTTTTGGAGCTGGGTCCTGGATGTGCCTCGATCCTTTCCTGGTTACGGCTCGGGCAGGAAGTGCCCTGATGTTGCCAGGTGATCCAGTTTGCTTAGACGTCTGTGTTGAGCTCCCGCTTTGTGTTCTCTACTTCTTCACTGAGGTTTGGTTGAGAAAACAAATTCAGCGGTTGCATTTTCCAAAATCCGTATCTGCAGAAAGTATTATTTATGTGATAAACATACCTTCCGGCCCTTTTGGAAGTTCATGACTGGGCAGCATACAACTGTGCTAATTCGGAAAGTTGATTAGAACTTGTGTTACCATTCTTGAATTACAAGAAGCAGTAAATCATTGTAAACTCTCACGGAGGAGTTTCACAGCCTGAACCGTACTGAAAATGCAGAGATCACACAGATTTTGATTGCATTAACTGAATTTCACCTTCACCTGTAACTCGAGGCTCTGCTTGCATTTTTGCCCTGCGGAATGAGTTGCATGTCACCTCTGTGAGCACGGGGTCCCATCCAGCAGCAGCAGTTTCCTGCTAACGGCTTGCTGTTCCTGGGAACTCCAGAGCATGAAGGCATTAATTAATTTTGTTTTCTTGCGCCATCACACAGGGTCTCATTGACCTGACAAGGTTACCGTGCAGTTTTCTTCCCAGGGTTCGGAGGGTGGTCCTTGTTAAGGTTGGACTAAAATACTTAAATCTTCCATTTGAAGCAATCTCTTTTAATCGTCCGTAGTGACGCAGACATGGTCTGTTAAACTCCGCAAATACTCAGGTTGGAAATGGAAGCACTGGGATCAAGACGTGAACACTGTCCAGCCCTCTGCTAGGCCTGCACTGTGGGTTGTTTTAGAAGTGGAGGGCAAGTGTGTGGCGTGTCGGTAGGTGACAGGTGCTGTAGGAAGTGTGTCACTGAGGAATACTGCGTGTGTTTCACCCTCTCTCTGCACCATGTGAAGCCCAACCAAGGACTCCTTTCCCCGTGTTACTGTTATAGCATCCAGTAAAGGTGAAATGTTTCGTTTCCGCCTGGCTCCTGCTGCCCAGGCTCTTGTCCCTAGGTGTTTTATCCTCATCAGTGCTGCTGACAGAGGGACAGGAGCCTCCTCTCTCTGTGTCCAGGAAGATGATTCCTCAGTAAAAACACTGTTGTCTCCCCACCCCGTCCCACAGCGCGGTGTCTTGCTTAGCTTTATGATTCTTACATTTCCTTGACTGGTTTTTTCACGTAGTAGGTATACATTTCTTGTCTGCAGAAGATAGTAGTCTCCCAGGTTTGAAAATGACCCAGATATTTTGGTTCTCACCCTCCTGTGACTAAGCATTCTTGCCACAGTTGGTATTTTTATATGTTTTCTTGCTCGGAATTGACCTCCTCTACATGCCCCCTCAGCTTTCTCACAGAGACTTCCAGAAGTGCCCCGGAAGGTGACCTTCGAGTTCCCTTACTTCCTTGGTGGCCCTGTTGCTGCCATGCGATGGTGCCTTTCCCCTCACTGGTCACCTCAGGCCCTTATCCTGGGTAGGGGTGGTGGGCATTGATTCTACAGAAAGAGGACAGGCGACTGTCCCTCAATTCCTAAGCACATTGGGATCCCGTCACAGATTCCGGTTACAGACTACACACCAGCCACATCAGTTCCTAGCCATTGCCTCTGTCATCTTTCTCTCTATCCTCACCAGGCAGCGCCAGTTGTCCCCTCTGGGCGATGGTACACTGCGGGCTGCTCAGAGTCCAGGCCACACTTAGCCCTGGGCACGGGTAGGATGGTGAGTCCTCTGCTTTAGTCCGGCACCTTCCTCACTTCCTCCCTCAGCACAGAGGTCTTTCTGGTGCTTGAGCTTCGGGGACCACCTGGGCTATTGCATCGAAGCATCTGAGTTGTGTTGGGGGTGTGGAGGAGCTGTCACTGAGAGGGCCCAAGGCCCCGGGCTGTAGCAGCAGCAGGAGCCAGCTGTAGTCCTCCATCACAGATGTACAAAGTCAGAGAAGGAAACGGAGAAAGAGCTGCCCTAAACATGGCTGATTGTGCTGAAGAGGCCGATTCTTGATAATTGTACTTTTAATTTGCAAAGTATTTGGCTTCCATATCCATCCATTTTTCTATATTTTTTGTTAGTGTAAGGAACAGGAGGAGACAGAGGGACCCCCAAGGTTAGTCTCTTCTTTTTCTCTTCTTCCCTTTCTCTTATGTCTAGAAGATCTTGAAACCTTGCACTGTGTCTGCAGGGCAGTGAGGGTGTGGTGTACCTGCTTTTTGTACACTCGGGTCCTTCAGTGGATTCATTTGGCCCTTTGTAGTCAGAAGTCTTAAGGAAAACAACATATAAGACACAGAATTTATGGTATTGTTTTATGATGGTCACCCAGAGTTAAGTACAATAAAGTACAGGAAATCTGTCCACAACACTAAAGACCTAGAAAATCCAGCCAAGAGTGTGGATCCCACAGCAATGTCCTGCATGAATCCAGCTAACGACCGAGGACCTATGACAATGACTCATGCAAGTCTGTTTCACAGATCTGTGCTAGGAAGGCCCAAAGTCAGCTAGAAAGTCTATGCCAGCAGGGTGAATGGTCTGTGCTAAGATGTTGAGATTTTTACACTGGAGCCTAAGTGATACTCAAATTAAGGACCAGAGCTGCCCTGAAAAGTGCCACAGTCATCTTCAGTGACAATGAAATCCCGAGCTCCTCTGACAATGAGAACAGTTGAGTACATGTCAGGAAGCCAGTATGACAAGCTTCTCCTGGAGATTAAACAGCACACATCTTCCCTTCCATAGCCAGGAGGGGATGCTCATTGTAAGGAGCAAAGCTCCCCCAAAGTTAGCCACAGCTACTCTCAGCAACAAAGTCTTGAGCTTCTCTGATGATAACAGCTGAGTTCATTTCAGGGGAGCCAGCATGACAAGCTCCTCCAGGAGATGCAACGGCTCAAACAGCAACATTTAGAGAAACCCACGGTGCCTAGCTCATCTTCTCCAGATCTCTATGCTGGCAACTTTCCTCAGGCCATCTACACTCAGCACCATGCTGATGAATTCAGCTGGTGTTAAATTTACCACTAGGTTTTAATCCATAAAAACCTCCTTGGAGCCGAAGGGCTCACAGGTATGAACAGATCTCATTTGAGAGATAAGTATTTCTAGAGCAGAGTGTCATTTTACCAAGAAAAATGAACGCTGAGTTTTGGTACTGATCATACCCTGATGAAAGAAGCTGCTATGAAAAGAGCAATGCTTTTTATTTTGACCAAGAAGAAAACAGCTGAAGGGAAAGAATGCAAAAACTCTGCAAGGTGGTTCATGGAGAAGGTTCAAGGCTTAACTCGGCCCTCTGTGATCACATAGAATGATTTTAGGCAAAATAGGGGCCTTTGTCATCCATCTGTCTGGGTCGCTTTCCTCCCTGCTGAGACACATCTGATACCCACAATGTAGTGAAGGGGAGGAGTTTTTTGTGTCTTACAGTTTGTAGAGGTTTCAGTCCATGGTCAGCTGGTTCCAACGCAGGAGTGGCATGGCAGAGGGGCCTGGTAGAGCAGAGCTGCTCACAGCATGGAGGACAGGAAGCAGAGAGATGGAGGAACACTTCTGGGTCATACCCCTAGTGATCGTCCTCTTCCAACCAGACCCATCTTGTAATAGCAAGTCAGTCATAAGCCCACATAGTCCTCTTACCCATGAGCACATGAGAGTTTAGGGGGACGTCTAGATAGAAGCCATAACACCTTCCCAAAAGGAACCATCTTCACCATTTCACGAATCATTTTCAATTTTCCTGGTCAATTGCCAGTTTATTTCATAATTGCAACATTTCTCCCCAGGAAAGATGGGGTATAATTTTCAAGATTATAGCTCATCTCCTCTTAGCATTTAAATTGATGCCTTTCTTGGAGGTTTTCTTGGCCCCTCAAAAAGTTTAGGAAGTAGGCCACTGGCATTGGTCTGAAAATCTGAAAGTCTCTTGGATTTCCTCTGTCTTTATTTTTATTAGTCTGTTTTAAAAAAGAAATGTCTTTTGACCTTGTCCGCAAGTGCTAAGACTATGTCCTCTTTTTGGACTGCAGAATCGAGATCTGGTGGAATTGCAGGTTCTTAGAGTTGGAGGACATTGGCTCTAATTCAGACCTCCAAGTAGTACATGTGATGTCCAGGGTGTGGAGAGTTGTACAGGAAAATAGAGAAGTAGATGTGTGCTGCTCTAGGAACTGATAAAAAAAAGTCCAAACGTTAACATTCATGGGACTCCTGGCTCCTGAGATGTGGACTGAGCCAGACTTGGTAGTAGTCTTATTCCAAGATTTGGCTAAAGCAAATACCTCAGAGTCCAGTGTCCAACTGACTTGTGCAGAAAGCTAGTGCTTTTCTTTTTCTTTCTTAATTTTTATCACAAAAGGATCATGGTGCCATTGATTAAAATTTTTTCTAAGTGGAGAAAGAAGATGGTAAAATGTATTTGTGAGCACCTTGTTTTACTAGTCCTACTTTCTCACTAATGTTGGTAGCAAAGGAACAAAGGAAAATCACTCCTGATAATATTTCAGTCCGCTGTGCTGAGTTTGGCAATGAAATGATTCAGGGGGAGATGGGAAACATGACAGTGAAATAAAAGACAACGAGCTGCTGGAATCTTATCGATGAAATGTAATCGTCCTTTTCCTGCCTTTTTAACTCTGGTATTGAAGAAGCCATGGCTGATGTTTACTGGTAGTACATGAAATGCAGCAGTCAGCTGGACCCGATTTCAGAGCCAAGGGTGTGGCTAGCTTTGTTTGGGGGCCACAGTACGTGAGGAGGGCACTGCTAACTGTTATGGCCACGGCTTCCTATTCTTCTTACATCCAGTCCTGCCGTCCAGAGTTCCGTGTCAGGCAGAAGTACTGAGAGCACTGATAGGAATCACCCCAGTAAACAGGGCCTTTTCAGAATTCCAGGTGTATTTAAAACTCAGAGTCAGCTTTGACGAGCTTACTCTTCCCTGAGAGCTGGAGACTTTTGCAAAGAAGCTTGCCTTGTCAGTTTTATCCCACACTGCTCAAAAATACCTAGCTCCATCATGGGAAGGAGAGGAAATGCTGAAATTGAATTTTACTTTTGTACGTGTGTAGTACTGAGTTTGAATCCAAGGAATCCTGAGCTATGCCCCCAGTACCCATTAATATTAGATACAGGATCTCCCCAAGTTGTCCAGGATGGGCTTGAACTTGCCGTCCTCCTGCCTCAGTTTCCCAGATAATGGATACCACCCTTGCACCACCATGCTGGGCTCTTGTTTTAATTTTAACCAACTCACCAGCCACAGAATGGTATTTAGTATTGCATGTAAAAGGGCCGCTCACACCCAGGCTTTTCAAAATGTGCTTACGAAGCTCATAATGTAAACATACCCTGGCTTCTCAATAAAATCAGACAGGGAGTCATCGCACAGTGCGGAGCAAGCATTCCCAGTCTGTTAAGTAAGTGAATTTAAGGAAGGTGGTGAGTGTGTCATAGCCTGGGTCTCAGTGATGTCTTGCCCTCGTCATTCGTTTGTAAGTTACTCATCCCCTGGAGCCCTGTGCTTCCTGTCTCTGGATGAGCACTTGCAGGGCTGTGGCGAGCAGGAGAGAGGGGTCTTCAGCTGCCTGTGTGCTTCCTGGTCTGCAGCAGCTGGCAACTTCACAAGCTTCCCTCGCTCTGTGGAGTTTCCATCCCATGAAACAGCAAAGGTGTGCTTGTAGAACCTCATCTGCAGGAACGTACTATAAATACACTCTGTGGGGTTGTAGGGTTTTAGCCTCTGTGCTCTCTAAAGATTTATCACTGAACAACACCTTAGACACTGGTCAGTGTCCTGTATCTGAGAAGGTGAACTGCATTTTGTTTCTCTGATTGTAGCTTTTTTCACCTGGAAGAAATAAGATCAGAATTTTCCAGCCAGCAAATCATGCATTGAGCAATTTTAAAAATGCCCCTGCCCTGTTATTAAATATGAACCGGAAGTGACTGTGTTTGTGTTTAGTATTTTTTTTCATAACCCACTTACCCAGAAGCGGTAGTGCTAGAAGCTAGAAGGTAGAGGAAACATGCTATTTCTCCAACAGCCCTGTCAGACCTGCTGCAGGGGGACAGAAGATGAGCCTGGACCTGGTGGCTTTCGTGATAGAAACAGATCTGCGTCCCACAAGCTCAAACCTCTTCCAGGGTAACCACACAAATGGTGGCTTGGCCCTCCTGCCCTTCTCTGCTCAGACTCCTGTTTTAAGATGGATAGAAAAATGCAGTGTCCTTTGGTTTCCCTGGGGAGCGCCCCGCCACCCAGTTATAGCCAGAGTCCCCTCGAGAAAGGACCCAAGGAGCTGGAGATTTAGCTCAGCAGCACAAGCACCTGCCTGGCAAGCACAAAGTTGTGAGTTTGATCCCCAACACCAAAAAAAAAAAAAAAAAAAAAAAGGGACCCGATGCAGTCACCCTGTGTTTACTTCATCCGCTCCCTTTGGAAGTCACCTCAGAACTTTGTTTCCCACTAAGTTGCGACTCTGGTTTTTTCGATTGCTGTGGCATCTTCAGGCCAGGACTCTGTTTCTACCGCTTGTCACCTGAAGCGTTCTCTGTAATGCTAGGTTTTCAGGAAAGAAGCCATGAGCAGAAAGGAAGAGGTGGTGCTCTTCCCTGAAGACACCCCCTGTGGCCGTCAGAGGGGCTGCTGGGCTCATCTTTACCAGGCTTTAGCTTTTGAAACAGGGTGCTGGTGCGAAAGCTCTGGCTGTTCACCTTTAGCTGACATCTATGAATACTCTGTGGGTGTCTGCGTTCCACAGCAGTGCTTCAGACTGTGAAGAATGATAAATGGCTCGCCCATCGCCCCCGACAGGGAGACACTAATTATTAGAAAATGTTGGCTGACATCTCTGCAGTGGTGGTGAAGGCAACATCAAGTCAGAGAGCTTTCCCACATTTCATTTTCTAAACGTTTTATTTTCCAAGTATGCACAGGATACTTAGGTGATGCTGCCCAGCCTGCCCACTTGCAGGTAAGGGGTGGCAAAGGTGAGTCTTCAGAACACTGAACTCCCCAGGGCCAGAGAGAGGGCAGCAGGGCTGGAGGAAAGACTGAGCCCCGGAAGGGGGTGGGCGTGCTAACCAGCTCAGCTTCACACTGTCCTGTCGGTGGTTTTCTGTTGCTGTAAACACAGTAGCTTACAATGGAGCCTGTCTGGCCCCCCACATTGCCCAGTGGTTGGGAGTATGGCCTGTTTTACCTGCTCAGAGCCTCAGAAAGCAGAAGTCAAGTAATCGGCAGATTGCACCCTCACCCAAAGGCGAGGCTCTAGAAGGAGCTGTGTGCCCCTTGGGCTATTGACAGAATTCACCTCCTTGGGTTGCAGGACTGTGAGCCCTGCTGTGCTGCTGGGAGCTGTCTAAGAGTCGCTCCCTCCTGCTAGTGCATTCCCAGGGATCCTTGTCCTGAGCCCCACACCTGATGGAGCCAAAGAGACCCCACAAATACAGCTGGCTCCATCTCCTGGAAATCGCTGACACTCCTTTGAAACAGGGTCAGCGGGTGCCCCCAGGGAGTCAGCAGGCCTGGGGAAACGTAACTCGGTCTCCTGCAGTCACTCAGGGCAGGGAGCTGCTGATGGGTAGAAAAGGTTGGCTGACTGCCTCCCGCCCTGTCCTCGGCGGCCTCCAGTCTCAGAGCTGGAGCAGGTCAGGCCTGGCCGGCTGGTGTCCAGCTGTAAGGCCAGCTGCCCCCACCAGCCCTGCTGTGCACAGAGGTTCCCCAGTAAGGCAGGGAGTCTTGGCCTAAGAATTCTATTGCAATGGGGCGGCACTTCCGAGTGAAGTGTTTAGTTACTTGTGTTTTTCGATTTAACAGTATTTGGAGGGGAAAGGACTGAAAATTGGGATATTAGCTTTATCATAGCACTGAACCAAGCAGGAGTCACTGAGGTCCAGGACCAAGGCAGTGGCCGTGGGTGGAGGAGAATATGGAATTTTTAGCATTCATTTTTACTTATTTTTGTAACAGTTTTTAAAACATCTATTTATTTGGCAGTGGGGGATGGAATCCAGGGCCTTTAGACATGAGCCACATCTCCAACCCTTTTTGTGTTTTTATTTTTGACATAGGCTTTTGCCAAGTCACTGAGTTGCCCAGGCTGGGCTCAGACTTGTACCCTTCCTTCTCAGCCTCCCAGGGTGTCAGGATTATAGACTTGCGCAGCTGTGCCCAGCTGAGATGATGGATTTTCAAGTTTTTCCCAGAAAATGAGGAGATTTGATACATTGGGATGGTGATCTCCTGCTGCTAGAGTGTAATGTCCAAGGCTGGATGCCTTAGGAAGAAGAGAAAGTCGTTTGACCCTCCACCGAGAGTAAGTGACTGAGAAAGAAGAAAAGAACATTAATTAGTTGCAAAGGTCTGAGAGGTGGCAAGAACTCTGTAAAATCCCACCTCTGCCCTGCCACACCCCACACCGCCCTGAGTGGTAGATTTTCCAGTATCCGGGGTGCTTCCACAGATCACACCTGGTCCCCATGTCAGCCACATCCTAGCTCAGCTATGGCACACTTGACCCCCAGGGAAACTGCGGTAGTGCCTGAGATTAAGCATTGGCACTTGCATGTTGTCCCCAAGGAAATAGCATTCTCGGTAGCATTTTTAAGTGCCACTTCTGGCCCCGAACTCTCATTGGGACAGAGGAGGAAATAGGAGACAGAACCACTGTAGGGAGGCACTGGCCTTCTAGGGCTGGTTCCTGGGCCTCCTTCCAGCCCATTGCCGGTTCTTCTTGTCTTCTTAAATTTGCCTTTTTGCTCCTGTTGATTAGAATTTCAGCTCCACAGACTGATGAGAGCTATGACATTACACTGCACGGCAGAGCTGATTGATCCTGATGTGTGTCTAAACCATTTTAAATAACTAGCAGTAGTTTTTCAGTAGCGTGCTGCATTACTGGGATTCTCTTAAGTCATGGCTGTTACACTATGAAATGTGAAGGAGTGAGATGATTCAGGAAGTTCCCCTGAAATGCTGGTCTCAAGTTAGAGAAAAAGAGCCCCGTAAATGTAGCCTCAGCATTTCCCCATGCGGGCCGTGTGGACCCTGCTTTTCTTCAGCTCCTCTCTGCTGCTGCATCTTGCCTCCCCTCTTGTGCATGCCCCAGGTCGAAGCTCCCTGGTCTCTCTTCATAGGGGAGAAGCAGAGAATCCTTTGTCCTTTTCCGTTTGGTGGCTCTATTTGGTGCCGGCGTACCAGCAACTTCCTTTAAATTTGTGCCATGAGGAGGTCACAGAGAGAGGTCCAGGTCTTTTGTTCCAGATTACCTTGTGTGGAAGCCTTTTGTTGAAATGTAGGACATTCTATCAGTAAAGTTAGCATCCTATAATTGATCAGTATGCCCCATGATTGTGATGGATATTTTATGTCTACATGATGTGGGTTTAGGACTTCCTGTGCCTTCTCTTAGTCACAAGAGTGACTATTTTGCTAGCATTGATCAGTGGTTTTCTCCACATCCTAGGATGAAGACAGTTGTACAAGTAGCAAAATCAGGTGGCCAGGCGGGACATTCTCTCATGATATATTCTGGTCAGTGGGGATTTCTTCTGGCAAGGAACAAGATGTCTTTGTGGCATGGGGATGAGAGTGTTCTATGTGTCAGACAGCTGTGTGTGACTGGTATGCACATTCGGGTCATTTTCTAACAAGGGTGAAAGAAAACCCTTTCTCTGGTCACACTTACACTCAGGAATGTACCTTATTTGGCCCACTGCTGCCTATAGAAGTGAGTGATGGTGGCGGATGCCCACCAGCACAAGGAGTTGGTTCCTGTTATGATGTTCGGAAATCTGGAAAGAATACAAAGACTTGTTATTCCTTATGGAATGCCATGGTGACGGCAAATAAGGTCTCCAAAGAGGCATCGCGTTCTTTAGGGAAATGCCATTTCGCTGAGCTCGTGAAGCACATGAATGGTTTTAGATGATTACCCCAAGTGAAATGCTTTCATTTATGTATTCATTTCTGAAAGAGGGAAAAAAAAGTACTGCCCAGTATGGTATGCAGAGCTTTCTTCAATAGTGCAGTCAAGAATTTGTCATCATGCAGGGACATAAAAAATGCAAAACAGATCACCACTTTCAGAATTGGAAAGATTCTCTGTTGAAGGGTGGTTCATTTCAATGTGGGCCTTCTATTATTCATAGCCCACCATGCTCTGACAAGGACTTACAAGTGTTTTGTTCTATGTAGATATACAGTATGATGACAAGAAACACGTAGAAAACAGGACTAGGTGACAGTGAGCACAAGAGTCTGGGCACGAGGTCAATCAGCAAACCTGTCCCAGCAGGTGCAGAGGAAGAAACTCTGCCTCACTTTCCATACCATAAAGACACCTCCATTGTTCAGAAGGGCTGCATTTCCCCCAGACCAGCGATTGAAGAAAGGCCACACTCTTCAGTTTTATCCATAATAAATTCCGGTGTCTAAAAACTAGAGAGTATGGCATGGAAGTGGGGCCCCCATGGGTCCCCCTGTGCTCTGCCTGACTTGAGAGGGTGACTCCACTGCAGCATCTGGGTTAGGCCTATAGGGTGACCTTTCCCGGGCTATTTCCTGGAAGGATGTGGCTTAGAGAACCCAAATTAGAAGCTGTGGACCTACTGACCTTCTAGACAGAAAGGAGTGGACAGCAGGCTCTGAACACAGCGTGTTGAAAGGGGTATTCAGCCCGCCAGAAGCTGGGCGTGAGAACCCACACAGACGCGTTGTCCAGGCAGATTTCAGAGCTGTATCCTTTCATAGCAGGGCTAGAGATGGTTTCCTGGCTTGAGAAGTGAGAACGAGGTAAGAATACGTGTGTGAAGAGGTCACCTGCCTCGTGCAAAGAGATAGGCCGTGGAAATGATTCAGAGACAAACGCAGGCTCGAGATCCCTAAAGTGTGCTTTATGGAGCATGACTTCAATCATTTAATTCTATAAAAATATTAAAGCACTCAGAGAATTTAAGATTAAGGAATATAACTTCCTCTGTACTCTTCCAGACAACCTCAAAGTTAAATATATGTCCAGATATGCAAATGTGTCATTCCCTTACAGGGTTATTAACTTTAAACTCATTAAATATTGTGATCACTTCAAAAGTAGTGTGAAAGCTGTTTTTAAGCAGCCAGACCAGTTCCATGCTTAATAGTGAATACTCCAAGCCATTATTTATATTTATGTTGTTATTCTCTACAGTTAGATGAGTGGGGAGAATATTTTTCCTGGTCATCCCAAAGTTTCAAATAGGATTTTAAATGAAGAGTCCAGGAATAGCCCAGAAATACACATGGAAAATGATCTCCATTCATCATAAAACTATCTGCTAAGAAAGCTGTAACCAGATGCAAGTAACAGTTGTATCAGCCAGCCTTCTTGTCACTGGGACACCACTACTTAAAGGAGGTGACGGTTATTTGCCTCATGATTTCAAAGAGTTCAGTGCATTATTAGTTGGCTCCAAGGGTGCAATGGCATGGCAGAAGGGGTGGCAGAGAAAATCTGTTCACCCCAGGGCAGCCATGAAACAGACAGAAGGGAGGAGGTGGGAAAAGAATGTTTTTCCAGATCATGTCCTCAAGGTGCACCTCCATCCTGGCGCAGGCTCCTAATAGCAGTCAGCTCTGAATTCATCATGGGTGCATTGATCTGGTGTGCCTGTAGCACCCCTGTAATCTAATCACCTACCAAAGCCCCACCTCTGAACTCACGACACTGGGGTGGGGGTAAGATCCTAACCACGGCAAGTATGAAACTAACTATAGCTCAGGACAACTCACTCTGTGAGGATCGTTTGAGAAAATTATCAAGAAGTTAACCCTGCAGCATTAGTGAAATTTAAAAAGCAGGCCTTTCATTTGTGGAAGTAAAATAATCATTTCTTTAAAAAGAAGAAGAGGAACCCAACAGTGGTGGTCTAGCTAGAGCATCTTACACATATGGAAAAGAAATACGAACACATCAGTCAGGACCGGATTTCAAAAATCAGAGCAGTATTTGAAGAATTTTGAAGCAGGAAATCAATCCCAGATGTATTTATTTAGCTTGATTTTCTTTTCTATTTTAAAAAAAGGATTTACTCAGTGCCAGACACTGAGGTATCCCGCTGCAAATCCATCCTCAGTGAATGTGGTGGCTGCTGTGACCACCATTCAAATAATATCACAAAAAAATGTGCAGTCACCCCCTGGCCCAAACACCTGCAGTGCGAGAGCTGCAGAAAACATGTTCTCAGTTGTCTGCACTGACCTTTCAAGGGTTCAGCCCTGTCTGACTGCCTACGATATTCCTAAATAGCTTAGTGGTCTATAATATGGTGAGAGCTTACTAAAATTGGCCCTTTCTTAAAATACCTGCTCTGAAGAGCCTTCATGGCTTCCCTGTCTGTCCCTCAGGCCTTACAGTCTACTGCCTACCCAGGGTAAAAAACAACTGGTTCCTACCTCCTGCTCCTACCCTTGGGCATCTCCAGAGATGTGACTGCTGCTTTTGTGCTGCTCCTCTGGGTCTTTTTGGGGAGCAGCACATTAACATCTGTTACACACCAAGAAAGAAGATGAGCCAGCCAAGTAGACAGAGATAATTCCTGGGAAAGAAGGAAGAGTCTTGAAGTTCCATATAGTGGGAAGATGACTACCAGAAGTTGAACATACCCTTCCAGGTTCAAATTCAACAGAAACTTGAACCTCTCTCCCAGTACCAATGATGGAAGTCCATTGGTCATATATTTGACTCAGGACCAATCACCATGTGTGTTGTTTAGGGTTCACTAGGGGAACATATAAGATTATGTAATGTAATAGAATATGATAAATAATTATATTTACAAGGTAGGCTTACAATGCCTGTCTTCAGAGGCAGGTATGAAAGAATGCAAAAGGGCCATCTGTGTGCTAGAGAACCAGAGGACGTGGCGTCCTGTGCAAGTTTGCCTTGGAAGGCTGAAGACTGCACTGGAAGCCTGGAGACAGACACCCAAAGGTAACAGTGCAGACTAGAGCTCCCCTGGAGAAGAAGAAGCCAGGCTTCCTTCTGACCGGAGCCGCGGGAGACAGGAGGCCAGACTCGAGCAGGATCAGCTCTCAAAGTTTATTGCGTACAGCGAACCGGACCTAACAAGGTCCGCCACCCTCAACGTTGGTTCCTCTTCTGCCCGTTAGGGGCAGGGACAGTCTCTTATAAGGGAAAACAGCATCCAATCATAGCAAAGCAAGCCCAGCAAGCTAATAGGCTAGCGTCATCGGTAGCTGGGCAGACGTGGCAATTTGGCGGGCTTGTTCGGGCTGGGAAGAACCCGGAAGCAGGAAATGGGCGCCATCTTAGGGGACCGGTCCCCACATCTCCCCCTTTTTTATTTATTTGAAAATGTGATGTCATGTGGGTCCCTCTAGGTGTTTATAATCTTGTTATTGTTGGACACCTTGGAGCGGGTCTACTTTGTAGGCCAAGGCATGAGAGAATGTAGAGGTCTATACCCTGCTGTGCATCATCTCGTTTTGTGCATATCCCCCCGGTAGGACCATGCTCAGGGTGAGTGGTTCATTTTTTCGCAGGGCCAAGCATATGTGAACCGAACCTGGATGCATATAGACATTCATTCATGCCTTCCCCCCAACCTTTGAGGCGGATGGCACTGCAGTACCCTTGGTCTCGCATCTCAATGCCAATACTTTGGCTCCAGGAGGGACCCCTGGCCTTAAAGGCCATATATATCTGAGTGGAGCCTATCTTAGGTTGACCGGGAGGACGTCTCCCGTCTTACCCGTCATTGGCTTGCCCACTCAGCTTTTATAACTGATGTTCTGCGACATGAAGGAGATATGCGGCGGCCTGTCGACCCGATGGGCCGCCCGCTGCCATTTGCATGGCTGCCATAGCCGTGACCTTGACCTGTTTCTGGGTTTGCATAAGGCGGTCTAACAAGCATTTGATAACCACAAGCCCTACTAGGATAGCCATGGCAATTAGGATCCAAAAAGAGGTAATCGTGGGACAGAAGGAAGAGAAATGGAGGGTCGACCGGAGTTAAGCGGGTGGGTCATAATCAAGGACTGTTTGATTGATGGTGTAAACCCTGGGTGAGGTGGACGAGGCTGTCGAAAAAGGTGCCAATGTGGGCGGGTGGTGCCAAGGACCCCAAAGATATTGTGGTGGTTCTGTGGAATCTGAGCATATCACAGGGGTGATTAATAGGAACCCACAGAATAGAAAAAACTCCAAACCAGACATTTTAGTTTGTAGATGGTCTCGGGCGCTGAGCGTTGGTCCCAGAAGGGTCGAGTTGACTTGTGTCCGCGGGCTTATCCTCCTGTGCTTTATCAGGAACTGGTGGGGAGTTTACTGCTTGCGTCAATCTTTCCGGGACCCACAGCAGCTCGCGACCTGGTTCCTGTGGGAAGACACAAACCGCACCTCGGGTCCAACTAACCACTGGATCCGGGCCCATCCATTGTCCTGTAAGGACATCTTTCCATCTAACCAGCCCTTTGTCGGTTGGGGACGGATTGCTATGTTCCATGGCAGGGGAATGATTATTGTGGTTTAAATTGAGAAAATTTATGGTAAAGAGTGCCAATGATATTCTTCCTTTGGGCGTTAGGCTGTGGTCTATCCCCTCTTTTTGCTTTTGTAAGACACCCTTGAGT
This sequence comes from Cavia porcellus, assembly GCF_034190915.1. NCBI lineage: Eukaryota > Metazoa > Chordata > Mammalia > Rodentia > Caviidae > Cavia > Cavia porcellus. The sequence continues at coordinate 63,527,314 of NW_026947503.1, read as the reverse complement.
GTCTGATGTGCCCGTTCAATGATGCCTTGTCCTTGAGGGTTATATGGAATGCCATGCTTAAGGACAACATCCATTTGTTGACAGAATGTTACAAAAGTTTTGCTGGTGTAAGCAGGACCATTGTCTGTTTTTAATATATTGGGCTTTCCCCAAGCAGCCCAGGCTGCAAGACAATGATTAATAGCATGGGTGGCCCTTTCTCCAGGTTCTGCCGAAGCAAACATAACCTGAGAAGCGGTGTCAACCGAAACATGTACATATTTGAGTTTTCCGAATTCTGGGATGTGTGTAACATCCATTTGCCAAATATGATTGGGGTGCAGTCCTCTCGGGTTAACACCAATAGATTGTTGAGGTGAAGAGATCACACAGGCCGGACAATGTCGTACTATGTCTCGTGCTTGTGCTCTCGTGATGTTAAAGCGCGCCACAAGGGTGCGGGCATTAACATGGAACTGAGACTGGAATTTTTGGGCCGATTCTAGAGGACTGGGAAAGGTGAAGATCCATACTGGGCGCGTGGCCAAGTCCGCCAAGGCATTACCTTCCGCCAAGGGTCCAGGTAGGTTAGTGTGAGCTCTGATATGTGAAATGAACATTTTTGAGGTCCTACTCCATAGTAGATGTTGAATACCTCGGAATATGGAGGCTACCGTCGAAGAGGGTTTGATGGGACCTGCCGTCTCCAAAACTTGGAGAGCATTTACCACATATTTGGAGTCTGACAGGAGGTTAACGTCGCCTGGGAAGCGACGTAAGACTTCCTGTATTATCTGGAGCTCGACCACCTGAGGTTGGTCTGGAGTGAATTGGATAGTTTTTGGCTCTTGACCCATAACCACATATGCGCCTATGCCTGATTTGGAGCCATCCGTGAAGATTATTGGAGCTCCAGTTATGGGGTATGCGGATGTAACCTTGGGAAAAATCACAGGGTGTACTGTAATAAACTGAAGTAGTGGGTCTTTTGGGAATTGATTATCTATGGTCCCTTGAAACGTACACCGGAGAATCGCCCAGGAATCTAGACACATTGTTAAGGTCTCAATTTGTTCTCTTGTGTATGGTACATGTAGGGAGGAAGGAGGCACCCCAAAGTGTTGTATGGCTCGTGAGATGCCCTCTAAAGACAGGGAAGCAACCGAGTCTGGATAATGATCAATAGCTTTAGCGGGTGACATTTTTGGATGGACCCAAAGCAAGGGTCCCTGCTGCCAAATGACAGCCGTGGGTTGTCTAGCTGTCTTGAGAACGCACAAGGCGAAGATCTTCACGGCACTCCTTAGTGCACTGTTCAAAAATCAATTGTTTTATGAGAGGGTGAGCCACCTCAGCATCTGGAAAAATCCTGTTAGCGGCCTCAAGCATGCGGGCCACAAAGTCTGAAAATGGCTCTCCCTGCCCTTGTATAATTTTTGTAAGGTGACCCGTATGTTCTCCCTTTCCAGCCAGCCGTCTCCAGGCCTGGAGGCCACAGCGGCTAATTTGTTCATAAACCTGGCGAGGGTATTGAGTTTGATCTTCCTCAAAGGCTCCTCGCCCTAATAGCATATCCCTGTTCCATTCTCTCTGGTTATTTTCCCTGTTGGCTGCTGCCTGCTCTACACAGAATTCCTCATTCCAGGACTTCCAATCTAAATATTGTCCGGGGGAGAGGCAGGCGCGTGCCAGCTGGGTCCAATCTCCAGGAGTTAAAAGCAGACCTGCCAATGCCTCTAAAAGCGCCATGGTAAATGGCGCATTGGGCCCATAAGCTGAAACTGCGTCCTTGATAGCTTTAAGTTGTTTAATTTCTAAGGGCTCATAATATCCTCCTCCTCCCCTGCCTCCTACTTGTACCGGGAATGCATGGAGACCAGAACACTCAAAGGGAAGCCGCGACCATACCCTCTGGTGGAAGGAACGTCCTCCTCCCTCCCCAGATGGGGGCGCAGAAGGCAACCCAGGAAGTAGCTCTCCCTTTAACCAGGGCGGTGCCATAGGTTATGGGCGCCCTCTGGCGGCCATGGGTGGAGGTGGCAGCCCAGGGAGCAACTCCTCTTCCGGCCACGGCGGTGCAGTGGGGCCTGGCGCCCTGAAGGGGGTGATCGTGGGTCGCGAACTTGCCAAAGGGCGGAAGGGCTTAAGCTCCTCCCGTAAGGCAGAGTAGCTCGAGCAGGGTGGTGTTTGGTTCCCCTTTTTATCTTCCCGAGCCCTGAATTCCTCTTTAAGCTGTGCAGGAGGGTCCTGTTTAGCGAAGACAACCTCCTCTTCTGAACCTTCCGAATCAGAATCAGAATTAGAGCCCTGAGGGTCCTCCGGAGACCCACAATCGGCAGTGGCTCCGGGCTCCTCTGAGCATTCCAATCGAGCTTTATCAAAAGCCTGTCGGGCTGTATGAAGTCCGGGGATCTGCTCATCCGTTAGGCAAGCTCTAATCATCTCCCATAGGGGTAGAACCATAGGGTCTAAGAGACCCCTCTCCTGGGCACATCTAAGGTCTCCTCCCAGCTTTTCCCACGATGGGAGAGTTAGTGAGCCCGTGGGCCAAAACCAGGGGGCAATATCATTGATATGGTCCAGGAACCTCGAGAAGGTGACCCGGTTCATGTAGATGCCTCGGGTCCGCAGTAAGACCCTTAGGGAATCGGCAAGGGGCTTGCGAGCAGCGTTGCCCATATTAGCGAAGCGAAAGCAAAACAGATGCAAAGGGAAAAAAGAAAAAGAAAAAGAAAAAAAAAAAAACCGGCGTCCACTCGTGTGGCACTCAAAATCTGTTAGGTGCGTCCACCCAACCCAGGTGACCCAGTACTCACCTGTCCCGGGAACCGCTGTATCTCACGTAGCTGATCAGGGTGAAGAGAAGAGGCGCTCAGGGCCTTCCGTTGTTATTGGGCCAGGTCCTCCGTCGTACTGCAGGCGACAGCAATCGCACCTCCCGGCCGAAGAGGCACGTCGCTGAGCCTTTTGTCCCCGTACGGGCCACCAGATGACCGGAGCCGCGGGAGACAGGAGGCCAGACTCGAGCAGGATCAGCTCTCAAAGTTTATTGCGTACAGCGAACCGGACCTAACAAGGTCCGCCACCCTCAACGTTGGTTCCTCTTCTGCCCGTTAGGGGCAGGGACAGTCTCTTATAAGGGAAAACAGCATCCAATCATAGCAAAGCAAGCCCAGCAAGCTAATAGGCTAGCGTCATCAGTAGCTGGGCAGACGTGGCAATTTGGCGGGCTTGTTCGGGCCGGGAAGAACCCGGAAGCAGGAAATGGGCGCCATCTTAGGGGACCGGTCAGGCGGCTCCCCACACCTTCTTTCCCCTTTTATTCCATCCAGACTATAAGCATGTCGGTTGATCCCACCCATACCCAGGTGAACAGTTATGCAGAACATTCTTTTAAAACCATGTGTAGAGCATCACATCCCAGAGAGCAGGCTGGCTGGAAGACAGTGAGTCTGTGATCCAGGCCTTCTCCATTGCATCCCAGAGGGTGGGCCACTGGAAGAGACGGATCTCCAAGACCCAAGATAAGGCAACAGCCTGGTGCACAGATGCACACACCTCTGGAGGGCGCAGTAATCAGCGAGGCTGGTAACAGGGAAGTGACTGAAGCAGCAGTGAGGAGGCAGCATTTGGGCTCTGGAGAACGCCACCAACAGAAGAAAGGATAACAACTGAAGCCAGAAACAGCTTCATGAGGCTGTAAAACTAATCAAATCAGAAATAATACCTCAGGTAAAAGAGCAAACAGCAAGCCTAATGACAGAAACGCTGAGCATATCTAAATAAGACATAGATAAAAAAGAGGAGCAAAGGAAAATGATGGAAACCTTGCATGAACAATATAGGAAAGAACCACAATACGTGAAACAGATTCAAAGAGATATCCAGCAGATTAAACACTCCATGGAAAACTGGCAAAACTGCTTTAAAAAACTAAAGATAGATGCACAGACCTTATAAACAGGATTGCAACCACCAGTCATGAAAGAAAAGATCTCTTAAAAATAACAAAGAACCAGGAAATGACAATTCAACAGCTGCAAGACAATGCAAAGAAAAATAATTTAAGAATGATAGGTGTCAGTGAACAAGTGGAGGCCAACACAAATGACATAAAAAGACCATTTACAGAAGTAATAGCCAAAAACTTTCCCAGCATGGGAGAAGGACCTGACATACAGATAAATGAGGCATATAGAACTCCAACTAGCCGTAACCAAATCTACACCCAGACATACAAGAATCAAGATCCCAGAAACTCAGCACAAGAACAGAATATTAAAGACTATTAGATGAAAAAAACCCAGATCACCTATAAAGGAAAACCTGTCAGAATCATAACAGACTTCTCAACACAAACCATCAAGTCAAGAAGAGCTCAGAGTGAAGTATTTCATGTCCTGAAGGAAAACAACTTCCAACTTCCAACTACCCTGCAAAACTGTCTTTCAAAATTAATGGAGAATAAAATACTTCCTTAATAACAACTGACAGAATTTGTGACCCTACAAAGAGAACTGAAGAATATTCTAGAGAGAGATAAAAATGACCACAGTTCCAGGAACACAGTTCCAGTGGCAGAGGGGGACCAGTGAGCAGGGCAGACAGTTGAATGGAGGGAAAAAGTAGGCAGCCAACAGCTGGAAAATTGCAAGGCAGAGATGAACCAGTGCTTGTTGGCTATAACCATGAATGTAAATGGCTCAATTCACCAGTAATAAGAAACACAAGTAGAGTGGATCAGGAGACAGAATCCATCAGTATGTGATATACAAGAAACCCATTTGACCAGAGAGAAAATTCATGGCATGAAGGTCAGAGGAAGCAAGACAATGCTCCATGCAGTGGGAACCCAGAAAAACAGCAGGGGTAGCTTGCCATCAACTGTAGAAGACACCAAAAAAGATATATTTTTATACAATGCAAAGCTACACAGCTATAAAGACAGATAATCACAGCACTCTTACAAATGGGTGCTACTTGAGATTGTGGTCTATAGGGTCCTGACCTCGATCCCCAGCCTCCCAAATGAGTGTACAAGAAGGCTTAAATAAAGTGAGACAAGAGATATGATTTAGAGCTCCAAGAGAGTCAAAGTCCTTTAGCTGAGTTTGAGACTCTGAGGGCTAAGACAAAGACTTCTCTTCTGGACCAGCCATTTTTATTAGGTCCAACAACAAAGGGCAGGGAAACTGAGGAAAGCACAGAAAGTGAGTAGGACCTTGGGAGTCACTTAAAGACTCCTCCAAGTAGTAAATTATGCCAATTTAGGAGAACCGTCTTATCTCCAGGATGACATTTATGCTAGGAGTGTGACTTCAGGAGATTCCTTCAATCTCTATTTACTTAATTAGTGCTGGAGCCAAGGTGTCTTCAGCTGTGGCCTTATCTTACCCTTTGAGGTATCTCTGGCCTCACAGGCCACTACAGGCATCAGCCAGGACCAGTGATTCATAGAGGTTCATCTCCTATGAATCAGCTCCTATCTCGAGGCAAGGGGTGAGGCCTAGGACAAACTCACAGATAAACATAGAAAGCCAATTAGTTAAATTTTTTTTTTGTCTTTTTTATCGCTACCAAGGATCGAACTCACAACTGCCTGCTTGCAAGGCAGGCGCTTATGCTGCTGAGCTAAATCCCCAGCCCCAGATCCTGCTTAGAGCCGCTTCATAGTGGTCTCCAACAATGCTCATGGGCAAAATAGTTCAGGCTCACATTGATGAGAATCGTGTTGTCTCCCTGAGGGAGTTAGTGGGATCCAAAATATGCAGTGGACACTGTGAAAGTGAAAGGGTTAGGAAACACTTAAAAAGAGAAGGTGGTAGCCATTGTTAATTTTTTACCTTGTTTTGAACTCCTATATGGTTTTCATAGTTTTGTTAGGTTTGGTTTTATTCTGTTCTGTTTCCTTTGATCTTATTATGTCTGATGACATGGGCAGTAATTTTAAAGATAACATGAGGCACTCTGGTAGCATTGTGTTGATTTCCTGTTATCTTGTTTTGAAGTCTTATATCACTTTCATTGTTTTCTTTTGATTGGCTTTATTCTGTTTCATTTTGTTTGGTTTTGTTCTCTTTAAAAATAAAAAACAGAAGCACATGTTCTCTAGGGCTTGTCCTGGAGACCCGGGAGAGGGACATCTGAAGCAGACACTGGGCAAAGATCTGAAGGATGAGAGGCAGAATGTTCCAGAATAACCATTCTGCAGACTCTCATTTCCAGGAGGAATTTTGGGAGGAGGCGAGGAGTGCTGAGGAAGTCTGACCAAGATGTGGAGAGTGAGGGGAGGGCACTGCGGTGGGGAACCAAGGGCTTCTTCCCACCCCGCACACTGGTTCCTTGTGTCCAGAAGCATCTCTCGCTGCAGAAACCTGACAGCTCACTGCTGGTCTTCCTTTATAGATTTGTTGCCCCTGAGAGTTTTTAGCATTTTTTAAATTAAAAAAGCAGATGTGAAAATAAATTTGATAAAATCAGAGGAATCACATCCCTGGGCTTTGACCTGGGGTGCTGTCCCACCACTCCAGAGCCTTGTTCAGCCAGCAGTGAGAGGTGGACAGCTGTGTGCAATCCACAGGGTGCTTGTGGAGGAGCACCCTGACCTGACTCCCCAGTCCTGAGCTTTGCACAGCTTCCACCCTGTGATGACTTGGCCATGGCTGAAGTGCGTCCTCACAGGTTCATGTGCTAGAGAGTTGGCCCCCACAGGGCTGTGTCGAGGGCAGGGCCTCTACGAGAAGGGCTGGTGGGAGATGAGGACCATACCACCTTCCCAGGGATTAGTGCTGGTCTTGTGGGCGCGTTGATTCTCTTGAGAGCAGGACACTGGCCCCTTCTGCACATGGCCCAACCCAATTGGGAAGGATATAGACACCAGAATTGTGAGCCACACAAACAAACCTCTTTACTTGGTAAGATCCCTAGCCTCTGGTATCCTGTTACAACTATAGAAAACAGAAAAAGAGAAATGCAAACTACAGATAATCTCCAGGAAAAACAGCTGCTTTTAAGCACAAGAAACACCTGTATGATCTGAACAAATGAGCCCTGTTTTGTCGCTTGACTTGTCGCTTGACTAGAAGGTTCAGCATTTTCCCCTAAATGAAAGAACATCACAATTGCTTGTTGGAGGGAACGCTGTACCTGTTTAGTGGTTGTTGTGGTTCTGGGGGTGGAGCCCAACGCTCACCCTGAGCTACACCCTAGTCCTCTGGGCTTGTTTTCAACGCACTTTGTTTCTGGATTTCCTCTGCCTTATCCTTTCGAGCTTTCTGTGACTGTTACAAGTGCCCACTTGCTGGTGCTGCCTGCACACTTCCGTGATTTGGCCACAATGATTACAGAAAGGACCAGCTTAGTCTGTTGTTGCTCGAGGCTGATGAGCGGTTGGTGCTGCCTCAGTGACAGATCTGTGGGGCTCCCCTGACTGCCTCTGCCTCTGCCTCTGCTGGGCTGCAGAGCTGGAGCGTATCTGGTCTGAGTCCAGAATGATGTCTAGGACTCTGGTGGTCTTAGCTTTAGCAGCCTCCTCCCCATGGATGGGCAAATCGGATTAGTGCTGTGAGCTCTGCCAATGTGAAGCCCGGATGCCCTGACAGAGTGGTATCAGCACACGATAACCTGTGTTTGACATGGGGCCCCATCCATGCCCAAGGGTAGTCAGCATGGAATGCCACATTGTGCCAGAAATAGCTGGAGAGCTTGTGCATGGATTGTGCTCCCCTCTTGCCTGAATTTTAAAGACTAATCCAAAATATAGTATGTTCCAATGATAAGCACCCTGATCTAAGTATCATTTGGAGTGTGACCCTCTGTCTGATTGATTGATTGACTGTGATACTAGACATTAAACCCAGGGCCTTTGCACTGAGCTGTATCCTCAGCCCCCTTTTATTTCTTATTTTTTTCAATTCTGAGACAGGGTCTCAATAAGTTGCTGAGTTTCCCAGGCTGGAGTAGAACTTACAGTCCTCCTGACTCAGCCTCCAAGAGTGCTGGGACTTCAGGCCTGAGGTGCCATATTTATAGCATCTACATAGCCTACAAAATCCTTCTAACTTAAAAGTATACGTCTGTCTGGTAAAGTGATAGATAATTCTATTGTTGGTTAGGCAGCAGTTTCTCAGGTGACCTTGTGCTCTGTCTCTTCTGCTTACTCATGGCCTGGCCCTATTAATAGGCTAAAGCAGTTGAGGGGAGGAGGTGACACAGGTTCAGTCTGTATTTATATTTTAAAAGCAATGACGTTATTCTTGTACCATTTTGATCATCGATGCCTTATAGAATTAAAAAGTGATAGAGCTGTAAATCTATGCTCATTAAGTCCATATTAGAAGTCATTAGAAGTCATATTTTCATTCTCAATATTTGCATTTCCTACAGCTCTTTATTTGACCAAATGAATTATAAATTACCATTTGGATTTTATTTATTTGGTTTGGGTTTTTGTTTTTTTTAAAGGAAAGAGATTAAGCACTTCCTCTCCCAGGGAAAAATTCTCCAAATTCCATCTCGTTCAGAATTTGCTGATCCTGTCAGGGGACGGAAGTTCTCTTTCGGACTCTTCTTTCTGGGCTTCCTTCTGTTCACGTTGCACACATTGGCTTAGCGACTGGAATCCTCAGCAAGTGAACAGCAGGAAATGTTGTCTGCCATCCTCTGCCAGCGTCTCCTGTACGTGCTGTGAAACCCTTTGTGAAAAATCAAGCCATGTGTTTTTGCTGGCTGAGGAGAGGCACACTTCCCTGGGAAGTTACTATCTACCACACAGGGCTATTCTAAGCACAGAGTCTGACTTCAAACACAGGCTGAAATTGCTACAACAAATGAAGCCAGAAACTTGTTATGGCTGGAAGAAAAAGATGTCCAAAAAGAAAAGAAAAGATAGAGAGTCTTAACGTGCAAGGAAGGGACGTGTAACAGGTATGTACCGGAAGGGTGTGAGGTGAGCCCCAATCTCAGTCAGAACTCCTCTTCGGGTTTGGCAGTGATGGAAACCACATCTCCGATGATGCACACCTGCCCCCTGTTTTAGCCTCAAGTGTCCCAAAGTACACCCCTCTGCCGCATATGTGTTAAAAACCACTGTGCGTGTGTGAACGTGTGTGGGTGTGGTGGATGGGTGTGTTCGTAAAAGATAATTCAGTGCACTGATAATTCTGTGTCACTGATGATAATGTTTTTTTAACAGTTCTCTACGAAACGAATAGGGATTTTTCATAAGCATAATGGTGTAATACGAAGAAGTGGGCTCTCGGTAGTTAATTCAGTCTTTATCCTCTACAGCGTTAGGAACTGCACAGTCTCTGTATCTGAAAGGCCACAGCGATTAGCAGCCTCTGCCACGCCCTGTGTGCCCGGCTGTGTGCTCGGCTGTGTGCTCTCCAGAGAACTATGCTGCTCTTGCAGCAGCTGGAGCGGCAAGCAGCGAGGCGGTTTCCTTTTTTTTTTTTTTTTGTCTTTTTTGTTTTTATCGGTACCAGGGATCGAACTCACGACTGCCTGCTTGCAAGGCAGGCGCTTATGCCGCTGAGCTAAATCCCCAGCCCCGAGGCGGTTTCCATTTTATGGTGAGAGCTGCTCCACGGAGGCTGGCTCACCTGCCTGAGGACGCAAAGCTAGTTCACTGCCAAGGCAGAGCCCAGCCCTCAGCCACACATAGAACAGCGGGAAAGCAAGCCTGAAATAGTAGGGATGTGCATTTCCTTGGTGTTTAATGCTAGGCAAATCCTGTTTCCCAATAATGTAGACATGGAAATAAACCACGTGATCAAAATTTTGTTTAAAAACTTACCCAGGACCAAAACAAAATAAATTTCCATATTCCTGTTTTAGCAGAATGCAGGACATATTCAGTGCTGACTTGATTGAGCGAAAGTCTGGTGAACACTGGGCTTTGGTGTCACAGTAGATACCGCGGTCTTTTGTTCCTGGGTTTGAATACAGCCCCTTGCTTTTTCCTAAGTGTGAATTAAAAAGAAACCAGACACATCTACCCACTCTGGGGGAGCCAGGCAGTTAGGGAAAGAAGCATGGAAGCGTCTGTGTGCCTGTAATTCCAGGACTCTAAGAGGCTGAGGCAGGAGAATCTAAAGTTCAAATCCAGCCTGTAGAGATTTAGACTCTGTCTAGAAATAAAAGGACTGAGGCTATAACTCAGAGTCAGACCTTGGTTCAGTCTCCAGTGTGTGGGGAGAGGGATTAAGAAAAACAGATACCATTTTGCATCAAGATTAATGCAGGATAGTGTGAGAGGAAATCCTTTCTTTGAACTCATACCTCAGCTGAATGTCCGCTGAGTTCAGGATGCTGTATCAAGGCCGTGAAAAGTGGGGACGAGTGGAGTGTGGTGGGGCATACCTGTAATCCCGGATCTTGAGAGATTGAGGCAGGTGGGTTGCTGGGAGTTCAGGGCCAGCCTGAGCTACATGGCAAAACTCTGTCTCAAGAAGACAAACAAAGAAAGAGAGAGTGAGTTATCGGGGAGTGCAGGTGGGTTGATTTCCCTCAGAGAGCAGAAATTCAAGCTCACAAAGTATAGCAATCATTTGAGAATGTTAACTTGTGAAAGAAAATCACTGGTCTGTTTGGGGCGGATCTGTGACAGAAAGAAAGAGTGAAACCCTTACAGCCCTGAGACACTCTGGAATGTCAGAATAGCCGAAGGGCACCAAAGCATCCATTTTCCAGAGATTTGCAAGGTTGTCATCCAAAACACATTTTTGTATCAGCACAAGTGATTTAACCCTAAGCCACTTCTGGAAGGGGGCATTTTTGCCTGATTTGCGTGTGATCCCAATCAGAAGTGAACACCGAGTTCTGAGGGGCCCAGAAGAGGCCCCGGGGCCAGCTCTCCTCTTCCGGCATCAAGGGGCGACCCTGGCAAGGCCGGAAGCTTGGCTGAGCTCTGCATCCCACCTTTGTTCCTAGGGGCTCCGCGTGGAGAATCAGCTTGCAGGCATTTCCGGCGCTGCTGGGGAGATGCCTGAGCCCCTGCTCTACTGGAAAAGGGGATTTCAAGGCACTTACCCTGCCCTGAGCAGTCCTGTGTTAGTCATAGAGTGGATCTTAAGGGAAGATGGCACATAGTTCAGCTCTGCAAAGATGAAATGTTGCCTCCTTAAATAAACAAAGTTTGATCAACTTCAAAGCTGTTTTTCATAGAAATATTTCAGCCGTAGCCTTAAACGCAAGTTAATATTTTGTGTAAGAGAGAGATGTTGCAGTTTCATGAACCACTATTTCTCACTGTGTTGGAGCATTTGGCTAACTTGGGAACTTACATTTCCCAAGGAAATTGTTTGGAAGGCTGTGCCCATCTCTGTGGGATGCTGCATGGGTCAGTCTGTGGTCTCACAGCTCATAGTGTGGTAGAAACCAGATTGAGTCTGGTATGTACCTGAAAAAGTTAGACATTTCCTATAAAAAACTAGTATAGCTCAGGGCCTTCCTACTTAAACGTTTTTTGTGTTGCAGGCATAATTTAACTTAAGATGTACTCTTTATGCTTTTGGGAGACATCTGGAAGTCTCACAGCATGTAGATGCCTTGGGATCAATTTCAGAAGTAATCCTTTCATTCCCCGAGGTGGGGCCGGGACCCTGGCATGTTTAATCCCCGCAGAGTCCGTGGGTTTACAGCGCACTGCCTACATGTCTGTGTCGTGGTTGTCATACACTGGGGAGAACAAAAGGTAGGTGAAGTCCCATCAGATTTCCATCGCAATCTCATGGCGTGTGACCAAGTGGGCAGCGCTGTGGAAGATAAAATGCAGGAGGCCATGGTCAGGGACACATACAGATGCCTGGAGATGGTGGGGACTCAGGCTGCGGCGTGGACAGTGAGCTGAGGCAGGAGCTCGCGTGGCAGGGAGGATGGGAAGTGCTTCCAAGTGGCTCTCGGAAAGGCTGGGCACAGCATCCGGGGACCCTGAGGTGGGACAGAGCGCATCCAAGCTGCATGAATCGTGAGTTCTCAAGGACGGCATGGAACATATGCTAGCAGGTGGCTCTGGATGCTGTTGGGACTCCTGTTCCTTAGCTTGAAAACCAGTAAAGGGAAAGAAACCAGCATTTACCCCAGCCTTCATCCTCAGGATGTATTGCTGGGTAACCGAGTCATTCCGACAAAGAGAACTCACTCTGTCAAACACACCCCAGTTAATAGTGAAGATGGCACTGATGGTTCCGCCTGCTACACCCTGGAAGGGAATGCAGAGGTCTGGGGTGCTGACCATGGTGCATGCTAATGTCTCAGTGGGGCCAGCGGTCACCTTGTACCTCCTGATGAAATGCACAGCGTCACTTTGGAAAGAAAGCCAGGACCTCACCAAGGCTCTGACATCATTAGACATGTACAGAAAACACAGGCCTCGGGAGGGTATTAGTTAACTGGTGGAGATGCAGCAGCCAAGCAGAGATGGGATGAATGCTGCAGGCGAGTGACCTCGTCAGCGACCTGGCTAAGATCCCCAGCTGCCCGCATGAGGGTCCCCGCGAAGGGTGGACTAAGGAACAAACAGATTTAGTGATGCATGATGGGAGGCCAGGAGGTCAGCGCCTCAGGACCAGCAGAAACTAAGACACACCAAACCAGCTGCTATTTATCAGCCAGTGTAGGTGGGAGGGCGCTTTTCCTGGAACAGCACAGAGGCTATGGTAGAATGGACAATTCAGCATCATGAAACAAGCCAAGACCTACCCCACGCCTGGGTGCTCATCTCACCTACCGAGAGAGGAAGGGAACTTCTGAGTTCCAAAACTGGCCCCCCAGGCAGGCAGGGTAAGGAGAGCCTGGACACACTACATCAGTGTACAATTCCTGGTCCCCAGCATGACCTGGGAAAGTCAGCATAAAAGGAAACTCCCAGATTAACTTTTGATTTTTCTGAAAAAAAAAATCTCAAGTTCGCATTTACTCAAGTTTTGTTTATTTATGATGTCAGTGCAGTTCAGCTTTGTTATTAACCTTTCGGGCTAATTAACACATTATCTTATAATTTAAAATAAGAAATTACATGCTTTTTTTGCCTAGTGTCTTCCCCAGCCTTACTTCTCTCTCTCTCTCTCTCTCTCTCTCTCTCTCTCTCTCTCTCTCTCTCTCTCTCTCTCTTTTTTGGTACGGGGGATTGAACTCATAGTTGTGAGAATTGAACTCAAGCTTGCAAGGTAGGCGCTTATGCCACTGAGCTAAATCCCCCTCCTTCTATTTGTATTTTTTTGCAGTTTTACATTTATAGAAAATTGAGCAGAAGGTACCAACTTTCTGAATCCCTCTGTGGTCTCCATGCTAGTTTCCTGTGTTTTTCACATTTTACACTAGTGTGGTGCATTTGTTGTAACTGATGAGTGAATATTAACCTGTTATTGTTAGCGAAGTAACTAAAACCTGGAATCCACATTAGAGTTCACTGCTGGTGTTGTGTGTTCTGTCGGGTTTGACAAATGAACAACCTCAGACACCCTTATGTGTGGGACGGAATGTGTATCCTGTGACAGCACCAAGAGTGATTTCATTGCCCTGAAAGTTCCCTGGGATCCCTGTCTTCAGCTCCTACCCCACAGGCCCTGACAGCCACCCATTCTTCTGCCATCTCAGTGTGGCCTTTTTCAGAGTGCCAGATGGTTGGACTCATGATCTGTCAGCTTTTCAGATTGGCTTCTTTTGCCTAACAGTATGCAGTTAAGGTTCTTTAATATCTTTGCATGACTTGACGGCTCATTTCTTCTTTTAAATTAGTGCATTTTGTACGGAGTAATGGATTCCTCCTGGCATATTCATACACGTGTATAACATACTTCGATCATTTTTGCCACCCGTCGCCTTCCCTCCCCATTTCTTTATATTGGTGAATAATTCGGTGTTGTCTAGATGCCCCAGTTCATGACTCCATTCCTCTTTGGTAGAATGTTTTGATTACTTCCAAGTTTTAGCGGTTTATACATAAAGCTGCAGTAAACATATACATAAAGCTGCATAGTTTTTGTGTAGACCTAAGTCTTCAGCTCTTTTAGGTGAACGTGAGGGGACATGCTTGCTGATCATGTGTCTAGCCGCCAAACTGGCTTCCAAGGTGCTGGATTCCCACCAGCAGTGAATGAGAGCTTCTGCTGCCCCTCATCCTTGCTAGCGTTTGACACTGTCAGAGCCTTAGATGTTACCTATCGTAATAGGCTGTGGCAGGTGTGGCATGATTGTTGTACCTGGAAAGTCCCTGTGACACACAATGTTGATCAGCTTTTCATCTACTTGTTGGCCATTTGAATATCTCCTTTGCTAAGACATCGATTCAGCTGTTATACTTTTTTGTTAGTGGTTGTTTTCTTGTTGACTTTTAAGTCTTTTGGATCCTCACTCTTTGATTAGATGTGTGTTTTGGAAATATTTTCTCTCAGTGTGTGGTTTTCTTTTTGTTCTCATTATCCATCCATTCTCCTAGTACCTAACTTTACTGTCCAGTTCTTCTTTTTAAAAAAGCAGAATTTTTTTAATTAAAGAAAAATTCATATATTTGAGAATGAAGCTTGTTTGTATTGCTTGGGGATGTGCCATTTTTAGGATCAAAGCCTTCAGATTATTGGCTACAATATCCCCATTTAGTCTGTCAGAAATGTAAACGTTGAGAGGGAAATTCCAGGAAGCAGGAGAACCACCACTGACTAACCACTCTAGGGAATTAAAGTCAACTTTTCTATTGCTGGCCTACCCAGTGGTGTAGGTGAACTCAGAAAAGATGACTTTACAGCATACAAGAAGGCATGAGACTGAAAACTCCTAGCCTTATATGGTTAGGTAAGTTTTTCCATTTGTTTAGAGTCCCCCTATGAATGTTTTTAAAAGCTACTCAGTCTTTAACTTACAATAACTGTATGTCCCTGTACCCAGTGACAGTAAGATTTGATCACATAATGCACAGCATGTCTTTGCAAACCCTGTATTTAATCTACTTCCTCCAAAGTTTCCAGGCTGATTGTTGAGCTTTGGTCCCTTGTTAAAGGTGATTATCTACAGGTGCATGTAGATGAAGGCAGAGTTGGCTTGAAAACTTGTCATATGTTAAAAAATCATCTAAATTAGAAGAATTGAGATTTTTTTTTGTTTAAATCAGGGAGGGATTCAGGGAGAGGATTTAGTCTGAGGCTGGAAAAATAGGTTCAGGTCATACCCCGAACCCATTCACTGGCAACACCCTTCTCATCCAGATGTGCAGAAGAGGGCGCCAAAGCCCCAATGGGCAGAAAGGAAGGAGCACTGTGATCCCTTAGTAATTTGTCACTGACCAAAGCAGGTGTGTAGTTAGAGCCTCAGCGCATAATCCCCTTGCCCCATAGTCTCATGTCCTTCAAAGATGAAGAAACGGAAACCAAACGACTTCATGACCTTTTTAAAATCCCTCTGCTGGTGGTGGCTTTGTTGATATTTGCCAGGTGAGACTACCATTGTTTCCCGTCCATATAACCATCTGCAGCAGATTTAGACAATTGGTCCATGCCCTTCAGCCCAGGAGAAATATCTCCCATGTGAGGAATGGGCCAGTAGGCGATCATCTTAACAAACCGTACTGTTCAAAATGTGCTCAGTTGTACAATAAAGATGCAGTCTATTGTAGACAGTCACCTGAATCAGTAACAAAAACCCACTGTAAGAGACAGGGAAAGTCAGCTCAGTGCATCCGCCTTTCTCCAGACCTGGGCTTGAGTAATGACTGATGTCCATGGCTCACGTGGTGGGCACGCCTGGAGGGCCAAGGCTGACCACGCTTGCTCCACAGAGACCATTGAGCTCTGTGGAGCTGTAGAGACTCCCTGAAGACCAGGCCCAGGTTCATCTGATTCCACACCACTGCCCCATCTAGCTTCTGTGCACCTCTGCTGTTAACTAGAAACTAGGAATAACTCTGAGGCAGCACTGGCAGAGCTTGTGCAGACTTTACGACCTGCCAGCCGTTGTGTAGCAGTAATACACTGTTATTTACAAATAGTTAAGCCAGCGAGCAGCCTTGCATTGCTGCACTGTTTACTCACATGCAGTGAGCAATGTGCCCTGGTTTTGCTAAAGAGTAATTTATTTCCCTACTTTCTGGAAGTGATTTTTTTTTTTTTTGCAGGCACATCATTGATTATTTAGCTTTCTATGATTTCAACTTTACTATCTTAAATTTACCTTTTTCCCCTAAACAATCATGCCTGAATAGGCAGAGTAATTAAGTCTCAGCATAATTACAGTAGCCCGGCAACACCCGCCACCCACACAGCTCCTTTGAGAGCTTATTCTGGCCCAGGCATACTTGTCAGTTTTCATGTGTCTCATTGTTGATACATTAAATCTTAAAGACAAATATGCTCAATGTATTAGACATAAAATACTAGGGCCACTCAAACAAAAAAGCAGTTTAGTTTAATTGTTGCCAGTTTATCTATGGCAGATTCAAAGCCATGTTTGAAGAACTTCAAGGCATTGCTTGAAACTGTGGTGACATGTATCAAAATAATTTAAGCAGATGGATTTTTTCCCCCCAGATAAGCCCCATTTCCCCTTTCTCCAGGTGACTTCTTGATGATCCAAAATATAGCAGATCATCTGCATTTTATGTTTACAATGTAATTAAAACCATTCAGTTTCATGTTTGTTATGTTTAATAAGATTTGTTTTAGCACATTCTGGGAGACTTGAGGCAGGAAGATTGCAACCTCAAGCCCACGCTGGTGACTCAGCTGAGTGACTCCTCAAGACCTTGTCTGAAATTAAAACAAAAACAAAAAGGGCTGGAGATAGAGAATAAAGGCTCTGGGAGACAAAAATGCTTATTCTCAAAGATTAAGAGAAATTTGGAAACCGCAATACAGGACTGAAATTCATGCAAAACCACCAACACCCAGAATGAAGTTAGTTTAATGGGTTTTAGAAAATGTCCCTGGAGTTTCCAGGAAAAGCCTGGCTTGGGAACTTG
Source organism: Cavia porcellus (assembly GCF_034190915.1). Lineage (NCBI taxonomy): Eukaryota > Metazoa > Chordata > Mammalia > Rodentia > Caviidae > Cavia > Cavia porcellus. The sequence continues at coordinate 63,510,384 of NW_026947503.1, read as the reverse complement.
TCATCCAGAGTCTGCATGTGATGAAGCCCGGGTCAGAATCTTACAACTCTGGGAGCTGAGCAAGGGCATCCAGATCCATGGCTGTTGTGACCCTGCATGCCCCTTTTTAGTGTCAGGATATTTTTGTCACACAAGAGTCCAGGCATCCGAGCATCACATTGCTTTCCCTGGCTGCTCAGGAATCACCCGTGTCACCAGCTCAGCACAGCGGCACTGCCGACCCTGGTGTCATTCGCTGATTGCAGGGTGGGGCTTTTGCAGCCTGAGGACCTCGTGTGGAGCCTCTGTGCTCTGAGATGAAAGGACTGGCGCCTGTCACTTACTGAACTGCTGAGGCCAGCGGTGGTGTGAGCTTCTCCCAGGTGCATGCCTGGCTGTCTTGGGGGCTGCTCGGTGACTCCTCCGTTCTGTTTCCCTAGAAACGCTCCAGAGGGCAAGTGCTGTTTGACAAAGTGTGCGAGCACCTGAACCTGCTGGAGAAGGACTACTTCGGCCTCACGTACCGCGACGCCGAGAACCAGAAGGTGAGCGTGCAGAGGCCATGCATGGGGAAGCTGCAGCCAGGACAGGGAGGGGTCCTGCTGTCCCTTCCGCCCTTCACGCTACCCTGAGACTCAGACCCTCTGTGCTGCTCATGGCCCTTTCCCAGCACTCCAGGAAGATGCCAGAGTCGCAGCATAGCGGCCAGGGCTGCTCACGTTCGGGACTCTGGTCCACATCTTAACTCATTTTCTGCTTTCACTTCCTCACTTCAGGTGTTGGCTGGCCTCATTCCTGTCCAGAGCCTTCTGTCAGTGTTCCGGGTGCGAGGCAGTGCCTCTGTAGACCCATCCAGCCCAGCCATGCCTTCTATTCACCGCTACCCCGCCACTCCCTGCAGGAATAAAAATAGAGGAACTGTGTGCATTGCATGGATGCGGAACACTGAGTTGTGAAAGCTTTGTTGATAGATGTTACTTTGGTGTTGTGCTTGTGAAGTTATGAGGCAATGTCTAATTTCATTATTACACATCAAAATTGTCCAGTGAGGAACATGCTCAAGCAAACATTCCATTCATTAGGAAATTCTCAGGTAGATGCCAGCAATCTGTGAACACAGATGTCAGTCACATGGCAATGAATGGCTGAAGCCATATGTCTGGTCACATGAATCTGTATTCTAGGCATCTGTTTAAACGTGGAGGCTTCTATCATGTCCCTTCTGCTTCCATGTTAGCTCAAATCCCTAAAACGGTGGCTGAAAGAAAGAAAAAAGAATTCTGGGGGACAGGAACTGTCCGTGCATACCTCTTCTCATGGGGTCCACCTCAGAGCCCCGGCAGGGCCTGGCTGGGAGCCACCAGCAGCAGGGGTCAGGGGTGGGGGGACCTTGATGAAGAGGAGACCTCCCGTGATCGCCTTCCCCGGAGCCTTGAGGGCTTGTCAAATTCCAACCATTAAGCCATTTTTATTCTCCTGTGATTCAATTTCAAAATGTCATTTCCTTTTCAGAATTGGCTGGACCCTGCTAAGGAAATTAAAAAACAGATTCGAAGTAAGTTCTTCCAGATTATTTTATTACATAAGGTGAAGATTTTTAGAGAACAAAGCTATGAGGCTGACATCCAAGAGGGTGATGTGAATCATTTCGCAAAAGACAGAGTCCAAGCTCACATTTGACCGAGTGCATTGGTCCAGCTCCGGCAGGACCCATTTTCTGTCATCACAGCTCAGAAATCCAAATGACCTTGGCACCTGACTAGTTTTCTTCCCCTACATCAAAGTGAAATGTGTCTTTAGTGATGTACCAATTGTTAATCATTTAGAGTTCCAAACTTAATATTGTATTAAGCCTAACTGCCACAAACATATGAAAGCCAACCCAAAAGTAGTGGCCACATGATAGTTTTAAAACATGGAATAACAAATAAAACTGAAGTTATTGTCTCTTTTCTTGGTCCCTGCAGATAAGTAAAGAAATGTATGTTTCCTAAGGGACCAGGAAAAATTCCATGAGCATCTCAAAAATTGGAATAAAAGTAGCTAGTAAAGCTGGGTGTGGTGGTGCACACCTGTAATCCCAGCGGTTGTGGGGGAGGCAGAGAGAAGATGGTCCTTGCAAGCCTGGTGAGCTATGCAGTGAGACCCTGTCACACACACAGAGTAGCTAAATAGGTTAAAACACCTAATGCAGGTTAAAAGGAAGTATCTTGAGCTGCATTATGGCTCAGTTGTAGAGCAGTTGCCTGTCGTGCTGGGGCCTCTGGGTTCAGTCTCCAACTGGTAAGGAAAAAAAAGAAAAAGGAAAAAAAGAAGAAAGATAGGGAGGAAAAAAAAAACAGAAGAAAAAACAACAGAAACTCTGGCATCATAAAGGAAAAAGGAAAAAAAAGTTAAGAAAGGGATGAAGGGGCAGAAAAGAGATCACTTCTGACCGCTTCAGATCAGCCAAGACTTGAAAAGTTTAACAAATTTAATAATAAACTTCACTGGCAGGTATGAGCCCAGTTAACAGCAGTATAAATTGTCGCAAAAAGAGGGCAGCTTGTAGTATTTATTAAATTGTACTTGCTGTTGGACTTTTAGATTTACTTGAAGAAATCTACCCAGTGTGTGTATTAGAGAAAAAAAAATCTGCATGTGTTAATAATGTACATGAAAGCTCATTTATAATACTGTTTGCAAGAGCAGAAAACTAGAAGGCACCTAAATACCTGTTTGTAAGGAAATAGTGAAATCAGGCTCTGAAAAACCCTAGAAATAGGGCTTAGCTCTTGTGAAAACCAGGTTGCAAAATAATGTCTATCACAGATGTTTTTAAAAAGTTATGTGTACATAGTCGCATGGAAAACCTGTGGGGAGCAGTGAAAGATATTAGCAGTAATCATCTCCAGATGGGGCTTGCAGTCGGGGATTGAAAAGGAGGAGGTTTTTATTTTTATCTTTTATACGTCTCTTTAACTCATCACATGTGTATATAATCTTGAATAGCTGATTATGTTTTTTAATTTATATTTTGTCAAGAAAACCTAGATCAGTTCTCCTATACACCTAACTTTTTGCAGGATAAATTTCAGACCAGTGTATTAATGAAAACATTATTCTCAATCAAGTTTTCACATAGTTTACTATTAAGAAAGAATAAATACTTCTTAGTACCTGTGTAAGTTATGAGATAGAAGAATACCCTAAGTATTAACAAATTGTAACTGCTGATAAGTAGTTTGAAATGGTTTAATATGAGATAACACTTTCTTAGTCACCATACTTCCAGATATTAGAGACTTTGCTGATTATTTATACAAATGACATCATATGTCATATTTTCTAGAGAAATTTGAGGTATCTACTAACTAGAAACTTGGTAATGAATTAGTTTGTAGTTAAGGCCGAAAGCAGGAATGGCCACAGTTGTGATAAATAGATGAAAACTCTTTATTCTCATTCCAAGGAATCCTAATAAACAACAAATTAAGGTGAAGAATATACTGATCTTTTCGTGGAGTTACAAAAAGCAGATATGCTAAATATATATCATTTTCCCTCCATCCTCAGAGTGTCTTGGTTACTTTTCTCTCATTGCTGGGACAAAATACTTGATATCCAAAATTAGGGAAGGAAAAATTTACTTAGCTCCCATTTTGTGGAAGTTTCAGTCTGTACTTGGCTGGCTTCAAAGCAGAGTGGCTCATGGCAGAGGGCAGCAGTTCATGGTGGTGGAAAACAGCAGAAACACAAGAGCAAAAGGGGAGGAGCATGGGGAGAAGACTCTTTCTGTCTCCTGTATTGTGTGCAGGCCACACCCATAATCCCAGCACTGGACCACAAATCACTCACAAACTCGATGCCCACCCCCATGACCACATGAGGCTTTGGGGGGACATCAAAGCTCAACCCAGAAAGTATGAGGCTTACAGGATGCATCCATCCCACCAATGAGGCAGTCTTACAGGGAGGGTGACAAGGAAAGTTGGAATTATTTTAAAAGAATATTTGGGTGTTTTTGTCTGTATTCCTTGTAGTTCACTATCCACTAAATTGCCTCTTTGCACAAAGTTTAATCCTAACAAAGCAGAGTAGTCAGATCTCACAGACTTGTTTCTGTTGCCTCCTCTTTCCAAGCTAGATGAAGAAAGGCTGCTTTCCTATGGAGTCTGCAGCCTGGCCTGGAGGATGTGGTCGGTCTGTGGTGGAGACCACGCCCATGAATGAACATTTTAAATTACAAATTTATGGCACACAGTAGATTCTGAAATTGAAGAATTTGTTCGTAGGAACTAACTAGGCCTGCATGGTACAACCATATCTAAAACAAAGCACCTAAATACCTTGATTGTATGATTGTAAATATAGTTATATTTAGGATATGGAATATATGATTTATAGTGGTTTTATGACATCAGTGCAGTCTGTTGGGAAATCTTAAGATTTGGCATTAGAAAGTTCTCACAAGAATAAACTTCATTCAGTGCCACAGTCTTGTGTTTATCATAAATTTGTAATTCAAAATCCTCCACCAGCATTACAGCAATACACATTTTCATGTGTCCAAACTGGTTCGTGTTCTAGTCTGGCTGGACCCACGTCTGAGCAGGGCAGGCCTGGAGCTCACTCACGCTTGAGCAGGTTCTCCCAATTGATTTATCTCCACTCTTCTTGACTGGAAACTCAATCTTGAAGCAGCCTGTTCATTAATTTTTGGTTTTATGCTTCATTTCACTGAGAAGTGTTTTGTTTTGTTTTTCTAGTGCAGGATATTGAATCCAGGGCTGCCTTCACACTGAGCTACATTTCCCATCCCTTTTAAAAAAATGTCTTACTTTAAGATGGGGTCTCACTAAGTTGCTCATACTGGGCTCAGACTTGCCATCCTCTTGCCTCAGCCTCCCAGCGTGCTGCAATTACAGATGTGTACCACTGTGTTTTGCTTTGCTGGCACTGGCCCCCTTGGTTAGGACGTTGGTTGTATTGTAGTCTCCATAAACTGCATTGTTGTTTCAAAATAATGTCCTGAAAGCCCTTGTAACTTTCAATTTATAGCCTTCAGAATGCTGAGTTCTTAGTCACAGTGATTTCACTGTGGTTCCAAAGCCCTCCTGTACTAGAACCACAAGGGAGCTTACTGAAACCACAATCTGTACCCTCTTCTGGTTCCTAGGACTAAAATCCTTGAGGTGGAGCCTAGGAACTGGCATTTTTCACATGCACTTCAGATACCTCTTAGACCCATTGTAGTTTGCAACTTGCTTTTCTAGAATGAGGATTTTTGCATTGAAATACATTGCTCATATTTTCATTATTTGTTTCCAATGGAGAATTTTCACCCTGAGTTTATTATAAGATTGTTCAATTCATTGCCAGATGATTCTCTGGAATCAAGGCATACTTTGAAGTGGATGAAAATTACAAAAGAGCAGTGAATCCATTTCCCATAACTAATCCATTTTTAATTCCACTTGTTTGGGGGAGAAGCCATCTCTCATTAGGAGCCTTATTATTGGCACACATTGAAGGGATCTAGTTCACTGGAAAGTGAGCAGGAATCAATAGGAAAGGAAAAGCAAATTAGACTATTTTTAGAATGACGTAAGGACTTTTTGGAGAACAGTGGAAAAACAATCATTAGGCATGTATTTGATGGACAAAGGTTTTATGTCTTAGAAGATTTTCAGCCTATGTTCCAATGACACTTAAAAATGATACCAAATAGCCAGTAATATGTAGTCCTGGGCTAAATCCCTTATGGGACTTGAGTAAGATACTCAGCATGTGGAACCTTCAGTGTGATATGCAGGATAGCGTTAGAAATAAACTGGAAGGAATTCAAAGATTTAGGCAGAAATGCAGGAAACTGGTGGCACTCAGTATTGTGATGTATGGAAGAGAACAGTGCAGGAGACGAGCTGATACATGGAGCACTGCAGGGCTCGTGGAGAAAGTGGAGTTTACAGAAGTCACTCGTGGGGGAGGGTGCGAATGGATGTCTTAGGAGATCATTTAAGGCATACAGGGTGCTGTGTCAGCTCACAGCATGATCGGAAGGCTTCTAGGGAGGCCTGGGATGAGCTTCCGTGATGTCATTTAGAACCAGACCTGAGGTAAAGGAACTTCAATGTGCTTATAGGGTGGGGTCAACCCTAAGAGTTGGAAGGAATACTCATATCTTGATAAATGACTGTATTTAAAAGGCAAAAGGAGAAAACAAGATGAATAAATGAAAGAGACACCACAGAGATGTAATATATGTACAAAAGGAGGCATTTTGCATGTGTGCATTGGTAAATCATCCCAGCAGAGGTGGCGTTCATGAGCCACGGAGCTGGGTAAGGCTGTGTGCAGACGTGCGTGCACAGGGCGGAGTAGGCCTCTGTGAACCGCATCTGGCTGACCTTTTCATTGCTGCCATGACATTAAATAGATGCCACAGTTGAAGAAGATCCATCCAATCATGGGCTATGGAGGCACAGAATGGGTAACGCACAGGAAGTAAGTCCGGTGTCTATTGGTCTGAAAGTTCCCTGAGTGAACAAAGACATTTCAGCAGCCAGCCGAGCAGCCCTGTTATTAAAGCATTATACTACAACAAACCCTTCCCATAAAATAAAACCATGTTGGCCAGTCCCTTGACATTTATTATAATGGAACTTGACCTATAATAACAAAGTAGAAGAGGACAAAGAAAACGGGAATTATGTCTGTACTGTCGTTAAGTGAGCCGCCCAGAAATTTACAGCAATAAATCAGTCAATTCCAGACTTATCTGATGGAGGATTATCCATATCATTTCCTTTTTTTCCTTCTTCCAGAGGCTTATCTTTGATCCTGAGAATGGGAGGAAGTTTGGTTAATTGCCTTGCTAGTTAAAAGTGCCAGTAGAGGATCTGATGGAGAACAAGATTAGAAATTAGATGAGGTTTCGGACTTATCTACAGGCTTCATTTCACAAAGACTCCCTTGTTTTCCATTAGTGACCAGAATTGCCCGAGTGTTAGTGCTTGCAGTCGGGGTCCTTCCAGCAATCAGTGAAAATCCGAAGTGAGTTTTCTAAGGTTTAACTCTGATTTGTTTTCCTATCCCTCCAGGCGGTGCTTGGCACTTTTCATTTAATGTGAAATTTTACCCACCGGACCCTTCCCAGCTATCTGAAGATATAACCAGGTATTTGATGGCAGTGTGGGCAGGACAGACACCCCAGGAGAGCCATGAGTCTCTCTGGGGCTGCAGGGACACGTGGACTGATAATCACCGGAGCTCGCATGGCAAGGAAAAGGCAATTGATGAGTGTGCGCATCTGATGAGAAGTTTTGCCAAATCCCATCTGTTAACAGTTGAATCTTTGGTGCTAGCCTGCTACTCCCGTTTGCCTGACCCTGGTGGGGAAACACGCAGAAATGAGAGGCTGTCATCCACCCACCGCAGCAAAATTGGATGGGATTCAGCCTTTAATGCTGTCGCCATTCTTAGTGCTGCTTTACAGTAAAAAAAAGTCTTTAGATGCTTACGCTCTGGATGTAACCATCCTGATACTTCACAGCTGTTTAAACACACACACACAGAGATAGAAAGACATGCACACAAAGCTGAGAGTTTGCTTTCTGGACCTTACATGTACAAGCAAAATGATTCTTTGTTTTCTAGAAAGACATCAAGAAAAGATTCTAACATAAAGCAACTCCAGCCTGGTGGCTGAGCTGAGAGTGAAAAGGACTCCCCCTAGAAGCAGCTTTGGGTGGTGTGGTCTGTTCAGGTTACTGTCACCACATACCATGGCCTGGCAGGTTCATCAACAATGGAAATCTATTGCTTACAGTTTTCAAGGCCAGAAGCTCAAGGTCAGGGTTGCACTCCTGCAGGGGTCTGCTGCTGGGTGGCAGGCTCCTAATTTCTTATTCTCTGTGTCCTCCTGTGGCGGAAGCAGTGAAGGGTCTCCTTCTGGCCCCCTCTACCCTGGCACTACCCTCATTTGTGAAGACGTGACCCTCCTGACCCAGTCACTGCCCAAAGACCCTGCCTCCTAATCCAGCATCTTGGAGATAGATGGCCACACAAGAGTTAGAGACCCACCAGGTGCAAGTGTGCAGCCCTAACCCTTGATTCTCTACCAGTCCTCCTGGAATCCCCCGCATTCTGTGGGAACCCCTGCTCTCACTCTGTTTGGTCATAAGTGTTTGACCAGACAAAATGACTTTGTTCTGGGTGCACAGAATTTTCTACATAAGCCTCACACCTTCCTGGAGGGGGTGTTATCAAAGGAAAATCATTCAAAACAGGTTAATTTAATGGTTTTGGTTAAAAACAATTTCACCAGACGTATTAGGAATAGGGTAACAGTTTATTATCTGTTTAGATTTTTTTGTACTTGCAATAAATCAGAGGCAATTATAAATAAAGTGTCTATAAAGATACTTTTTAGTTAGTATTAAAGAACTAGTTAATGGTGGCTAATTTGTGGTTGTGGAGCCTATATGTATACCTAGATTTGAAACATTAGTGCTTGGCTTCTATGTGTGCAGTGTTTGGAAAGACTGTTAAGTGTTTCAGAATTTTAATGTCTGAGTTACATGGATTTTACTTATACTAAGAGGGACTATTAAGACTTGACCAAAGTCATCCCTCCAACAGAATAACAGTTCATTGCTTATGTGAAAGGTAGGTAATAGGAATTATTAAAACTCAGCAGTGTTAACCCGCAGCTGTGAAGTCTTTTGCAGATGGTTAAATCATAATATGTAAATCTTAAAACAACAGAGAACACAAATCAGCTATTAATGATGGCCAAATTACGTGAAAAACGTTTTGTACTTCTTTTATAGTGACAAGATTCTCAGATTTTAAGGTCATAGTGCTTTCGAGTTAGTATAAACTCCAGCAAGGTCTCCTAGAAGGCACAGCTGGTGTTGTGTGAAGTCTGGCTTGGTCCTGGAGGAAGCCTGTCATCAAAAAAAAAAACAAGATGTTAGGAAAACACATATTTAGATTTCCTTGGCTCGGTGAATTACTAATAAAATCCTATTTGATTATGAATGCAGGCTTTATCTAGGCGTCCTGAAATATCTTTTGTAGCCTAGGATTTTCCCTTGGGATCTAGGTCAGTCATAGATGAAACCAGCATCAGCATGGGTAGAGGTGAGAGAATGTGTCCCAGAGAAGTCCCAGGACAGCGATGCTGTCCCCCCACCGTGTGTCTCACGCTGACCTCGTCCTGAAGGTACTACCTCTGCCTACAACTGCGCGATGATATCGTGTCGGGCCGGCTGCCCTGCTCGTTCGTGACCCTGGCCCTGCTGGGCTCCTACACGGTCCAGTCAGAACTTGGTGACTACGACCCAGACGAGTGTGGGAGTGATTACATCAGCGAGTTCCGCTTTGCCCCGAACCACACCAAGGAGCTAGAGGACAAGGTGATCGAGCTTCACAAGAGCCACAGGTTGGTGGATGACGCTGACTTCATCCTGACTTTATCCTGTGCATTGTGGAGTGGGAAGACACTTCTACAGCTGTCTCTGGGCATTTTAAGGAGACAGGTGTTAGTGCAGGGACAGTCATGCTAGGGAAGCTCTAGAGTGCAGGACCTCCTGCTCAGAACAGCCATGTCCTTTTACCGTTTCCCATTTTGAAGGTGTTATCCCTCAAAATCATAAGTTTTTTTTTCACTTTTCTTACGTACAGCTTGAGCAGCATCCCTTATCCAAAATGCTTAGACCTTGTCTTGGTTACTTTTCCATCCTTGCTAAGACAAGGTACCCAACACCCAAAATTAAGGAAGGAAACAAAGGTTTATTTAGCTCATAGTTCGTGGAGGTTTCAGTCCTCAATTAGCTGGCTCCAAGGCAGGGGAGTGTGGCCCCGGGGCAGTCATTCATGGCAGTGGCATGTACCAAAGGCCACAAGAGCAAAAAAGGAAGAGCACGCCTTGCTGCCTCCTATATTGTATGCCAGCTCCCTGCCCCTGGGTGGGTGCAGCAGCTACACCACCAACTCCAGCGCTAGACAACACAAGCACTAGACTCAGCCTCCTTCCAAAGGCTCCCCCATGACAGCATGAGGCTTTGGGGGGGTGCAAACTAAAACAGACCGTGAGTATTTCAGTTTGACATATTTCAGACTTTGGAATATTTACCTGTAAACAATGAAATAGCTTGAGAAAGGGAACCCAAATCTAACCACGAAATGTATTTATGTTTCATATGCTTTTTATGCACACAGCCTGATGGTAATTTTGCACAGTATTCTTAGAGTTCCTATGCTTTGATTGCTGCCCTTCATGTGAGGTCAAGTGTGGAATTTCCCCTTCTGGTGTTGCTGCTTTAGAAGCTCATCTTTTGGAGCACTTCAGGTTTTTAATTTTGATTGGCGGTGTTCACCCAGAGTCTGCCCATGTTGGTTTTTTTTTTTTTATAAGATAGCAAAGAAAACTAAGCAGCCCCACCAGACAAAGGAAAAGCAGCTAATTGCTTTTTAATTTCTAATTCTAAGAGATAAGCAGGGAAACCGGCCTTATAACACAGGTTTTATTTTTTTCCCAATCAGAGGAATGACTCCAGCAGAAGCAGAAATGCATTTCCTGGAAAACGCCAAAAAACTCTCCATGTATGGGGTAGATTTACATCATGCCAAGGTATGCCTCTTCAAACTCTAGATTCTCTAATTCCATGCTGTTATTTCTGTAAGCTGGCAATTTTCACATCCATCAGCATAAACAGAATCTTGGAAGATTCAGTCTGTGTTTGCCGTTTAGTCCTTATCCTATGACAAAATGACTTAGCTCTGACATTCACCAAAGATTGGTCTTTGTGGCTGAGACTGTCTTAGTTACTTTCTCCTCACCCAGACATAATGCCTGACTCCCACAAGTTAAAGGAGGAAAGGTTTGTTTTAGTTCCCAGTTTGTAGAGATTCAGACCCTGGTCACTGGCTCTCAGACAGGGTGGCACAGCAGAGGGCAACACAGAGCAGAAACAGTCCATGCAGCGGGGAGAGATTAGGGAGGAGGGACATAGACCCTTCCTGCACTCGCCCTAGTGACTCACCTGTTCCCAGCATCCACCGATGACTGTCTCACCCAGTAATCCATTGCCTTCCCACAGCCCACTTGCAAGCTCGTGAGGCTTTGGAGGGACATCTAGATGTAAATCTTTATACTTTCATTACTCCTGGCCTAGGACCATGAAGCCCATGGTAGGCAAAACTTCAGGTTGCCAGTTGGAAATATCCCTTGGCCACACAAGCTCCTGGCTCACCTGCCCTCCTGGTTGCAGGTTGCAGAAGCCACCAAGTGAAGTGCTCTTTGCTACCACCAAGCACTGTCTCGCCTTTTCTCTAAAATATGCCCTTCTTTTATCTGGACCGCCAGGTTCCTTCCTGTCCGTGTTACAGCGTAAACTTGGTTTAAGCCCCAAGTGTCACATCTGTTACATGCCAACTACTATGTATGCCCCAGTCCTGGACCCCAACCAGGTAGTCATAAGTCCATGTTACGTTTAAATATCTCTTGTCTCTAAGGTTCAAACGCTGTGCCATTTAAACTATACTTGCAGATAAGATTTTTTTTAAAGTCCAGCTAAATTAGCCCTCCAGGCCACTGTGATGTGGCTAACTGGAAATGGATGTAAGGTGAGAGGTGTATCGTGGACAAAAGGAAGCAGGTGTTGAGCTGTGGCGGGGGGTCCCGTGTGAGGGATAGAGATCAGCTTGGAGCCCACACCAGGCTTTTGCTAGCGTCTCTGTGTTTTTCAACAGTGAGAGAATGTGCCTGTAGACTACTGGTCCACTCCGTAAACAGCCGTGAACAAAAGCACTGTGGTAGTGCAGGAAGCTTTTGTAAAAACATTTATCAGGAAAATTGGCTTGTTGAGGATTGTAGAGTTGGATTCGGTAGTGCAGCAGTGTTCAGAGGTCCCTCCCCAAAGTTCAGGGCTTGGTTCTTCTGATGCTGGCTGACAGGATAATACTGCGCCTTTGTGGGGAGCAGATTCAGCCTCTGATAGATAGTTTCACAGTCTGGGACTCACAGAGAATGTGCGATTAGAGGCTTCCAGGCAAGCGGCGTCTTACAGTCTGGTTCAGGGTCTCGAAACTAAGCAACTTCCGGCTGGCTGTGCCCGGGCGAACATCTGAACAGCCCTGATAACCAGAGAGAAGGAAATCTGATGTGTCAGCTCGGTGGCTGGTGGAAGTGGGGCTGTTGTTTGGTTGCCATTTGGGGAGCAAACCTGCCCGCAGTGAGTTTGGACAGAAAGCCAGTGGGCATGGAGCCCACGGGGTTGGGTTGTGATGTTAGTGGAGCCTCCTCCGCCAGAAAGGACGGGCTCTGCAGGGCAGGGGAGCCAGCACTGGCTCTGAGACCTGCTTGTGGCTTCCGCCAGGGATGTCAAGCATGCTGCCATTGGTGTGTAATTACCACAGCAGGTGTAGCTTCGTTTACTGGCCAGCTCATTACTGTGCCTTTCCCTTCCTTCACACTCAGCTAACAAAGGTGTTTTGTCATTTTTGCCAATTTTAAGTTAGAGAAGGGATTTCAATCTAAAAAACCCGATCCAGGCCCTGGATTTATTTTATTTCTCTTAGTGTTTTTAACCTAGGTGGCTACATGATGAGACGAGGGGGAAAAAATGAAATTAACGTGAGAATTTGAGCAAATCTAAGACTGTTTTGAGGTGACATCATATACTTTGATCCATTTACTGTCTAGACAAATCAGTCAGCAATCAATAAATAAAGGATTAGGGCATACATTCAGGGAAGTGCAACCTGGGATGTATCCATGTTCCTATCAGTAAAAATAAAGTCTTTCGTCGTTGCTGGAACTATTGAGTTGGAATAGATGGCTGCTTTTTCTTTCAGTAATATGATTTGAAATGATGCCAATTAAAGAGACAGAGAATTAAGGAAATGCAACTGCAGCCTGTTCAGGGTTTTATCTGAATATTAAGTATAACAAATGCTCTTGTTATAGACTCCATTTTCTCAGGAAGCCACGCTCCATCATTTCAAGGAGGAAATTTACTGAATTAAGTTAGAGCTAATTTCCGGTTATAAAGGAGATGCTGCTCCTCTATGGCTGGGAAGAAAGTCCCAGAGCTTTATCATCCATTTAAACATCTTGAATTGTGGTTTTGGACCCCACGGCTCTGGATAAAGCATAAGTGTCCGCTCTCCTGCTTGTGGCATGAGGTGGCAGCCCCCAAGTGGCATTGCTAGCAGACTGGCTGGATCTCAAGGATCAGTGACACCAGCAGCTTGGGAGCACGATAACAGATGTCGCCTCTACATTTTGGAAAACATACTCTGAATGCTTCATTTTTCCTAGAGAAGGATGATAGCTTGTGTGTCACTTATTGTCAGTCTTAGTAGCCTTTGTCAGAGCCACTTATTTTAAGTAAGATTATGCAATGTAGACAAAAAAGAAATCCCTCTCCGGTGTCCTGTGAACAAAGCCAGCACTGAAGGAGAGCAGTGCTGGCCTGGGGATTCTGGGCGGAAAGGGCAGCGTGGCCCTGTGTTTCCACCGTGACAGGCTGAGATGGTCTGCCATATACCTCAGCATGGACTGGGAAATGCCCTCGTCCCCAACGAAGGCTGGTAAGACCAAAGCTTCATCCAAATAGCCAAACGCTGTGGCCTGTGGCAGGAAATTTGGAATGAAAATTCCATATTTTTTTGTCTTTGTGCAATTAATGAAATAAAGAGTTTCACATGATGGAGAACCCCACTTATTCCTGCCATTTTTCACTTGGTGTTCACCTTTTCGTTGGCACAAGTGTCGGCTTGGTTCATGCTGGGCAGGCCCTGTGCTGGCCCTGTGAGCACAGATATAAAACAGTCTCCAGGCGGGAAGAGCAGGCACCTTCCTTCGGCACCCTTTGCTGAGGCTGTGCCAGCAATAACTCACTGATTTGGGGACCCATGGAAGCGCATCTTGGGGGCCCCAAAGAGAAGAGGTAACATCGCCTTCCTCATCTTCCCCAAGCATTTAAGGACACTGTTTCCCTGTGACACAAAGGAGTGACTTAAAAATGTGTGACAATGAAAAAGCTTTAAATGGCCTTTCCCACTGTCAGCCAAAGACAAAGCTCCTAAACTTATATTCTGTATGCAAAAGACAGTAACACAGGAGAGCAGTTACTAGGGCAGGGTGTCCCCAGGCCTGCCTCGTGGCAGGTGGTCGCCTCTGATTAGCCGTGGAGCAGGTGGGCTGCTTGTCAAAGACAAGAGTACCAGAGACTCATGAGCATCAGGTTTAGCTCGTTACTTGCTCTTTCAAATCAAAGCCATCAAAGACGATGGCAGCTTGTGGTCTTTCTGTTCTCCTCTAAGTCTATTATATAGTTACATCCTGCCTTGACTTGGTTCCACTCTGGGGGAGTGATTTAGTCTCTCTTGGAGAGATGGGTGACAAGGTAAGATATTTCATTTTACATCCTGATGGTCAGCTTAACATTTGCCAGAGGTAGACCAGTGTCTTTGTACCCTGCACGGGCAGGAGATGGGAAGTCACTTCCCACCAGATAAGCGAGGCAGAGTCTGCAGCCTGGATTCTCTGGTTGGGTCCTTTCTGTTTTGCTTGTGCGCAGTGTGACTCAAACCTGGGCCAGCCTGAGGCGAAGTGACAGAGTCAGGGACTCAGGGCCTGAGCACAGCGTCGTGGGCATGACTGGTGTCACCAGAGACAGGGTGTGGGTTTACAGGGTGAGCAGTCTGCCTGCCTTTGACCTCATGCAAAGCCACCTTCAAGGTTCTTCTCACCCTGACTGCAGTGGAAAGGGCATTTAATGGGGACAGACTATCAGAAGACAAAATGGACAAGGAACTCAAGCCTGTCCCAGTTACGTATGGCCCAGTGTCTGTCGAAAGCACAACTGTGCACATACACAGCATGTATCTGTATTGACATCTGTGCATTGCACTAGGCGTGAGCACTCCTGTACGCAGGACCATTGGTCAGTACTTGTCGCTCAGTCCTTGGCCTCTGTGGCTGCTGCTGATGTGGTGGTTAAGCGCAGTCATCCGCTGGACCATCACTGTGTACAGTGCTGGTGTCATAAATCCAAGTAGACTCAACACCACCAAGTCTCCAGAGTGAAATACAGTGTTGTTAAACAGCTGCTTTTTAGTGGTAATGTTTTTAAAGGCTGTAGTGCTTTTCATATTTAAATCAGTCAATGATAGGTTCTGTCAGGTGATTTAAATCTTGTGCCCAGTGAAAAGCAGAAATAAAGGAGAAGCTGATGTGTTGTCTCTTGCTGCTGTTTTCTAGGACTCCGAAGGAGTAGAAATCATGTTAGGAGTTTGTGCGAGCGGTTTGTTGATATATCGTGACCGCCTGCGGATAAACAGATTTGCCTGGCCCAAGGTTCTAAAGATTTCATACAAAAGGAACAATTTTTACATTAAGATTCGGCCGGGGGAGGTAAGTAGACTGCATTTGCATGTACACTAGGAAGCAGGGTCCTTAATAGTGAACAGAAACATGAATTAATAAGTTCTGAGCATTATGAGACGGTGAATTACATCTACATGCCTGGGAGAATTTGTTGTAAGTTTGCTCAATAAACAGTAATAAATAACACGTTCACTGTTTTATTACGTTGTTCTAGTTTTTTTCCCATCTGTATGCATTAATTGAAAGGATGTTTTAAAAACATATCTCAATATGAAATCAAGATTCATAAATAATTTTTGGGATATTTCAAGCTGTGAAGAATAAATCCCTTCCCTTGCATCCTGTTTCTAGAGGCTCCATTCTCTTTTTAATTTTTCCTGCAAACCTAGCTGTACCCTAAAGTGCATGGCTTAGTGATACTGTGGTTCTGGGTACAAAGGAGAAAAGAATAAAGGATGCTGAGTATGAATTATGTACATAGTCTACAGCCCAGTATATATTCATTTATTCCTACATTTTTTAATCAGAAAAGCTAATAACAAATCAGAATTGTTGCCGAACTCTTACTCTTTGGGAAGCAGTCTCCATAATCAGTTTAGATTTACATCTTCCTTAGTGGTTTGCACCGAACCAGTAGTAATCTGCTTTATTTGTTTAATAAGTGCCTCCAATTTCTAATTGGTGTGATAGTCTACTGGAGCTGGGCAAAACCAAGGATCCTACCTCATTTATGACTCTCAACATTTTCTGGTGTGGTACATTATCTCCTGCTTCAGTATCGACCTCTCCCTCGGAGTTCCTTGGTGGAACTGCGATTTTCAAAACCAGCTAAAGCAAGCAATAATGATAAATGCAGGTCATATTTGTCTCTGACAATCGAAATAATCTATAGGCTTTCTATGTAAATAACTGAAATTATAATGTTTTTAAAATATTTCTAAATATTGTGTGCTAAGCTTGTAACACACGTAAGTTCACTGAACATTTATTAAACGGGCACTAGTGTCCGGTTATCATGAGCATTGGGAACATGAACTTTTTCCTCTTAAGATTTTTGTACGAGGGAAAACTGAACCATGATGCCAATGAGATGCTATGAGGATTGCAGTGTCAGAGGCTAAAAAGGAAGGTTGGAGAAAGACTCAACGGGGAGCCAAGGCAGGGGTTGTGTCAGGATAGGACACACATGGGAAATGTGACTTCTTAGTGGTGTAAAGTGATAGACCTAGAACCAACCAGGGCAGAGGGCAGAGCTGGAATGGAGGGAGCAGGTGGAAGAGGGGCGCTTTCCAGGAGAACCAGCGGGTCATGGAGACAGGATGAAGGGAAGAGCTTAGCAGGACTGGGCTCTTCGTCAGTGGAAGAGCCGGCCCCCTAGCATGACAAGCCGAATCCCTCAAAAGACAGAGAGACCAGGAGAATCCTAATAAAGTTGACTGGTGGAGCTGACCTTAGACAACGGAAAAAAAGAGGTGAATTTCAGAAAGCCAGGTATGGTGGTGTATGCCTACAGTCCCAGCCCTCTGAGCGGTTAAAGCAAGAGGATGGGAAGTTTGAATCCAGGCTGGGCAACTCTACAGTTTAAGGTCCTGACTCAAAACCTTTAAAAATGGTAGACAAAATTTTGTTCAAGGCCTTAGACACTATCCAAAAAGCAAGGGAAGCTAAAGAAGAGGCCCTAAACTTTGTAAATGGGGAGGGGAAGGTGGCTTGAAGAGAGTAGATTGGGAAAAAAAGAGGAATCAAAATATATCATGTGACAGGTACCAATTCCATGTGATGAATATGATCATTATGTACATCTGAAATGTACCATAAAACTAATTAAAAACAAAAACAAGAGGAGGCCCTAAGATAAAAATTCTGGTGACACCATTATATAAAAGAGGAGCAGGCAAAAGAGAAACAGAAGGAAATTTTAAAAACTAGAGAAAGAACAAAAGGGACAGACAGAGAATGTCAGATGACAGACAAGGTTCAGGGCAAGGGCCTGGCAGTGTCCGGTGTTACAGAACAGAATACAAACTGAGACACGCTCACAGTGGGGTCCTGGATGACACCTGAGAGCTTGGGAAGCTGTTAATAGCACCTGCCAGAGGCATTGTGGGGAAGACGCCCCATTCCTGAAGCTCGATGTGAGGGATAGGTGAGGCTCTGTCCTAGCAGAAGCTGGATCAAAGAAAGGCAGTGCCCCCCAGCACCTCCACCACTGTTACACCATGAGCTGAGAAGGAATTAGCAGTGGCCCACTGGCTCTGAAGAGGTTGAAGGGAACAGATAGCTACAAAGCACAGAGAGTGGAGCCTTCCGGAAGCCCGGGATCTAGGTGGATTCTTGTGCAGCAACTGATAGCAAACAGCTCTCGCCTTAGAGAGCCTCTCTGAGAAGGAAGAGAGGAGTTAGGGTGCAGAGGCTGGGAAGAGGAGAAGCGATGGAGAGAAGAACATGGTTAGCAGGGGCAGGGAGGCAGCCGGGTGGGAGGACTGACGGGGAATGTTCTGTAGCTGGCAGGGGAACTGGGGTTGACGGCAATCCGTCGTATATTTCACGATGCCTAGTAGGGAGGATTTTGAATGTTTCCATAACCAGTGATGGAGGTTTGGGTAGCGGGTAGGCCAGTTTCTTTGATCTGATGGTTGCACATTTCATATATATGTGAAATGTTGCACTGTATTCCAAATAGCTGTGCTGGTCATTTTGCATCAATAAAAATTTTGCAGAATTAAAAGCAAAAAGGGTGGACTAGGGTGAGGCAGGCTCTTCTGGGCCTCTTGCAGCAGAAAACAGTGGGCCCCTTGTCTCCCCCAGCAGGAGATGCCGGCTGTGTAAGTGGGTGCGTGGTAGCTTACAGCACCGCAGTGCTCCTGGCTGGACTCAGTCCCTTGGGCAGGAGCAGTTTTTGCAGTCGCCTCTCCATATGTATGTCCAGAGAATAAGAAATTGGGGAAGATGCTGCCATTTGAGCAATGTAGCGTGCATTTCCCGGTCCCACCAGCCCTAGTCAGTGGAAGTGAGAATCGGGGGAGGCGTGAGACTGCCTCCCGAGCCGTGGTCCTTTGCCACACAGCTTGGCTTCGCTGCTGGTTCTGTCCACTGGTGTGTTGAGCTCTTTGGGGTGCGCTGTTACTCTTTAAGGTTATTGCCCTCTGGTGGCCCGCTGGGTCCTGTCTACAGAAACTGAAAACTTACTTCTGCATTCCTGGTAATAAAATTAAATGCCTGCAGA
Source organism: Cavia porcellus (assembly GCF_034190915.1). Classification (NCBI taxonomy): domain Eukaryota; kingdom Metazoa; phylum Chordata; class Mammalia; order Rodentia; family Caviidae; genus Cavia; species Cavia porcellus. The sequence goes on along the minus strand of NW_026947503.1, from coordinate 63,491,797 downwards.
GAAATCAGATAGGCTGTCTCATCACGAAAAATCAAATAACTGACAGTATCATCTGAAAATAAACACACAGGCTGCAAAATATGACAATGTCTCCTCCTAGTCTTTGATCTTATGTTTAACACTACAGAGACGGGACCTTAACAAAGAGGAATATACAAATGATATCAGCCATATATGACATCGACATTAAATACCTAGAGAAAAAAATTATATATTATATATTTTTTATTTAATATATCAATATATTTTATATATAAATATTAATATATTTTATATATTATATATATATATCACCAGCGTGTCATCTCGGGACCCTGCTGTGAGCATGTCTCAGATACTAAAAGAAAATGTAATTTCTAAGTATGCTTTAGACTTGCAAACATTTTGTTCCTTTCTGTGGACTCCTTTCTGTGAAGTCATTATGTCATTACGACACCATGAAAGTGAGACTTAGAAATGACGTCAGCCCAGGGAATCCTGTGTGTTTCTTGTGTTGGGTGTTCAGTTTTCCTAAGATTCATACTTGTGCAAAAGACTTTTAATCCATGTGTAGCGTTTATACTTGGAGCATTTTAAAGACTTAAATATAAAGGATTATTTTTTAATGGACAAATATGTGTAATGTGAATTCTGCATATGACGATTTAATAAGTAAAGAAACATTTGTGGGTGGCATGATTCTGAAAATTATTCACAGAGCTTCTGTTATTTGTAATTCTAGACTTGACTCTTCAATCTGTTTTTTTTCTATTTCAGTTTGAACAATTTGAAAGCACCATTGGATTTAAGCTGCCAAACCATCGGGCCGCTAAGCGTTTGTGGAAAGTGTGTGTGGAACATCACACGTTTTTCAGGTAAGTAAAGATCATTTCTCCCCAGCAGGAGGAACTGGGAGATTGCAGTCACATATGTGGGAAAGGTTGTTGGGAGGACAAATGTGGGAATGTGCCCTTTCTAGTCTCTCAAGGTCACGGCACTAGACTGCTTGATAAAAATCCTCGAAGAATTTCTGATTAAATTTGAAGAGCTTGGGCTGGGGATTTAGCTCAGCGGCACAAGCGCTGTCTGGCCTGCATAAGGTCGTGCGTTCGATCCCCAGTACCAATAAATAAATAAATTTGAAGAACTGCCTTTGTCTTAGCTACCTTGCTCCTCTTATTTCTTTATTGACCTCAGTATATTTTCTGGATTTTTAGGAAGCATCCCCTTCATCCATTCCTTCCTATTTCAGGAATTCCTCAACATTGCAGGCTCTCACCCACATACTGTACCAGGGTGATCTGTGTGAGGCCTGTAAAACAACAAATTATCCGTCCTCTTCCCTCATTCTTACTTAATTACTCTCTGGGCCCATGGAGCCCTGGACCCTTCACGTGCATGAACGTTGAAGTGTGCCTAGTCCCGGCCAAACCCAATGTTACTTACATCCACTCTCTGTATTCCCCCTAGTTGGTGTGTACTTTGTGAATTTATACTTTTTTCTTACAAAACCAGATTCACTTAACCTACAAGTTGCATGTCAAACTTTCATCATCCAAAACACAGTAAAAAGTTAAGAAGCCTCCTGCACATTTAATGTTGTTGGTGCCTTTCTTGAATATCTCTAGACTATTACTCCCAGAAGCACCGCCAAAGAAATTCCTCACCTTGGGCTCCAAGTTCCGGTACAGCGGCCGGACGCAGGCGCAGACCAGGAGAGCCAGCGCGCTGATAGACCGCCCGGCGCCCTACTTCGAGCGCTCGTCCAGCAAACGCTACACCATGTCACGAAGCTTGGATGGAGGTGGGTGTCCCCGATGGGTGCACAGAGGGCCGCGAAAGCCCTCAAGCTTCGCTACACACACACCTTGTGGGTAATGGGAACGAAAAGCAGCCATGGATCTTGGATGGGTGGCAGGTTTTTAAGGCCCCCAACTCTTAAAAAAAAATGCCTCTGTCAATGTTGTGTCTGCCTGTGTGTGGCAGGCCATCAGTGGAGTATGGGGTGCAGCTTTCGGGAGCTGTGCGAGCTCGGAGTTTGGAGAAAGCGCTCTCATGCTACTATGTGTAGAAATCATATCTCCTGTAAACAACCAGGCTCTTGGGCCCGGTAGATCTTAAATGATTAGCAGGTTTGTCGCAGCCTGTTGGCCTCAGGAAGAAAGTGCTAAGTCGAGTTTATCCCTGTTACTAAAAACAGTTCAGGAATAAAGCGTGGCCATTGCCATCCAGCTGCTGGTACGCAGCAGAAAGGATCTTTGCTGGCCGGGGAGGGTGGGTGCTCCTCTGAGCTCTGCATTGCAGGGCAGGGGCAGGTGAACGTGCACTTTGGGTCTGAGGCCTATGGACGGTGGAGACCCTTGGGACCAAGTGCTGGCCAAGCTAATGTCTTCCAGCTCAGAGCAGTTACAGATCTATTGTTTTACTGAAGACTAATCCTGTGCACACAAAGAGTTAGAAGTCTGTGATACACTGGCCAGGGATTTAGCTCAGCAGTGTAAGCCCCTGCCTGGCAAGCACAAGTTGTGAGTTTAATCCCCAGTACCCCCACAAAAAAGAAGTTGTCTCTGGTGTGTGTGTGATTTCAATCAGTGAGAAAAATCACACAAAAATAAGTAAAAATCACAAGTGCCTGGGTTGGTCTGTCTGTGTCTCACTCTCTGCTTTTGTAGCTGCTCCTTACAGAGCTGTGGTCCCCCACCCTCACCCTACTCCAAGGTGGTTAGTGGGGGTTAGTCGGGTGTGGCCATTTTTATGAGGTATCCACAGGGGCCCTAAAACAATCCCGGTTCCCCTTGAGCCCTCTGATTAAAAGCATAGTATTTACCAATCCAAATACTGGTAGAAGACACTGTCACTGGGTTATTAGTGCTGTCTCACGTTATTAACCCCGGGATGGGAATAGTCTCTGCTAGCACTGAACATGCACAGTACAGATCCTGATTCTTATGTCTGGTCTTGGTGAGAAAATGATTTCAACTCTCTAGGCCTCAGTTTAGTCAACTGTAAAATGGGAGGAAGGCTACCTTGCTGATCGCCCACATGTAAATCATAAATACCCATATTTAATCATAAATATCCCAGTAATCAGATGAGTAGTTATAGGCTTCTCTTAGCTGGCCTAAAGCATTAATTACAATTGGCCTGCTGATTCCCTGGGTTTCACATCTGCTAATTTCACCAATTACAGACTGAAACTTCCTTTTAAAAATTGCATCTATACCAGACATGCAGTCTTTTCCTTGGCATTATTACCTAACCCATACAGTATGAGAGCAACTTGCATACTGTTTACATTGTGGTAGGTGCTGTAAGTAATCTAAGACGATATCAAGTTAGCTGGAGACCAGCCAGGAGGCGGAGGTGGGAGCCTAGGCAGCCGAGCGACCTGGTGAGGCTGTGTCCCCAAATTTCAGAGATACATTCTCAGCAAGAAAGAGGAGGAGGAGGAGAAGGTGAAATAAGAAAAAGTGGTGCAGGAGGAAGAGGAAGGAAGAGAAGAAAGGGACTGTGAGGGCGCAGCTCAGTGCAAAGGCCCTGGGTTCGATTCCATAAACAAACATAATAAATAAGTGCATTTGGGTGATCGGCAAATACTACACCATTTTTATGAGGTACCCACAGGGCCCCTAAAACAATCCCTTGTGGGTACCCCGGCAATGCAATGTCATTGTGTCTCCTAAAATGTCCTGCGTACCAAAGTTTGCCAGCTCTCTGAAATCCTGTATGTATCAGACTGAAGCTGCGTTCATCACTGAGCCAGCTGCATCACACAGCTTTCCTTATACCCCGTTTCCCTCCTTTAAAGAACCTCCGTTAACTGTTTGTCCCTCCCGAGTCAGTGTGTGAGCTACTTTGGTAGAATACTCCTCACTTGCCCTGTGCCGTCCGCTCTGCCTGGGGGACACGCGGGTCGTGAATGTTTTTCCTCCTGACCTTTTGTGTGCCAGTGTCCACTGAGAAGACAGAAGACGATGGTGAAGTCAGGGTACTAATGCCGTGTGCCTCTTGCTCCCTGCCCCGACCTGGTGTGGCATGTGTTGCCTAACAATTTGCGGTCTGCCAGACCCAGTGCCTTTCCTGCTGCCGCTTTGCTGGGCACAAGGTCGCATGCTGGCACTTAGCTTGCTTTTTGCACAGTTGCATCTTATGTAAACAGCCAAAGCTATCCCTTGAGCTTTTCATCATTATGAAAAGATACGAAATATCTTAGTGAAGGTATTTTAGAAGAGTAGTTTAACTGTTAAAAGGATTTTGAGAAGGATTTTATTTCCAAATCCTTCCTTTTATTTCTCTCTTAAAATTCCTAAAATAGGCCAGGTATGGTGGCATACCCCTGTAATCCTAGCATGCGGGAGGCTGAGGCAGGAGGATCACGGTGTGTTCAAGGCCAGCCTGAGCTACATAGTGACACCTTGTCTCAAAAAGACAAAAAAAAATTTTTTCTAAAAATAGGAATTCAGATCATATTTTGTCTGCAACTAGTTGCTGCGTGTTTATAAAGCTGCATTTATGCATCTTAATAATTTTTCTGATATCCAAACCCTAAAATAATGAGTACTGGATTTTAAAATTTAACTGAATTAAGTGTGTCTTTCACTAAGACATTTTAGCTGGAACGGAAGTCTGTACCTTATATCTCTGATGTTTGCATGTTGTGCATTTGCGTGAATTTCATTTATTAATATTTGCCTTGTTTTCCCAAAATGCTAATGAAGTGCACAGATGTATATGCGTCTCATCACAGCGGCCTGTTTAAAACAGCAAAGATGCTAAAACCCTGCTGTACTGCAGTTGAATGGGATTGCTGTGCGAACATTACAGCCTCTCCCCTTGTGGTTAACTTTTATTATTAGCCTTAGGGCTTCCATGCTGCAGAAGTGGTTGACTTTTAACATTAAAAAAGAATAACGAAACTATCTGTGATTCAGTGCTTCTTGATCAATAGCACTTCCAAAGACCTGTCCGTTGTCTCCTGCAAGGGCTGCTCTGTGCTGTGAGACTTGCCAGGAAGGGGAGCTGGTGCCCAGGCCAGGACCTCCTGGAGCGAATCCAGCGTCCGCCCTCTCACACCCTCACATCCACACCCACACACACACCAGCGCTCTGAGACCTGAGCACTTCAGTCCTTAACAACACTGACATCCACACAACCAAAAGGCAAGCCTATGGTGTTGCTTCCGGGGAAGAGTCCTCTGCCCAGCAGATCGGTCTTTTCTTTTTATAAGAGAAACCCTTTATTTTGCAGTGCTGTTTTCCTTTTGTTTCGTTTTTAACCCAGTAATGGGACCGTGATATTGTTGCTGTGTCTTCTGACTTCACTATTTCAGATCATGTTTCTCCGATTGTATTTGCTTTTAGCATCAGTGAATGAAAACCATGAGATATACATGAAGGATTCTATGTCTGCTGCAGAGGTTGGTACTGGCCAGTACGCCACAACAAAGGGCATCTCTCAGAGCAACTTGATCACCACTGTGACTCCGGAGAAAAAGGCCGAGGAGGAGCGTGACGAGGAAGAGGACAGACGGAGGAAGGCCGAGGAGGCCACGCCTGTCTCCGTGACCCGGCACGAGGGAAAGGTACAGCCCCCTGGCTGGCAGCGCGGCTGGCTGGCTGGCGCAGGAGTTCCGAGGCTGTGTGGGTACGGGGAGTTTCCTGTGTTCAGCGCGAGGCGCTCTCATGGCAGTTTTGCAAGGACGATTCCCACCTCGGCGTTTTAGCTCTGAGGGCTGCTGCTTAACTTTGAAACGTTTTGGTTTTAATAAGAGATGTGCTACATAAGACTTTCAACAGCTGGCCTGCGGATGTATCTTTAAGATGCGTGGGGTGTGTAACCCATGCTTTTGGTTGGGTTTGCAAAACAAGTTCGCCAAAGCTGTTTTCTGTGTTTCTGGCCTCAGTCTCCTAGTGAGTGCAGTGTGTTTTTCTAGCCGTAGGGTGATCGCCCACCGTTGTTCTGCTGTGAGCCTGCTGAGGGTCCGTGGCCCGTGCATCGCCCTCCTTGGCTCTGTCATCTCATCAGCAAAGGAGCGAATGGCTGTGTTTTGAAGGGTTGCTCAAGCACAGGGAGGCAGTGAAAGGCAAAAGTAGCTTTGGGGGAAAACGAAAGTACCCTTGTAGCAGTTTCTCCAGGGTTTTTTTTTTTCCCACCCCATTTTGTGACATTGTTTCCCACAAAACTAAATTTCTTCTTAGACATTATTTTTAAACATCAGCTTTGTTTTTGTGTGTCCACCAGCATAAAGCAGCATTTTAGAAAAACAATTTAAAAGTCGACATTTGAGAGGTTTATAGATGATGATAATGGGCAGCCAGTGCCGTCCTGAATAATGCAGGGTGCAGAGATGCAGAAGTGTAACAGTTCTCATGTAAACTACCAGCTAATTCTAAAACGGGAGAACTATTGACTCCTAAGTGGTCTTTTTCATGTGGGCTCTTGAAATATACGTGTATGTGGTAGAAAATCACCACTTGGACTTCCATAGTAAAATATTTACTCCACTAAGCATTTAACTCAGCACCTTAATAGGGTGGATTAACAAATAACTTTCATAGTTACAATATTCGAAATAGCTCCATTCATGATCCTTTTAATGTTTGCTTTTTTGGAGAGAGGTCCTTTACTTGCCAAACAGGAGCTCGGGCAGGAGGTGATGGCAGGAATATTTGGATTGCTTGCTGTCCACATGTGCTTTGCTCTGAATTTCTCATCTCCCCTCTTCGATTCAGTCCAGCTAAAGGCAGGTTTTAACTGGGTCGTGAAAAGAAAACAGCGCTCCAGAAATGCAAATACGAGTCTGATGCGCAGTTGTCACAGAATTTGGGATGCTGCCCACACCAACAGATGATTCATGCGGCTGTGTAAATATAATTAAGTGACACACAAATGTGAATGATCGTTAGTTTGCTCCCCAGAGAGAGCCAGGGCCAGCTCCTTTATGTGATTGAGAAGGCCACCGTGTGATGGTGACAGGGAACACTCACATGTCCTCTCTCTGATACCAAGGGAAAACAAAAAGGCAGGGCGCAGGGCCCCCTCGGTGTCGGAGGAGGAGAAGCTGGCCCTGAGCCTGGTCCCAGGGGCTTCGGCCAGGGTCCCGCGCTCAGTGGGTGCCATCTGTTTATCAGCCCGATGCCAAGCTGACTTTTAAAAAGCGCTGTAACAAGTAGCACAGAAGTGTAAATGTTAATTTTATTCTTTTCCATCTTCAGAAAGTTAACACCAAGGGTGCTTGCTTTTTTTTTTTAACCAAAATTAAGATGCATTACTGAAGATAGTGAGGAAGAGAGGGTCCCCAGGCTTCCTGAGGAGGAACCTTTTCCACCAACAATTCCCCAGGTCGAGGCATCCAGAGGCCAGCCGTCACCTCCCAGAAGGTGGCCTGTGACACACTGAGCTGTGCGATGCTGTTTAGGATTCAGTGGTGAGTGTGAGGGAGAAGAGCCCTGGTGTATCCTCAATGTACTCTCATTGGCCCGCCCTCTCCCTCACACCGCACGCGTAACTTTACGTGTGCGTTTCCTTTCCCTCTGTTGCTCTATGACCACTTCCCTCCCAGTCAGTACTAGATAACCATCACCAATCAGCCTGGGCAGTTTCCATGCCATCGGGTTGCTAGGCAACACACACACACACACACACACACACACACACACACACACAAGCATGCACAGAGGCACATGGTTCGACACACCCACAGGCAGCAGCAGAAGTGTAATTATCCTGAGGCTCTGCACCCCAGTCTTGAACTCGCCAGGCCTGGCCTTGGCCCAGGTCCTGCAGGCCAGCAGCCCCTTCGCTGACTGCAGGGGAAACCAGCTCTGGACAAAGAGACCATCAGGTGCCCTGAGAACAGAACTAGGTTCGTCTCGAGTTCACCAGGGTGCTGTCGGGCAAAAGCAGAGGAATCAATGTGCCCTTTCACTGTCAAGAAAAATCAGAAGCCTGGAAAATTGTATCTTCCTATTATTGGTCTGGTACAAACAATAGTTGCTAAAACACACACAACCAATGTTAGCAGAAAACACATTCTTTTTGCTAGTTAGTGTGGTTGATGGTCCTCTTACATCTTAGATGAAGGCGATGAAAGAAAAGTTTGAGTGGGAACCTGAGTTCCAAAACTCGCATTCTGCTTCTCTCTGTTGTGCTTGTGTATCCAATAGGAGTGAGGCCAGAAACGTGATTTGAAAACCCACCTTTCCTAGATGTGACTGACCAACCAAGGAAAAGAACAGTGCTGGAATTCTCTTTAAATTAATTAATATTTGGGTTGGATTTGATTTGCGTTTTAAGCTGGGTGGAGTGTTATAACAGATCTATTACCCAGAGATCGGGAGAATGTTATTTAAAGTCTTGATTTTCATTTATGAGAGAGTTGCGTTTGCTTGATGAACCCTAAAGCTTTCTAGCCGTGTGGGTCTAAAGCGAAGTTTTTGATCTTGGGAAACACATGGGCATTGGGGTTGCCCAAGAATGCCTTCACCCTGTGTGAGACCCTCTCATCTCGGGAGAACTGAGACCTCCCGAAGGGCCCTGGCTTGCACCTTGACGCCTTTAAAATTCACGAGCTACCTAGTGCTGAACTTTCTTGTTTTATAATTTTGGTATCGATACCCGTAAGAAAGTTAACTAATTGCAGTTTTCTTTTTGTCCTTTTGCACCTCTGTTTGCTGCTTCCTGTCTCTCTCTCTCTCTCTTCTCACTTCAGCCTCCCGGGCTTGGCACTGACTCATGTCCCTTGTCACCCCCATCCGCCCATCCCGATCTTGCATCCCCCCCAGAGCTCCGCAGGAGGTATAAGGAGAAGGACCCCAAAGCACCAGGCTGCGAGGCGCCCCGAGCAGAGCCTGCGCCCAATGAGCCCATGGCGGATGCCCAGGGCCAAGCCAAGGCGTGCCTGGGGGACCCAGATGTGGTCTTCCACTTCCGGCCGCCGGCCAGCAAGGGCGCCACCCTGTTCTCCTTCTCCCTGCAGCTCCCGGAGTGCTTCCCGTCGCTGCTCGATGACGACGGGTACCTCTCCTTCCCCAACCTGTCCGAGACCAACCTCCTGCCCCAGAGCCTGCAGCATTACCTCCCGATCCGCTCTCCCTCCCTCGTGCCCTGCTTCCTCTTCATCTTCTTCTTCCTGCTCTCCGCCTCCTTCTCAGTGCCCTACGCCCTCACTCTCTCCTTCCCTCTGGCTCTGTGCCTCTGCTACCTGGAGCCCAAGGCGGCCTCCTTGAGCGCCTCCCTAGACAATGACCCGAGTGACAGTTCAGAGGAAGAGGTGTGTACCTCGGCATAGAACACTCTCCCCTGCGTGTTCCGTGCTTCAGTCCCGACAGTGTTAGCTGGCTGTTGCCATGGTGGTCCTACTTTCAGAGCCTCATTTATGTCTGTGCCAACATGTGAGGTTGTGTGTGGCGGGGATCCGACCGGGCCCAGGGTTAGGCACAACACCATGTGGACGTCGCCGTCGGAGGCCGACCTTGAATCCTCCTTCACCCCGTTGAGTTCTTTGTGGGGTGAAGGACTCGACTCGTCCTGAGCTCAATGTCAGCCCAGTAGTTCTGTGTATGATCAGGCTGAGGGTCATCCACTAAAATACAGGGAGGAGCTTCCAGCTGAAGTCAGATGGAAGCAAAGCGAGCAAACACTTGGGCCAGAGGGGAAGTGTCCAAGCCCTGATCGTTTGCCCAGATGCAAGTGTGACTCCGCCCTGGAGACCCTGAGCCCCCAACAGCCCCCTGTGATAGTCCCTGTCCCCACTCCTCAGTGAGGTGCAGCATGTCCATCACACATGGGGTGCAGAGGGATGTCCACAGCTGTTTAAGACACCCACGTGACATGTCTTCTGTAGGATGGACACAGGACCAGAAAGAACTGTAGGCACCACAGCGATGCAACCAGGAAAAGGTCCATGTGAGGTTTCTCCACATTACAGACACAAGCTGCGGTCTCATCCATGTCAGATGGCAGCGATTCTTCAAATCCAGTAGGAGCCAAAACACCCCACGTTTTGACAGTGTGGTGATGGGGGAGTTGGCTGGGCCTCTGGCCTCAGCCAGGGAGGTGCAGCATTGGGCAGGAACCCAGGATCTCTGCCTGTCTGGGTCCCGCCCTCACCCCAGCACTGGCTGGGCTGAGCGCCCACATCTCCTCTTTTCAATCCCTCCCTTCTGCACCGCACAGCAGGCCCAGGAGCAATGCTGCGGCACCCTTGTCCTTGGGCTGCAGGCAGAGCCAGGGGACAGGAACAAAACAGAAGCCGCCTCGGGGTGCTGCCTATCGTGCTCCCCTACCCCACACCTTCCCCTGGCTCCCCCCACTCTCCTGTTCCCATAGAACAAGGAATGAGAGGATGCCCAGATACTCCTAGCATTTAAAAAATACCACAAAGTCTGGGCAGCACTAAACAAGAAAAGTCTGTTCAGGCCCACGCTCATCTCAGCTCGAATGTCAGTTTGAACTGCACTGGGACAGTAGGATTACGCAGGTGTTGAGGTGCCTGCCTTTAGTGGTATTGTGACCATTTCCATGCAGCAAAGAGGAGGGGAAGGTGACTGTCCCAAATGTGTCTTAAACGAAAGTCTAGGCCAGTGGCAGCAAACCTTTTAGAGACCGAGAGCCCAAACTGCAACCCAGAACCCACTTATCCATCACATAGCACCTGCCCTGCCCCTGTGCGTGCTGGTGTCTGATGCTCACGTGCTGGGGTGACAGGCTCTGCGTGCCCACCATGGCGCGCACACTGTAGGTTCATCAACTCTGGCCCAGGCTGCTCAATTGACATTGCAATATTGTATAGGAATGCTTCTCAGCATTCTCCGATTATGTGTGACCATTACCTCAGATACGCACAGACGTGGAAAGGTCATTTTTACACCTAGGTAATGCAAACTACTTTAAATCTTCAGCGTGAATACCGCTGTTTCTCCCAGTTGCAGGGTTACCAAAGATGAGAGGCCTGGAAGGTGCTAGCACTGAGAGCCCAGCGATACGCGCACAGACTGCTTCTAATACACAACACATTCCCACCCTGCAGATCTGTTTCTCACTGAGGAGCGGAGTTTCCCCTCAAGCTTACTAGCATCAAGCCAAAAATAAAAAGGGCTCTCCTAAATTCGGAGCCACCGCACTTTCCTAACAGCCATTCCTAACAGCCAGCCACACAGATCTTGTGCCTAATCCAGGGTGTACATCTCGTTGTTCTGGGTGCATGAGAGTTGACGTCAAACTGGGGCATGTCTGCATTACATCAGCAAAACAAATCACAGCAGTTCCTCCTCCCTTGCTAGTGGAGGCGGACGGGAGCTCCCGGTCCTAACTGTCCTTGTCACCACATGCTGGGACCCCAGGCCCCAGTGCTGACCACTGTGGCCTCACTCAGTTGTCCAGCTCTCCTGACACTGGACTTCGTACTTGGCCATCTGTTCCCCGCCAACTCCTAGCCCCCGAGGCTCGGGGCTGTGCGTTCCAGTTCAGCCTAAGCTGAAGAAAACTCCTATGTAGGTCATTCCATGTTTTTGAAAAATTGCCATTGGCTCCCAAGGCTGGTTTTCTTCTCGAGGCCTGCAGCATTTTGGCAGCTCAACCGGGTGACTTTGTAACATAATTCATCTCTGTCACTTTCATTTTGCAAAATCACTAATGATGGTAATTCTTTCTACATTTTTTACATGTTCTAGTGGCTTAATCAGTCCCAGCCTTTCTTAAGAGTGAAATCCCGGTGTAGAAAGGCTTAATCACTGCAAACAGTAACATGGTTGGCCAATCTTTTTGTTTACTTTTATGCTTTCAGAAAGGCCAAATAAGGAACAGAACATCAAATCATCCATAAGGAAACGTACCATAAAGTTAGGTAAACATAAAAATTCCTGTGTAATTTTTTTTTTTTTTGTACTGGGAATCGAACACATGACCTTGCATTTACCAGGCAGCTGTGCCACTGAGCTGCACTCCAGGCCCTCCTGTGTGATTTTTTGATAACACAAGGAGACAAGTTCAATCTGGATAAAGAAAATAACTGATTTAAAACTATATAAACACAGTATTATGTGATAGCTCATAAAATGCTATTTGCTTTGCAGTTTTGGATAGTCACAGTACGTTATATAAATAACAGTTGCCATAAAAGCTGCTTTATTCAGTTTTATTACTTAGTTTATTGACTTCATCAGGCATTACACGTGCTGACTGACGAAATGTTAAGCAGGAAATCCAGGAAGCTAGAGATGATTTTTTTTTTTTTGAGATGAGGTTTCTCTTTGTTTTCCAAGCCGACCTTGAACTCATGACCCTCCTGCCTCAACCTCCCCAGTAACTTGCATTTCAGGTGCATGCAACCATGTACAGCTTTTGAAGGCGTTTGGATATAGCCAGAGATGTTTGTGTATTCCTAGGTAAATTACCTAGTCATAATTACATAAAATGTGTTACGATCAATAGACTAGGATCACTACAAGCAGTTTTTAACCTCCTATGTGTCAGGCCTTCTATAAAATACTTAGTATCCTTTACCCACTATGGCTAAGGCTGTGATTTTCCCCATTTTCCAAAGGGAAACTGGGATTATGATACCAAATATACCCAGTGTGTCACAGGCTTCGGTGGCAATCACTTTAGTCCAACGACAGACCCTCTCTCTTATCTACAACTGAACTCTAGAGCTAAGTGACTGACGTGAATTATAAAACAGTAAGGGAGGCCGAGCATGGAGCCAGTGCCTGCCTGGAAAGCCCAAGTCTGAGTTCCATTCCCAGTACCAAAAAAAAAGTCTAGACGGGAAGAGTGGTAACCTTCTAAAACCTTAGGTGTCTGATGGAACTAAAAAGGATGCTAAGCAGGATCACAGATCTGGGAAGCCCAGGGTCCTGGGGTCAGCCTCGCCCTGTGAGCAGTGATGCCCTCTCTCCTGCGTGTTCAGGCAGTATCAGGTGGCAAAGCTGCAACGGTCCCACAGGAGTGAGTGCCACACGGGAAAACTGCCAGCCACTCCCTGCCCCATTGCTCACCAAGGTAGTCAGGTCACAGAAATAGCCACACTACCTGAGGAATCCACTGAAAATGGTCTTCCACTTAGCTGGGTCACTAGGTGGCCAGAATGCCAGCCACTGAGGCACGCCTGCCGAGCTGCAGTCTGATTCCACCTCCAGAAATCTCTGAAGCCAAAGCCTGTGATCGTGCCAGGAACAGATGGCTATAGAGACTGCCCCGCCTCCTCGCTCTGGAGAAGAGGCCGTGATGTTAAGAGGCAGACGGACAGCTATAGAACCCTCAGTTCCGATTTTTGTTTCCAAAACACTAATCTGAAGTTGGTGTGATGGTATGTGGCTGAAATTATAACACCCTGGGGAGCTGAGGCAGGACGTGCAAGTTTGAGCTCTGTCTGAGCAAGTCAGTGACTTACAAGACCCTGTCTCAAAATTTAAAATTTAAAAAGGCCTTGGGATGTGGCTGAGTGCTAAGGCCATAGGTTTGATCCCCAGTACCAAAAAAAATTATATATGTGTATGTATATATATTTATATTTCATAAATCTTTGATCAAGGAAATCTTACTAGTAATTAGTTGACACTGTAGACGGGAAATCAGCTAATATTGAGGATGTTTAGATTATATTTCAGTGTCAGTTTCATGATCTTACTCTAGAGGAAGTAGTTTTTATTAAATTATAAACCCTTTTGAAACATTTTTTTTTAAATCATGCAAATGCTACCCTGATTCTCCCCTGAAACTCCAGGCTCTGCAAATGCTGTGCTTTGTTTTGTTTCTAAGTAGATGTCATTCTCCCACCCTCCGTCCCTCCATCTTTCCCTCCCACTTTTTCTTTACTGTCACTATTATTTGCACCATGCGAGTGAGACTTTTGCAACCCAAGGTTTGAATCCACTCTTTGATAACCCTCCTCCTCCGAGGGGAGGCCAGATAGACTGCCTTCAGTCTTCAGAGCGCCCTGTTTGCCGTGCTACTTGAAAACTGAGTTGGCATTTCCCACAGCCTGTGTCTGGGAGTCACTGGCATGTGCTTTGTGTCATTAACAGGTAATGCAGACAGCCTGGCGGTCATAAATGGATGCAAATTATCCAGACGGTATAAATGAGGGGCTGAAAGTCCAGTGACTGTTACAGTAGCTTTTCACAGAAATTTACATTTTCTTTACCTTTCAAATGTGCTAAAATGAAAACCATGGACCAACCTCAGTCTGATTTGTGTTAGGCCTTGCTCGGGTGTCAGAGGAGAGGGTGGGAGCAGTGTGACAGAGTGGCATCCAGGCAGCGCAGGGTGGCCCGTGCAGCCAGGCAGTCCCTCCCAGCAGCCCCACAGGCCTCGCGCCCCTCGGGTGCTCCTGGGCGAGGCTCTTCGCTTGCTTGGCTGGCACTGCATCCACACAGGGAGGTCGTGCACTGCACACCCCACAGATAGAGCGAACTTTCTTCATGCATGCTTGCTGTCTGACCAGATGGGTTTGTTTTCTGTCCCTGCCTTCCTTCCTCCTGGAACCTGATCACTTGTGTGGTCAACAGACGGACAGTGAGCGCACAGACACCGCGGCTGACGGGGAGACCACTGCCACTGAGGTGTGTATGGCTGAACCTGGGGACAGTGCCTCACAGGCAGTCCTGTGTTGGAGAGATGCCGTGAGCTCCCGCAGCGGGGACCCTCCTGAATTTCACAGCAGGCTAGATGGGTTTTCACTGCCTGGACCCTCAGTTCCCAAGCCCTGGCTTGCATCAGACTCTCTAGAAGGGCCCCAAACCTGCGTGTCTCATTCAGGAGGGTTGGACAGGAATTGAGGGTATCTTTCTCACAAGCTCTCTGGTGGTCCTCTAGGGTCACGCTTTAAGAACCACCTGCACAAACCCATGCTGCTGTTTAAAAAGATCGCATCATTCAAAAGAGAGGCTGTTTGTGTATGAAGCCCTGAGGGCGCCAAAATGGCTGTCCCTTTAGTTCACTTGTTAGGGAGACACAGGTGCATATACAGTCCCAAATGGTCAAATAAGGCTTGCTAAAATACTGCCTTCTCAATTCATTTCACAGTCTTTAGCTAAGTGACTCATAAATGAATTCTCTAAGGAAGAAAAAATTAGCATACTACTATTCGTAGTTTACAGAAAAAGACCAAGTACATTGAACCAGAGAGATACTGTGCTAGCATTTCCGCCTTATTCATTCAAGATGTGTGTGTGTGTGTGTGTGTGTGTGTGTGTGTGTGTTATGTCATTTTAAAAATCTGCCCTAATACTAGGCATGGTGGCGGGCGCACTCGTGTGTAATCCCAGCATTTAGGAAACTGAGGCAGGAGGATGGTTGCAAGTTCAAGACCATCCTGGGCTACAAAGTGAGCCCAAGGCCAGCCTGAACTGCATAGCAACACCCTGTCTCAAAAAGACAAAATAATAATAATAGTAACAATAATAATAAAATCTGCCCTACCAGTATCTAATTAAAATTTCTGTAAAAAACAGGTATTTACGTATAGTAATACACATCAAAATGTTTATTTCCCACCATTCTGGTCAAATTTAGTACTCTAGGTTATATGCTTTTAGTACTCTAAGTTATATGCTACTTTTCTTACGTCATCTAATCATAACTATGTTCTAGTTAGGCATTTAGGGATGAGTACACATTCTGTGCTATTATACATCACTTCATTGAAAATGTCTTCAGATAAAAAGATACTGCGTAATGATGTTTCATTAGGTGTCTTCCTTAGGAAATGCCAGTTAAAGTAGTAATTTTTAAAAGTAAAGGGTAATAGTGTAAAAGCCACTGTCCAGATTCTTTTAAGCCATCATAAGTAAATTTGCTACAAGTTGATAATTTTCTACTGCAAACTACACCTTGATTTTTGTAAGCATTCATTCCATGGAGCCACAGGTTAATATATTCAGTAACTGTTTTACCAGAGTCCTAATATATGCTACAAGTGACAAATATTCTAATAGTAATCCTTGAAGTTTCTATAGCAGTTTAAAAGGGTTACATAATGTTTATGGCATGCAAACCAGTAGATGTAACTAGATTTTTGAAGCCTTAAAAAACAGTGCAAGAACTCTGAAATCACATACACACGCACACACTCATGCACACTAAAGAATTCAATGTGCACCAGCACTTAGGGTGTAGGTGTCCTGTAGCCCTGCAGTAGAAGCCCTGGCCAGCACAGTAGTAGAGTTGTGTGGGGTGCACAGAGCCAGCGTCCTTGTCCTGTGAGAAAATGACAAAGCTAAGACCCAGATAGACTGATGTCACTCCAGGTCCCCACTGGCAATGCAGGAGCTACGCCCAGGCTCTGGTTCCAGCACAGAGAGAAACACAGCGGCCCTGTACCGACTTCTGTGCTGTGGGTTCTCATCCCTTGATGGCCCTTAAATACTGGTGCACAGACTAGAAATGTTCTTAAACTTGGAAAAATAAGGTTAATCAAATGGCTTTGGGAGGTTTTTGTTTTTTAGTTTGCTTGCTTGTTTATATTGTGCATATCTTTTAAAAACTCAAAAACTGCCCTGTTGTCATTTTTTAAAGAAATGATAATGCTATGTTGGTTTCTGCTTTCTTTTTTCAGTCTTCCTTACTTAAACCACACCAATCATTTCCCCCCTGAAATTTGTTGAGTGCATGGGTTCCAAAAACGTTAGGTTCCAAAGAAATTTTAAAATGCAGGCTCCTCTGTGTTAAGTTCTTAGAGGCCCACACACTCGGGCCGTCATGACTGAGGCCCCTGGAGTTTTGTGGCAGTCCGTTCATTACAAGGGTGCTGTCCTTAGGTAGTGGTTGCCAGTCTCTGGAATCACGCTCCACATACTTCCAGAGCTGTCTCTAACGCTCGCTGAAGTCAGCCTGGCAAGCCCTGTGTGCCACCTGCCCAGGCCTGCACCAGAGACTCACTGAGTGAGGGACCTTTGTTCCTCTGATCTTGTGTGTGAGAGATCATGGTGGCCGAGGCCGGCCACTCAGTGTACACTGGATGGTAAGACTGTATTTCCCACTCTTTCTTGATGCTGGCAGTCGGACCAGGAGGAGGATGCAGAGCCCAAGGCACAGGTAGAAAATTTTAAAAAAATAGAACCAAATCCCAAACCAGTGCGTGATGCGTCCTTGTCTGCGGTGTCCAGCCCGCTCGGCATGCTGTGTCGCTGGCGCCGCGTCCACGTGTGGTGTGTAGACGGTGTTCTTTCCCCCGATGACAGTGGCCCTTACCTTTCCCTTTCTTCTCCACTTTTTTCAGAATAGTCTGATTAAGCGAATAAAGGGTGAAAATGTGTATGTCAAACATAGTAATCTTATGTTAGAGGTTGGTATTGGTACATACAGTGCATGCCTGTGTGCTGTGTCCCTTCTACCGTGATGCATGAGCTGTGTTCCCACCTTTTACTGAGGGGCAACCCTGCCGCTTCCTGTGACCTCCCTTTCTCTCTTAGATTGAGATCCCTTTTCCTTCGTGTGTTTATTCTAATTCTCTCTGCATACGTGTGAACTACTCTTCTCACAGTTTGCCTTTCCAAGTCCTTTTGATTTGTATGCCTGTGTGAAACTGGACTTTTTTTTCCTTCCTTCCTTTCTTTCTCTTTTCCCTGGAAATAGCACATTTTCACCAGAGTGTTTGTGGTCGTGTCATGAGCCCTGATCAACATTCTGTTTTCTTTTGACTACTAATGAGATTGACGTTGTTGGGTTTTTATAAAGCAAAAGCAAAACAAATGCAAAAGCTGACTGTTGGATTCTTTATGTTCCGAATGTAGGAGCTAGACAAAACTCAAGATGAACTGATGAAACATCAAACCAACATTAGTGAGCTGAAAAGAACATTTTTAGAAACCTCCACAGAGACGGCTGTAACGAATGAGTGGGAAAAGAGGCTTTCTACCTCCCCGGTACGGCTGGCGGCCAGGCAGGAAGACATGCCCATGATCGAGCCTCTCGTGCCGGAAGAGGTCAGTGCGCAGGCTTTGCTCGGGTCAGAACTGTCGCCTGTTCACTGATCTCTCTCTACAGGGGTTGGACCGGGGGAAGACTTTGGCAAACCTTCAGGTAGAGAGCTTCACCTCTTGGCACTGTAGTCCATGAGCTGCCCAGTGCGCCAGAGAAAAGCTGCAGAGTACAGTGTGTAGGCGGCTGAGGAGGAGGGACCAGGAAACCACAGGCAGACCAGGGCTGGAGCTCCTTCCAATCCTAACCCCGTGTCGCAGCTGGGGCACCCTGAGATACTAGCTCAGTGCATTCACGCTCTTTCTGAAGCCACTTTTTATGCTTTGAGGAGTGCCCTGAAAACATAAGCATGTTTCTCAGCAGTCACAAGATGAGAGCCAGGGAAATCATATCTTGTTGACCTGATACAGTTAGCATTTTATGACACATTTTGCTCTGATAGATTACACTAGAATTTTACAGGTAAAATAGTGTTTTCTTTGATTTTTACTTATATTTAGTTGTTTCATTTGGCTTTTTTTTTAAATGGGGCAAGAGGGGACCAAAATTTCTTTTCAGGTAAGATTTTTCAGTATGGGGGAGCTCACTTTAGCTGTTCAACCCCAGGGAGCGTCCTGCCAGTGTGGCTTCGTGGCTGTCATTGTGTGAGACCCCAGATTGCTGCAGTGCTAGCCTGCTAGTCTGCCATTAGAGTAGTCTCGCTTTATCTTGCTTTCAAAAGAAGTTACTTTTAAAAGTACATCTTGCAAGCATTGTATTGATTAACGTCCTTCATATCAAGATCCCTTCTTTGTGAGGTGTTTGTTCAGGAAGCTGAGACAGACAGGCAAATTAAAACTTAGGCCTGTTACGAGAGGAAAAGTCTTTAAACAGTGGTCTCTATGCAGTGCTGAGTCTTTGGAGTAACAAGAATCCAGTTACACATTGTGGATCATTTTCACAACCTCTTTGAAAGCTGCTTATCAGAAGTGGCCAGGATCCCCTGTCACCCCATTTGGGATGACTCCAATCCCAGCAAGAAGGGAAGAGGCACATATCCATCTGAATTACTTCACAAAGGCTCTTTTGTTGCAGAGTGAATCAAAAGTACTGTTAACCACTATCCCTGTTTCTTAGACACCAGTTCCATTTACATTACTTGAGTTTCAAGAGACAGAATTTTCATGTTTTGTGTGATTTAAATATAACAGTCCCTGCATCACCAAAAATACTTTTCCATTGTACCATCATAACTACTGCCAAAATGGTCAAGAGCAGTTCACACTGTTTCTTTTGGGAATAATGTTCTGTCCCTAAAAATTTCAGAGACTTAATTCACAAACACACAAAGTAAACAGCACCTTAAGCAGAAAAAGCAAAAAGCACCAAGCAACTCTTCCCATGCCAGAAATTTTTATAGCTTCTGATTAAATCTTGAATCTTGGAAGAATAATATTGGAGAAACCCAAGAGTGTCAGTGATTGAAGGAGGTGATATTTTGACTGTCCAGGACTTTACCTTGACACGAATGCTTTTTTCTGTTAGTGCAAAAACAGGAACAGCCCTGTTGATCGCCTTAAGAACAAACTGGGAGGTTCTTATGATGTGAATTACTGCCAACGTTCACATTAAAATGATGGCATCTGTTATTTATTTTGTGAAAAGTATAAAAGATCATTTTATATTCCTCCCTAAAGATACACAAAGCACATTTTGTAGGAGGCAGTTTTCAAAGTATATTCCTGTATTGGTCACTTTGTCACTGCTGGGGCACAGGACCCAACTCCAACAACTAAAGATGAAGAGGTGTATTTGGCTCATGGTTTCCGGAGAGTCAGTTCATGGTTGGTTGGCTCCAAGGCAAGAAATTATGGCAAAAGGACCTGGGAGAGCAAAGCTGCTGTAGTTTACAGTGGCTGAGAAGCAGAGCAAGAGAACAATGCCCAAGAGAAAGAGTCGAGGAAGGTCAGGCTTCCACTAGCCACTGGACACACCCACAGATGTGCTACCCTGATCCCGTAGACAGCCACCAGCCAGTCAAGTTCACAGCTAAGCTTAACGGTCACAGTTACTATCATTTAATGTGGCCCACTTTAATGCAACAGTAATCAGCCAGTTTGTAAAGAAGCCCAGCCATTTCTAATGGAAATATTTAACTTTTTAATTGATATCTCAAATGAAGTAGTAGTATTTTGCCAGAACCAGAAAAAACTAGATTCAGTGATCTCAAACTTAGTACCCCAACTTTAGTGGGGTTTGCTTTTTTGTTTGTCTTGTTCTGTTCTGTTGGTAAATCTCAGTGATAAAACATTCTGAAAAAAATGTCTAATAACCTCTGATTTTTAATGTGAGTGTCTTCCTTCTTCGTTTTTCTTAATCTATAGTGGTTGAATCCTAAGTAATTGTCATTCCTATCAAATACTATCAATTTAGAAATGGAAGAAAATTTGAGTTGCAGAAATAATGATGATTATATTCTGAGAATTCTGTGCATTTACGATATAAAATGAGCATTTGGTTGTGAGTGGTTTCAACTTTCAGTCTTCTGAGTGAATAGCAGATAAGTACCAAGGATGCCCCAAATCCCAAATAACATCAAGTCCTCGTTAACATTGGAAAACAGACAAAGCAATGTGCGGGCAGAGTCACCAGCTGTACCAGGGGTCGGTAGGACACGGGACGTACGTGTCTGTGACAGGCATGTCCTGTGATGGCTCTGTATGATGCCCCAAGCACAGTCCATACAAAAGGTGTATTGCATTACTTAGTGATTACTTGGTTCCTAGAAATCTCCAAGCCTTGATCAGACACATGCAGTACTCGCACTGTTCTCTCCCAAGAGAGTAGTAGATCGCAGGAATGTTCATCATGGAGCTGGCTGCCCATTACTCATGGTTTCTGTATTCTCAAATTTACCTACTCCCCCAAGTGTTCATTAGAAACCCCTAATCACCCAAGAGGAAAGGGCAGTGTTATGAATTCTGTATGCCAGCCTAGACTTCATTCTCAAGTACCAGACGGAGATGAATGTTTAAGGAACTATGAGATAGTCACGGTGCACATCTGACTGTACCCTGAGCTCTGATAAAATGCATTTCGATTCACAGATCTTCTGTGTTTGCTCCTCCTCACTTCTCTAATAGCCGAACTTGCGGGTGGGGAGTTGACCTCCTCTAGTGTGAAGTTCTAAGGCCTGTCCCTTTACATTACCTGTTTTGGTTTTGACATACACAATAGCCTATGTTGACATGTCCAGTGGTGAGACCGATAGTTTTAAAATGAGTTTGTTTCAGACAGCAGCGTATGCTGAAAACCACAGTTTAGCTGCTGAGCTATTTCTTTTCCTTTTTCTTTTTTTTTTAAGTTTTCATTTTAGGAATAGTAT